>NC_132790.1:55160681-55774772 GCF_048418805.1 Vulpes vulpes
CCTGACAGCAGCCCTCAGAAGTACCTCCATCTTATGACATCTCTCTTTGCCTGGTGACTTATAAAGCTAAAGTCCAGAAAGGTTGTGTGACTTATGCCAGCTCACAAAGCTTGTAAGTGTTAGAGTTATGGTTTAAACACTTGTGGTCTGAATCCAAAATCTGTGGTCTATCCCCCATAACTGCTTCCCCTGTCAAAAACAAGTAAGCAAACAAGCAAACAAACAACAAACTGTAGAATCCTGTCTGGGTCTGACCTGAATCCATATAGGCACTTGGGTGTGATAGAGTAGTAGGACGAACCATTCTGGGAAGGGCTGTGGAGTACCCACTAAGTGGGGCACTGCCTGGAGTGGCTGGGCCTACAAGTGAATTGGTAGTGTCTGTGGGGTCAAGAAGCTACTACTGCCTGACAGAATAACAGCAGGCTGAAGGGTAGAGGGTACGTGTCCCAATAGGTGATTCTTCCAGTCTTCCTCTTTGCCAAGGAACTCACAAGGGAGATCAGATGTCTGCTGCCAGCACCTTCCAGACATAACTCTTTGGTCTGTTCAAAGTCTGCAAAGATCAGTTGTTCTCAAAGTCTTTGGTTTGAGCCAAATACCTCCAAAAATGTGCATTTTTATCTCTTAGAGTATAGAGTTTAGCCCATCAAGTCCTATGTGATTAATTTGTGTCTTTAGTTTTTTTTTTTTTTTTTTTTAATACTCTGTCTATATTTTTTTCATTTTAAGTCATGGGTTGGGAGAAGTGGATTAAAGTCTTCTATTAATGTGCTTCTGTTTATTTTTCCATATTTTCAATGTTTCATCCTACCTCCTGTTGACTACTATTTTGCCCTGAATTCAACCCAGTCTGAGAGTGAGTTTCAGACCCTCTACTTTCTTCTGGTTTACATTTGCTTGCATAGCTCTATGCAGCCTTTCACTTTCAACTTTTCTGAGTTATATTGTCTTAGATATGTCTCTGGGATGTACATACCTGTTTTTTTGCTTCGTGATCCAAAATAAGAATATGGTCTTTTAATAGATTTTAAAATACTTTATATTTATTGTAAAAAAAGAAGTTGCAGGGTACCCAGGTGGCTCAGTTGGTTAAGTGTCCAACTTTTGATTTTGGCTCAGGTCATGATCTCAGGGTTCTGTTCCAGGCTCAGCACTGTTTCAGGCTCAGTGCTGAACATGAAGCCTGCTTGGGATTCTCTTGCTTCCTCTCCCTCTGCCCCTCCTCCCTATTCTCTCTCTCTCTCTAAAATAAATGAATCTTTTTTAATAAATAAATTGCATGTTACTTCTGTTATCATATTTGATATTATGCCTCTTATTTTCTTTGCCTTTTCATAATCCTTTATTATATGATCAGTTTTGCTTGTGTGTATGTGATGGTGGGGAGGCCTGTGTATACTTTCTGATGACTTGGAAAGTTTGTGATCTGTTTGGATTTCTTCTGGTATTTCATTAAAAATTTCACTTTTCTCTTTATTTAGACCATGTTGGCTTTGCTGTAATCACTTCTGCTTCTATCTCTCCTTCCTCTCTCCATTCTTCCCCTCTCTTTTACCCAGTTTTTGTTGGTTCTCTTTTTAATGAAATTTCTAGGGTTCACATTCATACCCTTCAGTATATTTATCTTACTCCTTGTTGTTTTATTAGATTGAAATATATTTTGACCCCAACCTAGAAAAGATGACAAAAATCAGCATCCTTACATCACCTTCCACCTTTGTCTTTTCCCATATCCTCTCAATTTTTGTTCATAATATTGTTTCTACATCATTGTATAACACATAGATTCTATTTTCTAAATGTAGTTCCCATAGTTCTTAGTGCTTCAGCAAAATGGATCAATGCCCATTGTCAGCCCTTTTACAGTAGTTTCTCTTGTCATTTCTTGGCTGGTGGAACTCTGACTTCTGGTAGTTTCTCTAAGAGGCTCATGGCCGTTCATTCCCTGAGTTCTTGTAACTTTGAAAAATATTGGCCTATTGCCTCTATCCTTAAACAATAGTTAGGTTGGATAGAACATTCTTGGTTATACTTTCTCTGAGATTTGATTAGCATTTTCCTATGGTCTTCCTTTATTTTGTGTTGCCAAGTAGTTTGAAGTATTAGAATTTTATTTTAAGGTAATTGGAACTTTGGCCTAGCTACTCAAAGTATCTTTTATTTTTCAAGTGTAGTAGCTATAGCAGGATATGTCTCGGTATGGGCCATTCTGTAATAATCTTCTCCATGGATACAGTGGGCCCTTTCAATCTATAATTTCTCTTTCATTGATGGAAAATTTTCTAAAAGTAGGTCTTTAACTTTTTTGTTTTGTTTTGTTTCTAGTTGCTTGGTTCTGTCCATCAGAGTAAATATTGCAAATATGCATGTGGTGGATTGCCATTATGTCTTCCGTATAATTTTTTTCTTGAATCCTTTAAAATTTTGTTTAGTCATTTTTGCCATCTTCTCCTATTTGTTGCTTTCTGTGTTGCACTAATGTCTTTTCTCCTTTGTGCTCCTTTCAATATAGACTTCATATTTTTGATGATTTACTATTTGTGATGATTTTCCATATATTTCCTGAGCTCTGTCACGGCATGCTTTGTTTCCTCTTATCTTCCATTATATATCTTGGCAGAAACTTTGTAACTCTACTTTGCACTATCTTTAATATTATAAAAAATTTTTAAAAAAAGCTTTTATTACTGCTGGGGATTTACCCCAAAGATATAGATGCAATGAAACGCCGGGACACCTGCACCCCGATATTTATAGCAACAATGTCCACAATAGCCAAACTGTGGAAGGAGCCTCGGTGTCCACTGAAAGAAGAATGGATAAAGAAGATGGTCTGTGTATACAATGGAATATTACTCAGCCATTAGAAACGACAAATACCCACCATTTGCTTTGATGTGGATGGAACTGGAGGGTATTATGCTGAGTGAAATAAGTCAATTGGAGAAGGACAAACATTATATGGTCTCATTCATTTGGGGAATTTAAAAAATAGTGAAAGGGAATAAAGGGGAAAGGAGAAAAAATGAGTGGGAAATATCAGAAAGGGAGACAGAACATGAGAGACTCCTAACTCTGGGAAATGAACTAGGGGTAGTGGAAGGGGAGGTGGGCAGGGGGTGGGGGTGACTGGGTGATGGGCACTGAGGTGGGCACTTGATGGGATGAGCACTGGGTGTTATTCTATATGTTGACAAATTGAACACCAATAAAAAATAAATAAATAAATAAAAAAGCTTTTATTTATTTATTTGGAGAGAGAGAGAGAGAGAGAACACAAGAGGGGATGGACAAAGGGAGAGGGAGAAGCAGACTCCTTGTTGAGCCGGGACACCCCTGCCCCCCAACATGGGGCTTGATCCCAGGACTCCAGGATGATGACCTGAGCTGAAGGCAGACCCTTAACTGACTGAGCCACCCAGGTGCCCTATAAAAATTTTTTTTAATGAAATTATTTTTAGTTGTAAAATACACATAACACAAAATTTGACATTTTATCATTTTTAAGTATACAGTTCAGAAGTATTAAGTACACTCACATTGTTGTGCTGCTCTCCAGAACTCTTTTTATCCACAAAATTGAATTTCTGTACCCATTTAAACAACTCCCCAGCCCCTGGCAACTACCATTCTACATTCTGTCTCTGAATTTTATTATTTTTGGTACTTAAGTGGAATCATACAGTATTTGTCCTTTACCGATGGATTACTCCAAAGAACATAATGTCCTTTAGGTTCATGCATGTTGTAGAATGTGTCAGAATTTTCTTCCTCATAAAGGATGAACATTCCATTGTACACATAGAGCACATTTTGTTTACCCATTTATCTACTGATGGGCACTTGAGCTGCTTCTACCTTTTAGCTGTTGTGAATAATGTTGCTATGAACATGGATGTGCTATGCAAATATGTCTTTGAGATCTTGCTTTCATTTCTTTTGGGTATATACCCAGAAATTGAATCATGGGTTCATATGGTATTTCTATTTTTAACTTTTTGAGGAACTGTCATATAGTTTTCCATAGCTACTGCATCATTTTATATTCCTACCAACAAGCCTCCAATTTCTCTATACCCTTTTCAAAGTTTTTTTTTGTAATTGCAGCTATCCTAATGGGTGCAAAATATTATCTCATTGTTATCTCATGGGTGCAACTGTGGTCTTTTGGGTTGTTTTCCCCTTATGATTAGTGATGTTAATCTTTCATGTGCTTATTGCCCATTTGTGTATCTTCCTTAGAGAAAGATCTACTCAAGTCTTTTGCCCATTTTGTAATTGTTTTTTGTTGTTGTTGCTGTTGAATTATAGTTCTTTCTTTCTTTTTAAATAATCCAGAGGTTATTTATTTATTCATTTATTTAACACCTATCATGCCATGAATTCATAGAGCATGAGCTCCAAAAGGCTCCTTTCCGTTTGTTCTCACAAAGTGAGCTTCTCTGGGTGCTGCAGGCTGGCACTTCAATTGAACCCAAGTAACTTTCTCTCTTTGACTTCCTTCTTTTTTGAATCATTTTTCTTCATACACTTCAGGAAGCTAATTTGGGTTTTAGAGTGCTTAATATGCTTAACACATACATTAATTCTCTTGGCAAGAATCTTGCCTTAACTTTTCTGTTTACAACAATGCCAACAGCATGCTGAGTGACACTGTAGACTTTTCTAGTTTTGCTATGATGACATTTGTGGGACTTTCCTTTTTGAATAGTACCTATTCCCTTGATGTCTGCAATATCACCTTTTTTTTTTTTTAAAGATTTTATTTATTTATTCATGAGACACACATACACACAGAAAGAGAGAGAGAGAGAGAGAGAGAGAGAGAGAGGCAGAGACATAGGCAGAGGGAGAAGCAGGCTCCATGCAGGGAACCTGACTGGGGCCTCCATCCTGGGTCTCCAGGATCACGCCCTGGGCCGAAGGCAGTACTAAACCTCTGAGCCACTCAGGCTGCCCTGAAATATCACCTTTCTTGTAGATTCACATGTATGTGGCCAAAGGAAGAACTCCATATTTTCTAAAGGACCTAGGGAATATAGAGTGGGTACCTTCCTCTTTCCCTTTGTATTGGTCATTTCAGTGAATGACTCTAAGATGGCAGTTCCCACCAACAGTCTGTTGGAATTCTTTATATATTCTGGATATTAACATATTATCAAATATATGATTTGCAAATATTTTCTCCCATTCCATGGGTTGTTTTTTTTGACTTGTTTTCTTTGATGTACAGAATTTTAAAATTTTGATGTAGTCCTACTTTTCTCTTGTTGCCTGTGTTATTTGGTGTCTTAGTCAAGAAATTCTTGCTAAATTCAATGTCATGAAGATTTGTCCTTATATTTTCTTCTATTTTTAGGTTGCTTTTTTCCTCTAATGTTTAAATGCTTAGTTATATTAGTAATTTTTTTCTTGTTATTTGTCAATAACAATTGACAATCAATTTTCATATTTTTTTCTGGTCAATGTTTTACTTTCTGGTTTTTAAAATTAATATCTTATTTTAATTTTAATATGGTCTTCTTATATAAGTCTGTATTGATTCTTTTTTATTAGGTTATCTTTGAATAAAACAAATAAATTATGGATCTATTTTTCCATTAGGTTTGGGTGAGGAAGGACCTTATGATATTCAGTTGTATGCACCTGAGAGTGGATAAGATCTTTTAGCTTTTACTATCTCCAAGCAAAAGAACCAATGCATGGTTGTTGTTTGCAATTGAGAATCTATCTTCTATCTATACTGGTCACAGTCTGCTTCCTGCGGAGTCTGTGTGTTTCCTCATTGAACTCCTTTCCTGTGCAACACTTGGTGCTAAATGGGTCCTAGAAAACTTCCTCTGACAGCTCACTGATCCTCTCATGTTGCTACAAATGAGAAATTGTTTTTCTCTCTGTAGGCATCATCTTGTTTGGACAACTGTACTCTACCAGTTTTGTCTGAGGTGTGTACCTGCTTGTCCTTGTGAACTTCTTCATTAGATTTGACAGCTTCTTCTCTTTTAGCATGGTTCAGTTTCAGAAGACTATTCTAGTTTGTTGAAGGTGGAATTTGGGTATTTGTTTCTCCATTCTCTTTGATGTTGCAGTAACTTCTAGGGAAAATGAGGCAGGACCTTACAATGCAATCCAGGTAGTTGTATTTACTTCAATTCTCTACTCCTTTTCATTTTTTAGCAGCTCCATCACCTCTCACTTTCCTAAAATACAGAATAGAGCACCGAGAGAGCAAAAACTACATGGAGTTATGGAACAGAATATTTATATTGTGGACTTCTGACTCTGTCACTTACTAGCTATGTGACCCTGGGCAAGTAATTTAATTCTTCTATGTATTGGTTTACTTCATTTGTAAAATGGTAGTAATAATGATAATCAAAGTGTTGTAGGGTGCCCATTCTATGAGAGGCACTATTCTGACATTGTTGCATGTATAAACTCCTGTAAGTCTCACCTTATTGTCATCATCCCCATTTTATAGATGAGGAAACTGAAGCAAAGGTTATTAAATAAATGGCAGAGCTGAGATTCAAATTTAGGCCATCTGGTTCCAAAACCTGTGCATGTCCACCATACAGTAATCCCTCTGGTGTTCGTTACTTACCTCATGAGGATGTTGAGAGGATTAAAATGATAATGTACATGAAGTACCAAGAATAGTGCATGTGAAAAGTAAGAAGCTTCTCCTTTTCCTCTTTACCCCTTATCTTCCTATTTCTCATCTTTCCTCTTCTTCTTCCTATTTCTCATCTTTCCTCTTCTTCTTCCTGTTTTCATATCCTTTAGTTATATAGTAGGAGAGAATGATGGCTTGACAGTTTGTTTGACAAAAATGTCCCAAATAGCCCAAGCATTTGAAAACATTTCTTTCTTCTGAAGAAAAGTTTAAAATACTGACCTTTTTATTAGAGATAAATGAGAAAATGATGAAGAAGCTTTATCTTTTATTTTTTTAAAGATTTTATTTATTTATTCATGAGAGACACAGAGAGAGTGGCAGAGACATAGGCAGAGGGAGAAGCAGGCTCTCTGTGAACAGCCTGATTCAGGACTCGATCCCAGGATCCCAGGGCTTTGAGCCTTTGAGGCAAAGGTAGACGCTCAACCACTGAGCCACCCAGGTACCTCAGGAAGCTTTATCTTTTAGTCTTTCAGCCAGTTTTCAAAAAAATCTCAATGTCTTCAGGAGCTATAGATGAGGTAGAAAAGAAGGAACCGATCACAGGTGACTGGGAAGCAGTGACTGCACCTCTCTGAGGCACTAGGATATGATCTCTTTAGCCAGTTCATAAGTGAAAGGAGAAAGGTGAGACAGTATTGGGTGTCCTGACTATCCTCTGCAATTATCTTACTATTATCTTAGTAAGCTTTTATCTTACTATTCTACTTCTCAGCCTGGTTTCTGCCTCTAGGTTTCAAATATTAGAGTAGGTCATAAAGTGGAGAGTTGTGACCAATGTTTATAAGACATCCTTCCATCCTTCATGTTTTTCTACGTGTGTTTGCTTCATTCTCTGTGTAGACTTTTTCTTAGAGAAGAAGGAGGCACAGAGACTAGAAAATGGACTTACTGGTCTGCTTCTGTACTAACTTTCCTTTTAAACACTGAGAGAGAGAAGAGAGGGGGAGGAAGGGGATAGATAGATAGATAGATAGATAGATATCAACTAGTGTCTGAATACTGATTCCACATTTCCTGCTGGAGAATCTGATTGGTTTGGTTTTGGTCAGGTGTCCATACGGGTACAATTAAACGTTGCTATGCTGATGACATACTTGCTGAGGGTACACAATCCTTCTGAGAAGGAGGACTTGGACAAAGGAGAAAATGATCAGTAGAGGGAATGATTGGTATCTCTTCTTGGCCACTAAACTGCCACATCAGGCCCCAATCTGGCAACTGGGACCCTGACGTGGCAATGAACTGAACTCCAGAGTCTCAGTGCATGTGGAAACCGGCATCTATCATCCCCCGCCTCCAGTTCCGGGCCCAGTCCCTGAGCCTGCCCACTTGCTGGCCTGAATTGCCAGGGTTTAGTCCTTTTGCTGCCAGACACTTCGCTCCTTTCACTTGTCTGATACAGACTGCCTTGACAGTTGGTTTCTTTTGTTGGTTCCTGTGCCTTCTTTAAAACAGAGGCTTGCCTGGAATGTCGACTTTGTCTTATCTCTGCCGGTTGATGTCTCCTTGAGTGCCTTGCCCTGGCAGAAGGGCACTCTGTATCAAACTTCAGCCAAAGCCACTCAAAAACCCTGTTCTGGAAGCAAAGATGGGGCAATGTCCTCCTTGCCTCTCTCCAATAGTCCTATCCACCTCTCTCCAAATCATACCAATCTATTTTAAAGAGGGAACTGAACAATCTCAGGGGACATTTCATCCCTAAAAAGTTCTCCAAGGAAAGTTTAAAGATGAGCTGTTGTTTAGAGATCAATGAAAACGAGATGGAATTTAAATATTAAGAAGAAAGCTCTTGCCTTCAGGTAAAGCTGACATTTGCATAATAATGAGAATCACTCGCCAGATGGAATTGAGAATCTGACTGGAATCTCAAATCCTGGTGAGGGAAGATTCATTTACCTGAAATGGCAATAGGAAATATGCTAATCAGAGGTTTGCTGCTGTCCATCACGTTCAACAGATTCTGAGACAAAGAAATAGAGAGAGTTCACAAGTAGGAGGTGATACAATTTGACATTAAACTTAATTTGGTTTGTTTTCCCATCAGCCCCTGACAGATGTGCGATTGTGGAAGTCTTTAAAGGGGGTGCGGGGAGCGATTCCCTTCTGTCAGAACTGTCTGACACTGTCATTACCAATGCTGTCATTGTCATTATTGTTATTGTGTTGGAAACAACAGGAGAGAGGGAAAGGAAATCTGAAGTATGACCCAAATCATTATTGAGAAATAATGGGAACATCTTAAAAAGGAAAGTCAAAGAAAAAAATAAGGACTCCAAATAAACATTTTTGCGTCTTAATGGTTAACATGGGGGAGAATTAGAATCTGGGTGACAGAATCAGTCATTTAGAAGACACCTTAACTTGGAAATTGAATTTCCTGAAGAAAATAAGGTTATATTAGCCTGATCCAAACTTAAGCCTGAATACTTTTATTTTGAGGCAACAGAAGTTATTCTGAGAGAAAATGGAGGCAAGTTGTGGTAGGCAAAATTCTAAGATAACCCTTATGATCTTCTGGTGTCATGCCCTATATGATTTCTTCCTTTTGAGTGTGGGCAGAACTTGTGTCTTGCTTCTAATGGGATCACTCTCGTAATTGTGCTAATTTAAATGGCAAAGGTGAAGGGATTTTGCAGAGGTAATTAAGATCCATCAGTTGACTGAGTTTATCATAGGGAAGATTATTATGAGTGTGCCTGACATAACTGGATGGGCCTCTTAAAAGAGAGTGCAGGACTTTGAAGTCAAAGTTTCCAAGCAACAGGGAGTCTCTTACTCCATTGCTGACTTTGGAGAAACTACCATGAAAGCCTCAATGAAATGACTCTGTCAACAACCCACGGGAATCTGGAAGCAGATTCTCCCCTTGTTGAGCTCCGAGATGAAACCACAGCTCTGGTCAGCATCTTGATTTCAACCTTGAGACCTTGATCAGTGAATCCAGCTAAGCCATGTATGGATTCCTGACCCACAAAAATTGAGATAATAAAATGAGCGTTGTTTAAAAGCCACTGGGTTTGTGGTAATTTATTGGAGAAAATAGAAAACAAATACAGAAATTTATTCTTAAATAAGTGAATTGGAGCTCTGCTATGTGCATTAGGCTTTCTGGTGGGAGAGTGGGGCAATGGGATTGACAATGCTGGTATCATATACACATCTCTGCAGCCTGTTAGATGCCATTCTGGGCTCTTCTTATTTGTTTGAGGATGTCTCCATAGGGATGGATGGCTAGTATGGCCTTGTTTCTGATCCTGAAATTGTCACCTGTTTCGCGGGCCAGGCTTCTTTGCCTTTTCAGTGGAACAAATGAAATGGTGTGACTCACCCAAGACCACACTTTCAAAGTTAATGACTAAGCTTATGTTAGGGTTGTATCCAACTCTTTATCTGCATCCTGGCTCTTGTTACTCAAGTAGTTCAGTTCAAATAAAAACATTTGATGAGCACTTATATATTACAGGCTTCCTTTGGGGGAGGAGGTGGGATTGTTATTAATGATAACAGACTGAGGGGCAGAATGAAAGTCAAGGGCATAGAGGCCTATAGAAATTTCAATAGCCATTTACTCTAATAGTTATTAAAAATGGCCAAGTGTTATAACGGATGGCAAAGGGTTGGAGCTCCATGATTCTATGACTGTGTGATCTTACAAAAACTACCTTCATAGACTTCATCTGAAAACTGAGCTTAATAATAATGACAAAAATATTTATAAATTAGGACAATGATAAAGATAACAATAATATTGGTAATATGGTTTTGAGAATTGTATCGGAACAAATACACACAATACCAGTATTATGTAAACACTCAATATATGATACTATTATAATATTATTGTTTATGAGGGAAATAAATAAGAGAAGTCTTCCTGTAGAAGACAACATTTTAACTAAGCCTGAAATTATTGCTAGGTATTTAATCAAAGGGATGTATAGGAAGATTCCAGGTAGAAGAACTGTTGATCAAAGACCCAAAGGTGGAAAGCAAATGGTGATTCGGATGGACCATGGCTTCCTATAGTCTTTCTATCACATCCTCCTTATTTCCTTTGAAAGAACTCAACACTTTATTTATTTCAGACTATAGCTTGGATTTTAGAATGGCAGAGATGCTGGCTTCCAAGTCCCCATTAAGCTTACTTTTTCTCTCTGACTGCAACTGGGATTTGAACCTTGATACTCAGGAGAATAAGGACAGTATATGGCTGGTCCACACTTTTCAGAGTGCCACAGCCTTAGCTCTGGGAAGAGCCTGTTTAGGAAGCAAACTAAAGAGTATATGGGGGTCTAGCTACCCCAGCCTTTGGGGAATGGGAACATGTACAGTCTCAGGTATGAAAGGGCCCATTATTGATTAATTTCATTAAAAACAATCTTAGTAGCTCCAGAAAACCAAGTGCCAGGATAGGTTTCTTTTTCACCTCACGCTTGGCAAAGGGGCAGAGACTACATCCAAGTTATATATTGACGGAGGGGTCAATGTTAAGAGAAAGAGCTGGTAGGTGCTCCAGTTTGAAGACTCTGCAAGCTTTAAGCCTCTTCTTACAAATAGCAGTATGTATTTCCCTGTGGTCAATGAGAGTAGACCCAAGACCCTGTGGGTGAGAAAATGGAAAGTAGAAATGGAAACAGGAAGGAGAAGGGACATTTGAGAGAGGAAATCTTGAGTATTCATAGAAGGTGAATTGTGCGTGGGATGAAGGGCAAATTAATGGTCAAATAGAGCTATAGTTGGCCCATCTCCTGAATCCTGGGATAGTTTGTGACTGTCTACTTATTCTCCATTATGGCCTCTACCTGTGCATCTCTTCTGCATTGTCAACGAAGCTCTGGGGTTAATCTGGGGGGGCATGTGTTAAAATTATGTGAGATTGCTGCATGTGGCACTATTTTTGCCCTCTTCATAAGCCTAAGAAGATGCTTGGGTGAATGGGAAATGTGACAGCTCTCTATTTCTTCAAGCCAGTTCTGCGATAAGTCTTCGTGCTGGAGAGCACTGGCAAACTCACCACATAGTCCAAGATGTTAGTCACCTTGGTGCTCACTGTGGTTGATACTGTTGCTGCTTTTGTACATTGAATATTACTTGGTATTTGCTCCAAAAATTATCCTTATGAGTCTTGCTATTAAAAACAACACACACAGGATTCAGAGTATGAGATTCAAATGTCTATCAGAATGCACAGTGGACTCAGACTACTTACACTCTTAACACTCAGATAACTGTTCTACAGGGTTGAGTTTCAACCCTTCCCTTAGAGTGCTTACCACAATTTATAACTTGTTTGTTATTGCCTGAGTTTCCTGGGGACTGGGCTGTGTGTCTTGTTTACTGATATATACTTACAGTCTAGCTCAGGGCCTGGTATTTTCAATGCATATTTGTTGAATGAATGAATGAATTTCAATGATACTTTTCTAAGTGTATGAATAGGTATTGTTTGGGGCACCTGGGTCACTCAGTGGTTGAGCGTCTGTCTTCGGCTCAGGGCGTGATCCCAGAGTTCGGGGATTGAGTCCCATGGCTCCTTGCATGGAACCTGCTTCTCCCTCTGCCTATGTCTCTGCCCCTCCCCCCCATCTCTCATGAGTAAATAAATGAAATCTTAAAAAAAATAGGTATTGTTTCATGTCTGTGTACCTCCAGGATTTGTAAGGTCACTGTTTTGTGTTTAGTATGTTCTGGACCACAGCAATAAAGATTCCTTGGGTGTTTGTGTTGGTGCTCCTTCTTTTGCTGGAGATG
Source organism: Vulpes vulpes (assembly GCF_048418805.1). NCBI lineage: Eukaryota > Metazoa > Chordata > Mammalia > Carnivora > Canidae > Vulpes > Vulpes vulpes. Next base: position 55,173,118 of record NC_132790.1, read on the forward strand.
GCTGCCGTTTTCTCTCTGTCTCCACCTTCTGTTCCCCTCTTTCTTTCACAGATGGTGTTACTATCCTCTGTAGCCTGCTTTTGGGTGAGCATGTCATTGGAGAGATAGAGCCTGGTGATTTAATGTTCACACCAGTTTTGCCTCATTAATGGGAGGTATGGAGTGGTGGTGGCTGTTCTGCAAAGGGGGAGAGAAGGACTTTCAGCAGTGTGAGTGGGGCAGTTGGAGAGGAGGGCAGAAATAGAAGGGATGCCCACGTTTCAGAAGTGATGAGTGCTGGGGAGTTCTTCAGCTGGAGCACTGTGGCCTTAGTGTTGCTCAAAGTGGACAGTGTATATAGCATCTGCTGGCAAAAGAAGCACCATCTTTCTCTTTTGATGCGTGCTGTGAACTTCCATTGTGGAGCCCAAGCCTTAGCTATCATTTTCCAGTCCCTAATATATTTGGACACATCTCAGGCATATATGGATTGAAACCTAAAGTATCTTCCTTTGTGTATCTAAGGTATGCCAAGTGTATTAACATTCTTCAGAGACAAAGAACTGATGATGTGTGTGTGTGTGTATTTTTAAAATAATTTATATCTCATATATATATGTGTATACATACATATATACTGGATATCCCCTAGCCCTGTCAAGTTCACACTTGAGCCTCCAAACTAAAAATTAACTACCAAACTGGGTCTTATCACAAGTCTGTGAAACTAGAATAGCACCTTCTTCATGGTCCCAGGAACCAGATTCAGTGGGAGAGCAGGGACCTCAGACATGCGCCTTCCTACTGCGCAGTTTCTAGGTGGGTGAACCTTGGTGCTGGCTTGGAGGTTGGGCTGGAAGTTATGGCTGAGTATATGTTTGCATATCAATTGTGCTGGAGAAGGAGGCTTCATTCCTCTATTGTGTTGGTGGCTTGAGTTGCCTTTTCTTCCTTCTGTAGAGTAATGCTGCTTGTCATTTATAATTAAACTGTCACTTCATAACTAACAAAGTCATTCTGACCGACAAGAAACTGTTGGAGGAGTAGTCTTCTCTGAGAACACTGAGCTGGCACCGAGCCGTTTGTCATCACTGTTGTTATTGTCTTCCTGTGGTTATGATCATTATTAATAATGATGATCATGATCATTAGGCATAGGAAGAAAATAATGATAAAATGGCTCTAATTAGGCATTATAAATACATCATGTTCTTATCATTATGTTGTCTCATATTAATTATAATCACTATAATCACTATAACAATATGAACTTCTGTTTGAGTTTGTCTTCTACACGATCAAAGAACTGAAAGACATGATCTTGTTAGCTTTCATGACATTCTGGCAAAGGGAGTGGATGTTTCAAATTATGGCCCTGTGTGTTGGAATAAGTATGGACTTAAAAACTCTAGAAACCAAAACCAAAAAGCAGCAAAATTAAGAGTGCAGATGTGTGTCTGATGTGGTATCAAGTCTAAAATGAAATAGATTTCCGGAAGTTCAATTCTTTCAATGTGGATTTTGCCTTTGCCATTTCCTAGCTGTTTGACCTTGAGAAACTTGCTTCACCTCTCTCAGCACAGTGATTAAAAGTGCTTTATTCTCCTATTGCAATGACAGGCAGCACATATTTTCCTGTTTAATTATATAACACAATGCAGCCTGCAGTAGGGTCCCAGGCTGTGAACTCTTGGAAGAAACCTGGTGAATATTTTTTCGGACATCGGGCACAGAGTGTGGCACATGGTTGGTTTGTGCTCAATGAATGTTGTTTGAATGTGTAGATATTAAAGGAGATCGCTTTATATAATTTATGTATAGCATATAATTTATATCTAGAAGGGATTTTAAGTAGATTTATTGATTTCTGGGACATATATATGCTTCTAGATGCCTGAAGTCAGATCTAATCTTTTGTCCCAGTCAACTGTCACCATTCTGCTCTGACTCCTTTATTCCTTCAGCTCCCCCCAGTGCTGGGTAGGGATCCATAAAGGTGAGAATAGGGGAGAATGAAGTGTCTTGGGTGTGAGGGAGAATGAAGTGTCTTGGGTGTGACCACTAAAAAAGATGAACGTGTGTGTGAAGATGGTTCACTAATGCCTGCCATGGCAATGGTCAGCCCAATGGGCTCTGCCCCTGCTCATCCTTCCTCCTCCTTTCAGAGGCTTGCTGTCCCTTCAAGGCAATTCCTGAGCCCTAGCTCCATCTAACATAACTTTCCCCACATCCAAGCATCATACGCTGTGGCGTGGATGCAGGCTTAGAGGATCTCCTTTTGGGGGGGATCTTGAGATTGGCTAAAAGTGGCAAGGTCTCAGATATTCCAGCACCCTTGTTCCGCTGAATTTACGCTCTAATTGCATCTAGGAGGAGATGTGCTGACAAAAGTAAGCTTAGTTTTGTCTCAATTATTGGAAATTCCTCATTAGTAGGGACACATTAATGCAGTCTTAGTTGTCTTTTTAAAGCACTAATCATGAAGACTTAGCACACTGCTCTCTGGCTTCTCATGCCTGACCTCATTTACTCCCATCCATGCTAGCAACTTCCCAATGTCCTGACATTCAAAAGATGCTTCCAGGCCTGGCTGCAAATCCTTCTGTGCAGTTGTCCATGCTCTTGCTTCTCCCTCCCATGGTGTCCTAGAGGCCATGTGTTTGAGGGAAGGAGCCTGGATCCTCTGGGAGGAGAGGCACCAATGAGAGCTGACCACCCCATGACACTGAAATAAACACAGGAGAGAGAAATGGACCCCTATTACCTGAGGCCACTGGAATTTGGGGCTGCTTTTTTTTTTTAAAGATTTATTTATTTATTCATGAGAGACACACAGAAAGAGGCAGAGACATAGGCAGAGGGAGAAGCAGACTCCTCACGGGAAGCCCCATGCAGGACTCGATCCCAGGACCCCAGGATCACACCCGAGCCAAAGGCAGATGCTTAACAACTGAGCCACCCAGGTGCCCCTTGGGACTGTTTGTTATAGCAACTAGCGTGTTACCCTGACAGCGATACACACCCTGGGAGAAATTCCTGGAGAGTTAGTGTTGAGCAGATGCGAATCCAAGGAGGAGAGTGCTGGTGGGGCGGCCACCCAGTCTGCAGCCCTCCAGGGTCCCTTCCGCAGAAGCCCAGCACCTGTCTAGCAGCCCCCAGCTCCACTGACCTCCTGGGATGGCTTCCGCAGACCAGGAGCGGAGGGGCTGCAGGGCCAGAGTCAGGCCTGGCACACTCCTCACCGACTTCTCTGCGCCCCTCCCGCCATATGCTCGCTCTCCAGCCTCTCCAGAAGGCACGGGCCATCCATCACGTCCCTGCTCCCTGCCTGCGGCCCGGGCGGAGCCGTGGAGGCCTGGCCCTGCAGAGCACAAGTGTGAGATGGCCTTAATTTCAGCCTAACGAATGCTCCGCAGGCTCCTTCGCTGGTTGCCAGCTCTCGGCTTTGTGTGCTGGAAACATCTTGAACAAAATGTCACGGAGAGCATCTCGGCAGTGTCCTGCTGACCGAGGACATAGGGCTGCCGAGCTCGCCATCTGCCTGCAGCCTCTCGGAGGTAATTATATCAGAGTCTCTCACGCCCTGCAACAAGGGGGATGTCAAATGCACTTTCCCTCCTCTAGGAAGGTGATTTTCATTTTCCCTGTTCCTTGGGAGCATGTATTGTGGCTGTCTCCAGGAGAGAGAGAGAGAGAGAGAGAGAGAGAGAGAGAGAGAGAGAAGATGTGGGAGCGTGTGGGGCACAGGAAGGAAAGAGGCTCAGGGAGGACATGCGCTGGGAGACGGGAGGGAGGGGCTCAGCCCCCGCGGAGCCCAGAGAGGGGCACATATGCTAATTTTGGCAACTTTTAATTAGACGATAGGCTGGAAAATTTTCATTATTATTCCTGCTCAGCTTTCTGACTGTAGAGGCTTGATGTCTTCTTTATTAGTGTAAAAGTCTGAAAGCATTTTCTTTTTTCCCCAATTACTAATTTGCATTAGGAAGAGGAAATGTGTCTGATAGCTCTTGGAAGGAAAATATTTTCAAAATTTGCTGAAAGCAGAGCTTTCATATTTTTCCCCCTCTGCCCCTCCAGCTAATGCTTTTTTGTTTGGGGTGGGAGGAAAGGGGGATTCAGTTCTAAACGTGAAGGGTGGCTAATGAGACTCTTGTTTGGCAAGAGAAATGCAAAGCAAGTCCTTGTTGAAAAACATTTTTTTAAATAAGGGACTGCTCCAAGTCACCTTTCCTGGGATATGGGTCTTCTGGGTTCCTCTGACTTTAGGCAGCACACAGAGCCCTTTTGGAAAAAGAGGGGCCACAGCATCTCTCACTTATGGAATTATTTATGGAATTTTTATAACAAGGGTCCTGACCAAGACTGTAAGGTCTGTAGAGGGCTGGCCCACTGTCTGGTTGTCCTTGGGTCGGTAACAAAAGGCTTGTAGACATGAAAAAGTGTGCTTTGAAACATTGTTTCTATTGTTCTCCTAGCAAGTACACAAATCAAGTTTTTAAAAAAAATCATTTTGCAGTTGGAGAAATCGAATTTTATAAAGGAGAAATGATTCACTCAAGGTTAACTAGTAAGTAGGTTGATAAACTGGTCCTATTTTCTTACAATTGAAGGAGTTTATGGAACATGGGACTTTCAGTTTTAAAATGAAGACAGTCTTGGGCAAAGTGGGATGAGTTGGTCACCCTACTAATTAGTTCAGTTCTGGGTCTTCAGATCCACGGACAGGATTTTTTCTTCTTTTTCACAGCTGCCCTTAGCATATACAGTATTTTAACTGGCTTTATCTAGGCATTCATTATTTTGGGCATAGATACTAACTACCCTACCAGTGAAGTAATCTGACTGATCTAGTTCTATAGGAGAATAAACATACTAAATATTGATACTGGCTTGTACCCTTTGAACAATTGCCTTTGAGAGGCTGCATACTTCTCTAGTCTGTTGTTCAAAACACATTTGGAAATTTCTGATCTTGTAATTTGTCATTAGACCCAATTTTTAGGGCCGTTCAAGAGACAGTGTGTTATTTTGCAGCATTATTTTGCAGCAAAATTGTCTTTTAGTAATTTGCCTATTGTTTAACCTCTTTTGAGTTTTTAAAGATTTTATTTCTTTCTTTATTTATTTGAGAGACAGTGAGAGTGAGAGAGACCAAAGAGGGAGAGGGAGAAGCAGACTTGCCACTGAGCAGGGAGCCTGATGCAGGGCTTGATCCCTGGACCCTGACATCATGACTTGAGCTGAAGGCAGGTGCTTAATCGACTGAGCTACCCAAGTGCCCCCTCTTGATTTTTTAGTTTTGCCCAGAAAATATTTTCTTGCCTGTCTCTATTTATACTATGTTGTTATATTCTTATACCAACTTGTTTCAGTGGTTATGTATCTATAACAGTAGAAAATGTGGTTGATTTTAAGTACAGATGGTGTTTCATGGCCACCATTATTTCTGGTGTAACCAAAGAAAAGCCACCTGGTGAATACTGAGGACACTACATATTAGCATAAGTGTAACCTTTGACACGTTATTCAAATATGTTGTAAAATTGCTAAGGATCCAGAATTTCGTTAATAAAAAGTAAGCATCATTAGAGTACTATAGATGAAACCCTGGAAAGGTTTTAGAAAGGTTGTTTACCAGGATGTACTAGAGTAGAACCATACTCACAGGACATATACTCTGGCGATAGACTAGACATTAATTATTTAATTAAAAAATAAGCAGCAGGGAATATCAATTTCTTTTTAAATTTAGTAGAAATATTACAAAATCCCATTCAAGAAAGCAAAAAAAAAAAAAAAATCCTAAAAAACAAAAAACTAAGGAGCAATGAGTATTTCCCCTCCAGGAACATTTCATATTTCAGTGTAGCATTAGGTCAAGTATTAGGCTGACCCAAATGAAATATTTTTTAGGTCAGAAATGGTTGAGTATTGGTAATTTTATATGGCTCAACCTAACATAACTAACATGACTATTGCCATCTTGCTGAGGGAGAAATGGCACTTCTTAGCAAGATGGTGAGTTATTGGTGAGACACAACAGGGAGGTACCTAGCCCTTCTGATTCTCAGTACAGATATGTGTCTGTGTTTCATTTCTCTAGCTCCAGTTCCAGTGGCTGTCACAGAGCAGAAACTTGATAAACCCATGTGGGGTTTTGAGAAATGGCCACAAATTTGTTGATACTCTTTCCATCAAGAGGTAGAGTCTGTGTCCTTACCCCTTAAATCTAGATAGTCTTGTGATTATTTTGACCAGCAGTATAATGGAAGTGACACTATGTAAGCCCCATGGCTAGGTCATAAAAGGCCATGCCAATTTTGCTCGGTTCTCTTGGAATGCTCATTCTTGTGACACTGTGATGTGCAGCCCAGTCTCCATGCTGCGAGAAGCCCAAGTCATACAGAGAGGCCACATGCCGGTGCTTCTACATATGGGTGCACATGTGGAACCCAGATTTTCAGCCATTCTGGCCTAGGCACCAGACGTGTAAGGGGAGAAGTCTCCCAGTGTGTTAGTCCTCAGCCATTTGAGTCTTCCTAGCTTAGACTGTGGACACTGTAGAGCAGAGACAAGCCACCCCTGTTATGTTTTGCTCAAACTCTTGACCCACAGCATTCATGAGCATGATAAAATGCCCATTGTGCAAGTCACTAAGGTTGCAGGAGTTTGGTATTTAGCACTAGGAAACTGGAGTAATGTGGAAAGAATGTATACTTCTTGTCCAGGAAGTCAGGCTTCATTCTGATTATGAGACTGACACGAGAGCTGCTAAGTCATCTGAATTCCAGACTGCTGCTCCCTTGCCCTTTGAAGCTCATGCTTGCCATTGACTGTGCAGGAGCATAAGCCATGAGTATCAAGGTGACACTGCCCCTAATTGGCTTGATGATCTGAGAACCCTGAGGAATGTTTCTGCCTACTGTGGGACTCTCTGCCTGTAGACACTTGGGTTTGTCAGAAACATCCCTTGAAAAAGGTGCCCTTGATTGGGTTCTGAATGCTGCTAGAATGCCAAAGTTTCCTCATGTGCGCATATCATTTAATTTTAAAATAACTTTACAACATATTTTTAAAGGAGTAATACATATTCATTATAGCGGGAACTGAAAATACAGACAAGCCAACAGAAGAATCCAAGACATCTATAGTCCCAGATATCCAGAGACAACTGCTGTTAACACCTCCCAAACCTCTTTTATTGGGCATTAATCACATGACAGAGTTGTATATAATATAATATTTAATTATAATAAAACTCATAGATGTATTATATATCACAGTATCCTACTATAAATTTTTTCTTTTTTTATCAAGATATTGTTGATATTGTTCCACACCTATGTAAAAAGCTCTAATTTATTTATTTGTACTGATTGCATAAGATTCACAGTGTGAGTACTCTGTAATTTATTGCTTTCCCTGTGATGGATGTTTATACTTTTCCCATACTTTAGTGTACAAATCATGCTGTATCACCTAAAGATAGTGTCTAAGTGATCCAAGCTGGCTGTTGAAGTTATTTCCTGTTTTGTACATCCCAGGGACTTTTCTAACAGGTTGTCCCTTATTCTAGGTCTGTTCCCCCTGCCCTCTACAGATTCATAAACACACACACACACACACACACACACACACACACAGGAATTCAGTAGGAGAATATGCATTACACACAGGGAAATTCTACAGAAGATGGCTTTGGCATCTTGAGATTACATGCTTTCAAAAGGAAGTAAGCATTTTCTTTCTCAGTCATTGTACAGGGTGGTGGCAAACATCTGTTCCTCTAAGAAAGAAATCTTTAAAGATGCTATGGGAAGTAGATCAGGCCAAACATGAAAGATTTTTCCGTGTTATGTTTGTAAATATATCCCCTATCAACTATAGAGAATTGGGAAATGGCAGCATAAATGTGAGATAAAAATGGGCTGGGAAGCTAGTTGGTTAGGTTTTCTAAAATGGAGGAAATGGAGATTATAAATGGTATGTACATGGATGAAACCCTCCTCCTCCTCCTGCTTCCTCTTTTTCTTCTTTTCCTCCCCTTTCTTCCCCTCTCTCCCTACTCCCTTTTTCCTCCCTTCCTCCTTCCCCTTCCTCCTCCTTCTACCTCTCCTCCTCCTCTTCTACTTCATTCTCTTCTTCTTCTTCCTCTTCTTTGCATCTAAGCAAAAGGTCCAAAAGGACTCTTGCTTTTTGTTAACTGAAGATCAGTAAAGTATAGGCTTCTCTTTTCTTGGAATGCCTTGCTGGAGTCACCTGCAAACATTTTTACGGGATAGAAGCACTTGGAATTTGGGATTTCTCAATGGGAAGACGCAAGAAGAGTTTGTGGAGCTGTTTCCTGATATGGTTTGGACTTCCTCTGCTACCCTTCCAGCTCTTCAGTCATTCCACAGCTTGAGGCATTAATTGGGAACTGGTGGAGTGGATGATTTTTACTAAGAGGTTAAGAGTAGGGCAGGTGGAAGTTAGGGGCAAGTTTGGGTTTTGCCGTCTGTCTGAGCTGAGTAGGCTCCAGTTCCATCATTTACTTGTGTTGAGACCTGGAGTATAATGGAACATTTTGAACCTAAGTTACTTATTTTGTATCATGCAGACTGCACAGAGTTGGCTTTGTGAGGGGTGTAGAAGGTAAACACAAAGTGATTGGTGCATAATAGACACTCACAAATGTTGGTTTCTAACTCTGCCCAAGATTGCCATTTTGAATGTCTTAGTGTAATGGACTGGAGAAAATGAAATTCACTGGAATTCTCCTGAGAAAGTGAAAGGTATTTTTGAGGAAAAGCATTTTTATGAGTTTAGGGTAGCACTAGTTATCTCTTCCTCCTCTGCCCCAAGGGGCCAGGGTATGTTCTAAATCTGTTTTATGTGTTAATGGAAGACATTGTTTCATTGGTTGTCCCCGAGGTGTTTGAGACTGAAACCAGGAGATTCTAGGAATATGTGAGCTCTGGGAGGTAATGCATCTCCATGTGTACCCTGAGTCTTCAGGAATCCTCCGATATCATAAAGTACTTGATTTGAATGGTGGCTTCCCTTTAGAAACCGGTAAAGGAACTGAGGGTGCTATGGATTTCAAGAGAGCCAGGGATTCAGAGGCAGTAGAAACAGGAGAAAATGAACTTTTGACTTGTAGATACCGTGGAGAGAGATATTTATTATTTTGGGCAATGGAACTGGGAGTCCAGACAAGTTCAACTGAGCCTTCCAGTGGCAGATTGACCTCTGGGTTAGTTTTCCCTTTAAGGTTCTGCATAATTTGTGGTTGTTTCTATTTACAATCTATTTTGGATATTGAAATGAGACTGATTTAACCAAATCACTGGAAAATACAACCTTTAGGTATGACACTTCTGCCCTTCAGATAGGTCAAAGAATACTTTGGCCCACTAACATTTTTATTGCCTTATAAAATATTTAGTGGCTTTCCCCACAATTCCTGGCACTTTGCTCAGAAATAACAGAGCTGGCAGCAGGAATAGGTCAAAGCTGGATGAAATCTAAAATTGATGCAAGAAATGTGCTTGTTTGTGTAGAATATAATTTCTTTCCATTCTGACTCAATTTTTCTTCAGATTTTGGACTTGTGCTTATCTGCAAGTCTTCATTATTATGCTTTTTTACAGTTTGCAATCTTTTCTGTTCAAGGACACAGACTGTAAGTCAAGAGCTAGAGTTGGATTCTAAAACTTGGGCATAGACCATACAGGATCAGAGCTAGAGAATAGATTTCAGGTGGAGCAACCAGTAGGGGAAGTATTCTAATAAATATAAACGGATGGTCAAATTCGCTGTTTCCTCTTGGATCTCACTATGTGTGTGTATATATATATATATATATATATATATATTTATGTGTGTGTATAACACACACATAAATCCTCACAACCTTGATACTCACAACCTTGATACTCACAACCTTATTATAGTAATTACTAGAAAGAAGGAGAATTAGCTTTGTGCCAGGCCCTGCATTAGATTTGTAAACATAGCCTATGTGTATAATAAATCCAAGGACTCCTTAAAGGAGTGTAGGAAAAAGTTTTAATTATATATAAAAATGAAACCCATATTTTTGGAATTATAGCTGATAATAAGGACATAACTAGTAGTGGACCAAGACAATAAACTTATTGCTTACACTTTGAGGAAAAATTGTTAGAGTTTTAGACTAGATTTCCTTTTAGTAAGATGTTACAAGCTCTGCAAATGCTACTGAATTCTGAAGCTATCAGCCAGACAAGATTACTTGAGGAAAAGGAAATGAATGTTTTTGAATAACCATTAAGTTTCAGATATTTAAATATATATTCTCTCCTTGAATGCTTATAATAATCTTGTGATGTAAGTATTATTATTTTTACATATTAAGGACATTGAGGGTAGGAGAGATTAAGGATTTGTCTAATCTCATGTAGCAAATGAATGCAAATGGGTTTAGAATTCAAACCATGTCTGTTTAGCCCCAAAATATATCCACTTTCCATCAGTCAGGTCTCTGTAGGGTTAATGCATTTGATTCAGAAGATGTTTTGCTTCAAAGCCAAATGTAAGGTTATTTGAATATAGAACAGTAATCCACAAAATTAAGAAATGAGGAGTTTCAACATCATATTTATTGGATATTGGCAAATGGCCATCTTAAAAGCTTCTCTAGCATCTTAGACAAGAAAACACTTGAAAGTGTAGAGAAAAGAATGAGACTTGTCAAGTTGTTTTCAGATAGAATGTTGAAAATAAAAATGATGGGTTGAAGATACTAAAAGGGACTGGCTCACTTCTTAGAGAGGGTTTGCAGAGTCAGAACTCTAGTGGGCAAAACTGAATGGGAAGTCATCAGAAAAGGAGAAAAACCATGATATAGGAAATAAACTGAGGGTTTCTGGAGGGGTTGTGGGTCGGGCCATGGGATAATTGGGTAATGGGCATTAAGGAAAACACATAATGTGCTGAGCACTGGGTGTTATATGCAGTTGATGAATTGCTGAGCTCTACATCTGCAACTAATGATGTACTATATGTTGGCTGATTGAATTTAAATAAAAAAATAAAGAAAAAAAAAACTGTAGTGGGCAATCTGAGAAACCAAACTTGCCAGTGTCTCAGATTTGATGAGGCTTGGGGAAATGACTCATGTTTAGAATGTACTATTTATTAATTTACAAATTAAGATTTCAATTCCTATGACCAAATAATGGTGCCTGCCACCCAAGGACATTTTAATTGGCAAAAGATAATAATATACTTTGTAACTGAAGGTTTATTAGTGAGTAGACACAGAAGGAATGGAATTGAATGACTATAGGGGAGTATTTCCTCTGGGCCACAGATGAGATTGTGCTATGTTTAGTGGTGGGAACATTCTCATCTGCTAGATTCTTGTTCATTAGTGCCACTTTTCCTAGACTCCATATAGATCTTATCCCTTTTTTTAGATTCACCAATTCAATTGTTAAACAGAGTTAAAAAATATGTACTCTAGTCACCTTAATTGGATCCCCACAAAACCTTTCACTTCACTGCTCTGAATGTGGAAAATCCAAGGCCAACCTCTTCCATCAGTGTTAAGTCTCAGCACACTTATTCTAAGGCCAGAAGTTAGCTTCCTATAGCCACCCAATATACTAACTACATGCACAATAGAGCTAACTTGGTCTGACATGACATTCAGCAATGAAATGGAATTAGGAAAATCATTAGCTAAAGATTGAATTTTAGGGAGAGAAAATTAATATTAGATAAATTTGGGGAAAGATTTCTGTAAATAAGAATTAATTAAAGAAGATATGAAGTATATAGGAAGAATTGGTCTTTGCATTTTATTTTGAGCAGGAGAACACACTAAAAGAAATATTTTCTGGGAGAGAAGCTATGGTTCTGAAATATTTTCATTTAAGGATAGCAATAATTTGAAGGGCTCATGTAAAGTAAGCGTTACTATTTCGAAATATTTTAGAAGTTTTTTTTCCAAGTAATTCAAGGGTGTTATGGCATGGTTGGAGTTCTGTATATCCCAATTACAGTGTGTTTATCTTTATATAATTGACAGATGCCTAATGATCACTATGTGAGGTGACTGCTAGACATTACGAATAAACATAGTAAGATGACCTCTTCTTTTAAGGGATGTTTACTTTAAATACCATGATAAAATACTTTTAACAAAGAGTGAATTACAACCAACAGCCATATATGCTTTGTGCCCAGTGGGTGCACATCTCCTACTATTGAGAAGTGTTGTGATAACATCTTGGAGGGCAGGAGCTGTGTAGAGTAGCGTTAACTCATGTTAGGGAAGTTCATCAATGCTATTTACCTTCTAGAAGAAGTAAGATGTTGCCTTCAAGCATGAGCCCCTTGGATGGGTCACTAGGTCACTAGGTATCTGATGACATTTTTTATTGTCACAACTGGAATGAGTGCTACTGGCATCTGGTTGAGTAGAAACCAGGGATTCTCCTAACCATTGTACAATGTACAGGCCAGTCCCCATAGCAAAGAATGATCAGACTCAAAATATCAGTAGTGACAAGGCTGAGACATCTTGCCTTGAGGTAAACAAGCCAATGGATAGCAGACCTCTTGCTCTCTGGGTCTTGGAGACAATAATATGTGAGAGGATGAGATTTGGCTGGAGGGAGGGGCAATAAGGACTCTGGGGAAGCTGCAAAAGCTCAGTTCAGTTAGGCTGTTGGTCCTCCTAAAGGAAAGTGAAGAATTTATACTGAGCTTTGAGTTTCAAGCCCATATTTTTGATTCCAAATCTAGTGATTTCCATAGTTTCACTGTCTTGGCAAGTATTTTGCACAATTTCAGATTTCTTTTGCAGAGAACTTTTGTTAGACAACTCAAAATGGAGTTTAAAAATATAAACAAGTGTTAGTGACAAACACTTTTGAAAATGAAAAGTTTTAATGAAGTTATGTCAAGGTTAAAATACAAAATCTTAAATTTCTATGATTTTTGAAAATAAAATTACCTTTGAGAAAATTATGCAAATGTGTGAATGCCTATATAACAGTCTCAAATGAGATTTAGTTCAGTAAGTTGGTGGAAAAATTACTCTTTGGTTTAGAACAAATTTTGGTCTATGATGTGATTCTGTAAAGAAAACCCAGATTTATAGAATATTGGGAAAATTATTTTATTGGAATGATTTGTTATAAGGATCTGGCTTCAAGTATGCAATCCAATTTTATTAGGTGACCCAAATTTATTTATGACCCAAATTTATTTCTTCATTCAAAGTGTTTTTTATTTATTAGAAATAATAAAGACAGGGGTGCCTAGATGGCTCAGTCAGTTGAGTGTCTGACTCTTGGTTTAGGCTCAGGTCATGGTCTCAGGGGCCTGAGATGGAGCCCCATGCTGGGCTTTGCACCATGCTGGGAGTCTGCTGGAGATTCTCTCTCTATTCCTCCTGCCGTTTGGATTCACAAGTACCTACTTGTGCGTGCTTGCTCTTTTTCTTAAATAAATATTTTTTAAAAAAAGACCAACAGTAAAATTTGCTCCCCAATTTCTCTTTCTAGTTCCTCATTCTTTATTACTGTTATTAGTTTCTCTGTTTTCTTCAGGAATTTTCTTATTCATTTACAAAGAAATAAAAGCATGCCTTTTTTACATGTAGATTTGTACTACTTATACTGCTTTTCATCTTATTTTCTCATTTAACAACATATTTCAGTAATGTTTCTATATCAGTAGAGAACTTGCCTTTTTTTTTTCACTACTATAGGATATTCCATTGTTAGCATGAGCTGTTATTTACTTACCCAATTTCTATTGAAGAGAATTGTTTCTCTAAACATATATTATTAGTCTTAAATATATACCAATTCAAACATTGTGGAGGTATATCTGTGAGATAATTTTTGAGAAGAGAAATAGGAGGGTCAAAGTGGATATGTATTTTTATTTTTGAACTATATCCTAACATTGTTCAACACAGGGGTTATATTCCCACTAGTAATGTACAACAGTCTGTCTCCATATAAACTTCTTAATATAGCATGTTATTAAACTTCCAGATTTTTGCCCAGGTAGTGAGTTCAACTTTTCTATTTCCTTTATGGAAATCAAAGTTTAAAGTTTTGATTTTTTTCTGGGGTCCGTTTGGTAAATTCTTGCTCTCTAGAAATTTATTTTATTTAAATTTTCAAGTTTGTTTGTATGGAGTTTAACAAAGCACTCTCTAATTCTTCAGTTTTTTGTGGATCTTATCATTTTTCCTTTTAATATTTATATCTCCTTTAAAAAATGTAAGATAGAGAATGATTAATATATTTTTAGTATCCTACTCTCCCCACCAAAGAATGCTTCTTACTTTTTTGGTTTAAATTTTTTCTTAGTTTTTGTTCATTGATTTATGTTATTATCTTTATTGTTTTTTCCTTTGGTTTATTTTACTATCATTTTAAAATAGAATATATAATTGATTATTTTATTCTATTTTTAGTTGAGTAGGTGGTTAAGGTTATTCATTTATTCTCTGAAACTCTTTTCAGCTGATTTTTTAAAAGTTCTGATGACTGTAGTTTTTGTCATCCATACTTTCTAGAAATTCTGTTATTTCAGTTTAGTTATCTTTGACTCCATAACTGTTTAAGAAAAAAATAATATTTAGGGATGGAATAGCCATTTTATCTTCTTTTGTTATTAGAGTCTAGTTTAATTCTAATGTGATGGGAAAAAGCTATCTGTTCTGTTTTTATTTTTGGAATCTACTGAGATTTTATTTGTGGCCTAATGCATGGTCAATTTTTATGCCTATTTCATAGGACCTGAAATAAAATTCATTCTTTATTTCAAAGTAATAAATTTGATTTGTACCAGTCAGGACAAGGACCACTTCCACTTCATCAGCTTTGTTACTCGGTCTTCTCTATTCTTGCTCTTTTTTTTTTTTCTTTTTCGTTGTTGTTTGTTTGTTTTGTCTGATGACTGATGTCAAGTACTAAGACAAATGCCTTATCTCCTATCACTAAGGAATCTCTATTTCTCATCATAACTTATGAGATTTTTGCTTTATGAATATTGCTGCTAAGTTATCTGGTAAGTAGATATTCGTTAATTGAAAATCTTCAGTTTGAACAGGAAATTTAGTATTACCAAATGCCCTTCTTTGTTTCATTTTATGCTTTGGACCTTTAATTCTAAATTGTCTAGTATTAATATTGTGATCCCTACTTTATGTATTAGCAATTACTTTGTTCAGTCTTCTTTTCTATTTCTCTGAATCACTTTTTAAAGCTGTGTCTCTTTGATTTTGGCACAGAATTTGACTTTACCTTGTGAGCCAATCTGGAAATTTTTTTCTTTTAATATGTAAGTTAAACACATTTACATTTTTTATGTTAGCAGATACTTTTGGGTTGAATTGTATTTTATAGTTTGTTTTTTCTTTTCTGTTTTTATAAAAGTCTTTATGTGGTTGGCTCTTTGTTTTCTGTTTGTTTTTTCATAGTTCTGTAATTTATAAAGGTTTGAATTTTTGTTTTGGTGGTTACTTCCATAATTTGTCTTTGTATTGCTAAATGTGTCTCTACTTCTAGTACTTAGCTTGTATTTTATTAATATCCTTAACCAGGGATCCCTGGGTGGCGCAGCGGTTTGGCGCCTGCCTTTGGCCCAGGGCGCGATCCTGGGGACCCGGGATCGAATCCCACGTCCGGCTCCCGGTTCATGGAGCCTGCTTCTCCCTCTGCCTGTGTCTTTGCCTCTCTCTCTCTCTCTGTGTGACTATCATAAATAAATAAATAAAAAATATCCTTAACCAGAACTCTTGAGAACAGCAATATTTCTGTGGCTTCACCATCTTTTCCTTGAATGTCTGCGTTTCTGCATTGTGGTCCTCATTCAGAGAGGTATTTATTTCATTAATATTGAAAAATAAATCCTGGCAAAATGCTTGGTCTCAGTTTCAATCTGTTCCCTGGCATCATTTTTTTTTCTGGTAAGGATTTCTGATTTTTTTAATGTTAAATTTGTATCAATATTTTCCTATATCTTTTTATTATTTATATCTTAATCAATTTTATTCTCCCAAATGAGCTCCTTATGTGTTGTTCTTTGGTGATGGTGGAAGGAAGGGGCAGGATGCCCAGGCTAGTCTTCCAGATTTCACACTCAAAGGACTTTCTTATTTCTACTGCCACACAGACAGACTGCTTCCTGAAAATTATAGCTCATCTCTGCTTTGCTTTTTTTTTTTTTCTTCTTGAGTGTAGCCTCATTTCCTCTGTCTTTTCAAATCAAATTGAGTCCTGGAGGTCTTTTCCCTCCAGTCTTGTTTACCCCAGTTCCTGCACTCACTGTAACAAACAAGAGAAAGAGTTTAGTAGGATGAACTCCTCATCTTTAGGAAGGGTCCCTTTTATTGCCACTTCCTGAGATTTGCTGGCTGAGCCTTTGTACCATCCCTCATGCTTCTTGTTACTTTTTGTGCAGCCTCTGCCTGGTCTTGACTGCTTTTGAGAGCCCTTTCAAAAATTTTGGAGTCTACAAATTATATGTCCCCTGATTGCACTGAAAATGGAATGTGTGCAATTTAATTAACTCTTGTAAGATTTACAGAAGAATTTTTATACTAGAATTCTGATTTAATTTTAAAATAGAGTGGGCACACTAGTCCTTCAGAAGTACAGGTCAGGGGCAAAGTAGATCAGATCTGCAATTTTTAAAATATACTGTTTCTCTCATACGCTCATGAACAATTGAAAACATGGGAAGATGTGGGAAAACTTACATAAATTCACCTTTAGTTTTATGTTTTAAATTCTGGCTTCTTTTTCTCACACCCAAAGTCTGGGCATCTGTGTCACACAGCTAGGGATATATTTCCAAGTCTCTTTAAGATAGCTACATTGCTGAGATTGTACAGTTGCATTAGGGATAGTGAGGAAGATGCTTTGACATTCTATGTGGCATGGTATTTGTGCATGGTTTTACACTCCACAGTTTCACACCATCTTGATGTTCTTGCTTGCTTACACACGGACATAGCTGTAGAGTGCCGGGGAATAACTGTGGGTAATAGGCTGGCCTTTTTAAAACCACAAGTCATGATACAGAGTCAGTGAGCATTTCAGAGAATGGCTAAGCCACAACATGGAGAACAGTCTTTATTTTTGGGTATCCTGGAAGGTATAAGCATTCCATGAGATTTGGTGTTTTCACACACCTGACATTACACCATCACTATCACTATCTTTGAATGTCAAGGACAAGGTTATGTATTCTAACTATCTTGCAATGTCACCTAGCTGCTTAGCAGCACTCTAGTACATTTTCTGGGTTATTGACTGCCATGTTGAAGACAGAAATGGTTGCAGAATGGGTTTAGTATTTTTAAATTTTTATGAAAAATAAAGAGCACTTTCCAATGTATAAAGTTCTGTGTGGTTGATACAAAGATGGTAAATCATCTGCCTCACATTCAAATGGAGGGCAGCATATCAACATTTGTTAAATACCTATTATGTGGCAAGTATTGGGCCAGGCATTTTATTTAATTTTTTTTAAACAACTCTAGTATGTGGGCATTATGAGGCCCATCTTACAGAGGAGACACCTGAGGCTCAATGAAGGGGTAGAGCCTATACTTGGATCAATGACACCTACTGCACCACACTAATTACATTTCACTAGAGGGAACAAGCATGACTACAATTCCGTGACATGGAAGTGATGGGTTGGGACTGGAAATCAAACCAGGCAGCCTCAAAGTTCCAATTTAAGTACCTGTGCCAAGGTGCCATTGAAACCTGGGTCCTAAGATTATAGATACTATTTGGATTTCTATTTGCATCAGGAAGCTGGGAGTGGGCTGGAAGGGAAGAGGGTTTGAGAGATTAAGCACTTTTGGGGTGCATAATGCAGGAGGATTCAAAACTATTAACCAAAAATAAAAGTTATTGAGAATGAATTGTTTTCCACTCAGAAAAATATGTAAGCCAGCATGTCCCCTACTAATTCTTAAAGGGAAAGATTATAAAAATGTGTTACATGCTTTTTATTCACAGTGGTTGGTGTCACACTTTCTGGTTTGGTATAGTGTGGGAAATCAAATGCTCTTCTGTGCTACTTTGGTGAAGTATTCAACACTCATCACTGGGGTGGCTCTTTCCTATCACCCTTGTTCTCATAAACTCACCAGGTCAATTATCTCACCATTTTAGCATCATGGGCTTTTGTGTTGAATTCACCATGTTATTGTCCTCACATGCATTTGCTTTCAGCACAGGCTATTTTTTTTTTTAATTTAAATTCAATTTGCCAACATATAGTATAACACACAGTGAGCACAGGCACAGGCTATTTGGAGTAGAATTTTGCAGTGTGTCATTTCCTGTGTCACAGGCAGATAATAGGGCTGTGTAATTAAAAAGGTTAGCAACACTGACATTTCTGTGTTTGTGCTAGAATTATCTTGATATTACCAGGGATTAAAGAATGCTGCCACCTGCTAGGAACATATGCATATGTTTGAGCAAAGGTTAATGAGTCTTTTCAGAAAAATGTTTCAAGTATGGGCTCAAGAGCAAGTTGGCACATTATAAAGTAACAGAGCTGTATGTTCTGACCCTAAGTCAGTTTTGGGTAAGACAATTTGAAGGTTCCTTTTTAGGGTGGTGGTGGGTAGTATAGTTGTTTGATTGATTATTTCAATATTGAATATAAGACAGATTTTCTCTGGCTTGACTAGATGCTCCACCTTGCACACTTATGTGCAATATTAATTCTGTGTCAGAGTAGTTGTACATATTGTAGGAGAGCAAATGCCCCTTTATCTTAATCTCTGTGTATTTGTCTTTGTGTTGTGCAGTCCTGTGTACAAAGATGGTAACTATCATGGAGGCGTATCCACAGTGACTTGAATTGTACTTATTGAATATATAAGCATATTGGAGATAAATATAGATTAATAAACTTGATACCATTTAATTACCCTCACACTGCATACCAATTCTCTATTCTCTGAAGGTCTTCTTTGGTTAAATATTATCGCCAAGTTTTTGAGAATCTTCTAAATCTCTGAGCCTTTGTACAAAATGTTATTTTCAGGTACCCATTTGTTAAGTGGCTTTTTCTCTTTGATTTACAAAGAGTGTTGGTGCTTTTTTGAAAATTGCTCTCTGGACAAACAAGACATCCTCTCAAATCAAGATGGTGGCTTGACCTAAAGAAGCCCTTTCACCTCCCAGAAAAGTGGAATAGTGAAACTTGTCTCTCTCTTATTCAACTGCCTTACTTTAAGAAAGGACTTGTTAGTTTAAAAATAGTCATCTTTTATTCCCTGCCTGTCAGGGCCTCTCTGCCTTCTCTCAAAAGCCAGCATTTACTGATGTTCTTTGATTGACACCCTCCTCAGCACTAAAATGGAGGAGAGAATGGGAGAATATTCCATTTTATTGACAGGTGCTGAGACCTTGTCAGGGACAATTGCTTAGCAACCTCTATGATGCCACTTTTGGGAAAGGGGAAGAAAGCACAGAATTACATGTAAATGAAAAGGAAGCATAAGTGACAAAGGCCAACTATCATAAAACACCAAGTATTTTTTTTTTAACTAGTTCTTTAAGTTAGCAATGTAACCTGTAAAACTTACACAAATGATTTTTTTCTTCCCTTGGGTTATTGGATTACTGAAGATTTGAGATAGCATCAGGTGGGGAGTGAAAAGCAGCTTGTTCTGGGAAAGAGACCCTGAGTTCCTACCTTGACTCTCATCCTGGCTGTTTGACACCATGCAGACCTCTCCACATTCTGAGAAAACCACCCTTGTAAAAATGAAAGAGGTTTATAATGCATGTAGAAGGGGCTTGAAAATTATTTAGAGCTTGTAAAATAAGAAAAAACATTAGCTTGCATTTGAAAATATTTTCAAAATGCCTCTGATCCTTGTAGTTCTGTGACACAGAATAACTCTTATCGCTATATTCCAGTTAGTAACTATTAACCCCATTTCTGGTTATAGAATTTTTCCACAGCTACACTGGGGTAGGTAGGAGCTTCATCAAGTTGACTGGTCCCAAGCCTGTGGCATTTCTACTCTTTTATCATTTTCTGTTGCTACCTTTAATTATTTTTGTAATGAGATTATGTAAACTAGCTCTCTCCAAATGATCTGCAATGGAAAACTAGTTTTTAAAAAAATATTCAAATGTGTCATACATGGATACTTTTGCAGAATATAATACAAATGAAATGGTACTCGATTTCCTGGTTTGGACCAATGTGCTATGGTTAAATAAGATATTATCATTGGGGGAAGTGGAGCAAAGGGTACATGGAAATGCTGTACATTTTGGTAACTTTTTATGAGTCAATTTACTTCAAAATGTTATTAGAAGTTAAAAATAAATACAAAATATAACTTACATTTTAAATTATTAAGGTCAACAGATATAAAATTACTCTGTCAAATTCCAACAGAAGTTTTTAAATGTATACTCTCAATTTCTGTACTCATTTTGTGGTGAACCAGAGACAGACAGGTCTACTGACCATACAAGTGTCAATGTGAATGAAAATAAATTCCTCTTCTGTTGAAATAAGTAATTCCTAAAGGAATTGTAATTTCTCAGTCTCAATTTTTAGTCCAAAGAAGAACGTCTGATTGTCCCAAACTTTGTTCATGTCTAATCAAGTATGGTGGGGCCGAGGAGGTAGACTCACATCAGGGCCCAAACTAAGAATGAGCATTAGTTCTTGGAGCAGTGAGGATGAAGATAAATCCCAGAAGAAGTCAATAAATGACTCAAAATGTGACCATTGCTAGGGATGCAAAGATGAGTCCCTGATGGAAGTAGCTGTAGATTGCTGCCCCAAACTACCAATTACTAAAATAAGATGAAGTGAAGAGGAATGGCTATGGGAATTCAGAGAAGAGAAGACTTTTACAATGGGGGAGATTACAGAATGTTTCTTGGAGTGAGTGGCATCTGAGCAGTTTAGATAATCCTTGAAGTAACTGTGAGGTTTAACAAGAGATAAATGGAGAAAGTTATTGTTGGGTTTTGAAGAGATTGCTATTTTAGGAAATCATCTTTTAGTTGTGGGGAGTTG
The DNA here is from genome assembly GCF_048418805.1 of Vulpes vulpes. Classification (NCBI taxonomy): domain Eukaryota; kingdom Metazoa; phylum Chordata; class Mammalia; order Carnivora; family Canidae; genus Vulpes; species Vulpes vulpes. The sequence goes on from NC_132790.1 coordinate 55,194,175, forward strand.
GGTTAGGGGTATTGGGAGGTGAAGCCAAAGTCAAAGAGGCCAACACTAAGACTGGTGCGGGGGGAGGAATTCCAACATCTGAAACAGTGGTTGTAGGGTGGAGAAGGAAATGATTGCAAGAGAAATTTCATGTGTAAAATAGAGCATAGAAACTGATTCAATGTGGGGCATTAATAGTGCAAAATTCAGGGATCAAATCATATTGCGGAGGAGTAAAACTGAGTTTAGTTTCAGTTATACTGCTTTTGAGGGGCTGGTGTTAGTTTGGGTAGTGACTTCCTCATATAGTCAGAAATAATGGTTGTCAAAACATCAAGAGCATACATTCACCATCTTGGTACCTTGAATAGTGCTCCTTTAAAAGATATATTCAAGATCTAATTCCCAGCAATTATGAATGTGACCTTTTTTGGAAATAGGGTCTTTGAAGATGAAATTGAGCTAAGGACCCCTAGTGGAATCATCCTGAATTTAGAATGATTACATCCTTACAAGTATTCCTACAGGAGAAAAGACAGAGAGGTTTGACACACAGAGATATGTGGAGAAGGCCACATGAGGACAGAGACAGAGGCCGAGGAACTCGAGGAGCCACCAGAAGCTGGAAGAGCCAGAGAGGATTCCCCACAGGAGGTTTCGGTGAAAGTGAGTTCCACTGACACCTTGGTTTCAGACTTTGGGCCACCTGAAGCATGAGAATAAACTTCTGTTGTTTTAAGCCACCCAGTTTGTTGTAATTTATTATGGAAGCTCTAGGAAACTAATGCAGCACCTCTTCTGAGAGCTCAATATATGTATTTCAAATGATGTTGTTCCTGTGTTGTGAAGTAGAGGGGAAAATGAAGCTATTTATTCATCTTTATTAGTGTCTTGTTTCTGGATATTTTCAAGGTAGGTTTTCTTGCAAGTCAGCAGAGGTGGGAGTGAAGTGGTTCAGAAGAACGAAGTTTAGGACACCTTAACAAGGGTAAATGTGATAGAATTATTGGTTGATCTACCCCTGCCCCATTTAATTATTTTCTTCCTTCTTTCCTTGCTTCCTCCGTCCGACAGTCAGTCTTTCTTTCTTTTTCTTTCTTTCTTTCTTTCTTTCTTTCTTTCTTTCTTTCTTTCTTTCTTTCTTTCTTTCTTCTTTCTTTCTCTTTCTTTATTCTTTCTTTCTTTCTTTCTTTTTTCTTTCTTCTTCTTTCTTTCTCTTTCCTCCTTTTCCTTCTTTCCTGCCTTCCTTTCTATCCTTCTCCCCTCTTCCTCCCTCCCTCTCTTTCTCCTTCTCCTTCTTTTTTTATAGAATCTCTCTATATTAGATTTCCTGCCATTAAAACACAATTAATTAGCTTTAAATTTATTCTCCCATTCTTTTTTTAATACTTAAGGAATATATATATATATATGACTATACATAGTTGATATACAATGTTATATTAGTTACAGAAGATATACAACATAGTGAATCAACAACTCTATATATTATGCTGTGCTCACCACATTTTTCCATTTCTAACTGTCAATCAGAATTGATCACACTGGAATAACCAATGTTACCCCATTCAAAAGTAATCAGAGTCCCATACACAGTTCAAATCAGAGTCCCGTACACAGTTCAGTCTTATTCTGGTTGAAGATGTCTAATTGGACCAATTAGGGCACTTATCTATTCTTGAACCAATCACTCTGGCGATAAATTAAACTGCAAGAAAGACTTCATAGATGGTTTAATGGCATCTAGGCCTGACTCCTAAGGATAGGGTAACTAAGCCCCATTTTGATTTGCCAGTCCTTGGTTCAGATATTCACTAGACCAGATTTTGTTAGCTTGGGAAGACTGAGCATAATAAATAGGGCTGTATTTATGCCCACGTGTATTGCATTTGGTCATACTCCTTAGCTATATCATATATTACATAATCTCAAAAGTGATGGTGTGTAGCTGACCCAAATGAGGAAGACCCAAGCCTTCCTCAGACTAGCTGAACTGCACAACAGTTCCAGCCTTACTTATGGTGGGGGGGGGGGCAGTTGGCTATCTAGAAGTCTGATGTGACCTTACCCTCAAATTTTGGTCTGTAACTCTGGATCTATTGTTTAGAATCTTTGTAGCCTGGAAGCTTATAACTTCTTTAGAGAATATCGTGGACCTCTGTTGTATTGTTTTTAAAAATCTTAAATTATTGAGTGTAGTTGACATACAATGTTATATTAATTTCAGATGATCAACACAGTGATTCAACAATTCTATACATTATGTAATGCTCACCACGATAAGGATAGTTACCATCTGTCACCATACAATGTCTTATGCTGTTCTTTTCATCTCTGTGACTTATTTATTTTATAACTAGAAGTTGGTACTTAATCTCCTTTACCTGTTTGACCCATTCCTCTAGCCCCTTTTCCTCTGGCAACTACCACTTTGTTTTTACCATCTTGACATCCTTTTGTATTCTTCAATTTCTAAACTTTGTTTTGCCCCCAAACCAAAGTCAATGTTTGTTCTTACTCAGTGGATCTGAGTCAACTATTGACATTTGCCAGTTCAGTGGAAACCCGTAGCTAATTGGTTTAAGGCCAATCCTGAACCATTCCTGGGGCTGGAGCTGAGCCTGGGGCTGGAGCCAGTCCCACCAAAACCACATAGCCTCTACAGTGGATCATGGCTTAGCATTGATGTTGGGAGAGGCTATTACAATGTCCACTCATTTTCATTGTTCAGCTTCTAATGGATATTCACTTGCTGTTTTGGAGACCATTAATGTTTTCCTTTTGCAAATGAGAAGACTGTGAGATCACACTTTTCTAATTTAAATCATTTATCAGTCTAACACAGATTATTTGCTTACATAAAGAATATTTGGAGGTGTAAGAAATGTTCCTGGAGCCAGTATTCTAAGGGAAAGTGGTTTCGATTTGTGCTTCATAGAGATTCAGGGGTCTCTGAGATATCTCATAGCTGAGATGGACAAGGAAGGATAGACCTTTGAATGCTGGCCTTGTTTCATTCATGGTGCTACTTTCTTAGACGTTTCATGCATATTGTAGTTGTACATGCAGGATTCCATTTAAGATCTGATACTGCTGACATGCAGGTTGAAAGCCACTACTCCAATCCTAGCCCTGTGACTTTGAAAAAAAAAATCCCTCTTCCTCTTTGGTCTTCAGTTTCCTTTACTTGCAAAGTGAGGGTGCTGGATGAGAAGTTCTTGAAGTTTCCTTCTTTGCTCAGTAGTCCATGATTTAGTGACTTTTGTCTTTGGCCAAAGTGGTGCTTATTAGTTGCATGAAAACTGATAAATTACTACCTTAGAAGTTATTAATTCAGCATGGCTTCCCCATCTTCGTGAGTTTTCAGCTGGCTAATGCTACATGACAGTCATAAAATGCCAGCATTGCTAGTGTGCGATGGAGTTAACAGTATGAGATTTGCTAAGTGTTTCTATGTGATCAGTGTGAAAGCAATCACATCTCCAGAGTGAGAAAGGTCAGCGCCCTGTAGCTGCCAACCTTCACCACACTAAGGGGATGTGAAGGGGACTGCCACCCGCCGAACACAAATCAGGCTACAGAATGAATACCCTCTGCTGATGCAGTCTAATAGCTCTGGATGTCAAATGATATTATTTTGGGAGACTGTTAAGCCCCTTTCTCAGTGCACAGCAGTGTATAAATCCCTTCATCTCATTTGATTAATCTGAGTGACTATAGAATATTTTATTAGGCACAGAAAACATGACTGCAATGTGATGGTCTGTAGCATTACTGAGCATGGAAATTCTTTTAAGTCCTGACTTTTTCCTAGCTCTAGTATGCTTGAAAAGGGGGAAAAAAACCTCTTCTTGGTCTCAGTGAACTAGTGTTCTATATGATATAATGTTAGTGAATATATACATAAATAATTAAAAAAATGATTATGTAGTCAATCACAACTACTATAGGATCAGATTCTTCCCATCTTAAAGAGGACTCCTTCTTTCTATATGTTAAGCCCTGGAACACACACCAGTGCTTGGCAGAAAGGAGACCATAATATTAACAGTGGTTGTTTCTAACTAGCTGGTGAGATTACAGGTTATTTTAAAAATCTTTATGTTTTTATATCTCATACATTTTTGTAGTGGGGACGTGCTATATTACACTATAATGAGAAATATGTTTGAAATAATGTGTTATTTCAAAATGCATTTTTCTTTTGTTCATTTTAGGGTAATTCTTTTCCCCAGAAGGTTCTGGGCATGCTTTTTTTCCCCCATCCTGTTAAAATGGAGGAAGGTACCTGAAATGCTGTGTGAAATAGATTAACTGAGCTCTGCCTGGGAAGCATCCCACTTCTTCCTTTTCAAGACCCAGAGCCACTGTGGCCTGACAAGCGGTAAGAAAAGTGATAATAAAGATGATGAGCCACTCCAGGGCTGGATTTCATTTCCAGCTTAATTAAATCCTAGAAACACACCTGACCTCTAGCTTTGAAGAGCTGCCACAAAAGCCAGGTGCCTTCATCAGCTCAGGCTTACCCTGCAGCGATGGTGGAAAGCCAGCCTGAAAGGACAGGGGGAGGGAATACGCAGCCAATGGAGATGAAACGGTGGAGTCAGGAAGCAATATTTCAGAGAAAGCTGTTTTATCTGGTGGGCAATCTATTTGCCCTTCTGCTTAAAAGGTGAACAGCAAAGCTAACCTACAAATGTACTGAATTGAAACTCCTGCAATGGCACCCCGCTGCCCCTGCCACCTGTTCCCCTCCACCAGGTTCTTGACCAGCTCCTGTCCCCACTTGTGGTAAATTGGGTACAAAATGCACTTTGTTGGCAAAAGTCCTGACTGGCCCTCCATAATCCTGAGGGTGGACTGCCTCCTTGTTTATTTACAAGCTTCTGGCTACTTCTGGTGCTTTGGTCACTATGGCCAGCTGAGGCTGCCTGAGGTCTCTATTCTATATCACAGAGACCAGAAGTTCTCTTACATGTAACTAAAAAGGACAAATCCTTGCTATGATTTATTGAGCCTAGGAATTTATAAGGAACTTGAATTACATCATCTTACTAGCTCTCACAACTACTTGTGACCTATTCCCAGGGTTTTACAGTTGAGGAAATGGGGGCCCAAAGAACAGGTAACTGTCTTAGATATCAGAAGCCAGAGCCTAAGACCATGATTTGGACTCCTGGGATCTTGGAAGGGTGCTGATGGGAGAAGCCTAGAGGAGGCAGGGGGGCAGGCAGGAAAAGAAAAGAAAAGGGCAAATAAGGTTGTGATCGCAGGAAACTCAGCCTGAGTTTGATCCACAGGGGGTTCTGGAGCATAAACCACACCATAGAGTGGTCCCCACCTTGAGGCCAAGAAACTGAGCCCTTATCAGTTATCTGCTGTGGGCCATCTCTGGGAGTGAGGCCGTGACTTCTCAGGCCAGGAGGCTCTCATCAGCCAAGGGCAATTTTCTGAAGCAAGGGGCCAGTTGGAGCTCATGACAGTCAGTACTCGCAGTGTCTAGGGGATAATTGTACTGCCTGGAAAAGAGGCTCTGGTAGGGTACCACCCGAACCTATTAATCTGCAATTAATTCACACTGCTTCCCTTTGGAATCCAAAGATAACTCTAAGAGTTATGGTGACCCAGATGGATCACTTCTGTTCTTGTAGAATTGTGAGGGTTGTCACAAATGGGGATAAAACATTCATTGCATAGGAGGTGCTTAACCATGGAGAAGATGAAGAGTCCCTTGACAACAAGCTGTTATTTCCTTCTGCCCTTTGATTCTTGTTGTTAGAACATTTCTGTCTAGCATTCAAGTGCTAAATTCCCTAAGGAAGAAATCTTGCCTCATTTCATGTAACATGAAATGTTACATTTCATGTAACATTCCTGTACACATTCCTTGTCTATAGTAGACTACTAATCAACACTGGTTGAATTAAGTATTCCTTCAATTTGTGGGGGAATACCCTTCCTGGTGTTATTATTTCAGTCAACTGATCATTCACCATTAATTCAATATCTACTAGTTGTGAATAGCTCAAGGGGTATCATGTTGGTGGCTGCCTATTTTATTTCTTAACTACTTATCTGTTGAAGAGTTTCAGAGTCTATGAAACAGCAACAAGAGGGTGAGCATCAAGGTAATTTTAGAAGAGATTTAGTAACTGGACAAGGAAGGAATGGATATAGGGAGTCATATGGGAGAAAGAGTGACTGTCTTGGAATTAGGAGACTTGGAATACCATTCAGCTTTACAGCTGTAAAATGGGGCAAAGATGCTGCCTGGCTGAACATGCAAGTCTGGTGTGGGGGACCAAGGGAGACAATGTAGGTGAAATTCAGACTGTGCAGAGAAAAGTAACCCATGCTTAAGGACCAGTGATGGCTCAAAGGCAAGAATGGTAGGCAAGGTGTCTTAGAATCCCTCCCTGAAGTTCAGGTGGCACATTCTACCATTACCGCATGTGTACTTATAATTCAGTGCCTCAGGGAAAAGAAATAGAAAAAGGAAAATCAGAGTTCCTCTCTCTTTACCTCCTGACTTTAGGTATCTGAATATACTATAATTAGAACCCCAGCTTACACCAATTTCTGAAAGTTTCTCATTTAATTTTACAAGGACATACACACTTTACAATGCCTGACACCTGCTCAAGCAGGCAAATAATTGTTTTGACACTATGACACTTGTAGAGAGTATATTTTAAAAATTTCTAAAACCTGCCAATGGGATAATTAGAGTAATTCTCATTTGCCAGGGCAATGAGCTCTCTAGGCCAATTGCTCCCTGATGGCATGCCAACCACCTTTCCTGGTCCTCATTGGCTGGTGGAGATTTAGTTCCACATAGATTGTTTCATTCCTCACTGATGACTGATTTTTGACCTTTAATGATAATACCAATTATGCATTGAGCACATCACTTGTGGGTTCCTTTGGACGGGTGTTTTATTATAATTCTCATTGCTTGAAAAACACCTTTAATTTAATTTAATACAACTGTTGGGCTATTCAGGGTTTCCCTTACCTTACGGAATGACCCTGACACTGGAACAAGGCATGGGGCAAACAGAGCTAGCACCCATGTCCTGGACATGGTGTCCAGGGAAGGAGGGAGGGCCTGGGGAAGAGTTCAAGGAAGCAGATAAAGAGAAAATCTGGACATGAGGTGAAGATTAGTGAAAGAAAAGGCTAGAGGCAGCATCTTATGTTTGGGTCAGATTTAGGAAGAATTCTGGACATGCCAGGGGTAGAGGGAGTAGTGTGGTTTCTTTTCTGAACTGGCAGGCTACAACACTGGACCATGAACTTGGGAGCTGTTAGGATGCAGGGCCCAGTAAGGAAGCCTTCCATAATCCCAGCCTTGGTTGGAGACTCTAAAGAGCATCTCTTTCATTCCTACCACAAAGTGAATGTGGGAAATGCGGCCAGACTAGTGAAGTGACCCGTTGGAGGCTACATAGCTTGAAGATGCTCATTTCAGGTGAAGTTCACTCTGCTGGGCTTTCCAGGTGACACAGAAGAACACTCAGGTATCTAAAACTAGTTGCCAAAGTTTGTGTTTTTGTTTTTTCCACAATTCTACTCTGATTTGTGATTGGGTATATAAAGAAAATGTCTTTAAGATCTATTTTTCCCCCAACGGGGTGTGTCTTGAATCTTGTCTATCCACATGCACCAAATCGATCATTGCCTTTCAGAGTTTGGACCTTAGATGTGTTCATTTTATAGAGGAGAAAAGTGAGACTTCAGGAGGTGACATGGCCTGCTCATGGTCACATGGCTAGTGACTGGCTCAGTGCACTCGAAAAAGTATGAATTGGCCCATGCATGTATAATGAAGCTGGACTTTCTAGGTACACAGAGGAAGTTAGCTAAAGCACTTGTAAACCAGTTGGGGAGATAAGATTTTACTCTCAGGCGTAGGCCAGCGTTCAGAAAAGGGGATGGGATGATGGAGGATTGAGCCACCTTATTCTTGAGTCCTAGAACAGGTGGAACAGGTAGACATAAAGAGGAAACTGTGTTCTGAAGGTGAAGGAAACATCAGAGTTCAGGTAGAGAGTCATGAATGGGAGCTGACAGAGGGGACAGAGGAGAGCAGAAGCCAGGTGAAGTATTTATGAATGTGGAGAGTTAAATTCAAACAGTGCAGAAGGGCATTAGGCAAAAATTACCTGTTCCTTATCCCATCTCTGCCTTCTTCTGATTCATTTCCCATGGGTAGGTTCTTCTTGCTTTTGGTTCTTCCAATAGTTATCTTCAAAATTCTCAGTAGTATGTGAAACTTTTATATCTCCAATTATTAATTTTAAACATTAGTTACAGACTCTATTCTGTGTGATTAAAAAGAAAAAAAACTGTCCCACTCCCCCCACCTTCCCACCTCATCCTACTACTCTTTTTTTATTGAGTGGGTTCTTCTATTGGCACATCAAGAATTTTTAAAAGTAGACTTCAAATGCTTCATCTCGATCCATCAAATTTAGACAAATTGGATTCACTGTTCTGAGAGATAGAAGATGAAATGAGAAGCTCTGAACTTCCTTTAACTTTCTCTCCTTGCAATCTCGTGATTTTCCAACTACATCATTTTTTAAAAAGATTTTATTTATTTATTCTTGAGTGAGAGAGAGAGAGAGAGAGAGAGGCAGAGACACAGGCAGAGGGAGGAGCAGGCTCCATGCAGGGAGTGCGAAATGGGACTCGATCCCCGGACTCCAGGATCACGACCTGGGCCAAAGATAGACGCTAAACCGCTGAGCCACCTGGGCTGCCCCAACTACATCATTAAACGTCATCAAGGCTTATTACTTTTTCATTCTATTTTATAAATATGCTTAGCTTCTCCTTGCTTTGCCATATGGGTCATTAGCAATGTTATGATTACATATTAGTCACCCCAAGATCAAGCAGAGTGGCACTTCTGGGAGTAGAAAATAATACAAATGTATGTTGTGTAGATTCAGGCCATCCCCTTTTCTGAATAAGCTTTCAAAATGTGAAAATAAGAACTTATTTTCATTTACTTCAGCTTCTCAAAATGATGACATTTTAAATGTGCTATATATATGTATTTTATTAATATAGATGTTGTGTCTAAAGTTTCTAATTTTTTTGACTTTTCTTATTGAAAAATGATTCGTTCACCATTTACAAAGATTTTCTCATGTGATCACATTACCTATCAAATAAGAATCTATCTTTTTGTGAAGATTTTTTCTCCTGATATCCTAATATTCTAGTTGGGACTGTTCATTTTTTCATGGCACAGTTGTGTCTCTGGTTTTCTTTTTCAATGCACCTGTGGCTTTGGGCTCACTGTTTTCATGGTTTCCATTTTCTTGAACTTTTTTTAACTTCTCAAGCATATTTTCAAGTAATTTTTTTCCCAAAAAGGGGACATAAGGAGGTACTATGAGTCTTGCATGATTTAACATTCAACCTTAATATTTGAGTGGCAATTTGGCTGGACATAAAATTATATATTTAAGCTTATTTTCTTGCAGGGCTTTGAAAACTATTTGTAGTAGGTTGTGTTCTTTCTCCAGAAGTGGGGATAGAATTTGGAGAGCAAGATATTTATTAAGAATCAACATTTGGCGGGGCAAGATTAGGCTGACTGAGAATTGGAATTGATTTGCAGGTCTGACAAAGCTTCAGCCCACATGGCAGGTGCTCTGCAGTGAGTGCTACCCATGAATATCTTGTGTTGGGCTGAAATGGCTGGACTTTTATACTTCTCTCTCTCAGTCACCAGATACTGGCTGCCCTGAGAAGGGCATGACTTTATGGGACTAGTGTCCTTATGAGAAAATAAAGGGACACCAGGCACACATGATTATACAGGAAAAAGCTATGTGAAGACAGTGAGAAGGTGGCTACCTGCAAATCAGGAGAGCAACCTCATGAAAAACCAAACTTTCCTATATGTTGATCTTGGGCTTCTAGTCTCTGGAACTGTAATAAAATGCTTTTAAGTCACCCAGTGTGCAGTATTTTGTTAGGGCAGCACTAGCAAACTCATATAGCTCCCTGAGTTTTTCTGGAAGAAATTTTTATGACACCCTTATTTAGAGTCAGTTGCAACCAAAAGTGATTTTCCAAGATTTCAGACCTTTATTAAGGTCCAAGGTGAAGTGCTGTTGAAAAACATGTTTTAACTATCTTTACACTTGTCATGTTCTGAGCTTCCCAGCAGATTCTTCACATAATATTGTTACTTACCTCCTCCACCTTCCACTCTTCAAAGAGATCTGTTCATACTGTACTTCCAAAATGTTCTTTAACTTTTGTAAGTTTGCATCTGCTTAATGGATTATGCTTGTCCCTAATCATGACTCAGTGCTAGGAATCAATGAGCAAATGGAGGTAAGAATAAAGAAAATCAACTTAATTAGTAATTGGATTTAAATCCTACTAACTAGGGAAGTAGGATTTCTGTTTTGCCTTTAGGACACTTTTTGGAAAAGAGCAAATTGTCTAAAATCAAACCCTAGTTCTTCTACATTGTAATCCCAGGCATTGAGTTTAATTACCTTGATTTGGCTAGATAATTTTTCCAAATGACTCTTTCCTTGGAATCCTGTTATGGTGTTGAATTCCCATAGCAAAGCATTGGACAAAAAAATTCATCAATTATAAGGAAGATGTGGTATATATATATACAATGGAATATTACTTAGCTATTAGAAACGACAAATATCATTTGCTTAGATGTGGATGGAACTGGAGGGTATTATGCTGAGTGATGTAAGTCAATCGGAGAAGGACAAACATTATATGGTTTCACTCATATGGGGAATATAAAAAATAGTTAAAGGGATTATTGGAGAAAGAAGAGAATATGAGTGGGAAAAATCAGAGAGGGTGACAAAACATGAGAGACTCCTAACTCCAGGAAACGAACAAGGGGTAGTGGAAGGGGAGGTGGGCAGGGGGATGGGGTGACTGGGTAACGGGCACTGAGAGGGGCACTTGATGGGATAAGCACAGGGTGTTATACCATATATTGGCAAATCGAACTCCAATAAAAAAATATACAAAAACCCCCTCAACAAACAAACAACAACAACAACAATCCTCCTGGGCCGCACCTCGGCCCTCTTAGTTATTTCTGGGGGAAGGACCCAGGTGTAACTATTTTGTAGAACTCCCCAGAGCATTTCAATGCCTATGAAAAGCTAGAAACCACTGATTTAGAGTCAAAGAGTCTTGTTTCAACTGTGTGACTTAAAGCAACTTTTAGGCAACCAATGAATCACTAAATTCTACCTCTGAAACTAATAATATGCTGTATCTTAATAATAAATAATTTAAAAAATTCATCAATTAAATAGCATGCATTGAGTGTGTTGTGTTTCTATCTGTGGGTTTGGTGCTCAGAGGACACAAAAGATCCATAAAACACTGTCTCTCTTCTTAAGGATTGTTTCCTATAGGCTGACTGGCATGAAATCATATGGATATGTCTACTCTGGGATGACCCGGCTGTAGGAAGATCTGAGAAAAACCATGGGAATGGAATGTTTTAGCCCAGTTGAATCACAAACAGACTACATGGTTCTTTTTTTTTTTTTTTTTTGACCACCACCACAATTTTATTCTTAAATAAATGCTCAGTCCAAGGCCAGGTTAGGTGGACAGATGGGGAGAAAGCAGAGGAAGTGCCGGTCGTGGACCCATCCCCCACTGTGAGGCCCCGGGGAACAAAGGGTGCTGGGGGGAGGGCTGGGACCGCCGCCATCTCACGCAGCATGGTCCCCAGACCCCACACCCCCGCCCCAGGACCCCTGGGCCCAGCTCAGCAGGTGTGGGGTCCAGCAGCGGGGGGCTGGCCTGCATGGTCACTGTCCGCCCGACAAGAGCTCAGGTTCAGGGGCAATAAGAGGGATGGGATCGATCACACGCCAACAACCTGTGCCTTCCACGGACAGCCACGCTCCCAGCTGCCCAGGTGGGCGCCCTGGGTCAGCTGGGCCTCCTCCGCCCGCCCCAGCTGGCATCCGGGTCCTCTGTCCAGGAGCATCAAGGACGCCGAGCGGCCACAGCAGACGGGGAGGGCAGAGGTCTTCATGCTCCTTCAGGCAGCAGGACTCAGTGCTGGTGCCCGGGTCTGACTCCCCAGCAACCCCCTCAGTATCCGTGGAGGCTCAGGGCTCTTGTAGATGTACTTGTGCCTGTAGCCAAGGTCTGAGTGAAAGGGGATAAACTGAACTTTGAAGTCTCGGAAGCTTCGAGATGGAGCAGCGATGCTGTAGAGCTTTCTGCCAAGCTGGAAGGGCACGACCGGCTCAGCCTCCGAGGCAGGATAGGCAGGGAGCAGGAGATGTGCTTCAGGCTTTCATCATCTGCAAATTTAATTCTGCTGCTTGTAACGGGGTCGAGGAAGAACCAGTCAAACCCAGGGAAGTATCGATATATCACTGAGAATGGATGACTCTTAGCTTCCTCACGGATATTAGTGAACGGAGATTCCAATATAAGGGCATCTGGAGGTGTCTCTCGCTCACAGAGGCGCCGCACCAGACCTGTCGCCACCCCAGTGCTAGGGAATGACCCCAAATATACACAGGGTTGTCTCCACTCCGGGCTTTGATCCAGTCAAAAACGTGGAGTGCATCATAGGTCATGCCTCGCTCTAATGGGGTTCCTACTGAGTCACCCCAAACTCTGTAGTCAAAGGTGACCACGTGGTAAAACCCAGGGAACTCAGCACCTTATAAAGCTCCACAGGATGGTCGCCTCCTCTGGTGCCTTCATTCCCATGGAGGTACAGGATGATAGGGTGGCTGGAAGCCAAGGCATCCTCATACCACATCTGGTCCTTTCCTTGGGCGTCCTTCCACCAGGCAGCAGGGACAGTGTGCCAGACTCCAATGGTCACATCTTCCTCTGGCTGGAGGTAGTAATTACACGTGTGATTCAAACCTTGATCCTGCGGTTTTTTCAAGTCAATGAAATAGGGAACCCTCACAAAATTCAAGAAAATCAGTTTGGCCTGTATCCCAGGACACAGGTTGATGAGAAATGGAATGGCAACATACAACCCCAGAACACAGAGAAGTATCTTCTTTATTCGGAACCACAGGCCCTTTCGCTGCTCCTTGTTGTGCCCAAGATCGCGAATCCGAGAAACCACCAAGGAGCTGACACCGATGCAAACACACGAGGGTTTATTGACAAGCTCGAGCTTGGGTCCAAGTATATCTGACACAGCGGAGCAGGGACTTGGACCGACTACATGGTTCTGAAAGAGCTGAAAGATTTGTTGAGTTTTTACTTCTTGTTTTCAAGGGAACAGGACACATAAGAGGTTCAGCACTGCTTCCCAGTTGACCACACTCTTTTGTGCTGTGCTTCTTTTTGCTGTTTGGCCTGGAAAATATCTTAGTTCCTGAAGTCTTTAGTTCTTTAGTGACTATATCGGTGTCACTCCTTTACTAGATGTGACCTAGAAACAAGCTATGCCTCTCTCTAAGTCTCTAAGTGAGGGTAACTATGGTTCTTTCCCCAGCATACATGAAGCACTTCCCTAGTTTAGGATATGTAGTAAATACCCACTGAGTATCAGGTATGTGTGGAAGGTGCCTCCTCATCTTCAAGGAGCGATTTGAGCATCATCTTCACCCCCTGCTCAGCTATATTTGGTCATTTTCCCTCTGGACTCCTGTAGCATTTTCACTTATTTTTCTTATTGCACATCTCATATTTTACTATGATTTGTTTAATTAACTCCTGCACTAACTCTCCTAGATCATGAGATCCTATTTTATATTTTACTGTAATCACAGCCTATTATAAAAGTACCTGGCACATAGTAGGCATTCAAAGACTATAGTTGATTAAGTAATTACAACCGGTTGCTTTTTGACTGGGGACAAGGTATATAGGGAAATAAGAGAGAGGAAAAGATGGACTTAAATTATAGGACACTGGCAAGGGAGATATTTAAACATTTCATGATATTCGGTTGGCTGGCTGGGAATTGATGAGTAGAAAATATGTGACGTGATTTGACCCAGTGGAAATAGGGCAGGTTAATGAAGTTCTATTTGGGGAGGCTGGGATTCTTGAGAATTCTCAAAGCCTGTCTCTACCATCAGCTGTAGCATTATTTTGGTTCTGCCTATAAGTTGCTATTAGTGCCTGGCTCTAACCAGGGCAGAACCCAATATCCTCCCAAATGCCATCCTCTGCAAACACCAAAAGTATTTTCTCAGACTAAATCCCTGAATTTCTCTCAATCCGCTGTGGTGAATTTGTAATTATTTTTCTTGAGCATCCTTTTAAGACTCAATTTTGAAAAAGCTCCAAAGCATCATAATTACATGTGCAGAGGAAATCTTTATTTTGGAGATTATTCACCTATGATCTGAATCTTTAAAAATTGCTTGGTTTATGTGAAGTTTATGATATGCGTTGGGGATTTTTCTCTTTCATGATGGAGATGGTTCAGCCATCTACTCAAGGTGAGTTTGCTTTAAATATCATTGTTTAGAAGCTGAATTGGTTCAGGAAATCCCTAGACTCAACACAAATGTTCTGCTCAGAACCCTAAAGGGCAAAGCTGGGGAACTGAGCCTTGCCCAAGATCCTGGGAAGTTGTCCACTTGGATGACAGATTGGAGGTAGTGAAACATTTTGAAACAATGTTTAAATAAGGATTTTTAAAGAACTGTGGTGTGAATCACACTAATTACAACACAGTCAGTCTCAGAGGTGAGTTGACAAATTTATATATATTATTAGTGAGATAAAGGGTAGGGGGCAATTTTGTTCCTTATTAACTAAGAAATGGTGCCAGGGTTAGCTAGCTAGATTCTGTTTCCTTGTGCTGGCATCTCTTTAAGGTTAACATTTATTTAAACAAATAGTACTTCACTGGATCCTCATGACTGTCCTGTGACGTTAGATAGCCATCCCATTTCAGAGATGTGGAAACCCAGGTTTAAAGAAGCTAAGTAACTGGCTCCTGATCACATAATTGTATGTGACTGTGATGGTTAGTTTTATGTGCAAACTGGACTAAACTACTGTCCCCATTTATTTATTCAATCAAATCTAGGTGTTGCTACGAAGATGTTGTTACATAATGTTGCTATAAAACAACATTTGTAGATGTAATTAATGTCCATAATCAGTTGACTTATTTAAACCTGGATTTACCTGGTTCTACCAGTTGAAAGCCTTTAGAACAGTCTTTCCAGGGGCACCTGAGTGGCTCAGTGGTTGAGCATCTGCCTTGGGCTCAGGTCATGATCCTGGGGTCCTGGGATTGAGTCCCATGTCAGGCTCCCCACAGGGAGCCTGCTTCTCCCTCTGCCTATGTCTCTGCCTCTCTCTCTGTTTCTCTCATGAATAAATAAATAAGATCTAAAAAAAAAAAGTCTTCCCAGAAGAAGAAATTCTGCCTGCAGACTGCTTCAGCTCATGTTTGAGGATGTAGCCTCCCTCTCCTATGACCTTATCTGTGAATTTTAGACATTCCTGGCTGTTCCCAACAATTTTATGAGCATTAAATCACTTAGTATACATTTTCTACTGGTTCTGTTTCTCTGGTTGAGTCCTGGCCAATGCAGTGACCAAGAGGTAACTTTTTAAATTATCTTACATTTGTCTTGAGCCTTATAGTTTTAAAATGCCCTCACATAAATGATCTTTATTAAATCCTGGGTCTGTGAGTAGGTAAGTCAGTCATCATCCTTGCCTCACCACCAGTATCACCATCCTCACCATTATTGTTGCTGTTTTACAGCTGAGAAAAAGGGTTATGCAGCCAAAGGGCCAGTCTGGGGTAAGAACCAGTTCTTCTAACCCCAAATATGTTTAACATTAGCACCTACCTGTGCAAAACTTTAGATACCTTATCCTCTGGGTTTCTGGATGTCTTCTGATGGTCAATTCCTCTATTGTAGCCTATAATCATCACACACCTTTCCAGCGACCACACCCACAGAAAACTGGAGCTTGTCATCATCAGTAACAGCAGCATTTCTAAAATCTATATTTTAAACATCCATTAAAAAAAACGCATCCATCCAAAACCAAAGAAACCTCTAGGCATGATCTCTTCCTGTGGATTTTTCTATCAAAATTCTGATCATTTCGGAACCCTATCTATAGTGGTGAGTAGTTGTGTTCATGGTTAAGTGTATCCTAACTATGGTTCTTTATAAAGGATTTTTTTTAATTTAGTAAAACCAAGATTCATTTTTATTCGATGAATGTCAGTCTCACCACCGAGATTCCAATGTGGGTATCTCCTATTTCTAGCATGACGTTTAATAGTCTTGAATGATTAAAATGAGGTCACATAAAGTATTTCCACATGATTTTATGTATGTGTATACATGTGTCTGTGTATGTATTATATATTATAACACATTAAGTAGAGAATATGTTTGATTCTAATTCCTTAAAAAATTTATCAAACCACAGAAGAATAATCTGGGACTCAATATCTTGATATTTCTCTTAAGGATGATGAGGAAAATAACCAGCTAACAATGGTGAGTTATAGAATATTGATGAACCAACATGGCCCATTATTCGGTTGTTGAAGAAATGCATTGGACTGTTTAAACAGCCTCATCTCCAGGCACAGTTACAAATCAGGGAAGGATGATTTGCAATATCATGGTGGAAGACTTTATTTCCTGTAGAAAAGTGACTCCATCAAGATGGCAGCACAGGTCCTTCCTGACTTTTGTCCCTTTCATGAGAAGCCTAACTAGCAACAATCCATAGGCAAGATGTCATTGTGAAAATCCCAGAAGCCCCTGGATCACAGAGACTGAGAAGGACTGCCTTCAGAGGGTAAGTCAGAGGCATTCATCCTCTGACTACATTGCCTATCTTTCAGGATAGCATGGCAACACACCAAGAGGGCCTCTCTAGACCTGTGGTTTTTGGGAAAAAGAGAACCTAAGTGGACATCCAGCAACCCCAGCATTGTGAGAAGCTCCTGGGAAAATCCACTCTTGCCTCATGGGGATCACTGGGAGAGTCTGCAGGATCACAGGGGTAATCTTGACCACTGGGGATCAGATAGAGATGGAGAAGGCTGGGGCTTACAATGTCAAAATCTTGGCAGACAGCATTCCTGTTTGCCATGGCATCTGAGCAGAGATCCTATCCAGTGGCTCTGCCCATCTGCAGAGCTGAACTGGTAGCCCTGTCTGGTCAGGGAACTTGTTTGGCAGTTCTGCCTGACTTGGGTCCCCAGTCAATGAACCCTGCTATCTAAGGAATCTGTTCCATAGACCCACCTGGGCAGGGAACCAGATTCATAACCCCACCCAACTACTGAATGTAGACTTTAGTACCAACTGACTTGGAACGCTGGCCAGAGAACCTGGGCAGCCATAGAGCTCATCCCATAATTCCATTTGGGTGAAGAGCCAAACAAGCACCCCTGTCTAACTGTTGAACATAGTCTCTGGCCACACATGTGAGCACAGCCTATCATACTGCCTGGCCATAGAACCCAGCCTACAACCTGCCTTGCAACAGAGCCTAGCCTATGGCCTTGCCTGAACACAGCCTTGCCTCACTGGGGTGGGCAGCCCACACAGTGACAACTCAATCATGTAGCAAAATCTCTAGTCCCATCTAATTGTAGGCTACAGCTAGAGGCACCTCTCGACCAAGGAGCCTGGACAGCAGCCTTGCCCAAGAACAGAGTGTAGATATGGGTCTATATGATCACAAAGCCCAGCCTGTGGCCCCAACCAACTTCGGGGCACACTGTATGGTTCTACCTGATTGCAGAACACAGCCAGAGTCCCTGTCCAACCATGAAGCCCTGTTTTTAGCTCTGTCTGAACATGGAATCCAGCCAGTAGTACCGTCTAGTTGGGGAGCACAGCCTAAGACCACACCTGACCAGAAGTGATAATGGACCCCAGCCATGGACTTGCCTAACCACATAGTCCAACCTCGTTGCACCACTCTGCTAGAGAAACAGCCTGTGACCTTGCCTGACCAGAGGTGATTGCAGAACCCTGCTGGTGGCCCCACCTGACTGTGGAGCCTAGTTAGCAGCTAACCTTGGAGCACAGGCAGTGGCCTCAGCCAACTAGAAACCCTGACAGCAACCCCAGTCTGCCCACAGACACTACCAACTGACCTGTTCAGGACAAACTGAGCAGATGGTGCAGGACTGTCTCTGTCAAAGTGAACCTATAAAGTCTGGAAGAGGAAACTATTCATTCAAATGTACAGATACCAATACAAGGAATCAAGAATCACAAAGAATCAGGTAAATATGACACAACCAAAGGAAACTAATAAAGTTACAAAAACAGAAAACCCTAAAGAAATGGAGATATGTGAACTCTCTGGCAAAGAATTCAGAATAATCAGAATTCAGAGTGTAAATTGGTGCAGCCACCAAACAATATGGAGGTTCTTCAAAAAATTAAAAATAGAACTGCCATATGATCCAGCAATCCTACTTTTGGGTATATAACTGAAGAAAATGAAATCACTATCTCAAAGAGATACCTGCACCTCTATGCTCATTGCCCCATTATTTACAATATTCAAGACATGGAAACAACCTAAATGTTCATTGTTGGTTACATAGGTAAAGACAATATGATGTATCACTTTTAGTCACAAATCATTTTACTGAAGCTGTTTGTCCTTTCCTTGTTGTTTTGTATTTTTTAAATGAAACTACTCAATTGTTAAAAAAATAGAGACTTTACAGCAAATTTTTAATTTTTATTTGTTTTTTTCATCTTTATCTTTGTGAGGTTCAATTGCTGGGTCTGTCAGGTAATGGCAGACAGAGCTTGGAATTGTCATGCAACTCCTCTGACAGTCAGTGTTCCCATTAGTGAAAAGGGAACCATAAAACCTATCCACCCCTCTTGGGGATTAAATGGACCAACATATTTAGAATGTTTTGGTGGAAGAGCTCAGCCTTTTGCACTCTCATGAAGCCTAATGGACTTCTCGGAACAATTACTTTAAATTCATAAAACAAAATATAGAATTACAAAGGAAGCCAAATATATTGCAATTATATAAGCCAAAATAATTTTAAAGCAAGTTTATGTTGGAATACAATATGTATTTCTTTGTTAATATATTAAGAATTAAAAGATCAAGCCAAGGGTCTGTAAGTATTATAATTTTGAAGTAGTGAAGCACATGAACAATATTTTAATTTATCTGACAAACTAAAACATGAAAATATCTGTAATTTCTGTTGTTGACAAAGCCATATTGTGGGTTTGCAGCCATTTATAAATGAAGAAAATGCTAGATATTAGTTAAGGAATAGTGAAAAAAAGGTGACTTTTATTTCTTCCAAGTTCAAGGATCTCTGAATCTCTTGTCTAGCAAGAAGCAGACACTTGATAGAGGTTAGTTCCCTTCCTTCTAATTTCTTCTTTTTGATGCCTGTCCTGACAAGTACTGTCCTCAGGTTTTCTTCCTTTTTTTACTTCCTAATGAAATATGACTATAGGAAAAGGTCTGATGTCAGGCATTTGGCCCATGGAGCATCTAGATACGTTTATATTTTCTTGATTTCTTTCTTTTTTTTTTTTTTTTAAGATTTTATTTATTTATTCATGAGGCACACACACACACACACACACAGAGAGAGAGAGAGGGGGGGGGAGAGAGAGAGAGAGACAATGGCAGAGAGAGAAGCAGGCTCCATGCAGGGAGCCTGATGTGGGTCTCGATCCTGGAACTCCAGATCACACCCTGAGCCGAAGGCAGACACTCAACCACTGAGCCACCCAGGCACCCACCCCCCCTTGATTTATTTCTTAAGATCATTTCTTATTGTGGCAGAAATTGAAGGAATTTCGGCTTAGGGATAAGGTGGACCTCCCCAGCTCCCAGGAAGAAATGACATTGTAAAGAGAGCAGATAACATACTTTCTTAAACCTCAGACTGGCACAAGGATCGGCTGTGGACTTGACTCCAAATTACTACTCCAAATTTACTCCAAATTACTACTCTAGGTGATCAGTCTCAGGCGTCAGGGTCTGGAGACTCAGAGAAATGGGACCTTCTCTTTTTGCCTTGGTTCCCACCCTGTTCCTGGCATTCTAGAGTGAAAGCCCATAATGTGTCTTTTCCCAACTCTGTGTCCAGTGATGTCACATTGATAACTTGAAATCAGCATGGTGGGAGTCTTTGCACCATAGAAATCAGCAAATACTACAGGGTAGGGCTTCTTTCCTCCCATTCAATGTTTCCTGGAAAGCCAGTTGTTAAACATTTGTCAGCATATCCCTGTCTGTACCTATCCCTTCCTGCCTGGTGATTCTGCTCTGACAACATTAGTCATTCTTTTCCAAAACCTAAAAGAAGGGCATCACTTCCCTACTTGAGCGAGTAAGAATGTTTTGTGAGATGACTTTCCTTGTTCATGTTTTTTTTTTTTTTTTTAATTTTGTTCATGGTTTTATAAACATTCAGGCTAAACAAGCAAAAACAACTTGTGAGAAGATATCACACAAAATATAAGTG
The DNA here is from genome assembly GCF_048418805.1 of Vulpes vulpes. Lineage (NCBI taxonomy): Eukaryota > Metazoa > Chordata > Mammalia > Carnivora > Canidae > Vulpes > Vulpes vulpes. The sequence goes on from NC_132790.1 coordinate 55,214,642, forward strand.
ATTTAGGATACTTGCATCTACAGGAGAGTCAAGCAGGGGTTAGCAAACTTTCTCTTAAAAGGGCCAGAGACTAAATATTTGAGGCTTTACAGGCCAAGAGGAAACGTAGAAGCTATTATGTATGTGCTTATGTAACCATTTAAATGTAACTGCATTGGCTGAAATTTTCTGACTGGGGGTGGGGGTGTGGGGTGAAGGGAAAGGCAAGGTGGTCAGGTTGGAGGCTGACAGATGAAGTAATGAGGACTAGGACTAGGGTGGTATCAGGAGGAAGGAAGAGGGAGGAAGAGGTTTGAAGGAATGTAACTATCTAATTAGATGTATAGATAGTGGATAAATGAAAAGATGGATCAAATGTGATCTAGGGGGCTGGCTGAAGTTTGTAACTCGGGACTCACAAACATATTAGGAGATCGAAAGCTCTGAGAAATGCTGCAGTAAATGAAGCTGTCTTTGCTCAGCCCAACATTTCCCAAAGTTATTTACCAAGTTCTTTATTTATGTATCATGGAAGGTACTGGATTTCACCAATTTGATCTGTAGCTGTATTGCAGAATGCAATGTCTCATTAGGAGATGAGGAACCAACCATACCACTTATTTTAAAGAGACAATTTAACTTAGGGAACTGAATTGCTAAACAGGCATTTGGAGAACTGTAACTGGAGAAAGTTGTAGTAATTGCAGGTACCATCTACCACCCTTGGGCAGGAGGAGCAGAGAGAAGAGGTTGGGGTTAGTAAAACCTAGAAGCTGGGATTAGACGTGTTAAAAAGAGACCAGGACCTACTGCTGCTGCTGGGGTGGCGAGCCATTGCTCAGGTGACTGGTAGCACAGGAAGCAAGCAGCAAGGAGCAAATCCTTTCTTCCTCCTCCAGGGTTGCTGTCTCTCTTTCACACCCTTTATTGGCAGATCCTAACAGGAAGCCAGATGGCAGAGGAGAATTTATCTGTGGAGTCCAGCCTCAGAATTATAAACCAGGAAACAGAAGGGTGGGTGGCGTTGAGAGACAGTAGCTTAATAACCAGCCCAGATCCCAACCCATGTGCATGGTTAGTTTCCAAGCAATCTGGGTCTGGATGGCATCAGAAGTCTTTCCCTCCACCCAAAGGCTAGAATAGCCACAGGTATCTTTTTGAGGCTCTCCTTTTTTCTTAGACAGCAGAAGCTATTCATTAGAGAAGAGAAAATCCTGGTTTTAATTACATTTCTCTTATAATTCAAAAGGGTTCAAATAAAGAGAGAAAAAAAGATTTCAACAAAGTAAAATGATTTGGCAACATGTTCTAAAGGGTTTTTCAGCATCCCTATATTCAACTGTTTCTAATCCTGTGATTATGTGCTTCAGTTTTCCATCCTAAGTACCAAGGATGAAGATGGTGCTTAGTGGACAGTTTAGGGATGACAGGGCTCTATGTAGAAACAAGATGCACAGGGAACAAAAGGAAAGAGGCACCCTGTTCTCCCAAAGTTCTGCTTTTCTGAGACGTACAGAGTGGAGCACCTTTCTGGAAGAAAGATGACGCTGAAATTGAAGCATCTGGAGTATTCTCTCTCTTTTTTAAAGATTTTATTTACTTATTTGTGAGAGACACCAAGGGAAAGAGAGGCAGAGACATAGGCAGAGGGAGAAGCAGGCTCCATGCAGGGAGCCTGATGCAGGACTCGATCCTGGGACCCCAAGATCCTGGGACCCCAGAGGTGAAGGCCGGTACTAAACCGCTGAGCCACCCAGGCGTCCCTGGAGTATTCTCTATAGATGTACTGGTGGTTGCTGTGGAATTTCTTGCAGATGTAAACTGCTCTGGTGTGGATGTCTGGCTTAGGGCAATGTGCATAGTTTGAAGAAAGGAGACAGTTGGCTTCAAAGCCATGCCAGTCACTTACCAGTTGCATGGCACCAAGATAGTCAATTCACTTTATTATTGATAATAACTATACGTGTCCTGCTCTCATTTTTGGCTTACCCTAAGGATCTAAAGCCATGGTGGCTAAAAATGAAAACATAGAACAAAGAGTAAAATGAAATAAAAACACAAGGACTCAATAATGATGAGATGTGTGACTATTTCAGTTTACTTGGTTGTCTCTAGAAGAGATACATATATGAAAGAGATATCTTCCCCAACAATTCCTTTCTGTCATAGGGAAGTTGTAATGTGTACTTTTCTGGGCTTATGTTGCTCACGGATTTACATACAAATATTTGTCTCTTGTGTTATTATCGAAAAAGCTCCTAATGTGTAAGTAAAAACAAACCCAGGAAAAATATCTGTGTGTCAGTTTTCTTTGTTTATTGTTTTAGGTTTTTCTTGGGGCCAAATGGAGTAGATGTTTCTGAAATTGTAGTTTGAATCTAGGAGTCAGCAGTTGCTACTATTACTACTACTACTACTACTACTACTACTACTTATTATTATTATTAATTATTACAGTTGTAGCAGTGGTAGAAGGATTCATTGAGTGGTTACTGTATGCCAGACACTTTTTAAAGCACCTGTACTGTGTTACCTCCTTAAAATAACCCTGTGAGGTAGACATTGTTCTCACTTTCATTTAATGTTAGGAAACTGAGGCATAAAGAGGGAACTTTAGGGGAACTTGCCTGAGGTTACAGAATAGAGCTGAGACTTAAACCCATATAAACTAGTTACCAAGTGGGAACTTTTAGCTACTCTCCCATATTCAAGAAACACTTTCACACATTATATAAATCAAAGTAGCTTCTTGATTGCTTTTATTTGTTCACATGGGGATTTCATTTATTGGATATTTACAAAGTGTTAGATCAGATTCTAAGCATTTTCTGTGTGCATTCTTATTTAAACCTTATGGTGTTTTATCATCAACATCCTATTTATCAGACAAAAAAACGAAAGTTCAGAAAATTTAAGCATTTTACTCAATTGAGTTCATGCTTTTAGTAATTGTTGAAGCTGAGTTCAGGTCCATATGACTCACAACCCCACATTTTAGTGCAGTACATCGCATAACTCTTTGCTTATTAACCATAATTTTTTTTTCTATTTTTCATAGAGCCATTCTTAAATTTCCCTGAACATGAGTGTAAAGCTTATAACAATGGGAAAGCTGAAATAAAGCTAAATGAAGATCAGAAATCATGTAGTGTCAGCATTATACCAGAAAACTAGGTAATTATACCAGAAAACTAGGATGAGAGGTAATGAAATAGGGTTTAATGCTCAGGCTTTGAATTCCTTAAAAGACAAGGTAAACAAACAAAAGGCAAACAAGGCAAAAAAGCCAAAAAAATCCAGTTCATCTAGTTTGTATGGTTCTTGTGTCCAATAAAAAGAAGTAGACCAGTAATGCAGAAAACACACTTTCCCTAGCACTCAAAGTCCAGAGAAATGTTTTGAAAGTCTTGTATTTGGACACTAGTCGTGTTTGGGAGGGAGCTTCTATGATACACAGCATGGTAGCATGGTGTAAATGAATACTTGGTGAAGGATACAGATTAGAATTTTATCCTATATGAAGCAGAGGAGGTATTTCCAAGATTATCTGTAAAGGAAAATGTACTGTATTTGTTTCTGACACCTTTAGTAGAACTCACAGTCTAATGAGGAGGACACTTGATGGGATGAGCGCTGGGTGTTACACTTTATGTTGGCAAATTGAATTTAAATTTAAAAAATAGTAAAAAAAAAAAAAAGAACTCACAGTCTAGTGTAACATGTCAATGAATGTCCTTAGATCTGTTGAATAACTACATGGGTAAATGTGTTCCCCAGTTTCATAGAAGGGAATGACTTTATTTATGTACAAAGAGCCAATTGTTTTCTTCTTGAAACCCGGAAATAAAAATTTAAAGACTAACTTAGAACTTGTTTAACTTCAATTTAACAATTTTGAACCATATTAGTTAAGGAAGATCTTAAGCTTGGTCAGCACCAAGACAAAAGAAACAAGGGAAGAAACCTTGGCTAAGAACCTGGTGGGTTCCAATGGCCTATGGTGCATTTATGGGGGCCTATGCACAATTAAGTCAGCAGAGCCCTACCTGTTAGTGTTATGCTGGAACACACAGACTGAAGCTACCTATAAATCACCCAGGAATGTGAAAAAAAGAAAAAAAGAAAAAAAGACATGAGATAAAATCGGGAGACAAATCAGAATTACTGAGTCAGAGTGATAACCTTTCAAGGCTAGTGAGATAAAGATGCCCAGAACACCTCTTATATTCAAGTGACAACAGTACAACATTCTTGAACTTGAGATAGCAGTGCTTTTAGCAAATCATAATCTCACCTATTTATGCTAGTGACTGACATTCCTCATACTGTATCACTTGATTGTTAAAATTGCAAATATACAGATCAAGGATAAACTGAGAAGCTCATTGGATCATAGTCATGTATACAGATGCATCATGGCCAGGTTCTAGGGTTTTGCTCAAATCTGAAATCTGTATATGTGAGTCTGTTGCTCTGTCCATCCACCCAACCATCCAGCCACCAGCCACTCCTAATCTAAATAGAGTTGTATCTTCTGCCTCAGGAATTAAACCTGGTTCAGTATTAAAGGAAATGAAAGCTAAATTAAATTTCTTTACTTCATAATAATTAAAGGAATGCACTAGACATGACACAAAGCATAAGTAAACTATGCATTCATTTATAACTACAATGAACATTTATTAAAATATTCTTATGTGCCAGGACCTGTAGGAAGAGCTAGGCAGGGAATAAATATGAATAAGACATAGTCCTTGCTTTTTAGAATCCATAGTCTGGTAGAAAGTATTTGCATACATATCTACGACTTCATGTTCTATCTTCTTGTCTTTACTCACTCCACTCCTTCCTTTTTCTAAAATACAGGAACATGAAAACACTCCACTCCAAACATCTCTTGCCTCAGAGCCTTTGCACTTGCTGTTCTCTCTGCCCAGAATGTTCTTTCCCCAGATATATTCAGAGTTGACTGCCTCACTTCCTTTAGATCTCCCCCAGATGTCACAATTTCAGTGATGTCTTCCTTGAGTATCCTATATAAAATAGCAATTCCCTCTCACTTGGGGAACTTTGTATCTACATAATTCTGAATGATTTTTCTCCCTCACTATGTATATATTTCTTTTTGTTTGTTTGTTTATTGTCTTTCTCCATCTAGATGCCAACTAGAATATATGTTCTGTGAAAGTAGTTTGTTTTACTCACTCCTCTATCTCTGTGTCTGGAATAGAGCTTGACAAATAGTAGGTGTTCAATAAATATTGTTAAATAAATAATATGAAGAAGAAAAATAATGCTAATATATAAGCTAATATATAAGTGTTTCATATGTACATATATGTATATGTACACATATATATGCTAATGTATTTATATGTGCATATATGTATATATGTAAATATAAATGAATTGTGATAGCAACAGGGTAGGAATGACTATTCTGGAAAGGGAGATATGTCTTATGAATCCTTGAATAGAAAGGTATTTCTTTACTTTGAAAAAAACAGAGTCCACTTATATGGGACAGCTAACTTTCATGAGAGATATAACCAACATTTCAGGGATCAAAGTGCTGGTTAGATATGATAAATGACCATATGATGCCTGAAAATTTTCCATTACCCTTTGAATTTTTTTGTAGTCTGGGACCATCTGGAAACAAATGGGTTTGACCTCATTTCCAAAACTACTTGTGAAGCCTGTTCCTGTTAACCAGGAACTAAATCTTCACTTGTGGGCTATCTGTGCTTGATTCTGTGCTCCAATCCTTACAGTTCTGACTGCTGATGGGACTCAAGAGAACACTGAGCATTTTCCTTGTCACAAAAGCCATCATTCACTAGAGAGTGGGAGCAGAGACGAACTCTAATATCCACTGGCATGGCTCAGTGCAACCCAGACTGCCAAAGAAAACAGGTGTTCAATGATTACCAGAATAAGTTTGAGGCAAGAATCCAAGCTGTGCATGAGCCCATGTGACCACTTTCCTTGTAGTGCTGTGGATGTCAGACAGGTAAATGAGGACTCTCAGGCAGCCAGAGTAGACCCTTTGGGGCAGCTTTTCATTTCTACATTCATTCAGCCAACAATTATTTATTGAGCATATGTGCCTTGTGCAAGGCTCAGAGTGTGACCCAGTCTTGATATAACCAGAGGTCTTCCTGCTAAGTTTGTGTGATCCTCTAAGGGTTTCAGGAAACTTTCTCTTAGAGGTTTTAATCAGAGAGCATCTTTTGCAGGAAGGAAAAGCCCATTTAAATAAGCTTTTGTGAAACAGAGGATAATAGAGGAGACATTTTCCAGAATGCAAATGCAGGAGATGGCAACCTAGCAGCTCACTGCATAGTTCCCTACAAAGTGCCGTGTTCTCTGGACACTACTTTTCTCTTTGCTGGGCTCGATTCCTCTAACACTCAGGGCCTCAGGCCAAAAAAAAGGCCATTTCAGACCCTGCTGAATGGTGCTGTTCGGGAGTACTCAACAGAGACTGCTCGCAGGCCTGTGTGTTCCATTCCAAACTCCTGGGAGAACCTGATTGGCTCAGCTCATATCTAGAGTCCTTTCCCATCCATCAGACATAACCAGGGAGCAAAGTTTTGTAGCACCCACTGCACACTCAGAAGGGCTGTGGGAAGTGACTCTGACTGGAGGTAGAATAAAGATATAGGGAGGGCATGCCTGGCATGGAATTAAAAATTTAACTCACAAAAAAAATTTTTTTAACTCACAGAAGCAGAGAGTAGAATGGTGATTACCAGGGGCTTCCAGGGGAGTGGGGGTAATGGTGGGATGTTGGCCAAAGGATGCAAACTTCCAGTTATAAGGTGATTAATTTCAGGAATCTGATGCAAGGCATAGTGACTATAGTAACACTGTACCATATACTTGAAATTTGCTAAAAGAGTAAATTTTAAGTGTTCTCAATACACACACACACACACACACACACACACGCACACACAGATGGTTAACTATGTGAGGTGATGCATTAATTAGCTTAATTGTGGTGATCATTTCACAGCATTTATGTATATCAAATCATCACATTGTACACTTAAAATATATACACTTTTTATTTGTCCATTATACTTCAATAAAGATGGGGGAGAAAAAAAAAAGGGGAATTCTACTCATCTTAGAGTATCCAGCTTCTAGCACAGTGCCTGGCCATGTAAGAGCTTCTCAGTAATTGGCCATTAAGTAAATATTATGTCTGCATTTTGATGTCCTTGACTCAAAGGCTTACTTTTTTTGATGAAGAAATTGATAATATTTATTTTTTCTAATTATGAAACAATAAAAAATGAATATTCATAATATCACATTTTGGTATATTCATAAATCTGTCATTTTGAAAGGATAAAGTTACAATTTATAAATGTATTTTTACATACATATATATATAAAGTGAACATTTTCCTACACCAGTAATTATTCTTCAAACATTGGTTTTTAATGTCTACAAAATATTTGATTTACATAATAAAACTTATTTATCTGTTATTGGACTTGTAGGCTATTTTCAGGTTTCAGTATCATAAATATTTCCTTATGAGAATCTCCTTACACATGAAACTTTGTGCTTTCCTGTAGGTACATTTCCCAGAGTGGAATTATGAGATCAAAGGGCATGCACACTAGGGTGCATTGATAATTATTGCCAAATACCTCTAGAGAGGGCAAATTAATGTACTTGACACCAGTTGTGTACGATCATGCCTATTTCCCCATGTTCTCAACCCCAGATGGAATTATAATCTAAGAAGATGTCAGTTTGATCCATGACTCCACTTACTCAGAATGGGGCAGAGACCATGGCTTGCCCCGGGAGCAATGCCACTGGCTGATGGCATGAGGGCTATGGCAGGGCAGAGATGAAAACAATACAGGTCATGCTCTCAAGCACTTAAAGTCCTTTGCGGCTAGAAGCATTTTATAAACACCTCATTTAAAAGCAAAGGAAGAATAAAATATTTGTAGTAGAGAGCCAGCAGGAAGACAGGCACTGGCTGTTTATCTGTAGGAGGCCTTGGACATGGGAGATTTCTCAAGATGCTATTGCCAGGAAGACAAGACAGGCCTTTACAGATGCTCCAGCCTGGTATGATGTTAATGGCAAGAGGCAGGAGCCCTGTTTGTCATCCAGTGTTTAGAGTGACAGACAAGAACTAGGATAATTGGGAGCCCACTTGACCAAGCAGGGCCATAGATGGTGGGGCTCCTGATGCTGCTTAGAAGCCATGGGAAGTGGGGCACCTGGGTTGCTCAGTCGGTTAAGCATCTGCCTTTGGCTCAGGTCATGATTTCAGGGTCCTGGGATTGAGCCTTGCATTGGGCTCCCTGCTCAGTGGCCAATCTGCTTCTCCTGCTCCTTCTCCATCTGCCTCTGTGATCTCTCTCACTCTCAATGTTTGGTTGTAGTTACTAAAATGAATTTTTAAACCCAAGAAATAGACACCCTGGCCCAAACCAGACTCTCCATATATCTCTGCTCTCCCTGGCCCCTTTGCTGAAGTCCCAGATTTGTGTCGATCGCTCTCTTCTCTCCTTTTTTAGGACACAGGGCTCTTTTGAACTATGTGCTGTCCTTCACTTGAGCACCAACCCCTCCCAAGTTATGAGAGGTCTGGTCTAGTTTTGGGGAGGTAGTCACCCCTAAGAGAAGTGGATGGGGCCAGCCACTGGCCCTGCACAGAATAGGAGATAAAGGGCACCTTTTGGTGTGGAAGTGTAGTCACTGTAGCACATTGAACCAAACACATCTCACTGGGCAGGGAACTTATAAATGCCTGTGTTGGGCCAACACTGCCTATCTACCCTGACCCTTGTTAGCTACTTTCTGTCCTGCAGGTAAAACAGTGGTGAAAGAGACTCTTCTAGTCTAGTAGGGAATTGCCAGAGGAGAGACTGAGGGATTGAAGGGCAATAGCCGATGAGAGTGTGTCACTAATTCATACTTCCTTTTTTCCTTGGACCTGGGTGGATTTTTCTACATACTTGGAAGTCTCAGTGTATTGCCATAAAACAAGATTCTGAGCTGTGAATAAGAGAGAGCCTACAGACTTGCCTTGACTGCAGTGTGCAAAATGTGGAGATGTGTGTGTCCCTCCCCAAACCCCTTCTAGGTAAAAGGAGAAAGGGCCATTTACTGTGTGTCTGGAAAAGCAGACTGAAGTGGATGTTACTTGGCACTGTACCCAGACTCCCTTGGGTACCTACCACCATGTCTGTGCATCTATCCCCTAGGTTCAATGGGGATTTCCTTCTCAATGGCCGACCCCTGAGACTGTTCTTTGGCAGACAGTGGTCTGTTGTAGGAGTTGCTTTGCTCAAGTGTTCAGAGTTGGAAGGGACTGTGAGTGTAGAGTTCCCTTCTAGCCCTGTAGCAGCTCTTAGTTGGTGACTGATGGATGCAGGAATATGAAGGTCCTGCTCCCTGAGCTCCAGTGGGGACAAACTCTGGGACATAACTCACATTCCAGAGCTTCCCTGTAGAGTCAGGCTAAGGCCACTCTTTGCATGTCTCTCCTTGAGATGGCATCTCATTTGACTTCCTCCTCCTTCCTGTCCTACTTCCCCCACTCCCTTGCTGGACTTTCCAGGAACATTTTTCCCCCCATAAATCACTTGTCCATGAATCCCCTAATTCTGTTTCTGAGGAAACTGATCTTAAATTGTCCTGCTCTCATATGCAGTTGACAAAAACTTTGTGAAGTAAATGTCATTATCCCCGCTTTACAGATGAGGAAACTGAGTCTCAAAAGGTGGTAATATGTCCAAAGCTAGTGACTTGAATCTGGTTCTGTCTGACACCATGAACTCAATGCCATGGGAAATAATCAGCATTTAGATAAAGCTAGCTAATGAGCTCCTCAAAGACTCACGTGTTTTCTCAAGGTCACATGGAGAGTCAGGCTTCTGAATTGAATCACAGGAATTGTGTAAATCTGAGAGGTTTCAGGCCTAAGGCAGAATTGACCTTCTAGATCTATGATACTTTTGTTGACCATCTCACTTCCTCCTTTATCTCCCCACATATGATGTCTATCAGGTGTCTGCCTGAAGAGTCTGCTTTCACCTGTGGCTTCTGTGTGAGCCAGTATGCTTGTTGAGGACCAGGACCATGTGCTATTTGTTGTGAAATCCCCAGAACCAATCATGGTACTTGGCAAATAAGAGGCACTTAAATGAATATACTTTCAATTAAAGAATCCAGCCACAGGGAAGTTTCCTTCATGAGAAGTCTACTCTGGAGAAATCAAATAAATCAAAATGAAGGGATTTTTCATTCCTTAAAAAGCATTGGCATATCTTGAATTTCTTACTCTCTAGCACCTATATTATGGTTTAATGCAAAGACTTCAAGCCAGTGCTCTCTCTTTTGAGAGTGTTCCCTCTGAGGTTTCCTTTCCAGCAGCATTAACTAATTCTGTCAAGAGGTTTTTACCCTAGATACATTTTCTGTTCATATACATATTTTAAGGGACCAGTGACATCAACTCCAATTCTGGGGAATTATGAATTTCTCTTAATATTCTAAACAGAAATCCTCCACTGAAATCAAGCCTAATCAGTATATTGGACAATAAACATGACGCATAGGATATGACTTAGCCAATTTTGGGGGTCAAATAATGACATTATTGTTTTTTAAACTGTGAATCAATATTTAGAAGATCTTACGTTTTCCTGTCGATGTTGCTAGCACTTTTTCTCATTGTACTTTTATCAACCCTCCCCTCAGTGTACGAACCCCGGTAATAATTTGGATGGATATTATGGCCCATAGTTCCTGGAATTTTTCTTCTGAAAGGTATGTAGGTGGACTTTGTGATTATGTAAGCACAAAACTAATGGGATTGGCAGGATACCCAGCTGAGAACAGGCAGGTGCCAGGCAATCTTCTCTCAGCCTTGCTCTGCTAATGCCTCCCTGGGTGTGGGCTGGTGCTGGGCTGCTTCTGCTATGCTGCAGAACAAGATCATTGCCCACTGTGCCCTGTCACATCTTAGCTCACAGCTGTAACTGAAAATATGGGCTCCAGCAGCCTTTAAAGTTACAATTACAGAAGGAGTTTGGATCTAGAATCAGAGCTTGAAAGATTGGGTTGGGGGGAATCCATGGTAATAAGTGGATTGAACTGGGTGCTTGTGTTATCACCTAAACTTTATAGAAAATAATACTTAGGAATATGTTTTAGTTACCTATTGCTACATAACAAACCACCCCAGAACTGAATAGTAGAAAGTACCATGACTTTCTCATGGTTATGAATCTGGAATCTGGGCAGGGCACAGTAGGGATTTAATATACTGTTTCACTTGAGTTTGCTGGGGCTTCTTCACTCACATGTCTAATACTTGATCATGGATGGTTCAAATGTTTAGGGTCCAGATGGACTGGCTTGACTAGGACCATATGTTTGGCCTTGATTCTAGCTACTGGCTGCTTTCCTTCCTGTAGTTTTGGGGTCTCTCTCCATAATATGGCTTCCCCATGCAGTAGGGTGGGAAGAATTCTTACACGAGAGCTTAAAACTTCCAAGAGTGCAAACACAGAAACTTCTGAAGGCTTGGGTTCAGAACAGGCACAGAATCAATCACACTGTATTCTTGCTAATGTCATAGGTTGGTCCAGATTCAAGAAAAGGGAACTCTACAAGAATGTGAATACTGGAGGCATAGTCTCCTAAAATCTACTGTAACAGACTACCACAGCATGCTTTGAGGAGCAGGGCGGACAGATATGGGGCACACACAATAGACAGAGGCTGCTATGGTATACAAAGTGTCTAAGAGGACCAGATAAAATACAGCCACTCAGTTAAATTTGAATTTCAGGTAAGCTAATCAATACTTTTTTTTTTAAAGTAAAAATGGAATTCCATGCAAGTCAGCATATCATTCAATATTTGGGACATACTCATACTACAATAGTTTGTTGCTTTCCTGAAATCCAAACTCAACTGAATATTCTGAATTTTTATTTGTTAAATCTGGCAACCCTTGTTGAGAGTCCTGTGAGCCCAGATCCTAGAAGATGTTTATTGGTCTAGTTACATGGTGGTTCAAGGCAATGGGACCAGGGCAGGGATGGAGTGGGGGGAGCACATCTCTGAAGCTAGCAGAGAAGATTATGTTCGGAAGGGGACCTGGGCATTCAAGCAGTGTACCAAGGTGGCTGAGATTGGGATAAAAGAGACAGACAGAGAGGGAATCTCAACCCTTCATGACTGCTTTGAGAATTAAGAGTTTTTTCCTGGCTTTCCTGGAAAAAAGATAATAGTGCTACTTCATAGGGTTGTGGTGAGGATTAAATAGAGGGGTGCCTGGTACACAGCACGGAGAGCAGGAGAGGTGTCCTCACTATCAGAGCAACAATTATGGTAGTGATACCAGCGCAGGTATTGAAGCTGGCACAGACAGTGGGGATGAGGCGCAAAGGGAGTTAACATTCCCAGAACGCATGCCCGGCTCTGTGCCTGATGCCTGCAATTCTCCATCTCTCTGAATCATAATAGCCTTTGCAGGGACAATAAATCAACTTTAGAGATTAACAAATTAAGCTGGAGAAATTCATAAGTTTGCCTGAGTGGCAAAGTTAGGTCTTTCTGACATCAGGGTTTTTGTCTTCATAAAGAAAGACAAGTTGACACAGTTCATTCAGACGGACCTGAATTCAGAGACCTCCTGTTAGTGTCCTGTTGCGAGTCTTTCCCACTGGCCTTGGCCTCTGTGCTGCCTTAACTCTGAGACTTCCTTACTCATTTGTAAGATGGGAGTAATAGCCACTTTGATCCTCCCAGAGCCTTACTGGAGAAGCACTTACTGTGGTGGGGGCTGTGAAGCAATTGGTAAACTCCAAGGTGCTCTGCAGATGTTGAAATTGTTTTATAAAGCCTAGCACATCAAGTGTCAATGTCAATGGAATTTAATATGTTAATTCTGTATTCTGCTAATTGAGACCAAGGGTAGGATAAGGAAATGTTTCTCTCCTGAAGTCAATAAAGAAGGGCCTTGGTGAGGCAGGAAGGGGGAGAGAAGACTTTTTTCTCCTAGAACCCTCTAGGACAAGATTCGGAGGGTACAGCTTTCCCCGGGGGACTTGCAGCAGGATTTAAGGGCAAAAGAGCATAGCAGGACAAGAGCACGGCCAGTGCCCGTGTGGGTATATGGTTCTCCCCGTGGCTCATTGCTCCCAGGTAGCCTTACAAGTAGTCCCTTACCTGAGGCATAGGGAGCTCTGATGCAGTGATTAGTGAAATGCCCATTTCCCGTTTCTTTCATTGTCTGCTAAAGACTTGGAACTTATTTGCAAGGCCACTATGAACTTTTAGACTTCCCCAGACAGTGGCAACTTAGAGATATGTGGAAATACTGTCATTATCTATTTTATGGCTGAGCATGATGTAAACAGTGACTGACAAAGCTTGAGTGAGCTGGGTCGTGCCTCTGGCTCGGGTTTCCTCTTTCTCTAATTCACTCTGGGTCTGAATTTCTATCCACCCAACACACTGGACGTGCAGCTGCATTCATTATTCTCACGGTGCTGCCCAAATCTGCCACATAAGGAACAAAAACGGTCTGCAACCGCAGACTCATTTTCCGGGCAGTAAATTATGATAACCTGACAAGAGAACGTTCTAGTTCTGACACACATTTTCCAAGTTTACCAAGGGTAACAGCATAACTGGTGGTATATGTGTATGTGTGTGTATTTGTGTTTATGTGTGATGGGGGTGGAGTGAATGTGTGGGCTTCTGAAAGGCATCTTGTGAACACCACAGTGGAAGGGAGAGCGAGAGCGTTCGCTGCTTGGTAATGAGATTCAGTGTTATGGGGCTGTTATTTTTAGCGTTTAAGCTATGAAAATTTCATTCTCTCCCTAGAGGCCTCCTCTCTGCCATTCTTTAGCACATTAGGTGAGAAATCAAGTGTCATCTTTAAAAAATGATAACAGATCCCAAGTTAGCATGTAAAAAATACTGCTCTCCCCAATTCTAAGTGTTTGGTCTGGTAAGAGTCATCTTAGAAATTGGAATTTTTGATTTGAGATGAGCAGGGAAGGGACAGGAAAAGACAGAGGAAAGTCTTGAGTTAGAGAGGGAGGACTAGAGATAGAGAATTAAAGGACAGAATTGGATTCTATTCTTTTTGAATAATTATGTATAAATGCCTATGGCAAGTGTATGTGTGTATGTATATGTATGTGTTTTTATATGTATGTATATATAACTTGCATCTCCCATATGTGTGCTTCAGATGTCCTTTTGATGTATTCTATGAATGCTTTTTGATGATCTTGGTATAAATTCTCTCTTTGGGTCATACTCTCACATTATGCTCATATTTATACCCATCAAATTCCTTTAGCAGAGCTAGTAAACTGATTGCAATCTCAAAGGTCCAGAGGATTTTCTATTTTGACTGCAAAAGTTCGAGAGGCAGAATTCTATTGTCCTATTTGTGTCCTGTTTACCATTGCATAAATCTAGCCAATTATTAAAATTCAAGAGGCTTAAGCAAGAAGGTGCTCATGGTTTCATACCAGCTATATGGGTGATAATTTCTAAATGTATCTCTCTAGCATTGAACTTTTCCAGGAATTTCAGGCATGGAAATCCAACTGCTCACTTGCTAGATCCACCAGGATATGTAACACATATCTTGAACTTCATACGTCCCAAATCAAACTTTTTTAAAAAAGATTTTATTTATTTATTCATGAGAGACACACAGAGGCAGAGACACAGGCAGAATTGGAGACATAGGCTCCATGCAGGGAGCCCAATGTGGGACTTGATCCCCAGACTCTGGAATCATGACCTGAGCTGAAGGCAGATGCTCACCACTGAGCCACCCAGGTGTCCCTCCAAATCCAACTTTTAATTCAATTCATACCTAATCTTTTATTTAGTTCTGCTGAAGCTTTCTCCTTGCCAGTAAATTCTATCAGTCTCTTGGGTCAAAAGTCGTGAAGTTGGTCTTGATTTCTGTTTCCTCTCTCACCCCATGCACTCAACCCACCAACAAATTCTGTCAGCACTACTTTCAAAATATTTTCAGAATTGACCATTTGCTACATCTACTGCTTTCACCATGATTAAGCCATATTTTCATTATGGCAAGATCCTCCTGACTTATTTTACTCCTGCTATAAGCCTATTCTCCAACAATTGTACTTATGATCCTTTAAAAACTGGCCTGATTGTGCCACTCTTAAGTTCAAAATCATCTAATGGCATTAGAGATATGTGCCATTGTGAAAGCCATTGTGAAAGTGAGAAGCAAAGTGAAAGTCAGATGCTTACGTTGGTTGCAAGGTCCGGTGCTGCCTTCTGGACCTACCATCTCCTGCTCATTCTTCACTACACTCTTCATCCATGCTTATCTCCCTACTTCCTGTGAATGTGCATTGTTAAAAGATACACTGAGGTGTATTAAAAATTTTAAGAGTTTATTTGTAAAAGGAAAAGGCATCCTGTTCTTGCCAAAGACTCTCTATTCTGAGAGGTGCAAGGTGAGAAAAATAGAGCATACAGAGAGATTACTATGATTACTGTAAGCAGGATAACTCCCAATGTCTAGAATGCACTTTAGAGCAATGGTCCCTGAGACCCTTGCCAATCAGAATCGAAAAAGTCAAAGAAAGACCCATTGAAGGAATCACCTCCTTTAGCCAACTGGCTTGTTTAGTGATCTTATATAGCTACTTCTCAGCTTTCCCAGAAATGTCAAGTCTAGTGCAGCAAGTGGTATCAGCCACAGCTTGCACACTTCCATGCTCAATTAAATTAATTCCTGCAAGCCAAGGACTCACAATTGGACTGTACCTGAAATACCTACATATTTGGATAAATTCTTCTCTTTATGAGGTCTCTAAGATATCCTGAGGTCCCTGGGGCTGCTAGGAAGTGACCTTCCTCACTCACCTGGTTAGGTTGCCAGGAACCCTGTAAGCAAAGAACCAGGCCTATTTTTCCAAGGGGGTTCTATTGGCTCCATAAAGTCAATTTTAGTTCCTTAAAGCTGTCTGGTCACATCAGATTCTCTGCACATTCTCAAATATGACATTCCAATCAAAGTGCTGGTAATATAACCAAGGTTTTCAATCTTCAAGAAGAACAGATTCTTATTGAACTTATGCAAGTAATTATCTTGCCATGAAAATAAGAATACTCAGTTTTACAAGTACTGGATGGATCAGGTAGAGAGGAAAAGTAAGTGTTTAAATTCTGTTTACAAATTTATACTTTATACAATTACTGAGGTCATTGGTAGCTTAAGAGGAAAACATTTCTTAAATCTAGAAAAATCAAACATTAAGAAAGCAGCAATGTTTCAAAGAATAAGTAAGAAAAAAGATATAAAACATCCTCATAGGTTCACTTAATTTTGTATTATTAATGTGTGTTTTGTTTGAATCCAAGTTTTCTCTTAGTTCTGGTAATTCTTACCAAGTTCAGTTTTACAATCTTAAACTTATCAGAAACCCATATTCTAGAATACTTGTCAGAGTCCTTTCATGAATTTTTCCCAAGATGAAGCTCCTTTGTAAAAACATCAGACTAAAACAGTAACTATCTGTAAATCACAAAAGACTTAAAAATGCCCATGATTAAAGATCTGATGAAAGTTCATTGTAATAAAACTGACAAATTTGGTTATTTCTGTGGCATACAAGATTTTTAAGTTAAGTGAATTATGATGGATAATATTATATGAGGACATACCAGATTTCCAGGAATTTTGTACCATCTCTAGCATGCATCTATTAACTTATATTAATAGCATGCATCTATACAGCTTAAAGAGGTTTATCATCCCTTATTTGAAGTATTTCCCATGTAATTTAACACATCATACAAACTTAATTTAACATCTCTCTTTCACAAGGTGAAAGACAAATCCTCTGAGATTTTCCAGGGACCTGCTAGGAAATCTCAAAGTTAGTTTGAGGTCAAAAAGAATTTAGAATTTGATTTTGAGAAAATGTCAAAGGGTTTGAACATTTGATTAAGTAGGATCACAAACCTTTATGAAATAGTACTTAATTATCTATTTAACAAGAGTGACAATAGAGGATGTTAAAGGCAAATACACAAGCTTACAGTTATGAACAAAACTTAGCTTTCTTAATATTGAGAAGACAGGAGTTTCTTAAGTAATCAAAGACCTGATAAAGACAATGTGATGCATAGTAAATTATTTTGGTGAAACACAAAATCTTTTCTCTCCAAGTAGATTACTTAAAGGGTAAAGAAACATTTCACAATCTTTTATTAAGAACAGATCAATAGTTCAAGAGGAACTTTGTCCTTTTAGCAGATAAAAGAAAATTAAGTCCAAGTTTTAGTTTTACATAAGTACATTATTGATACTTGTTTTAAAAACACTTATTATTTCTAGTAGTTTTGATTACATATATTAATTAGAATTTCTAACCCTTAGAATCCTTAATTCCTAGTGAAAAACTAAGAAATAGGGATACCTGGGTGGCTCAGTGGTTGAGCATCTGCCTTTGGCTTAGGGAGTGATCCCAGAGTCCTGGGATTGAGTCCTGCACCAGGCTCCCCATGGGAAGCCTGCTTCTCCCTCTGCCTATGTCTCTGCCTCTCTCTCTGTGTCTCTCATGAATAAATAAATAAAATCTTTTAAAAAAAGAAAAGCTAAAAAGTAATTGTGGATTGGTAAATCTACAAATACATTTCATAATTCCTAGACAAATATCCTTCCTCAGAGTAAATTTTCCAATGTAGTACAAAATATGTTTAATAATAGTCCCAAATGTCTTTAGTTCCTCAGTAAAAGGAAGCCAAAGTGGATAAATCTACATTCAATACTTAACACTTTAGTATTTTATCTTATTTGGACATGATTTAGATATTCAGTGAATATCTGTCATTTAACTTAATCTTAGTATAATTTTTAAGTGTCAAGTTACCAAAAAGTGCTGGACACTGCTTTTAAGTAGATATACTACCAGACATTTATAACTTTATTTTACTTAAATCTATTTAATCCACTTGTTTGTAACAATTATGTTTAGATTAGTCATGAAAATTTTAGAGGTGCCTGGGTGGTGCAGTCTGTTTAAGCATCTGACTCTTGGTTTCAGCTCAGGTCATGATCTCAGGGTTGTGAGATAAAGCCCTGCATGAGGCTCCACACACAGTACAGAGTCTGCTTGAGACTTTCTCTTCTTCTTCCTCTGCCCTGCTCTACCACACAGGTGCTTTCTAAAAAAAAAAAAAAAAAGAGAGAGAGAGAAAATTTTAGAAGAGATTAAATGGCTAACCATTACCTTATTTTTCTCCCTGGAAAATTCTGTGACAGATGTGACATGAACTTTTTTGGCTTTTAGTAAATCTAGGTCGAATAAAAGTATTATATTTAATGGTGATAACTCTAAAGATATGCCTGTTTTAATCAAGCCAACTTAAATAGCATTTATTTGCTAAAGATTATCTTAGATCACGTGAACTTGAAAAACAGTTGGGTTTGTTTCCATATTTCTGAAAATATACTTTATTTATATAAATGCTTGTCTTTAATTAAATAGAGCTCTTTACAAATTAACTCTGGCAATGCCATCCAGAGGTAGAAAAATAGCACATATCTATAACACACCTACATAGTCATGCAAACAGTCACAAACTGAAATCTTATAGCTTTCATTTTAGCTTGCTTAAAAAAAAATTTATTAGGCTCTGAATACCAGCTTCCAATTTGGCCAACTTCTGACCATAGAGTTACTTAAAAAAAAATCCTTTCAAATACCTTTTTGGGTTTCAGTTGGGACAAACAGTAAGTATCCCTGGCAGACCTGAAGAACCCTTTGGGTGCAAGAGCTATCCCCAAAGACGGTGCAAAAGGTACTACCCTCCCAAGATCCAGAGTTGAAGTCCAGTGGCCAAGTTGGATGCCGCCTGGTTTTTAGTTGGACCTAATACAACTCCATTGGTTTCCAAATCCAGTCCAGAAAAAGAAATGTTCAAATAAAGTCTGAAACCTCAAAACACAAGAACTGCAGAATTAGGGTCCTAGGGGGATTTACCCACCACCTCTATAAGCAGCGAGAAAGCAGCATGCTCTGAAACCCCCTCAGACACGTACCTATGTCTGGTTGCTCATAGCTCCTGGGGGCCTTTGAGGGTCTCATTCTCCTCCCTCTTCTGACCCTGTTAAAAAAACTGAGACATGTTAAAAAATTTCAGAGTTTATTTGAGCAACAATCAATTTGAATCAGGGAGCATCCAATCTAGCAAGTAGAATCCTCAAGGAGCTGTACAAATTGAAAGATTTTTATAGCCAGAAGGGAAAGGGAACAAGGAAGTTATTCTAGGCAAAAAAGCAGGTTGGTTATTGCAAGGTCGATTTCCTTTAGGCAATGAAGGGTCTATGAGGCAGATGATCTAACTAGTGCTGACCTGGTGATTCCTGATTGACTGGTTTAAGATTCCATTTCTAGGGGAGCCAAAATTATAGTAAGTAAGATCTCTATTTACTGATATTGGGCTTAACATAAGCAAGTCCATTTTGGGCCTATTGTCTTATTTTTAACAGCATATTCCCATTCACCTTTGGTTCACTCTGCCTGGATGTTTTTCTTTTACATATGTGCACATTGTTCTCTCATTTGATTTCATCTCTACTCAAATGTCACCTCCTTAGAGAGATTATCTCTGAGTACTTAAAATGGTGTCCCTATTCCTTATTTTCCTGAGTCTGCTTCCCTTAACCTATTTTATTTTTCTTCACAATGCTCACCACCATCTGATAATACATGCTTATTTATTTGACTGTTTCCTCTATGTCAATGTAAGCTTCCTGAGGCAGAGGTTTTTTAAACATTTATTTAATTTTTTAATTTTAAGTTTTATTTTCTTCTCCTGCTGTGTACAGAGCCTAAAGCCTAGAGCCTAAAAGAAGTTGCTGGCATAAAGATGTTGCTCAATAATTATTTCTTAAATAAACAAATGAATGGGTGCTCTGCTAATGCTTTCCACAACATTCCTGTAAATTCTCTCTAGCATTAATGCAATTATTTAATTTTAATGCTCTAGGGTGTGATGCAAGGAAATGTACAGCTTGAAAGTGTAGTTTGTTCATCTATTTCTTCCTTGTCACTCCCCAAAGCTCCTTATTCTGAGTAAGGAGATGATTAGGGCAGAGGGATCACAAATCCAGGAAAATTGTTGGGTGCTGGCTTCCTTCTCTCTTTTTGTAAATGCCCTGAGACTGACTTGTAAGGTCACTCCCTGGAAGTGCTTGTTGCAGGTAGCCAAGCCCTGAGAGTTCCCTGGTGACTGCTGCCTGGGCCAAATCGTGCTTTTTATAGAAATAAGGGAGGAAAATCTAGTTAGAATGCTACTTTGCAAAACTAGAAATAAAATTTGAAACCAAGCTGTTTTAGAAGTTTACCCTCTTGACTCACAAATTTAGCCGGTTTTTTTTTTCAC
The DNA here is from genome assembly GCF_048418805.1 of Vulpes vulpes. Lineage (NCBI taxonomy): Eukaryota > Metazoa > Chordata > Mammalia > Carnivora > Canidae > Vulpes > Vulpes vulpes. The sequence continues at coordinate 55,235,082 of NC_132790.1, forward strand.
TTTTCCCCCAGTCTACTTCTGCACTTCCATTCAGGCATAGGATTTTGCTTCCATGTTGCAAAATATTTCTCTGCTTCTTCATCAACTTAAAACAAATTTCTGGAAGAAGATAAATAGGTAAAAGATAAAATTCTTAAAAATAAGATATCTGGGGGCACCTGGGTGGCTTGGTCAGTTAAGCGTCTGACTTCAGGTCAGGTCATGGTCTCAGGGTCCTGGAATTGAGCCCCTCATCTCATCAGGGCTCTATGCCTAGCAGGGGGTTTGCTTCTTCCTCTCCCTCTGCCCCTCCCCCCTGTTTGTGCTCTCTCTCAAATAAAAAAAATCTTAAAAATAGGATATATGAAAAATACGATGGTTGCAAAACTCTATTGAATGCCATATTCTAAACAAAGTCAGGCATAGTATGGAATCTTGTGTCCCTGTCACCTGCAGGGTGACAGATCAAACCCTCCTACCTGATTTTGTCCCCAGTGGCCAGGATATGGACTAACTGCAGCTATGTATTCCAGGAGGCTCTGAGTCATGCCTACACAGACTTCATTTCTACCTGACGGGCCTTGTCTGTATCTGATAGCAGCAAATGCTTTCAGGAAAAAAGCCTTTATTTTTTTTCCTTGTGGTCTTTTTTCTTATTACTTCCTATAAAACTAATCCACCTAGCATGACGTCCTCTTGTTTTTGTGTATTTCTTTCTGGTGCCTCCTAGTTGTGTGGCATCTCTGGATTGAAGGAGGTGTCTCAGGTCATTGGGGAAGAAAAGTGTCTCCTGGATCCTTGTTATCAGTGGGGCTTCTGATTGGCCCTACTTGCTGGGCTCATCTGATGCTTTAGTGGACTCCTGTTGGCATAGGGGTAAAATGAACTCTGGGCTGCCTTCTGTTGCTAGGCTATGGATCAGGAAACACCTGGCCTGAATAGCCTCCTTTATAGGTTGGGAGGTCATACAATGCCCTGCCTCGGTGTTATTCCTCCAATCCTGGGGTCTCAAACCAGTTCACTGTCCTCTTCCACCTTTCTGAGTTCCCCTTTGGCTGTCTTGAGTTATTTGCAGTGTGTACTATTGTACTTAGTGAGGAGAAATGGGCAGGGCAAGACTATGCTATCTTGCTCAGGCAAGAAGTTGACAAGTTCCATTTTTATTTTATTTTAAGATTTATTCTTTCTTTCTTTTTTTTTTTTTTGAGAGAGAGAGTGAGAGAGGAAGAGTGAGAGAAAGCATGCACTTGCATGCAGAGGCACATGAGTGGGGGGAGGAGCAGAAGGAGAGAATCTTCAAGAAATCTCCCCACTGAGCGAGGTCCCAACACGGCCTCATGACCTGAGCTGAAATCATATGCTTAATTGACTGAGCCACTCAGGCACCCCAAAAAGTTCTATTTTTAAAAGTAATATTTAGTCTAATACCTTTGTCATCTAGAGTAGAAGGCAAAGACTGCTTTAGAATGAGGTAGACTTGAGTTTGAGTCACAACCTTACCGTGATTAGCTATGTGACTTTGGGCAAGTTCACTAGCCATGGGCAGTTCAGTTTCCACAGGGGTAAAGAATAAATATATGAGTCACTTAGGTTTCAATCAACAACAATAGATCTGGTTAACTTCAAAAAAGGAAACCCGGAATGTACTGGAAGATTGATCATTCAGGAAAAGAAAAGACATACCAGTTATTTTCACAGAGGGGAGTTTAAAAAGGAGTTTGGATTAATTGGGTACTGGAGGCCAGAAAAAGCAAATATAGAACATTAGGATTAATACAAAATTAGTGACTGCAAGGGTCCAGTGCGCTCTGAGGGCTACGGAAACAAAGGGAAGAGGTTGGGTAAATCAGAATCTAGAGATTTGCAGGCAGGGCCCTAATGAGCTGGGACCTTGACCTGTGAGGAGAAGGCCTTGCCTCTGGGGCTGGTAATTTGAGTGTGAGGAGAGAAATAATGAGGCTAGAGTGTGCAGAAATAAAAGCTGAGCAATAGAAACGATGTTACTAGAACCAACTGTTTTTGGAATCAACTGCTATTGAGGTGAAGAGATGCTGCCTAGGTGTCACTGAAAAAAGTAATGTGTCTGCAGGAGGAGCAAGTTCTTTCTCCCTCCTGTCTTTCAGGCTCCCCTTCATTCCCTCTTTTGGCAGAGTCAAATGTGGATCCAGCCTTAAAAACAAGTGTATGGGTCCCACCCTAGCAAAGTAAAGAAGGGTATATTTTCACGTGAGAACCAATTCCTTAAAACTAAGCAAAGAAGCATACAATGTAGTGCATAGAATCAAAGGAATAGATGAAAATCAGGTCTTAGAAAGGGCAGGAACCAGGCCTGGTCAAGGCATCTTGAAGGAACAACTCATGGAACTTTTTAGAGTACTGACATTATGTACAGATTCTTTAGGGTGTTGCTCAAACCACTTTGTGCCCCTTTGTGTCTTCAGTCAAGAATAGAATATCTGGGACAGAGGAAGAAACTGGCTAAGTTAAGTTATATATCCATTCTAATGGTCAGAAGGTTCAAAAGGATGGGATTCCATAAATGGCAGCCCCTTAGGATCATATAGAGTAGGGAAAGGGCTGACTCCAAAGGAAATGATGCTGGGAAGAAAAAGAGATTAAAAGTTATATACTACATTCCAATGCCCTATTAGTTTTTGGCCTGGTAGCAAAGAAGCTTGAAGTGGCCTGGTGGCCTCTTTTTCTAATTTAGTGAAAAAATAAAGTGGTATCTTCTAGAGGAAACAATCATTCCTTGGAGAACTTCTAGACTCCCCCATCTAGAATCTCAGGAAAAGAGGGTGAAATTTTTGCAAGAAATTTAGAGGCTCTACACATGCATCTAGTGCTTAGATCCTGGGGTTTTGCATCCTGATTATGAGAAAGAACAATTATTATTATTCATCTTGAGAATACATAGTAGACTCTGAAAGAAAGACACATATGGCCTCAAGATTCACTTCCCTTGTAACTGTGTTTGGTCTTTAATAAAATATTGTATGGTTCCCTAAGGCTAATTACTTCTGGGTAATGGGGTAATGGTAAGTCTGGTAGATTCCATTGATAATAGTTATTACTTGCCTTCTCTTACTCTGAAATGAGTTCTTTTGTCAGTAATGTTTAAAATATCCTAATTGAACATCATGGATGTATAAAATAAGCATGATGTCAGGCAAAGAAAACTTAAAGCTAGAAATATTTTTATCCATTGAGGACTAGTTGCTGCCCTGTACATGATAATATGATTAATGTATAATTGACTTGCCACATATATCTGTCTGGTCCCAGAATATGACACCATGTCAGAAGCTCAAGGTGGGTGGTGTGTTTCTCTTTTTACCTTACAGACTTAAATTTAGATTCATATGTTGCTTCTTTTCATCTCTTACCATAATTTAAGGTAACTTTTAAAATATATCTTTTTAAGCATTATTTTTAATTGTGAAAGTGATTTATGAAGTGGTTTTGATATAAATGGCTTAGCGATTCCTTTATTGTTGCTTCTGTTTGTTTTTTCCTTTTATAAATATTCTTCTCTTTATATACAAATATTGTGCCCTGCTTTTCTTTTAAAATTTTATTTATTGGAAAGATAGTGAGAGCAAGAGAGAGCACACACTGAGGGATAGGGAGAAGAAAACTCCTTGCTGAGCAGGTTGTGCTCTGCTTTTTAACTCCTTTGACTAGAGAACCCATAGGAACTTTGAAGACTCCTCCTGGGTTTGGATCCTGTTGTGTAGAGTTGAGAAAATTGTGTATCAACTGATGAGAATGCTTCCTTCTAGTGGAGTTGCACTGCACAACCTGCACAGCTGTATGTGGCAGCCCTGAATCCTGGCTCTGCCATACTTACCCTGTGAGCTTGTGCAAGTCCTTTTCCAACTCTACTGCCTCAGTTTCTGCATCTATAAAATAGAGGAAATGATACTTACCTCATAGGGTTGTTGTAAGAATTAAATGAGTTAATATAGCAATTAAATGTTGTGCATATAAGTGTTATTTACAACTACTATTATTATTGTCAATAGGAATGAACATTTTAGGGCATAAATTGCAAAATGCTAAATTGAAGCTCATCTTTAAATGACTGAAGACCATTTAAAGGATTATTAATTAACCTCATAAATCTGGAATCCCAGCAACTCTGGTTGATGTCATGATTTGGATTCAAGAATCTCCAGGAATTATGGAATAAAGTATTTTTAGTCTTGGTACCCTGTTGAGGTGAGGCTGGAGTACTAAACCATATTTTCCAGAGATGAGGCACTGAAATGAAGGTCAGATGGCTCTGGAGGGGGATGGGAGCCAAAGAGGAAGCAATGTGATAATGGAATTGTAACTACAAAAATAGAAAAACCAGGAAGAAAGCAAGTGGTGAGGAGTTTGATGGAAGTAAGGACTTCCCTTTGTGGTGAGGAGAGGTAATGGCAAGCTCTCCATGATAAGTGGAACAGAAAAGTCTGGTTCCCACCAGAGGCTGATGCTTAGGAGCCATCTATCACAGTTAATCTGAGTCTGGGTGTTTTGTTTCCCTTTGACTTTATGTGGTATTACGGTCCAGATGAGAGTCACATGCTTGCATCTGTTCTTCCTCTCTGAAAATCACCTTGTTAACCAGCACCAACAATTTTCAAAGGAATGCTTTCAAAAAGATGCAGAGGATAGCAGAACGCTTTACGAAACACGTGTGCTTTCAGGAGGTCCACTTTTCTCAGATGTGTCTACTTTCATTAAAACAAAGCATGAAGATTTCCATGTCTGGGAATAGAGGCAAAAAGCTCTATGGCAGGCAGTTTCAGAGACCTCTCCAGGGAGAAAAAAGCAAACTGAAGGCTTGGGTTTGCCTCTCACTGCCCTGAATGGGCTGTGGAATGCTTTCTGCTCTCTGACCTCACACATTTCTCTCTCCATTTACCGTTTTTTCCCCTGAGAGGAGAAGGGAATAAGACTGTTTGGAGCCTAGGGTATGATCTTTGGGGTCACATTTAACCAATAGTCAGGGCTATTATGTTGTTTCAGTTTAGGGAAAGCAGATCCCAAGACAAAATTTTGAGTATAAATAATTTGTTTGGGAGGTGTGAGGGGAACTCAGGAAGCGGATTGGGAAGTGGGACAGGGACAATAAAGGGTGTGTTAACAAGCCAGTTACCACTGTGGGCAACTGGAGCCTAATCCCATAGGGATGCTCTGGGAAACAGTAGAACACCAGACTCAGAAGTTTCCAACCCTGCAGTGAGGGAGGGGTGTTTAAACACCAACTCCCATCAATCATCAGTTGGGGGCTGCTCTAGGAAATGTTAATTCCCTGGCATTCCCAAGACTCAAAGTCTTGCTGGGAGCTTTGGAAAAAGACATTAGGTAAAAAGATACAGAAGCTGATAGTTGGAAGTTTGTCTACACAACCAAAATGGCAAGGTCTGAGTATTCTGCATGAGGGACTTACAGTGTCTGTTATGTGTAGCTTAACTAACTATCAACACCCAAACTCACGTCTTTCTCTGGCCCTTTCTCCTAGGGCGAATCTCAGCAGATCAGCATGGCTAATGAGGGTAATGCTGATTGAAAGAGTAATCAATCACATTAAAACATGAAAAACTGCTAAGTATATATTTTCAGAAAATATATCTTTTGTACGTGATCATGCATCTGATCTTTGGGATTATTTTATATGACATATTTTGTTGGTAGAGAAAGAACATAGTGGACAAATTGGCTTAAAATAAACATGTCTTGGGAAATAAGAGATTTGGACTCACAGACACATTTCAAGGGAGAAACTGCAGAGTTTGGATATTTTTGTAGCTATGAGATAGGTTTCAGTAGAGAAAACACCTGAGATTCTATTGAGAATGGTTCAGTTGGGGGTGACAAAGCATGTACTCTTGTGAACTTCAGAATATCTTAGGAATGGCCCAGGCCTGACCTTCCCAATGGCATGGTTGCAGCCAATGTGCACCTGCCAAGTCTGTGTGAAGTCCTGCTGCTTTTTGATTCCTTTTAGCCAGTTCAACTGTGTGGAAGAAACTTTGGGCTGTAGGATGTGAAAGCCTTCTGGTGGATTTTGTGAGTAGGCTTGGATTGTTTTTGTCATTGGGTTTAATAGAGTATAAATAGGAATCATTCTTTCTCCACAAATCTTTTTGTAAGAAAAATTTCCCTACCTTTTAGATGATGTTGCAGGAAGATTCGGGTGGTTTTTTCCAGTCACTTTGAGGTATTAGACTAATTTCAGTTTCAAGAATAAAAAGTCCAATTTAATCCAACATGAAAACTTTAGACTCTCCAATTCAAAGTCAAATTTAGCTCATGGCTTGAGGACAGACGGGGAACAGGAGAGATTATATTTTGTTCTTTGTCTCCTTGTCCTGCATCCTTCTCAACTAACTCTGCTGAATTTGGCTTCTTCAGAGCCATAGAATATAGAGTAGAAGGTTTACAGGAGAAGGAAATCTGTTGTTTGATCGTTGCTTTTGTAAACTATACCGGTTGTAATTCCCTTGTGGCTGCCAAAAGCCCTCTATCAAGGGAGGTATCCAGTTGCTGGTTCTTCTGTGCATTCTCAGAGACCTCCAATGAGGGATTCTATGCCTCACTGTTTTCTGGGGAATGGACACAGCCTCTGACCTCTTCCAATTCCTCCTAATATCCAGCTAGCCAAAGCACAACATTGGATGCTTTGCCCCATAGGAAGTCCTCTTGGATGGGTCCCTCAAGGTAGTGGCAGCCTGAGCTAAAACCTTCTCATAGTCTACATAGGAACTAGACTCCCCTGATCCACCAAATTCTCAAAGTTCAGTTCATTTCTATTCTGCCCTCAGGTGATGTATCAACTAACCTCTCACTTTCACATCTCCGAAGATTCTAGGAACCCCATGTCAGTTCTTCCAACCACTCTATCACAAGTTTCTTGGGTTCTACCAACTTTCCAGCAGAGAGGAAGTTTCTACTTGTTCCTTTGATCAGGTAATACCATTCCTAAAAATGAGTTTTTTGGGACTCCCATTTGTTGTGGATTAAAAGAGGGGGTAAGAATCCTCTCTAATGATTCTACCTTTATTAACCCAACTTACTTTATGTAGGCTGGGTGTCAAAGATGCAATGAATGAGTTTGGTCATGTAGTGGTCTAAACCGTGTAGATGTGTCACATAATACATAAGCCAGCATAGGCTAAGTGCAGTAACAATGATGCTGAATCTCAGGGGCTTCAAATAATAGTTTTTCTTCTTTATCATGTCCTTGATCAAAGTAGGTTGGTAGGTGTTGGGGGTAGCTCTTCTTTGTGCAGCTGTTTAGTATCTAAGCTTCTTTTACTAGTATCTTTGCTATCTTCTATGTGGAGAGAACTTATTTTGTATCATAGCTTCCTTTGGTAGTCTGGTGAAGCCTATGGGCTCTTTCTCAGAATGATGTTTTTAAGTGAATAGGATACAGTGATCAAAATATTAATAAAATGTGTTGAAAGTCATATGCATACCTCTTTAGAAACATATTCGCTAATAAGACTGAGGTGGCAGGTCTAATGTCTTATGCATTTTCGAAGGTTAATGAGCATAACAATGCAATATTTTTCCCATCAAAGTTAATGGATTTCTTAAAATGGACCCCTTGGATATCTGTGGACTCTGGTTTAAGAATCTTTACAAGGCCCTGAAATCCTTTACAGGATTTGGCCGGTAGTATAAGAGAAGGCATAGGGAAGTGTGGCAGATGGCAAACACGGCCCCAGTTCTCTACTCTTCCTTGAACACACACTCTTGGCAATTTGACTTTGTATCTTTTCTCATCAAAAGGTTGAGTCTAGGTTCCTGCCACTTCATCCTGGGTTGCCTGTGTGACTTTCTTTGGCCAATAGAGTTTGGTAGAATGACACTGTGTTAGTTCTGATTCTGGCCTCAGGAAACTGCACACTTCTGCTTTTTTTTTTTTTTTTCCATGAATCCTGCCACTTCCATATGAATTCATCTGATCTGTCTGCTGGATAATGAGAGACATGTGGTCAGCTGCCCTGTCACTGTAGCCAACTGCCAGATAGATTCCACAAATAGAGAGGTCAGCTGACCTCCATCTGACTCCAGGCACAAGAGGGAGCCATAATGAGACCAGAAGGGCCACCTAATGGAGCCCGGCTTAGATTCTTGTTGATCTGCTGGATTGTGATCTAAATAAATAATTGTTGAAAACTGCTGAGTTTGAGATGGTTTGTTTCACAGAAATCATTAATTGATGCAAGAAAGATAGCTCTATTTTTAGTTGACTTGGCTAGGTGGTGAGAGTTTCTTCCATGTATATTCCATTGTTGAAATGGAATTCCATTGTAGGGCTCCACTCACATGCAAGAGGAGGCCATACAATGTTGTCTAGCAGTGCATTCAGGGTAAAGGGACACAGATGTTGGTGTGTCTCTGTGTGAAGCACTTACTCATTTTATCCTGCTTTGGAGCCTCAGTTGAAACTCTGGTACAAAGATAGAAGTACCATGTAATATCTGCTCTGCCTTATGATAGACACTATGACTACCTAAAGTTCTAGTCACTCTCCTGCTTCCATCTGCCTCCAAAGAGGATACAGTTATGATTCAGTAGATTCAGGCAGATAGAGGAGGGAAGAAACATGGAGGTCTCAGCCATAACCTCCAACTGCATTTTTAAACACCCCACAATTTCTTGTGTAGAGTTCCTTTGGGGGTTCCATAGGATGGAGCCATCTGGCAGGATCCATGCATTCTTGGGCTACTCTGTAGTGATTGATACCATCACAGTAGCATCAATATCTTTGTTCATTGCTCTTAAGAGTCAGTACCCAGTCTAGCATCTATAGTGCCTAGTAACATGATCTATGATCAACGGTCTGAATGTTTCAAGCACCCTAATGTCATACACAGAAACTGTGGAGTATGTTAGAAGGATTGCAGTGCATCAGATAGTCCTAGGTCACAATCTTTTCTTTCTAACTTACTTTGTGACCTTGGGCAAATTCCTTAGAAGTGGGAGCTGTTTCCTTTTTGCAAAATGTAGACAATTGTACATCCATATTTCTTATGAGAATTGCATGAAAAGATGATCATGAATGTGCTTGCACTAGAAGATCCTTTGCAAATAACTGGCTGAATCTAAACTAAAGGATAAGCATGCACGCTAGCATGTTAAATTATACTTTGAAAAGTAGATACAGATAGGGAAGTTGAATTAATCAGCCTACTGTAATCATAAGTCCATGTAGGGCCCTCCCTTGTATTACCCATTTATTTGATTTCATCTTTATCCCTCTTCCACTGACTCATTCATTTTTTTCTTTAGATATCCATTTTAATATTCTTTACACATATTCTTAAATTACTTTATCCTTAGAAACTATTATGTCATTTTGTGTGTTTATGTGTGTGTGCAAAGTTTAAGCAAATGGTGTTATGCCATAGATTTCTGTTTTTTACCCTTTTCAACCAACACCATATTTTAAATGACTGCTGAAAGTAATCACGTTTTAAATGTGCTGAAAGAAATCTCTTTCACTACTTTTAAGCAAAAATAGCATTATATTCTCAGTATTTTCTACCTTAACTTACCTATTCTCCAACTGTTGGATAATCAGATTGTTTCCAACATCCAAAGCAGACACTAAAAACATCTTCTAAGATGCCCTTTTTCTAATCTGCAGGAAAATGTCTAAGACGTATGCTCTGGAGAGGACAGATAATCACAGGGTGTGTGCACACTTGATTTTGCTGAGAAAAGTTAGGTGGCTTTTCAGAACAGTGCTAGTTTATATGCCTGCTGCTACTGCATGGGGAACCTGTTTCCTGACATCCTCACCATCTTTATAATATTTGAATTTTAATGTATATAAAATGATATCTTGTTGGCATTTTAATTTTTATTTCCTTTCTTTCTTGTGAGTGTGAATATCTTGATAGGTATGTTGGCCTTTGGGGATTCCTTCCCTGCATCAACACTTCATGTCCTAGAGAATCAGTTTTCTCAGCACTGTATATCAACTACACCATTTTCCCCAGGGCTTTGAAGAGTCACGTTTACTATGTGTCAAAGTCACATACAAACTGAGGTCTATGTCTGAAGTCTCTATTCTGTTCCAGGCTATTCTATTCATCTCTTTCGACACCAGTCCATACTGCTTGTGTAACAGTGGGCTTTCCCTGCCTCCTAAGATCATGCAGAGTAACACTCTTCCTTGTTCCTATCCTGCCTTATCTGTTTCAAAAATGACCTAGATCTTCATAGCCTATATTCTTCCTTTATCACCAGGGTCAATTTATTAGCCTGTTGTCCCAACACAAATTATTGAAAGCCTATTGTCCCAACACAATCTATATAGCTTTTAATAATTAATTGATAAGGTAACTTGATCAAAAATCTGTATTTCTAAGATATGGTATGTGGTATTCCTAGTTTTGTTAAATTTTTAGGGGCCATTTTCCTTTCTTCTTTGACTAAAGAGTTATTATGGAGAGTGGTTTTTTAACAATTCCAAGTGACTTTATTTTTAAGGTTAAAATGTTCTCATTAATTTCTAGTTTATTGCATTTTGATTAGAGAACCTTGACCTGCAAATACTTTTTAGAGCCCTACATGGACCTTGTGGTGTAATATATGATGGATTCATGTGAACGGAACATAGGCACTGGCAATCTATTCTCCACAGAATTAAAGTTTGGTAATTATTAAAATCTTATTATTTTTTTCTCTAGAAGGAACTTTATTTATTTATTTTTTTGTATTTTTTTAATTGGAGTTCGATTTGCCAACATATATCATAACACCCAGTGTTCATCCCGTCAAGTGCCCCTCTCAGGGCCCATCACCCAGTCACCCCAACGCCCCGCCCACCTCCCCTTCCACCACCCCTTGTTTGTTTCCCAGAGTTAGGAGTCTCTCATGTTCTGTCCCCCTCTCTGATATTTCCCACTCATTTTCTCTCCTTTCCCCTTTATTCCCATTCACTATTTTTTATATTCCCCAAATGAATGAGACCATATAATGTTTATCCTTCTTCGATTGACTTACTTCACTCAGCATAATACCCTCCAGTTCTATCCACGTCGAAGCAAATGGTGGGTATTCGTCGTTTCTAACGGCTGAGGAATATTCCATTGTATACACAGACCACATCTTCTTTATCCATTCATCTTTCGATGGACACCGAGGCTCCTTCCACAGTTTGGCTATTGTGGACATTGCTGCTAGAAACATCGGGGTGCAGGTGTCCTGCAATTGCTGGGTCCTAGGGTAGCTCTATTTTCAACTCTTTGAGGAAACTCCACGCAGTTTTCCAGAGTGGCTGTACTAGTTCACATTCCCACCACAAACAGTGTAAGAAGGTTCCCCTTTTTTCACATCCTCTCCAACATTTGTTGTTTCCTGTCTTGTTAATTTATTGGCATATAGCTGCTCATAATATGTTTTAAAATCGTTTGTGTTTCTTTGGTATTGGTTGTGATCTCTCCTCTTTCATTCATGATTTTATTAATTTGAGTCCTCTCTCACTCTCTCTCTCTCTCTTTTTTAAAAGATTTCATTTATTTATTCATGAGAGACACACAGAGAGAAGCAGAGACACAAGCAGAGGGAGAAGCAGGCTCCATGCAGTGTGTCCGATGTGGGACTCGATTCCAGGACTCCAAGATCATGCCCTGAGCTGAAGGCAGGTGCTAAACCGCTGAGCCACCCAGGGATTCCCTCTCTCTCTCTCTCTCTCTCTCTCTCTCTCTTTTTAAAATAAAGCTGGCTAATGGTTTGTCTATCTTATTAATTCTTTCAAAGAACCAACTCCTGGTTTTGTTGATCTGTTCTACAGTTCTTCTGGTCTCTATTTCATTGAGTTCTACTTGAATATTTATTATCTCTCTTCTGCTTGGTGTAGGCTTTACTTACTGTTCTTTCTCCAATTCCTTTAGGTGCAAAGTTAGCTTATAAATTTGAGGTTTTTTCCAATTTTTTGAGTGACACTTGTATTGCGATGTATTTACCTCTTAGGACTGCTTTTTCTGTATCCCAAAGATTTTGAACAATTGTATCTTCATTTTCATTAGTTTCCAAGAATCTTTTTAATTCTTCTCTAATTTTCTGTTTGACCCATTCATCTTTTAGTAGGATGCTCTTTAACCTCCATGTGTTTGAGTTTCTTCCAAATTTCTATTTGTGATTGAATTTTAGTTTCAAAGCATTGTGGTCTGAAAATACGCAGGGGACAATCCCAATCTTTTGGTATCATTTGAGACGTGATTTGTGACCCAGTATGTGATCTATTCTGTTGAAAATTCCATGTGCACTTGAGAAGAATGTGTATACAGTTGAGTTCAGATGGGAAGTTTTGTATGTATCTGTGAAATCTTTTTGGTTCAGTGTATCATTCAAGGTCCTTGTTTTGTTGGTGATATTCCGCTTAGAATATCTGTCATTTCCTGAAAGTGTCTTGTTGAAGTCTCCTACTATTAGTATATTATCTAAGTATGTCTTTAGTTTGGTTATTAATTGATTGATATAGTTGGCTGCTCCCACATTAGGGGCATAAATATTCATGATTGTTAGGTCTTCTTGTTGGATATAGACCCTTTAAGTGTGATATAGTGTCCCTCTTCATCTCTTACCTCAGTCTTTGGTATAAACTCTAACTTATCTGATATGAAGATTGCTACCCTAGCTTTCTTTTGAGGACTATTTGAATGGTGTCTTGTAGACAGCATACAGATGGGTCTTGATTTTTTATTCAGTCCGATACCCTGTGTCTTTTGATGGGATCATTTAGTCCATTTACAGTCAGAGTAACTATTGAAAGATACGAATTTAATGTCATTGTATTACTATTCAGTCCCTGTTTTTGTTGATTATTTCTTTGGGCATCCTCTTTCTTTTACAGGGTCCCCCTAATATTTCTTGCACAGCCAGTTTGGTGATCACATATTCTTTCAGTTTCTCTGTCTGTCCTGGAAGCTCTTTATCTCTCCTTCTATTCTGAATGAGAGCCTTGCTGGATAAAGTATTCCTGGCTGCATCTTCTTCTCATTTAGTACCCTGTATATATTCTGCCAGCCCTTTCTGGCATGCCAGGTCTCTGTGGAGACTTCTGTTGTTAATCTGATATTTCTCCCAATATAAGTTAAGAATCTCTTGTCTTAAGCTGCTTTAAGAATTTTCTCTTTATCTTTGAAATTTGCAAGTTTCACTATTAAATGTTGAGGTGTTGAATGGCTTTTATTGATTTTTTTTTGGGGGGGTCCTCTCTATGTCTTGGATCTGAATGCCTGTTTCCTTTCCCAGAATTGGGAAGTAATCATCTATGATTTGTTCAAATATACTTTATGGTCCTCTCTCTCACTCTTCTAGAATCCCAATTAGCCATATATTCCTCCTTCTTTATCTATCATTTATTTCCCTCAGCCTTTCCTCATGGGCTCTTAGCTGTTTTTCTGTTTCTTCCTCAGCTTCCTTCCTTACCATCAACTTGTCTTCTATGTCACTCACTCTTTCTTCTACCTCATTAACCCTCAGGTTAGGACCTCCAGTTTGGATTGCATCTCATTTAATCTATTTTTAATTTTGGCCTAATTAGATCTCAATTCTGTAGTAACAAAATCTCTTTTTTCCAGAGCCACCAGTAGCTTTAAAATTGTGCTTCTAAGTTGACTTTCTGACATCATATTGAAGTCCAAATTCTGTAACTCTGTGGCAGAGAGTATTGTTTCCAGTCTTTTTTTTGTGATGAATTCTTCATTCTAGTCATTTTATCCAATACAGAGTGACTGCATGAGTGGGCTGAGTCAAAAAGATCAACCATCATCTAAGTAAAATACACCCAGGATGATTCCAATGAGGTCTGAGACCAGAAAATAAAAGAAAAAGAAGAACAGAACAAAATAAAACAAAAGACCACTAAAATTAAAAACAAATTTTAAAACAAAGTAGTAAAAATAAAAAGCCAAAAAATCAAAAGCAAAGAAGAAAAAAAAAAAAAGTAAAGAAAAGAGAAATAAAAGGGGAGGTGGATGGTGAGGAAGTTGTAGGGGAGGGAGAATGTAGTCTACCTGAGTGGTCCTAGAGGGTGATCCTCTTGGTTCTGAGTGTATTTTGTTCTGTATGTTAGAAGATGCTCAATCCCAAATATATATAAACCAGCAGTACTTATATAAACCTCCAACATGGACCATAAAAACATTAACAAGAGAAAAGAAGGAGGCAGAATGAGCAAATATAATCTCACAGAATGAACCAACATGGTGTTCCGCGTGGTTTTGGGTGTATTTTGGTCGTGTGTTAGAAGTTAACTTCCACCATTGTAAAACAAAATGAGGCAGGGAAAAGAAAAAGAAATAAATACCCATATATCATATATCTACCAAAATTAAATTGAATATGTTAAAAGGAATCTAGGAGTGAAAATATATCTAAGGCATGTTGTAGAAATATGAAAGCAAAAAGGAAAAACCTTAATAACGAGGAGTTGGTAAAATATTGTAGGTAAGGTGGGAAAAGAGAAAAAATAGTGGAAATTTTTAGTTTGATATAAAACAAGTTGTAATGGAAAAAGGAAAAAAAAAGTAAAAAGAAAAATAAGGACTTCTAGTTTTATGTACTATTTTCCCTCAGTCCTGGAATTTTCCAGCATTACTTGGTCAATAAATGTGCTCTTTCCCTGTTCTTCCAGAAGTTCTTCTGGGTGAGGGGCCTGCTATGCTGATTCTCAGGTGTTTGTGCCTGGGCAGGGACGCCCCACCTCTTGCCAGGTGTTGGGCTCAGTGGGAGCTGTTTATCCTGTGAGGCCTTTGTTCCCTAGAGGCCCCACCTGTCCCAGGCACAAGGTGAAACAAAGAGGAAAAACAAAAATGGCGGCCAGATTTCCAGCTCTGGATTCGAGCTCCCTGAGAGTAAGTAACCGCAGTCTCCCAGTTCATACTGGTGTAGATGCTCCGCTGGGCAGGTGTGGGTGCACTGATCACAGCTTACGAGGCACCCAGTGGCAGGACAGTTCTCACTGGCCTGTGCCCTCCCTGCTTCCGCCTACACCAGGGGGAATGCAGGATCACAGACTTTGTGGCCTTGGGCCTCGCTGGGATCCGGGGCCCTCTGCCGCTGGACCCGTGCTCCCAGGGACCACGTCTCCTGAAGGCAGCAGGATACAGCCTCCTCTTTCTGTTCTCAGGCTCTTGTGTAAAGCCCACTCTGGAGCCGCCCGCATACCCGACTGGCTTCTCCCAAATAACCCTGGAGGGCTGCAGCGCTCCAGCCCTTTACCAATATCAGACTGCAGTTTGGGGTGACGTTTTCCCTGGGTGCTCCTCCTCTTATAGTGCCTCTGGGAATCTGGAGGCTTCACTAATCCTCCTGTGATTCTGCCCGATTTCCCTGCGAAGTACTTCCCCATCAGGGAAAACTCTGGTGTGGATTTTGAAGTTCCCACTTCTCCAAGGCCGGGCTTCCCTGCCCCAGAGGCTTTCACCACTTTGCTTTAGCCCTGCTAGTTGCAGTTCTCCTCCCCCACTTTATTCTTTTTTATTCTTTTTCGCCTGCCTACATTGTTAGAAGTGAAAACTTTTCTCTCTGTAGCACTCCAGCTGTTCTCTCTTTACATCTCCTGTTGAATTTTTAGGTGTTCAGGATGTTTTGAAAGTTATCTGGTGAGTTTGTGGGACCAGATGAATTGAAGACCCCTACTCTTCCACCATCTTTGAAAGCAAACTTCATTTTTCCAAATGCCCATCTCTATACAACAACCAGTATTGTTTCCTTTTTTCTTTCCTTTTTTTTTCTTTAATTAGAACCATATTAACTTAAAAAAATTGAGGGAGAACTGCTATCTTTATATTATTGCATTTTTTTAATCCTAATAAAATGGATATCTATCCACTTATTACGATTTTCTTTATGTCCCTGGGTTTTTTTAAATTGTCCGTATTTTCTTGCAAGACATTAATAGTTTCTTCAGGTTTTAATTATGAACATTTTTAGCCATATAAAAAAGGTGATATGTGTTATGCTATGTTTGCAATTTGAAATTAGACTGCGTATATCATGACGCTTCACCCCTAAATACTTTGGCCTAAATCCCCCAAGAATAGAAATGATCTCTTAGATAAGTTCAAATCATTATCTTACTTAAAAGAATTAAACATAATTCTCTACTATGAGTTAGTCCACACTCATGTTTTCCTAGTTATCCCCAAACTGTCTTTTAGAGTTGTTTCTTTTTTATTTTTAAAGGATTGAATCAAGGTTCATGCATTTGCATATTGCATTTTGTTATATATTTATAATCTTCTTTTTCAAGATAATACCCTCTCATATTTAGTTATCTTTTTAAATGACTTTTTATTACAGACATTTTCACACCATAAAAATACATGGATTAAAAATTGAACCTGCATGTACTCACTACTTAGTTTTAACAATTATAGGTATTTTGCCAATCTTGTTTCTTCTATTCATCTGTCTTCACACCTAAAACACTGTTTTTTCCTTGCTGACAACTTTCAAAACAATTCCCAGATATCATATCAATAAATCAATTCACGCTTAAGTAATTTATTATGTATCTCTCAGTGATAAGAACTTTCCCCATGTAACCACCATGCCATTGTCGCATTTAAGAAAAATAACAAGTTCTTAGCATTATCTCATTTCCATTCCATATTCAGATTCACCTGATTGTCTCACATTTTCTTCTGCAGTAGATTGCCTGAATCAGGACCCGAACAAAGGCCCACACTCTGCATTTAGTTATATTATTCTACAGGAGGTATGGTCTGAATACTGATTTCAAACTCCAGTTGAAATGTTTATTTTCTCCAATTTCAATTTTAGAGTATGTTTTCCCCTTTTGGATTCAATTTTACTATAATTTTTTGAATGTGCAAAACATTTACCTGGTTCAAGAGTCTAAAGTATGTAAGGCTGAATACTCAGAAAATTTTTGCTTTTGTCTTCCTCCCTGCATTCTATCGCTGTTCCCATTAACTCTGATTTCTATAGGTAACCATTTTTGAACTAGTTGTGGCTTCCTCTTCCAGTATTTCTTTTGATAAAAATAACCATGTGTGTGTCTCTGTGTGTACTTCTAGTTTTTTCTTACACAAAGGGTATATTCTATAGACTATTTTGAACTCTGAATTTGTCACTTAATAGTATGTCCCAGCGATTACTCTACATCAGTACATAGAGTCGCATTCTTTCTGTATTGTAGCAGATGATTCCATACAAAGGAATTACCTTGGCTTGTTTGCCAGTTGTCTGAATAATCTTGAGCACCTATTGTCTGGTACTTGTGGAGCATCATCTGGATAGAGTGAGATGTGGGACTGCTGGGTCAAAGGGAAAATGCTTGTGTAATTTTCTTAGATACTGCTGTCATAACAATTTTTTTTTTGATATATTTTCTGTCAGGCCAGATTTCAGATTTTTTCAATAGCCAGGCTTCTGGTTACTTTTACTGTCCACTTGTGCTGTGGTTCAATTTATCACAGACATTCTGTTAAAGGGTACATAAATCCACATGGTTAGTTTAAATTCTTCTTTCTGGCAGGTTTTCACTTTTTTATTGGGGTGGTATCTTTCTTTCTCACCCACACTATTGGGCCCTGAATGTTTGTTTGTTTGTTTGTTTTGAATGGGCCCTGAATGCTGTATGTGGAAATCCACATACAGTACATTCCTAGAATGTACTGCTACCAGGGGTCTGTTTGCCTCTGTTCCTGCTATGCCACTCTTCTCATGGAACTTGCACTGCCCTAGATGTGTAATTTACCCAAACACATATTGCCTTAACTCTTGTTCAGGTAGTTTCTGGGTATGACAATATTACCCTGGATGTAAAAAAATACACTTGGTTATGGAACATTTGAGGAATGTGCAGAGCTTACTATTCTGCTGTTATTACAGAGTATTTGGGGATGAGGGTCAGCAGTAGAGAAGGATTGCTCTTCAATTCTCAGTTCTATTGTTAAAAATTTTTAGATGGAGTTTCCCTGGATTATATCTGTTTTTTTTTCCCCTAGATTCATGAATTGCCTTTTAGATTAAGTTTTTGTGAGAGTGTGATTTTTTTCACCCTTTGCTATATTTTCTTTGGCATTTCAGTGAGAGGTTAAACAGGAAAGCATGTATTGAAGCTGCTAGTTAAATATAATTTTAAACCAGAAAACTCATTTTTTCACTATTGTATCTGTCAGCTATTGCTGTATAACAAACTACTTCCAAACTCAGTGGCTTACAATAATAATAATAATTTATTCTTGTTCATTTGTGGTTTGGCTGAGCACCAACTAGTCTAGACTGGGTTTGGCTGGGAGCTGCTTTATTTGTTCAGTCTTAACTGGGTTTAGTTTCACACTGCAAATTGGGCTTAGGTCTGCTCTAAATATGTTCAGAGATATCCAGAAAGCCTCTTTTATGGTGATGAAAGAAAAGCAAGAAAGAATGGAAGCATGTGTTCCTTTTAATCCCCCAGGTTTGGAACTGGCATACTGTCACCTGGACCCAGTTTCACTGGCCAAAGGAAGTCAGATGACTGAGCCCAAATTTAAGGGACATTACTCCATGTCCAGTGGAAATGAGTACAGAATTCCTAGGCAGTATAGCACCAAGTCCTTCCCATAGATTGTTCATACTCCCATTTCCCCCAACACTTCTACAAAATAAATTTCCTTCTCTTATTTCAAAATGAGGAAACTGAGGTTGAGGGCTTTTCAATGACTTCCTCACACCCTTTTAAAGAATTTCATCAGGATTTCAAACTAGGACTCTCTATCTAGCAAGTCTAAGCTTTGCCAACTCTACTCTTCCAAATTCAGTATCTTCCCAACGCCCACAGTTGTTTAGCACTCTGTTTACACATGGTGTTTACACATAGCACTCTGTTTACACATGGTGCTCATAGAAGAAAATCAGAGGAAGAAGCAGAAGTAATAAGCCAGCTGACATTTGAAAAGCTACCATCAACTACTCCCTAATACAGGAGGAGGTGAAAGATGATGCACTCTGAAGAAGAATTGTGATTTTGTTAATGGGAGTGGAGTTTATGCCTCCAGGTAACCTTGTAACTTGGCGTTGCCTGGATCACAGGAACTTGGAAGCATGATGTGGAAAAGACCCCAAGATGAACAACTCAAGCCATACCTGCTGTCCCATGGTTAACATTTGACATCTGCTGTACAGAGCAGGTTAGCAAAGGGAGAACTCAGCATTGGAGGCACATATAATAATGAGTCATACAGTCATTAATGTGCAAACCCCAGGCAGGGAGCTCACATTTTGTGTAAGAGAAGGGTTTTTGTTCAGTCATAAGTGGTCCCCTACTGGGTCTGGAATTGCTCTCTGCACCAAAAATGCCTGACTTCATTTTCTTTGAATTTAAAAGGATCTTCACAAATATTTTGGCTTGAAATTTTTTTTTAATAAAGGAAAGTAAATTAGATTAGAAAAAAGGATTAGCAGAACCTTATTGAAGATAGTTTCATTGAAAATGCCTCCAATGAAAATTGAATTAAAAAATATTACGAATATGCTGTATTCCCCGCCCACCCCCTATACGTCTTTCTCAGGTACAATATTGTTTCCATATAGGAGAACAAAGGAAGGGAAGTTGATAGATACACATTACTTTTTTTTTTTTTAAGAGAAACTAAAATGGAAGTTTCTTTTAAAATGATGTGACTAAAATAAATCTTAAAAATTAATCATGTTCTTCAGTAGCATAAAGTATTATAAGCATCTCTGAAAAAAGGAAGATTAAGAGTTTGCACTTCAAATAGTGACCCTACCAGTACATTAGGGGTTTATCTGTCTTCTCTGAATTTCACTTGAGCTTCACATTAGTTATAACTGGGCTGGACAGATTTCTAGAGTTGGTCACCTTGTCCTTGTAAGAAGATCAGCTTTGCTATTTTTTCCCCACTGGGCAGAGCAGAAGCAACCAGGGGCTAGTTTGCACATATGGGTATCTAACTGAGGCTTTCTTGCTGTTCCAGCCAGAAGACATTGTAAAAGCATTAAAAGTTGGGAAGTGAACTCCATGATTAATGGCAGACTCTAACTTTCTTTCCTGCATGCAGGATGGAACTTTAGACCTTTCATTGAGGAGGACAATCTTTACTGGAATGGGAGGAAATATTTACCAGGGAGGAAATAAGTTTCTAAAAATAAATCATCTTGAAAGAAAGTGAAGCCATCTTGGGACTTCTATACATCTTTTTTAACTTTTGTCTGATTGCATTCTCCAGTCCATGAATATTCAAGGAAACTTCATCTAGTGACTATGTTTGCCATTCCTTTGGTTGCATGATGAGGTGATGATGCCTTAGGCAGGGAAGACCCTCACTCAATCTTAATATTGTATGCTCCCTGCTGAGCCTCAGAACACAGACCCAAATATATTTTTTGATGTACACATACAAGCTTTTCTTTTGAAGGATTTTTTTATAATGGACAATGAGTGAGAGAGACATACTTGGTTACAGTTACTTTTTGGATAAGCATAAGCAACTCATTCAAGTAGAAATATCTGAAAATCTTCATTAAGTTCTTTTCAGAGTCATCAAGGGGCAAAGTAAAATCTGTACAATGCATTTTTGCTAGGATTACATTGCCAGTTCTTTGTTTTGTCCCCCACCATGAGACTTACTCTTAACCTCATATGGTCTCCCTGGCCCCATCAAAGTTTGCTCCCAGGTAAGAATCATAAATTGAATCCCACCAAAGTATAAGCAACAGAGAGGAGGAAGAAAATGCCTTTTACAAGGGTAGATGTATATTATGAGGGAACAGAGTCACAGATAGTGGTGGCTTCCAGTTGAGGGTATATGGGTCCCCAAGATTCCATGTAGATGGTAAAGGAGTTAGCTTTGAACTATTTTCAATATTTAAAAGATACTTACCCATGAGACAGTCATCCAGAAGATAAATCAAGTTTCTTTGAACTTTAATTCTATCAACTCAATGTGATAATTTGAGTTAACATGTGCTGAAGAATAATTTATAAATACCGAATATTTGTTATTCAAAAATCCATCAAAGATGTGATTCACGGAGAAGATTAAAAAATCAGTTTGAAGAAGGAGAGTTTGGACTTCTGAATTAAGAACTAAAGATTTAATAGCAACGTTTCCAATATCAGCTTGGGACTGTGATAAAGGAGAGCAGAATGAGCAGACAAAGAACTATTACTGAATGAGCACATGCTGAGGGTCTGGCTAGACACTGTCATGCACAACCATTCACTAGGCTATGGGGACCTTCATCTTGGGACTCTGTTTTATTCTAGTCTAACCCTAGTGTCTGGTGTGTAGTGACTTCACTTGTGGAAGGGGCTTTATAAACATTTATGGAATGGGATGGAAGATGAAAGAACTAACTCACCTGAGGGCACACACACACACAGAGCTAATAATGGATTCCAGATCCGTCTCAACAAATTCCACTTATGTTTCAGCCTCGCCATGAATTTGTATTGGTGGGGGAAGAGGAATTTGTCCTAGATGCTCTGAAGTCAGTCACACAGAAAATCGAATACTGTGTCTTAGATGAACAACCTGTATGTATATCTGTCTATCTTGGAGTTACTGCTCTTTGTGATGATCTGGGCTGAATTGGACAATTCTCTGCGGTGTACAGTACCAACCATATCACTCCAAACAAAGAGAAGTGTGAGAAACGAGTGGCCGAGGCTTTGTTTATAAACCCTGTGGCCTCTTGGACTGGAAGCCTTGTGTGCTGACTGTGCCAAGACCTCCAAATCCTGGCTTTGAGCTGTTTGTCCCATCTAGCTGGGTCATATTCTGCCTCAGGTTTTGTGTGTGCTGCCTTCCAGGGCTTGCATATCAAGCTGGATCTGCCCCAATACGAAAGGCTCAAGGCTAGGCATAGCAGGAGTAGATGCATGGAGGGAATAAAAAGCAGCCCACTCACAGCATGAACCTAGGAGAAAAGACTCTTTTCACTATCATTGTCTGCTTCTGTCAATCAGCCTCAGAATTCCTCTTCAGGGCTGGGATGCCACAGCTCAGAGAAAAAGAGTAACTCTGGGGATGGACACACACATGTCCACCATGCACAAATCACACTTAATGCAGACAGGCATGCAGGGAGGGAGTGGGGGACAGAAAGAGAGAGAGAGAGAGAAAGAGAGAGGTGTGGTGATCAAATCTTGTGAGTCAATCATGAGAGATCTCACCTTTCACAGCTATATTATTTTAATTTCAATAAACATTTACTGAGAATCTGCTCCTGCAGAGCATGGTAACAGGCACTCTGCAGGCTCCAGGTGGAGCACAAAGGCCCCTAAGACAAGCTGTCGCCCTCATGGTCTAGAGGAAGAAGCAAAAACCCAAACCAAACAAAAAACAAACAAAAATAAAAACTGAAACCCTCCACCCCAGCCTCCAGTCTTCAGAATTTTCAGGCTCTTTCACAAACATCTCATTTAGCCATCTCATTTAGGTGAGGGAGGCAAGTATCATCTGCATTTTACAGATGAGAACAAAGGCCTCACTGAAGATCGCAGAGCCAGCAAGTGGCAGCTCCAGAATCCAGGTCATCGAACTCCTGTTTCAGAGCTTTCCCCACAATATGACACTGCTTCTTTGTAAACACTTGCTTATAATACAGCACTGTGTTAGGAGAGCACAAAGAAAAAAATGATTAATTCTTCCTGGGCCAAAGGAGATAGAGGATCAGGCTTCTCAAAAGAAGTAATTTTCCATAGGTACGGAAAACACAGATTGTTGGAGGCAGAAAGACAACGGGATGGAAAGGTAGGCAACCTTCCCATGCAGGGCAGTGGTGAAGGGGCCTGTCTCTTTCATCCAAACTACTAAATGATCAGATCTAAGTCCAAGAGAAAACAGCTGGAGACAATAGAGCTTCTGTCTACCTCCAGCTTGCCTCCTGAGCTGCTATTTCCTGCATGAGGACCTGTCTGTATCTCAGAAAATGGACGTGGGAAATGATGACCTCTCTTCATTACTCCAACCCTCCTCTAATCTTGGGGCTTTGCTGGCCTCAGTGTGAAGATCCTGTCAATACACTACTGAATTTATGTGTATTGATCATTCAGGGGATGTATGGATGGGATTCAGGATGTTGTTCTGCTTCAAAAAAAAAAAAAAGCTCCTAACTTCCTGTGTGATTTAGAGGGTACTGGTTGGCCCTCTGATCCTATTTCTTTATACATAAAAAGAAGGGACTCATATCAACTATGTGGGTTGCTGTGGGGACCAAGTGAACTCATTTTTTGAAAATTTTAATTTCAGCATCATTAACAAACAGTGTTATATTAGTTTCAGATGTACAATATAGTGATGCAACACTTCCATACATCACCCAGTGCTCATCACAGCAAGTGCACTCTTTAATCCCCATCACTAATTTCACTAATCCCCCTGCCACCCTCCCCTCTGGTAACCATCAGTTTGTTCTCCATAGTTAAAGGGCTGTTTTTCAGTTTGTCTCTTTTCTTTTTTTCTTTGTCTGAGTGAACTGATTTTTGTGAAGCACATAGCACAGTGCCTGTCATATAGCTATTTATAAACAGAAGTGATTACTACTACTGCTCAATATGAGAAAGGGAAATAGATGAAGGTCTGTCGTGTGCCGACCACACGTCTCCCCCTTCCAGTCAAATTTGGCCCTTGCAAGGCCAAGGAGACCAGGCTGAATGGTCTCCATTGTCATAGTCAAGTGGGTCCTTCAAAATGGCTGCTGAGACCTCTATTTTATAGGTTCATAGAGAAGAGGAAGAAGGAGAAATCAGGATTCAGTATCTGATCTGACTGAAGGAGTGGATTTTAGTTTGTTTTCAAAGCAGTGGCTTTGTTTTGGGTGGTTCAGCTTATTGGTGAGACACGGTAACAGGCAGATGATACTCCAAATGTGAGGAGGGACTAATATATGACATTCCTGACCATTCAGTTGTGAGAAGACCCCAGGCAGCGGCAGAGGGTGGGCAGGGACTGGGGTATCACCAAGTCTTTGGCAGCACAATGAAATCCAAATTCCCATGAATGATGTGGCTGAGGCTGCATAGGCACCTTGTGGCTTTATACAGATGGACCCAGGACTTAGGGAAGATGACAGGTGGAGTCTTAGAGCAGGACTGAGCAGGGTTGAAGAAGGCAGGAGCTGAGGCCCACATGGAAGTCCCAGCAACTGGTTGTTTTTTGCCCAAACTCCTCATTTCCTCTGGATTTTTCTGCTTCCACAATGATCATTTGTCACTTGTTAACACAAACATCTTGTTGATACTGCATCCACACTGTATTTATATTTTACAGTTATATCAGCTAAGTCCTCCACATTTGTAGGAACTAATACCTTTTTCCTCAGCTAGGAATGCTCTTGTATTTGGGGAGACTCTTCAGGACAGAGAAGCTGTAAAAGGCAATGGAAAAAAGCACTAGTCAGAAAAGCATGTCCCTGGTTTACAAATGGGTGATATATCCTAGAAGGTAGAAATCAGGGGAAAATGCTTGAGAATTTTAATTGTACTTAGAACACTCAGGAACTCTGAGTACATGTGGTTGACTGCTGAAGGTCAATTATATTTCCTGTGGAAGAAATGAGATTTGAACATTATTTGAACTGATAATGTACAGGTAATAGTGATATAAAATCATGATTAATGCTGGAGTCTAGGGATCCCTGGGTGGCGCAGCGGTTTGGCGCCTGCCTTTGGCCCAGGGCGCGATCCTGGAGACCCGGGATCGAGTCCCACGTCAGGCTCCCGGTGCATGGAGCCTGCTTCTCCCTCTGCCTGTGTCTCTGCCCCCCTCTCTCTCTCTCTGTGTTACTATCATAAATAAATAAAAAAAAAAATAAAAAAAAATGCTGGAGTCTAGTTCAAAAGATGTGATATTATCATTGCAGTAAAAGCACCATTTGTAGTGGATAACATAGACTGGCTTACCCAGCACCCGTTCCAAGCTTCTTTAGCTTGCTATAGAGATGGAAAAGCTAAAAACTACATCTCCCAGACTTCCTTGCAGGTAAGATTTTCGTGTGACCTAGATTTACCCAGACAGGTAAACCTGCAATAAGGTTGGAGGCAGAAGAGTAACACGAAACATTAGCCATGCAGAAGCAAATCTGATCTTCCCCTCTTTTAGCATTTTGTTCTGGTTCCAAAGATGCAATCTCTTCCCTTATTTCTTTGAAGTGATTGACAATATATATTTTAAGGAAGTTTTTTCTCTCTGCAGAGATTTTACTTCTGAGTTGCTTTTTCCTTTTCTTTGTTTTGACACTTATAACTTTATATTAGAGGTTTTCCTAGAGTAATGATGATTTTTGGTTGTGTTCACATATATGAGGCGGGAACTAAAAACTTAGAGACCCTGCATAAGTAAGTTGGCTTGAAGATTGTGAGCACCACTGTAGGGTGGTCTGACTAGGGGACATCAGATGTCACTGTCATTAGGTCCCTTTTATTGGGCTCAGCAGAGGGTAGGTGCATGGCTGCCAGTGTTTTCAGAGTGGAGAAAGGAAGAGGGCTGGCTTCTGCATTCAGTACACGTAACTTCGCGTGACTACCTACCTACTTTGGGTAGGGTTTCCCGTGGTCATCTGCACTAGCAACGGAGCTTTCTGCCCAAACCCTTCTCAGAAAGAAACTTCCAGACTTCTTCCCAGGTAGGAAGTCACCCTGCAATATAAGGTGAGGATAGGATCTGGAGCAATACTTGATTCCCTAACCATCCTTTTCAATTTGGCTTCTCTCCTTTTTGGACACTTCCAGAAGTACTTAATGCTCATGGTGCCTGAGATTTTTGAGGATTCTGCTGCATTATTCAGGTTGGTCTTCAATTTTCTGCTGTCATTTTAGAATTCAAATTTCTAAAAAAAAAATAAGTAAAATTCAAACTTCTCTAGTTTGCTAAATCAGTTACCTCTAGTCTATCTTCCCTTCACTTTGCAATTTTCAGCATTTCATTTCTAGCTCCTCCCCCTTTTCCCATCTTTGTTAAATTATGCCTTTAAGAAAACCCCTTGACTATAGCCTTACTGGAATTTCAGGAAAGAAGGAAAATCAAATGTTGTCAACCTGCCATCTTAATCTACAGCTTCTCATGTATTTCTTTATATTCATTTTCCACCATTTATCCCAGATTCATTACATTAGTAGAAATAATCTTCTACTCTGTACATAAAGGTATTACAGAATTGTAAACATCTTTTCATGTCATTGTAACTTTTGAAAACATTTTTATTGGCTGTATATTTCAGAGCACAGATGTACCTAAATTTGCATACTTGAGTGGGGAATTTTAGATGTACAGATTTCAGTGATTCCTTCCCAAAGAGATCAAACTGAAAACTCAGATTATCAGGCTCTTACTTTTCACTAGGGTTGGACATTTATATTGTTTCAATTGTTTCTCTGATATGATGAATATCTTATGCATGAAGCTTTTTTCATGCATTAGAATGATTTCTGTAGGCTAGATTCCCAGGAGTAGAATTTCTGGATCCCAAACTATAAACATTTTTGAGGGTTTAGATTCTTACTGTCAAATTTCCTTCTAGAGGTCATGGCATCTTTGTCTAACATAGGGGAGCAGTGGGTTGAGCTATGCTTGTGCAGGCCCTGGGGAGAGGGCAGAGTGAGGTAGTCGGCCAGCTCATCTCAGCAGCTGAGCATCCATATATAAACACCTACCATATTTTAGCATTTCCTCCCCTGCCCACACATGATGCTGACTCATTTGGTCATTATGACAGTAGCCAATTCCAGACTCTCCCTGGTGCCTGGGGGTTCTTATCAGTTTTGATTGGAGGAGCACTGACCATGTGCTTAGATAACTCCAAAACCACATAGTTAGGGACAGTTCTGAGTGACACCTCCCAGTTTCAGCAAAACTTCAAATTGTTCCAAATAGAAATCTGGTAATAGTCCTAAGATGGGACTACTGAGGTCTTGTCACCATCAGAGCTC
Source organism: Vulpes vulpes (assembly GCF_048418805.1). NCBI lineage: Eukaryota > Metazoa > Chordata > Mammalia > Carnivora > Canidae > Vulpes > Vulpes vulpes. Next base: position 55,261,984 of record NC_132790.1, read on the forward strand.
CACCCTCAGGGTTCCCTGTCTTTGCTGCACTCCATAGTTAGGGCCAGATTTATGCAAATGCTGTGTTGAGGACACAAGGATGGTGTACTCTGTGGGATCTTGATAGTCTCTGGCATCCATCTCTCCTTGACCAGTGGAGCATTTATGATATGTCTATGTCATTTTCCTTAATGATGTATCTCTTGTTACATAAGGACATTTGCTTTAAGCAAATGTGTCAGGCAAAATGAGCTTGGGTGAATTTAAAGGGGGAAAAATGGATTTGCATACTTAAATGAGGACCACATCCTTTACCATCCTGCAGGGTGAGGAGTCTCTTGAGTAGAAATCTCCCATGGACCATAAACACTGGTAGAAAGGGGGACTGGGTCACACGCCCTTAAGTCAAACCCATGGCTTAATTATGCCAGGGTTGTGTGTGTGTGTGCTTGTATGTGTTGGTTTAGTGTCCCAGAAATTATAGCTCCTGGTTGTTACTTACCAGTTTTCATGGATGGTACATCCTTTAGTGGTTACAGAGCTAACCCTGAGGTGGTTGTGGAGCAGGTCCTCGTGAGTGAGCTGAAGATGGGTACCCCTGTCCTTAGGCTCTTTGACAGCAGCCTTTCAGGTACCAACCCTTTGGTGGTCCTCAGGACCCGGGAAGCCTTCTGAAAGGATAAATGCTTTGAACAAATCTTTGAACAAAACAAATTTACCTTCCAGATAGGACCCTGATTACTGAACATTGCAGCTGCCTTGGTAATTTTCCTTAGTGTTTTATTGATGCATCTGTATGAAATGTCACAAAAGACAGCACCTGAAAGCTAGATATATTATAAGAAAGAGCTTGTCCTTTAGTGTTTGAGAGATTTAAATTCTGAGTCATCTGTCTACTTCCCAGGGGTCTTCACGTCTGACGTGGGAACATGATACTTAGCTCATAAGGTTGTTGCGAGATTAAAATGACCCTTGTGAATGCATGTGGCATAGTGCCCACCTACGGTCTGTGCTCTAAGTGCTAGTCTCCTTCCTTCCTCTCAGGGGAGGAATACTTTTGGAGGTGGTCCCAATCAGAGACCTTCCTGAATAACTCAGCAAGGACTGAGCCTCTGGAGCTTTGCTCACACCTGCTTCCACCTGGCTCCGATAATTGATGTACCTCTGAGAATTTCTTTCCTCTGCCATCTATTACTATTCACTAAGCCGTGGTTCTCAAAGTGTGGTCCCTGGATCAAGAACATCAGTATCACCTGGAATATTAGTGATGCATCTTCTTAGGCCTGATCCAGATCTACCTAATCAGAAAGTCTGGGGCTGGAACCCAGCAATCTGTGTTTGAACAAACCTTACAGGTGATTCTGAGGCAGACTCAAGTTTGAAACCATTGGTCTAAGGACTGTGGACCCTTGTTAATATGACCTACTTTCACACTTGATTTGCTGTCTGGATGTGGCCCACCTGGTTTAAGACTGAGAAATCAGCTGAGATCTCGACCCAGGTCTCCGACAGGTGCTCCCCACACTCATAGTGGAGTCTTTATCTTGTCTCAGTGATTGTGTCTCACCTGCGCATGCCTGGCACACCTGCGGTCCTCAGCACTCTCAGCCTGTAAGGAGGAAGCCCTGCTGTCAGCTGACCTACAGCCCTGCATTTAGATTATGGGACATACACTTTATTGTAATTGTCCTTTTACTTTGTATTTTACATCATATAAGTCCATGAAATGATGTGTTTTCCCAAGTGAAGAGAAAAAAAAACAAACAAACCTCAAAAGTTGCTGAAACTTTAATAATCTTGAGTGTTTTCCCTGATTGGAGGTTTAGGGCATATGCCAGCCCTTGCTTCATTTCCCAGCTCCAAAATCCTGTCACCTTTTTAGTAATTGAGGCTGGGAAGGGGTTAGATTCTCACTATGTCAAGCAGGGCAACAATAATTGCTCTAACTATCATCTTTAAAGTTAGGATCCTGAATACTGTCATCAGATCCTCCTTTCTGTATTCCTCCTATGTCCAGCACAGGTTTAGCTCACTGAGGTTTATTCAAAAAACATCCACTTTATGGACATGCTCAATTCATATCTGGCCTCTTATGGAGCCTACAGGCCTGTCTTGATCAGCTGCTAGCGTACTTTGAATAGTATTAAATTAGGACTTCCTTGAGTAGGCTTGTGTTTATCCTGCAAGGAGCTTTGCCAAGATGAAATTAGATTTTATAAGGTCCTGAATGGTTGGAGGAGCCATAGCTGGGCTTTAATATTTCAGAGAGCTATTATGTTTGGCTTGATATCAAGATTATGTAAAATACGCAACATATTCTTTGGGCAATATTTTGTTAGAGGTTATCAGACACAATGGTGAGAGGCCTCAGAAATTACCCTGATTTTAACAGTTGCTTTGGGTTTGGACACAAATGAAATGACTCGGTGGTCCCAACAGAAATTGCTGTGGGCTGGAAGATCCCTGGATGGCTCAGCGGTTCAGTGCCTGCCTTCGGCCCAGGGCATGGTCCTGGGGTTCCGGGATCGAGTCCTACATCAGGCTCCCTGCATGGAGCCTGCTTCTCCCTCTGCCTGTGTCTCTGCCTCTCTCTGTGTGTCTCTCATAGATAAATAAATAAAATCTTAAAAAAGAAAAAAAGAAATTGCTGTGGGCAAGAGGTCTGCTTTCCAAACTTAGAAACTTTGTGTTTGCTCTACCCTTGGCCCTGGAGTGCTTGCTGAGGTCTTCCCAGAACATAGTTTTTCATAGCATTTGTTAAGCACCAGCAGAGTGTGGTGGTGAAGAACATACATTCTGGAGCCAGACTGCTTGGATTGGAACACTGCCCCTTCCTCTTCCAGCCACGTGACCCTATGCATATGACCAAAGTCTTCTCTGCCTAAGCTTCCAAAACAGTAAAAGGGAGGCAATAGGACTGACCTCTTGGACTTGCTGAGAGGATGAAAATAATTCATATATATAAAGTGCTTGGAACACTTCTTGCATGAAGACAGCCCTCATTGTTAATGTTTACAATTATAATTCAGATTCAGTTGCAAAGTTACCCATTCTGAGAGACTTTACCTGATCACTCAATCCAAAGCAACCATCCATAACCCCGTTTAGTCTTTATCACACCACCATTTTATGGTCTTTATGACATTTAGCATAATTTATCTGATTTGAATATTTGTTCATCTGTTTATTTTATGTGTTTCACCAACCCCAGAACATAAGTTCCATAACATCAGGGATTGCACTTGGTCACTGCTGAATCCTTAGCACTTAGAATCCTACTGAGATCCCAAAAGACATTCAGTAAAACTACTAAATGGATTACAAGTTATAGAATTAGTCTATTTCCAATCAAACTCAGAGCTATTATTCTCCCACATTGTAGAGAGGAAGGGCATGATCTGGGGACTCCCAGACCCCCAAAGCCCAAGTTTTCTTTTGTAATTCTTCAGGGCTTGTGCTGCTCTTTGGGGGAACTTTGGAGTCTGCTTCATTCCAGTATCCTCTAAGGCCAGAGAGAGAGAGGTGCAAGGGGTCAGCAGGAGCATGGTGGAGGTTGAAGGTTTTAGTCCTCCTCACATGAAAATGATTTGGTCTTTCTAGCTCTTCAAAGATTAAACAAACAAAAAAATATGAGTTTATACTGGGCTTGGCTATCCTCATGCAAACTCAGGGAGACTGGTAAAATTAGTCACACTGCCCATCCTGCCATCTCCTGCCATCTCCATAGATGACTGGCCACCCTGCCATGAGGTTTTGTCAGTTCAGCTCCAACACAGGTCACAATGATCATTCACATGAGAAAAATCCCATTTTTATTTGCCAAGCTTGGCTAAGAATACATAACATTTGGATATCCAAATCTGTAACTCTCAGTGTTGAGCTTCTCTACTTATATACAGATACATTCATTAGGATATAAGCCAGTCTGGGAGCACTAGATCAGACACTACTGGGTCAGTGCTTTATGGCTCAGTGTTACACTTGTCCACACAGGTTTTGTGGTGGTTTTGGTTCTAAACCTCCTGTGTTAGTCAGGATGGGATAGGCTATACCACAGGAACAAATACCTCTGAAGTCTCAGTGACTTAATGCAATAGAAGTTTATTTATTGTTCTTGCACAGTCAGAGTGATTCTCCAGGGGGGCTATCTTCCAAGTGGTGACTCAGAGAATCAGCTTGCTGTGAACATGAAGTCTCCTCCCCAGGATCACTGAATAAGACTGAAGCCTGTGTATAGGCTTGTCTACTTCAGTATGAAGTGATGCATTTCTCCTTTGCTTCCCTTTAATTAACTGGAACAAGTTTCCTCAAATCATGATCTTCCATATTCCTAGGAAGGGAAGGAGAAGTGAGTATTGGGGTATACCTCCCAAAAGACTCTGTTATACAGAAAAACTGAGCCTATATTTTTAAAAAGATTTTATTTATTCGAGAGAGAGAGGCAGCGACACAGGCAGAGGGAGAAGCAGGGAGCCTGACATGGGGCTCGATCCCAGGTCTCCAGGATCACACCCTGGGCTGAGACGGCGCTAAACCGCTGTGCCACCAGGGCTGCCCAAACTGAGCCTATTTATGTTGTACTAGTCAAAGGGACATTACTCCAGCAATTAACAAGGTATTTGTTTTCTGTACAAATAAAATCTTCTCTGTCTAAATAAGAAAAATAAACGCACCTATTTCATGATTAGTGGGGGCACCTTCCTGGTAGGATGACTACTAGACTATGACTCAGTAATGCGTAGGATTTGGATGGAAGAAGAAAGTAATGTTTCAAGGCCTTGGGACATATAACCAGTGACTTAGAGACAGGAATGATTATGAATATTAACCCATTAGCATGAAATTAGAAAACCATTCAGACATGAGGGTCTTTGAGAGAGATGTTAACCACCCCTAAGACTTATTTTCTAACTTCTCATGATTGGTGATGAGATGAAGAGATGAAATATTCAGCATCCTTGGAAAGAGTTGCCAGGCATTTATAAATTTCTTCGAGGAAGTTCTGGGATGCCTACTGTGTTCCAGGCATTGAATTAGAAGGGGATCTATATATGTGAAAACATGATTCCAGGATTCAGGAAATTCATGGTCTGGGAGGGAATATCACTTAACAAAATAATAACATCTATACAGCATAAGAATTATTGCCAAGGTGAAGTGGTAGCTTATGAGATCAGAAAAGGGTTTAGGCAGCAGGAGGAATTTGAACTCAATCTGGAAGAATGGAAAAGCAATAACCAGGTAGAGCGTTCCAGGCCTGGGAACACTGTATAAAGTCACAGAGGTGTCAAATAGGAAGGTGTGTTTGGATTGGAGAATAAATACATAAATAAAGTATGATTGGTGAATGAAGTAGGGAGGGCAGGCATGAGATGTGGTTAGTGTGGTCATCTGGGGCCAGGCTACAGGGGCTCTTATTTGCCATGTTGAAGAGTTTGGGTTTTATCTTCAGGACAGTTCAATGCCTTTGGAGAGTTATAAGCAGGGAGTGAAGGCTCTAATAAAACTGTTTTCTTTCAAGCTGGCAGAAGGGTTGGAGATCACAACACTGGAAGCAGGGAGACTGAAGGGAGAACTGATGAGCTGGTCCAGGTGAGACTAGGGCAGGATCTCATGGAGATTAAGACAAGACCTATTGAGCCTGGCATTTTTGTAGCAGAGGAAAGGAATGGTACATTTTTCTTCTAATACTGCTCAGCTTAGGGGCATAGTAGTGGGCATTGTGGAATAGGATCCATCAAGAACTATATGAAGTTTCCAACTCCAGGTTTGCAAAATGTAGTAGATGCTGATGGTGCCTTGTCCAGATACCATTTGTCATGCTGGGGAGTAGGCAGCTGAAAGCTTACAGATGTACCTTTCTCCAGAGCATTATCTTCATCTGATGGGAGCTGTCTGGCTCTGGTAGTTACACATGCCCCACCCTGGTGAAGCCCACAGCCATAGTGGATTCATAGGGAGCACAGAAGTTTGACTGTAAAGGTGGGGACAACCTTGCATTGTAGTTTACCTCCAGAGCTCTTGTGGTCAAGTTAATGCTAGATTTCACTTGAGGCCACATTCTCTTTTCTTTGCTTTATTCTGCTTCCCTCGCTCTATTTCTATCAAGAGTGCTTTCTAATACAGCATGTGAACCAGAATCCTTGTCTCCGGCTCTGCATTGAAGGAAACTAACCAGGAAAACATACCAGGAAATGGTGGCAATGGAAGATGAAATCCAACCAACCAAGTAACTACCCCTCTGAGGAATAAGAATTAGAAAAAATAGTCTGAGAGTATAATATTTGGAGATAAATGGTGCAACAGAAACAAGGGGAGGTACCTCTTGCCAAGCTCATGAATGAGAATCTGGATTCTTTAAACTATGTATTTGTGTACTCTGCCCTGAGGGATATGGGCCACAGCTGTCCCCTGAGGCTCTCAAAGTCTGTTGGGCTGAGTTCAAGGTCCCTTTTTAAAAAAATTCTCAGGATTAGGGTGCTTGGGTGGCTGAGTTGGTTAAGCATCTGACTTGATTTTGGCTTGAGTTGTGATCTCATAATTGTGAGATTGAGCTCCACATTGGGTTCTGCACTCAGTGGTGAGTCTGCTTGAAGATTCTCCTTCTCCCTCTGTCCCTTGCTTGTGTTCTCTCTCTCTCAAATTAAAAAAAAAAAATTCCCAGGGTCAGGAGGCACTCATCTGTTTACAAAGCATATGTGGGAGGAGGTAGAAAGCTCTGTGAGGGTCTAAAGCTATTTCTTGTTTTGTTTCAGGAGGGGCAACATGGCAATGAACCTGCAGTTGATGGACCTTAGTCATCTCATATGAAAAGAGAAGGGTGGGACCAAATAATCTTAGTTTCTCCCTGATTCCATTCTACCTTCTGAAATAGAATTGCAAATGCTAATAACATCTATATCCTTTTGTTACCTGGTTGGCTCCTGAGGCTGTGGGCTGCAGAAATAGATAAAATTTGTCCCTGGTGCACTCTTTCCCCCTTCTAAGCTACCTTTACAAAGCCCTTGGCTCCCTCCTGTCCCCTTTATGCTGAATAACACTACCCAGGCAGCCTCTGTGTCCAGGCAAAGGCTCCAAGCCCAGTTCTTCCATTGTTTTGCTGTCTCCTGTTCAAAGTAGCCCTCACCATGCTGAGGACTACACGGGCCAGGAGCGAGTCTGGGCCAGCGCTGGTGGTGGCGTTTGCCACTACTCTTCTGCCCCACTGAAAACGCATCAAGTTGCTGGCATTGCAGAACAATACTAAGAGGGGCTGGCTGGGATTTTTATTTTCTACTTCCCCTTCCAAAAAAGCTTTGCTTCATTTTGGCATGGAGACAAAATGTAGCTACCCCCTTCAGCAAACACTGTAAAATCATCTCCAGACAAAACCTCCCTTTGTGCTTTAATCAGGCAGCTGCAAGGTACCAGGTCCAGGTCGATGCTGAGGGATTATGTGCAAGGAGGAGGCAGTTCAGGTCATCTTAGATACTGTGGGTTGTTTCAACTTGTCATTTTAGCTCTTGGTCTTGTGGATGAACTGAAAGAGAGGGAGTGAAGGAGAGGAAGTGGGGAAGAGAGAGAGAGGGAGAGAGAGAGAGAGAGAGAGAAGCCAAGGAAGGAGAGATGGAGGAGGGGATGATGGAAATGGGGAAAGAAAAAAAGAACAAAGCCCTTGAGGGAGGGGAGGGGAGAAGAAAGAGAGATTAAAGACAGAGAATTAGAGAGAGAGAGAGAGGCCAAGACGCACAGAGAAGAAAAAGAGAGATGGGGAGAGAAGCGAAGTAAGGACGACAAGGGGGGGAAGAAGGGGAGGAGAGATTAGACATGTGGACACATTCAGATATGGAGGGGACTCTTGCTCATTGCAAAGAATTTTGGAAGAAGGGGGCCATGGGCTGCAACACAGTCATATTGAGGAGGGTGGTTAGGGGTGAGCAAACAGTTTTGTGAAAAACTGACATTTGGGCAGAACCAGAGTTGGAAGAAATGAGGGATGTAAGTGGCCTAGCTGGATCTTGGCCCAGGACACACTGGATCCTTAGCCTCTGGTTTTCCCAGCATATCCTTATTTGCTCAGGGGCTGTCTTGTATTCCTGGGGCCTGTTTTCATTTAAAAGGAGTGGGGCTTAGGATCATGACCTTCATCCTGATTGTTGAGTGCAACAGGAAAGGGATGTTTTAGGGGCATCCTCAGAAACTTAGAGCACAAGGTTCTTCCTCTGTCCCTTGCCAGCTGTGTAGCATTAGGCAGTTGCCTGACCTTTCTGAGCATAAGTTCTCTTATGTTAAAAAGGAGGTAACAGTAGTACAGGTTGGGCAGTGTTGTTGTCCACCATAACAGGGCCCTAGGGCATTGTTTTCTCCTTTTTCCCCATGAAACTTCCCAGTGGAGTTCCCAGAGTAATTGAGAAGTCTTCTGTTTCTTCCCTACACAGCCTGATCCCCTGGGCTCCCAGAAATAAGGTCTGTCTCCAGCATGGGTTGTGGCCTCCAGCCAGGCCCAGAGGCACTCTCTCCTTGAAGGCTATGATGCTACAGTCATTCTTGGATTGACCATTGTGAGGGGGCCAGGGCTTGTGACGGGGTTTCATGCCCAGAAAATAATGTCACAGCTTCTCCAGTCCACATTTTGGCTCCTGAAAGACTTGCGCACTTAAATTTTTTGGGCACTGGGCATGCTAATGAGCCTTGGTGTTCAGAATGAAGTTGTGTGGCCACTTCCACCAGGCTCTGCAGCCTGTGTTCCTAACCATTGGCAGTGAGATAAAATTAAGGGAGCAAGTGCAATTAGAGCTGATTTCTTCTTCAAATCTTCTCATTGCCTTTTTGGCTTTCTGGCTTACCATTCCCCATTTCCATTCTTCTGCCTTGAGTTGGGGTATCTCATGGCCCTGAAGCAGCCTGCCCTTGGGTAAATATCAGACAGAGACCAGAGACTCGGCACTGCCAGACAGCCCAATACCACAGTCCCACTTAATGGGACTTCTAAATTAGTCAAAAGAAGAGGATCCTTTTGACAATTGATCTGATTGACAATATCCTCATTGTCAATTGACAATATCCTCATTGTCAATTGATTTCCTAATACCATCATTTACCAATCCCCATTAGGGGTCAGGTCCCATTCTACAGATGTCTCATGTATCTTCACCACGACCCCCCTTGGGTTGGCAGGAACGGACTGCTCCAGTTTTTAATGCAAATATGAGGAACTCAGAGAGGTGAAGGACCTTGCTCATAAATAGTGGAACCAGGGTGGGACAGATTCCAGCCCTCTAGATTTACAGACCTAGAGCTCCCAGGATGAATCCCACAGAATGCTGGGTAGAGGACATTTGCAGGTAAGAGAAGGGAACCAGAGCCAATGTGGATGGACAGAGAAAAAGCTCCCCTTGCCTTTGGCAGAGTGGTGGCAGATGGCCCCTTCTGCTGCAGTTAGGAGAGCTAAGGACCCTGGCTTCGTCATTAATACCATGGTAGTGTTGATGAATATTTAATTGAGAAATATGCCCCCCCAAAAAAATGGGGTAGGTGGCAAAATCTCAGGCTGCGACTTTAGAATAGTCAAAGACTCTAGAAATTTAATTTCAATCATTACATCTAAGTCATTAAGAGAATGAGAGGAATAGAGAAGCTTTCCCTTCCATTGCACATGTCCCCAACATCTCTCTCTTTCTGTCTCTGACACACACACACACACACACACACACACCACCACCACCACCACCACCACCTGGAATCTCAGAGACAGCCAGACTGCACTGTTGGGACAACTGTGGGGGGCCTCTCTGCCACTTTCCCTCACTGCTTCCAGGGGTACAGGCAGGCAGACCCCACCTGGGCATTTCTTCACCAGGGAGGAACAAAAACAATATCATGTATGAAGATGCTTTATTTTCTGTGCCTCTTCCCTGCCTGGGCTGCTGGGTGTCTGCCGGGTTGAAGACAGTGAGGGAAAATTGTGTCTTTGTGTTCCCTGGGGCTATATTATGTGCCCAGGCACTTGGCCCAGACTCTCTACAGCACTAATCAGTTTGTATTACAAGGTTCTGTTTCCAAGGCCCTCTTTACCATGTGCTGTCAATTCCCACCGAGCCATGGGCCAAACTCAATTTACTGTTCTGAGTATAGAAATTGGTGGTGGACGTGCTGGAAAGAAGGGATTGTGGACAGTTAGAAGCAGGCATTACCCTGGCACCCTCACCACAATTCCACATCTGTCCCTTCAACTGCAGATGCAGAAATCCAGACCTAGCCATGAGTCCAAATTCCAAGGATTCCTAAGAGATCAGGGCACTAGCAAGCCATGTTTTAGTTTTGCAATAGGAAACAGACTCTTCTCAACCTAGAGTACTGGAATAGGCCAGGCATTATCTCCCTAAAAGCAAAGCTGCTTTGGATGCTCTAGGCATTAATTCTCAAACTTAAACAAGCATCAAAATCATCTGGAAAGACTTGTTAAAACACAGATGGCTGGGCCCAACTCCTGAGAGTCCTCTGACTTAGGTCTGAGGTGGACCTGAGCATTTGCATTTACATTATGTTCCCAGGTGATGCTGATGCTGTAGATCCGGGGAACTCCACTTTGCGAACCACTACCCTAGGTCAATCTGAGGATCACATAGAAAAGGGAGCATAGTTTCAGTGGTTCCCAAATGCTGGGATCTGTAGGGATATTTGAGCCATTGATCATGGTCATTATTTACCACACTGCCTCCACTCTTTGGCTCATCTCTTTCTGGTAAAAATAACCAAGTCAAAAGAAAAAAAAAGTTCACCACCACAAAAATGCTCCTAAAAAATAATAACCGCCACCACAAAAGTGAATAAGAAAAACATGTATCCTGAGTGTGGTGAAAGGGTTTTGCACAATGTCCTTAGTTTGAGACTACAAGGAGCCCTGGCATGGTCTAGGCGGGCTAGAGTTTGCCAGCAAGATCCACAGCACTGCTGGAGCAGATCGCGCCAGAAAACTGGTGTGAGGATGAACTGCAAACCCCACCTGTGGTCCTCTCCACACAGCTGCCTCTTAAGGCACGGATGCCTCACCATCTGTGCCTTTAATGTGTGAAACACATCTTAAAATATACTATTTAATAAATGTGGTTTTTGTCAGCTCACTGCTGCACCAACCCCTTCCTGCAGTTGTGTTGCTGCCAGAACTATAGTTCAATCAAGGACACAAGCCCAGGAATGGGTCAGCTTTCCAGGGAACAGAGGGTGGTAACAATGTGAGAAGTTCAAGGAGAAGCTGCAGAGCTTTTTATAACCAGCTGTCATACCCTCATGTTGTCCTCAGAGACCTAAGACCCTCTAGAGGTCTGGGGTTATACAGTCTAAGGTATTGATATTCTTGGAGGGCATGGGTACCTCTTAAATCCTCCATGAACTGGTCCACCCTTTCTCCACCTGCAGTGGGTAAATATTAATCAATCAATATGTGTACCTAAAAAACCTTAAAAAACCACAAACTATGCTTGCTTCCCTGCCTGGAAGCTGTCTGGGTACTCTGGGTCTCAGAGCTAGAATGTACCTCCTTCTTTTAAAGTCTAGATTATGCCTCTGTTCAGCTGGTTTGCTTCTCCATCATGGAAATTCGGGAGATTTTTCACAGTCTGAGTATGACAGACTTGTTCCCGCTGTGCTATGAATCCATGCCTGCTTAGCCGGGACCAGCCTCCCACAAGGAGGTGTCTAGGGGTGTCATCTGGGCTTTTAGCTCTGTTGTCAGCTTTGAAATAAATTGTACCCACATTGTGTGGCAAAAGGGAAGAGGTGCGAGAGGGAGGAAAATTGAGAAGGGAAGACAGAGAGAGACAGAGAGACTCTAATTCTAGCCAGATATATTTTCTGATCAGTCCCTAGAAAAATCTTTCCAGCTAATTGTGTCCTCTACCCAGCTGGTCTGTAAATGGATCTGCAAATTTTTATAGCTTTGTCTAACTTGTAGTTTGAAGGCAGAAGGCCCACCAGGTGGGGCTAAAGAGAGACTTGTTTCCGATGAGGCCATAGCCGACTGGCTTACTTAGGAAAAAATTAATCTGGGAAAAGAGTTTACTTTTCGTATCTTAAAATGAAAGTTAAGACCTAGAAAGTCTTTGCAGTTCATGTTTCTTCTGTAGAATGGTCTGTGCTTTCAACAGCACCAAGTATCTTCCCTTCAACCTCAAACCAATTCCATGCAGTGTGCTTCCTCCCTCCTTCCAGACTCCAGCCTCCCCATTCTCCTTCCCTTCCCTCACTCCTCTTTTTTCCAGCTCTTTCCCTCCCTCCTTCCTACTTCCCTCTCCATACCCCGCCCCCAAGTCTAGTTGAAGATTCATTTGTCAGTTGAGACAATCCAGTTTCCTTCCCATAAAGCACTATTGCAGGGAGTAGCTATAACAAGAAGCCCCTCAGACTCTGAAAAACAGGGCAGACCGCCCACTCTCTCAGGACAGAGCTCATTGCTCTAGAGTGATTGACATTATTGTTTTGGAGATATTTCTTCAGCAAACTTCCAACTGAATGTTTGTGTAGCATTTCCCAGGGAGATGCTAATGGTTCTCAGAATACCCTGACACAGTCTTATCTCACTGACATACTGGTGATCTGACCTTCATGGCAAATGATTTGAAAAATCCCTTACCTTCTCCCTTTAAAGTATTATGGAATAGTTTTAGTAGCCATACTTTTAAATACAAACATTTTCAAGTTCAGAGCGCACAGATAATAAATAAATAATGCTCTAAGTTTTCGGATTAATTGGTAATTAATTTTTGCAAAGAGCTTTGGAGATAAAAAGTGTCGCATGCCATCATGTCAAATTAGCACTGATTACAGAAATGTTTAAGTTTAACATCATGTGCATGTTGGCTTTTTCAGACTACTTATATTGCGTTTCCAGAACAAAAGTACACCTCTTTGGAATCTTACATCAATTGCCAAATAGATGAGAGAGAGAATCAGTGACCTTGATGAACATTGCAATCAGTCTGATAGCAAATACACACACACACACACACACACACACACACACACACTCTCATGCATGCCTGATAAATTTGGACTGCATTGGGAAAGGCATTCTGCATCATATTCTGGGCAGAATGGAATGTGGAAAAATGACGATGAAAACGTGGCTCCTTATGGCAGCCCACAAATATGCTTTTTCTCAATTTCCAGTTTTGAGATAATGAAATTAATTGAGTAGATATGTTGATTCAGTCCTCAGAAGTAAAAAATCAAAAAAAAAAAAAAAACAAAACAAAAAAACAAGTAAGAGATATGAGATGGCAGACAAGGGCTCAGGAAACTACCTCACAAAGCAGTGGCATAGATGACAGCCCAGGATGCCTTAGGACAGCACAGGCTGTGAAATCACCTTTCTACGGGAATACTACTTATCTAGCTGCTTACTGGTTATACAATTTTGGGATAGTTACTCAGCCACCTCAAGAATCTGCTTCCTCTGAAAGGTAGAACAATAATGCCTACCTCAGAAGTTAAGGGCTAATTAAATAAGATCACTTAGCATACTGCCTGGCAGGTAATGTTTCTCATAAGTGTTGTCCTATGCACTATGATCCCGAGGGACACCCAGAGAGGGTTTCCCTAAATTGTCACAGCAGAGAAGGACCCTTTATTTTTTATTTATTTAATTTTTAAAAATTTTCCCTAAAGATTTCTTTATTTTATTTTATTTTTTTCATTTGTTTTTTATTGAAGCTCAGTTTGCCAGCATATAACACCCAGTGCTCATCCCATCAAGTGCCTTTCTCAGTGCCCTTCACCCAGTTACCCCATCCCACAACCCATCTCCCCTTCCACAACGCTTTGTTTTCCAGAGTTAAGAGTCTCTCGTGGTTTGCTCCCTCTCTAGTTTTTCCCACTCAGTTCCCCTCCTTTTCCTTATAACCCCTTTCACTATTTCTTATATTCCCCGTATGAGTGAAACCATATGATGATTGTCTGAGAAGGACCCTTTAGGGTAAGAGTATTTGAGACATGTGCAGCAATAGGAACAACTGACATTTGCATCCTGCTTTGGAGTTGACAATGCACCACCACAATTGCTCTTTTATGATATCCCCACAACCTCCTTATGAAGAGATCAAGGCAAGTAGTATTTTCCCAAACTTGAAAATTAGACAGTTAAGTGATTTGTTTACCCAGATATTTTGATCCCAAGCCCAATGCTATTCTCCTGCATCCCTGAAGGTACCATCCAGGACTGTAGGATGTAAAAAGAAGGAAACAGATGTAGGAGATCTTTCTGGATCAGAGAAGTCATTCCTCAGAGAGTGGGAGCCACCACTTTTTACACATGCATACACATGCTCACACATTTACACATACACCTCTCATCCCTGTGAGTCAAGCACGCACATATATGTACACTCACACACATTCACACCACATACCTCTCTCATCTTTATGGGTCAAGTGTGCACATGTATGTACACACATGCACACACTTTGAACACTCAAACACATTTACCTGAGAGTGACCTGATCTAGTTCAAGTCATATGCCAAGTGCCCTCCCATATAATCCATTAAAAAAGGAAGATGCCATTTCCAAATCTGATCCTTATTTTTTTGTGTGAAATAAAAAAGAAATTGTGATTTAGACACTGGTGGAATGAGAGAAGGATGCTGGATAAGTTCTAGAAGTGTAAAACTGGCATGCTAGTCTGGGTACTAAGGTACTGCAAATTTTCGTTTTTCCCCTGAGCTTCACACTAATGTCTTTCTTACACATGTCTTCCTTCTATTCTTATGAAATGATTCAGACAAATGTGGAGAAGAAAACTCGTATTTTGTTAAAAAGAGCTTGACTTGAGACAAGTTTCCATAACAACAGACTTTTTATATATAGCAACAACACTACCTGCTTTTAAAAATTTCTTCTGGAATCAAAGTCTGAGTCATTTTATATCTGGCAAATTCCTAAGATACGTTGGGGATAGGCAGAAGGGGCCTGCACACATCTTCAAATCACTGGGCTCATGGGCAGTTGGGCTGCATGGAGTTTTAGCTGTTCTCTGTGTCTCCCCTGCTGGAGGGAGGCTTGGTTAGCACTCTAGACTAAGAGGGCTGGAGGAAATGCTGACAGCTCCGCCTGCCAAGTAACACTCCATTCCAGATCACCTCTTTGCTCTCTCCTCCTCTGTCTCCCTTTCCTCTCTTTTCTTTTCTCTTCTCTGACTTAGCAGGTTAATAACATGCTGGACATCCAGTCTGACACCCTGCGCCTTTTGATGGGGTCCTTAGCCCATCCACGTTCAGAGTTACTATTGAAAGATAAGAGTTTAGTGTCATCATGATACCTATTCAGTCCCTGTTTTTGTGGATTGTTCCACTGGACTTCTTCTTAAAGGGGAATTTTAAGAGTCCCCCTTAAAATTTCTTGCAGAGCTGGTTTGGTGGTCACACATTCTTTCAGTTTCTGCCTATCCTGGAAGCTCTTTATCTCTCCTTCCATTCTGAATGAGAGCCTTGCTGGATAAAGTATTCTTGGCTGCATGTTCTTCCCATTTAGGACCCTGAATATATCCTGCCAGCCCTTTCTGGCCTGCCAGGTCTCTGTGGAGAGGTCTGCTGTTAATCTAATAGTTCTCCCCATAAAAGTTAGAGATTTCTTATCTCTTGCTGCTTTAAGGATCTTCTCTTTATCTTTGGAATTTGCAAGCTTCACTATTAAATGTCGAGGTATTGAGCGGTTTTTATTGATTTTAAGGGGGGATCTCTCTATTTCCTGGATCTAAATGCTTGTTTCTATTCCCAGATTAGGAAAGTTTTCAGCTATGATTTGTTCAAATACATATTCTGTCCCTCTGTCCCTTTCGGCGCCCTCGGGAACCCCAATTTAAAGTAGATTTTTCTTCCTCAGGCTGTCACTTATTTCCCTTAATCTATCCTCATGATCTTTTAATTGTTTGTCTCTTTTTTCCTCAGTTTCCCTTTTTGCCATCAACTTGTCTTCTATGTCACTCACTCGTTCTTCCACCTCGTTAAGCCTCGTCATTAGGACTTCTAGCTTGGATTGCATCTCATTTAATTGATTTTTAATTTCTGCCTGATTAGATCTAAATTCTGCAGTCATGAAGTCTCTTGAGTCCTTTATGCTTTTATCTAGAGCCACCAGTAGCTGTGTAATAGTGCTTCTGAATTGGCTTTCTGACATTGAATTGTAATCCAGATTTTGTAACTGTGGGAGAGAGGATTTTTTCTGATTCTTTCTTTTGAGGTGAGGTTTTCCTTCTAGTCATTTTGCTCAGTGCAGAGAAGATGTGGTTATGTATACAATGGAATATTCCTCAGCCATTGGAAACGACGAATACCCACCATTTGCTTCAACGTGGATGGAACTGGAGGGTATTATGCTGAGTGAAATAAGTCAATCGGAGAAGGACAAACATTATATGGTCTCATTCATTTGGGGAATATAAAAAATAGTGAAAGGGAATAAAGGGGAAAGGAGAAAAAATGAGTGGGAAATATCAGAAAGGGAGACAGAACATGAGAGATTCCTAACTCTGGGAAACGAACTAGGGGTGGTGGAAGGGGAGGTGGGCAGGGGGGTGGGGGTGACTGGGTGATGGGCACTGAGGGGGGCACTTGATGGGATGAGCACTGGGTGTTATTCTATATGTTGGCAAATTGAACACCAATAAAAAATAAGTTTATAATTAAAAAAAAATCAGACCGCTGGATCTAGCCCAGTTCAACAACAACAACAACAACAACAACAACAACAACAAAATAACATGCTGGAATCTTTGCCACACATAGATCTCAGACTGTGCTACATGAACCTAGTAGTTGAGTGAGTTGATTGAAACTGCAGGTTCCAGGGGCCTCATCCCAGGTATCCTGAATTAGGTCAGAGAATCTGCATTTCCATGCTTTTTCCCCAGGTGATACTGAGCCCACCAGGCTGGCCTGAGTCCTGCTTACATGTAAAGAACAATCTTAGATCACAAAAAGCACTATTTTTATGTGAAAGCATTTGGTATTTGCAATCACTCGATAGGCAGATGCAGAAGTTGAGACTTGGGGAGTTTGTCAAAGTCAACTATTTATTCCCTCATCCATTCATCGGATCATGACTGATTTCTACCTTCATCATTTTGCAGGGGGCCCAGGCCCTGAGATATGACAGGAAACACATAGAAAAATAAAGCATGGTGGTGCCCATCAAAGTGGCTGTAACAGCAGATGGCATAGCTCATTGCTACTGGAACAACACCTCAAACCTCATATTCTGACTCCAGATCTTATGCTTTTGAAAAACTTTTTATTCTGAAATAATCATGGACTCACAAGAAGTTCTAAAAATAGTATAGAGAGTTCCCATGTATCACCCAACTTCTCCCAAAAGTAACATCATACAAAACTAAAGTGCATTATCAAAATCAGGAAATTGACACTGGCACAATGTCACTAATGTGACTACATATCTTCCTCAGATTTAATCAGTTTTTGTCTTGGACTCTTATTACCATAGCATGAGGCCACCAGTGGACCTATAGACCTCACTTAACCTTGATATTTGTTCCCAACCAAAGTGGTTTCTAATCTCTTGGGATAAGGCTGCTGATCAAAATACACAGACATAAACTTTACTCTGAGTTTGTTTTTCACAGAATGAAAGCACATGTAATATCTAATGGACACTCTTAGTGCTGAGACTGGATTCCCTTTACTGGCTCAGCACCTGCCCCCAGATGTTGTTAGTGTTGGCTGCTACTGGCTTGTATCTGTCTTGTCTGGAAATTCAGCCCAAGAGCTGTCTTGTCTGAGATGTTATGTACCCTTTCTATTTCCTGCAGCCAGTGAAGCCAGTCTACAGCCAGTGAAGGATGGACAAGGGGACAAAGAGCCAGTTTTTGGATCTCACAGTAGGGCCAGTGCTCCAGATCTCCCAGGAGAATCAGGCTGAAGCCTGTCTCCATCTGAGAGCACTTTATGGCTTACCTCCTTCCCCTGACCCATCCTGATTTCCTCATTCTTTCTCCGTAAATCACAAGCTTTTCAACCCTTGTGTCAGACTCTGCTTGTAGGGAACTTAAGCAAAGTTATGTGTTTATTTTTTCTTTTCTCTCTTTTTCATTTTAGAGAAGGGCAGTTGAAGGCTTAAAATAGATTACTCATAGCACAATTAAATACCTCCTTACACTCTTAAGACAGACATACAGACATCTAAATACACACATGCCTACTTGTACACCCTTAAGGGTGTACACACCTCTTTCTCACACACAGATGAACCAGAACAGCATGGCAGATGACAATGGGCCAGTCTTGAGTAACCTTTTTGGACTCTATACTGTGTGCATAAACAAACAGCAAATTGAAGCCGGGATCAATGGTTATGAATTTCATGTCAGATTTGGTCTCATTAGTTTGTGGACATTACTTGGAGATAATCAATACAATGTGATTAGAATGCAATTTTAAATGTAGCATAACATCTTAGCTGGAAATCCAAATTACTGTCTCCCTGCCTCCCCATTTACACAAAGTCATCTTTAAATTAGAGAGATTGAACTGAACAGATCATTTGTTTTTTTCTTTAGCAGAGAATAACATCAATAAGGCTGCTTTCTGGTCTGCTGGAATATTCATGGCTAGTACAAAATCATGAAGAAGGGCTGCAGCCTTTTGAGAGGTACCACTGAGCATGAAACTGGGACTTGGAAGTCTGGGGTTTTCCTGACCTTCTGGCTGTGAAACTTGGGGCATGCTCTTTTAAAATCTCTGGTCTATTCTTCTACTCAATGGAGCTAATATACCCTCTCTTGCCTGTCCCAGGAAACAGAGATAACCTTGTTGAAGTGAAGGTGCTTTATAAGTTCAGAAAGTGCTGAAGAGAGAGGCAGGCATCAGCTTCTAGGACTTTAGCCCTGGATTTGAGCATCCAAGTGGTTAAACAAGCCCTGGTAGTTTTCTACAAAATGCCCTCAAAGTGCTGAGCATTTCTCTTACGGGATGTTTGGAACAGAGGAATTATTCTTCAGATCATCCTTCAGTCGGCTGTAATCATACATCAGCTAAGGGGTTGGTAGACATTCAAGGAAGCGTTGGGGAGCATGTAGTGACAGGGCCTAGACTTCAGGTTTGGAGACTATCTTATGTGAGTTCATTTTCCACTTTTTCTTGCTTCTGGAAATAAACTCTTAATTCCTTCTTCCCACTTGAAATCAGATATTAGCATCCTCCCTGAAGACTGCCTCCATATGGGGTGCAAACAGCATCAAAATATAACAGTCCAGATTTTGTATGCTATAAAAATATAGCATTTATTGACATGAAGTTAGTTATATTGGAGGATACCAGAGGAAATAAAAAGATTAAACTTCCACACAAGATACTTCATTTCTCAAAATTCATGCAAGTTACCATAAAACTTATTTCGGAGACAAAGCCCAGGCAGTTTACTAGCCCAAGAAACAGTTCAAGGTCTGAGCCTTCTGAAAGTTACTGAAATCTATTTCCTGAGCTTGGCAGGGGAAGTCCCCAGGGAGTCCTTTTTGTGTCTCATTGGTAAGATTGACTCTGAAAATGCACAGACTGTTCTACTGGATTCAACCTGGACATTTTGAGTTTTTCAGTTTGTGGAATGCTTAGGCTACAATCAGCAATTATTGGAAGCATTAGAACGCCATCTTTACATAATAGCAAAAACAACATCAGCAACAACAACTACTGTATTCCCTGTTAAGTGCCAACACAGTCAATGGTACTGTTGTCCATTGGTTACATCAGCCTTCAGGGGTCATCTTGAAGCTTTCCTCTCAATTCCCATGTCTAATCTCTTACCAATTCCTGTTGATTTCACTTCTATAATTCTTAATAAATCTTTCCATCCCTCTACACTATGACTACCTCAATTTGAACTTAAGGACCTTTTGTATCATGCCTGGATTATTGCAACCATGTCTTCTTGAGGCCATATTTCTCTCTTGCATTCATTCTCCTCACATTCACTGGGGTGACCTACAAAAATGCACATCTGGTTTCTGATTTAAGATGACAGACTGATATGTCTAGTCTTCCTTTTTACCAAAAGTCCCCAAAAAGACAAAGGGAAAAATTAAGAACAATAATTTATAAACACATAGATGAATAGAATAGTATAGAAAGCTCAGAAATGCAACTGGAGGGTATTATGCTGAGTGAAATAAGTCAATCGAAGAAAGAATTATCATATGGTTTCACTCATATGTGAAATATTAGAAGCAGCGCAGAGGGTCATAGAGGAAGGGAGGGAAAACTGAATGGGAAGTCATTAGAGATGGAGAAAAACCATGAGCGACTCTTAACTATAGGAAACAGAGTTGCTGGAAGGGAAATGGGTAGAGGGATGTGGTAATTGGGTGATGGGCATTAAGGAGGGCATGTACTGTGATGAGCATTGGTTGTTGTACATAACTGATAAATTATTGAACACTACATCTGTAACTAATGATGTACTATATGTTGGCTAACTGAATTTAAATTTAAAAAGTGCACAAAAAGGGGGGGGGGGAAGCCCAGATATAAAGCCATGATGTTGTGGTGAACTAATCTTTGACAAAGGAGGTAAGAATATGCAATGAGAAAAAGACAGTTTCTTCAACAAATGGTATTGGAAAAACTCAACAGCTGCATGTAAAAGAATGAACCTGAACCACTTTCTAGCATTTTCTTATACCATACACGAAAATAAACTTTAAATGGATTAAGGACCTAAATGTGAGACCTGAAACCATAAAAATTTTAGAAGAGCACAGGCAGTAATTTCTCTGACATTGGCCAAAACATCTTTCTAGATATGTCTCCTGAGGCAAGAGAAACAAAAGCAAAAAATAAACTATTGGGACTACATCAAAATAAAAAGCTTCTGCACAGCAAAGGAAATAGCCAACAAAACTAAAAGACAACTTACTGAATGGGAGGAGATATTTGCAAATGACCTATCTGGTAAAGAGTTAGTATCCAAAATATATGAAGAACTTATACAACTCAACACCAAAAAACAAACAAACAAACAAAAAAAAAACAACCAAATGATCCAATTAAAAAATGGGCAGAAGACATGAACAGACATTTCTCAAAAGAAGACCTCCAGATGGCCAAGACACATCACTCTTCACCAGGGAAATGCAAATCAAAATGACAATGAGATATCACCTCATACCTGCCAGAATGAATAAAATAAAAAACATGGGAAACAAGTGTTGGCAACAATGTGGAGAAAAAGGAATCTTCTTGCACTATTGATGGGGAAGCAAAGTAGTGCAGCCACTGTGGAAGACAGTATGGAAGTTCCTCAAAAATTTAAAAGTAGAACTACCCTATGATCTAATAATTGCACTACTGGGTATTTTCCCAAAGAATGTGAAAACACTAATTCAAAAGGATATATGTACCCTTACATTTACTGCAGCATTATTTACAGTAGCCAAATTATGGAAGCAATCCAAATGTCCACTGATGGATGAAAGGATAAAGAGGATTTGGTATTTACATACACAATGAATATTGCTCAGCCATAAAAAAGAATTAAAGTTTGCCATTTGCAGTGACATGGATGGACTAGAGAATAATGTTAAGTGAAATAAATCAGTCAGAGAAAGGCATATACCATATGATTTCACTCATATGTGGAATTTAAGAAACAAAACAAATGAATTAAGCAAAAGAAAAGAAAAGAAAAAAGAAAAGAAAAGAACCAAGAAGCAAACTCTTAACTATAGGGAACAAACTAGTGGTTACCAGAGGGCAGGAGGGTTGGGGGTTAGGCAAAATGTGTGAAGGGCATTAAGGGTATTTGTCTTGATGAGTGCTAAGTAATGTATAGAAATTGTTGAATCACTCTGTTGTTCACCTAAAACTAATATAACATTGTATGCTAACTATACTGGAATTTAAAATAAATAAAGTGTATTACAGAGGAAAAAACCCCCAATAATTTAAATGTAATATTGCTGGAAGACAAAGACAGAAATTATCAGCAAAAGAGAACGTTTAAGGAAATCCTAGATGATAAAAGACAGATGTGATCAGTTTGATGGCAGTAACAGAACTTGAGAAGCACTAGTCTGAAACACATGAGAGCAGTCTTCTTAAGGGAGAACAGAAAAGGTTTTGAGGTCGAGATCAACAAATCCAAAATGCTGTGACCACCAGGGTTAGTAATTAAAAAAAATGAAATTATAACAGCTGAGTCTCTTGGAGATGTCCCTCTTTCTCCCATTCTCCATTATACATAAAGCATATGATAATGGCATGAAATCCAAGAACTAGTCTCTAAAGAAAACGTGTGTTCTCTCTAGGAAGGTATCCTCCTATGGTTTGGGGGACCTGGAGAAAAGCAGAGCAGATTAGAAATGAATTAGGCAGAAATTAACAGTAGAAAGAGAGAAATAAGGACATCAAGAACAAAGCAGCTCCACCCAAGAAGTCATTCCAACACGATTCCCATGCCTTCCTACCATGTCAGTTAAGGGGGACTGTGCCAACCACTGGAGAAACACTCTCCAGCCCTGAAGTGCACAGGGAAGTTTGCAGTCACCAACCTCTGTGTCCTGCTCAGAACCTGCCTTCAGTTGCCCCAGTTGGGGAAGGAGACAGACCTACCCAACTGTAGATGAAATTTCGCTCTTTGCTCATGAATATGAAATCTCAAGCAAGAATTGCCAAACATTTAAGAAAAAGCAGTATCGCAAAAAGGAAGGATCAATATGAAAAACAAAACAAAACAAAAACGCAGAGCAATCTTCTGTGGAAGAGGCAGAAATAGTTGAGAAATAAAAAAGAACTGGAAAGTTCTATTAATATCCTTAAACAGAGAGACAGATGAATATTGTCTATTTTTTCTATTTAAAAAAGAACAAGATGTTGTTAATGAAAAACAACAAGCATTAGAAAAAGCAAAAAGGAATCCCTGGAAACTCAAAATGTGTTCAATTAAAGTGAAAAAAGAAATCAAAGGACTGACTACATAAGAACTCAAGAAGCCAGGGTTAAAGAGCCACGCTGGAAGGTAAGTCAGGGAAATCTCCCATAGCAGAAAACAAAAGTCTAAGAGGTCATTCTTTCAATGAGGGGGATGGATATAAGTCAGAGAAGAGTCACATGTGGGAAAGTTGCAGTAAAGAGAACGAACTCACTGCAGTTACAGGCAGGATGGCTGAATCTCATAAACGTGCGGTTGTGCAAAAGCAGCCAGCCACGAAGAGCACATTATAATGATATTAGTTATATCAATACATAATGTGTATTATGTTATAATTATATTATTATATTGTATATATTAATTTTTATATATTAATTATATGTAACACATATACAAAGTTCAAAATGGGCAATGCCATCTATGTCATGGAGTCAGGAGAGTGGCTGCCCTTGGGGAGGTACTGAGAAGAGGTGGCATGAGGGCCATTGGGGAATTACTAATGTTCTCTTTCTTGATCTGGGTGCTGGTTATAGAGTTTGTTCAGTTTGTGAAAGTTTATCAATTCATGCACTTTTCTCTATGTGTATTAATACTTTGATAAATTTTATCAAAAAGAGCAAAATACATATAAAACTTCATGCCTTCAGATTTGTCAGTTTGTCCTTAATCATTTTGTATTATATTTGGAAAACTCTTCCTTCATCTGAGATTACAACTTCCTTTTACCTGATGCTTTCTTCTACTACATTTGTGGTTTAATTTTGTTGTCATTGTTGTTGCTTAAACAGCATGCCCAACTAGATGTCCTTCTAAAGCATCATTTTTTTAATTTCTTTTTTTTTAAAGATTTTATTTATTTATTCATGAGAGACAGAGAGAGAAAGAGAGGCAGAGACACAGGCAGAGGGAGAAGCAGGCTCCATGCAGGGAGCCTGACCTGGGACTTGATCCCCGGTCTCCAGGATCAGGCCCTGGGCTGAAGGCAGTGCTAAACCACTGAGCTACCCAGGCTGCCCTTAAAGCATCATTTTAAAAGCTACTTTATGTGTCACCAATGAATGAGTAATGATATATTTAAACAATGCCTTATAGCTAGAAATGTAGATTATATCCCGTTTTCAGTACCAAAAAATAATAATATACAAACAATTGAGCAATAATGAGTTAAATATTCATCCATTAGGAGTTCCAGAAAGAGGACAGAGACAATAAAGTGGAAGAAACCAATAGATAGTAGAGGAAGTTTCTCAGGAGTGAAGAAAGAAGAGTCTTCAGAGTGTAATGTCCTTACCACACTGAGCAGGATACCGAAAAAAAGATCCACACTTAGAAGTCAAGTTAAAGTAGAAAACTCCAAGGATACAAAGAATGTTATAAAAATTCCAGTAAATTAAAAGCAGGTTACCTGAGATGCAGTGAGAATCAGCTTGACATTAGACTTCTCACCATCAAGAGTGAAGAAATCCTGTGTCTTTTTTGAGGAAAATGATAAACCTCAAATTCTGAATAGGCCCCCAGCCAAACTTTCAATTAAAGATATTTTTGATAAGTCAAGCACTCAAAATATTTACCACCCATGTAGCTGATATGAGCATAATTATTTGAAAAGTTTTCCTTAAACATAAGAAGAAATATAAGAAAATGATTTGAGGTACACAAAACAGTAACAAGTGAGCATGGTAGAGTGAGTGAAGTAGTTAGAACATGATGAGAAGCACTGGGACCCATATGATGCTGGAAGCCTTCTTTAAGCAGCAAGCGTTTGGTGGCATTTGTTGTAGGTTTGTACTTGGACATGGTTCTAGCCATGTATGCAAAGACAGTGTCACTTTATTTCTCTGTAACTTTAATATTAGTATTAATGAGAAACAACCTGCCCTCCGTTCCTATCCATCACTAGAGTTGCAAAATACACTTTTCAGATATGCCTCCCTGTTTTTGTTTTAAACTGCATTTTTGAGGTAACTCAGTATTTTTCTGGAGAAAGTCCCAGCCCTCATTATTCTTTTCTGTCTTTCCCAAGATGGTAGTGCTTACTTTTTTTGGCATGGGGAGGTTTATATATCTTTATGATGTTGGGAGACAAATCTTTAGATGCATTTATAGGGATCTTTGTGCTTTCTTTGGGTTCTTGCTGGCTTCTGCCATGGACTGTATGATTTTGGCTAGTTCTTGAGCCATTAGGTGGTGTCTGCTGGGTTACGTACGGCTCACCTTGTCTGGCCTTCCAAGGAGAATGCTGTCACCTGAGGCTGAAGTCTTTTGCAAAGTCCTGGTTGTCCATAATCTCTTTGTTTGGACCACACACCCAGTTGATTCACAGTGTTCTTGGTACCTCCATTTCCCCTCATCAGGACACATGAAGTCTTCTGGGTTTTCTCCTTATTTCACACAACCATAATGAATGCAAGCTCAGGCCCTATATTTAGATAATTTCCTCCATGCATGCTATACCAGTAATCTCTACATGTTTTAGAATTTGTGACAAGCTGAATGGAGGGCTTCTCCTAAAACATTGCAAAGTCCCTCAAGCTATGATCTAGGAAGTAGTTTGCTAGCCTATAGTGATCTCATGAATCCTTGTGCTAACTAGAAGGTTACCATTATGCATAAACCCTGTGGGATTTCAGCCTGGAGGAAAGCCAATGCATAGGTTTCTGACTATTTGCTTTTCCATCTCCTTCTCTTCTTCATATTCAGCATAAAGCTAGAAGGGTTAGACTTTCTCATGTGGTTCCCATGTGGGGATTTATTATATCCTGAATTCTCTTTTTTCCTTTGGTTTGTGGATCAACTCCCAGCTCTTGAGAACCCAAGAAATATAGAAAATTCTTCTCCTCTCAATATGACAATTTCCTTGATAGGAACCTGGAAG
The DNA here is from genome assembly GCF_048418805.1 of Vulpes vulpes. Classification (NCBI taxonomy): domain Eukaryota; kingdom Metazoa; phylum Chordata; class Mammalia; order Carnivora; family Canidae; genus Vulpes; species Vulpes vulpes. Next base: position 55,287,746 of record NC_132790.1, read on the forward strand.
TCCTTTATTAATTAGTTGGAAACTATTGACTTGTATATTCTTTCTGGTATCCACTGTCTTCTTTAATATGATAAGTCTTAAGCTTCATTTAATCTAAGGACAGTTAAGGCTTCCTTGATTCCTCCCAATCTAAACCAAGTCTGCCAAGTTTATACCCATCCAGGGCATAGTTTCATAGTTATAGTTTCTTTGTGTGACTATCATCTGTTTATTACGTGGATCCCCTATCTAATGCATATTGTGAAACAAAGGCCTTTAGACAAATCTATGAATTACCCTGAGAATAAGGTATTTCAAACTCATCAAGGACTACCTCATTGTTGTTTCTCCGTTTAAAATGACAATAAAGCTGAGAGGTGAGAAACATCTGTATGTGTGTGCCTCATGATGAAGTGTGAGCTGGGGAAGGACGTGGATCCATTTTGTCCTCCTTTGTAGATACTTGCACAGTTTTTTTCCATGATGGGGTCTTGCTGGACAAGGGGTGTGAAGGAGCCAACATCTTGGTTTTGCCATATTGTTGCCATGAGAACAAATCATTATATATCCTTGGGTCTCTTTTTTCTTATCATATCATTGTATATTTCCTTTACATTGTCTTTTTAAATTTTCCAGAGAATCACGTGAGGTAGCAGATCATTGCTCCTGTGACCACATTGATGTAGAAGCAACAAAGATAGCGAGCTGAGACTAACACTGTGTTCTGGTGATTCCTATTCAGATCTCCTTCCACCACCATGTATGCCAGATCTCTGGTTATGTTTATTAATTTGAAAAATGACTACTTTGGCTGGATGATTTGTCATTAGCTCAGTTTGCTTATCCATGTAATCGGTATAGTAATAATTACCTAAGTAGAACTAATGTGAGGATTAGCATTCGTAAAGTGCTCAATATGGGATGATATATATATTAAGAGTAGATCCATGATATTTGACAATTTCTATTCTGAAAATCACCTCCTTGTCAATTACATTTAGAGGGAATTGGCTTCTCTAGTTACTATTGTGACATTTTTGCAACAACAGCAAATGCAGATCCCAGGTGTCTATTTTAAGCAAGTGTTTGGCCATTCAGAATAAGAGCCATTGAGTAATTTTTTCTACTCATTGAGTAATTTTTTCTACTCATCTTGCCATTTGGAAGTTGGTGTCTGATCAAGAGGAGGGGGCACTCGAGTCATTTTAGAGTTACTCCATTGAAGTGTTGCAGGTAGCAGATACCTCAACTCCAAATTGTGATTGCTTAGTAGTGGCTACTTACAGTGCTGCTTTGGGAAGGATTCTCAGGCTTTATCCAGACTCAGTTTGAGAGGGAACTGTAATTGGTTAATGATGTCTGTAGTGAGAATTGGAGGTTGAAGCAATAATAGCAAAGCACCATATTTTACATTCACAATGTTTGAAAACAATGTAAACTTTGTATGGAGGCACAAAAACCCCTGAATAGAAAGCAATTCTAAGAAAGAACAAAGCTGGATCCATCACATCTTCTGATTTCAAACTATATTACAATGCTATAGTAATTAAAAATTAAAACAGTGTGGTACTGGCATGAAAACAGGCACATAGACCAATGGGAACACAATTGAAAGCCCAGAAATAAACTTAATGCGTATACAGTCAATTAACCTTTGAAAAAAGGCTCCAAGAGCATACAATAGGGAAAGGAAAGTCTCTTCAATAAATCATGCTGGGAGAACTAGATATCCATAAACAAAAGAATGACAGTGGACCCTATCTTATACCACTTACAAAAATTAACCCCAAATGGATTGAAGACCCATAAAAGTCCTGGAAGAAAACATAAGGAAAAATATCTATGATATTGGTCTTGGCAGTGATTTTTTGGATATGATGTCAGAAGCACAGGCAAAAAAGCTAAAATAAATAAGTGGGACTATATAAAACTAGAAAACCTTCTCCACAGCAATGGAAACAATCAATAAAAGGAAAAGGCAACCTATAGAATGGAGAAAAATATTTTCAAGTCATGTATTTGATAAGTCAAGTTCCAAACTATATGAAAGGAGCTCATGTAACTCAATAGCAAAATAAATAAACAAGCAAACAAATAAATAAAGGGCAAAGCATCTGAACAGACCGCTTTTTCAAAGACATACTAATGGCCAATAGCATTAAAAGGTGCTTAACATCATAATAATCAGAGAAATGCCATCAAAACCATAATGAGTTATCAACTCACACCTGTCAGAATGGCTGTTATAAAAAAGACAAGAAAGAGCAAGTACTGATGAGGATGTAGAGAAAATAAAAGTTTTGTGCACAATCGATGAGATAGAAATTAGTTTAGCCAGTGTGGAGAACTCTATGGAGTTTCCTCAAAAAATTTAAACTAGAGCTAGCAATCCCACTTCTGGGCATATATCTGAAGGAAACAATAATCAGTAATGAAGAGATACATACACCTCCATGTCAATTATAGCATTATTCACACTAGACAAAGCATGGAAAGAACTTAAGTGTTCATCGACAGGTGAAGTAATAAAGACAATGTGGTATATATCTACAATGGACTATTATTTGTCTATTATTTGTCCGTAAAGAAGGAAACTTGCTACAATGTGGATGAATCTGGGGGACATTGTGCCCTGTGAAGTAAGCCAGACAGAGAAAGTAAAAAACTGTATGGTATCACTTATATGTGGAATAATAAAAAATAAAAAGCTAATCTCATAGAATCATAGAGTAGAATGGTGGTTGCCAGAGGTTGGAGGGTGCAGAAAATGGGGAGACATAGATAAAAGAGCACAAGATTTCAGCTATATCAGTTCTGATGATCTACTATTACAGCACAGTGACTATAGTTAAAAATGTAGCATTATATACTTGAAATTTGCTAAGAGTAAATCTTCAGCCTTCTCACTAGAACAAAGAAGAAAAAAGAGTTAACTACATGAGGTGACATATGTGTTAATTAACTTGATCTTGATGATTGTGTTGCAATGTGTGTGTGTATAAAATAATCACATTGTATAATCTAAATATATACATTTTCATTTGTCAATTATTCTTCAGTGAAGCTGGAAAATGTGCTGGAAAGTGTGCTGTATGATTTTTGAAAAAGGTAAACTAAGTATTATTTGAAATATGCACTAAAATGTACTCCTTACTTAATTTGAATGGCTTTTTCTAGTTACTTTCTTCTTTAATACACTTGTGATTGTCCACCTTAATGGAAAATTAAGTTTTAATTTGGAGAGGACATTTTGGATTCTGAAGAATTTGGAAGGAAAAGGAAAAATGAGCCTGGGACGAGCAATGAGGTGGGGGTTTGGATTTATTATTCTTTCTTTGCCCTCCCACATTTTCTCTCCCTATTCTGTTGTCTGTGCTCTTGAAGGAAGACCCATATAGACTATCTCAATGGGCTTCCTTGCTCTTCAGCTTCCAGGTGGATTTGGACAATGGTAAGCCCTATACTGGAGAACAAGAAGATAGAGGCTTTGTCTACCCCCTCTGTGTCCCTGCCATCAGGCCTCTGTCTGGAGCTGTGCCTTTCATGACTGTATGGCCCACTGTGTGGCCTTCCGTAGTCTACCTTCATGGAACCTCAGGAGTGCTATTTCTTTGACATGTCCCATCAGACATGGGGGCAGAAAAGGGGTTTTGCTTTCCTCTTCTCTGACTGGTACAACATTTCTTGTTGATTTCCTTAACCTTTTCCACAATTCTATAACTCCTCCCTTCAAAGAATCTCTGAAACTTGACGGGACCCTGCCTGATTCAGGGTCTTATCTGATCCAGATGGAGAATGAGAATCATGGTGAGCGAGGGAACCAAAACTACCTAGAAGGAGCAGAGACAAATGTACAGGCAGGAGTGACCGTCTAGACTGTGCTGCCTGGTAAAAGAGCCAGTTGTTGATTAATGAAGGGAAGAGAGCACAGAAGACGATGGTTTCCAAACCTCAATTTCAGCAATAATTTTAACTTCCTGATTCCTTTGAACTTTATTTTTTTGCTTTCTCTTCAGATAAGAGCTGCTAACAAGGAAAAAAATGGACTGATTTAAATTTCATCTTCTTTAATTTTTTCAGTGCAGGCTGAAGTAGAGCTGCTCATGAGCAGTGGAAAGACAACAAGTGTTCTTTGGAGGGGTGAGAAGGAAGGCTGGGGAGACCACAACCCCTGCCTAAGTGGTAAAACTACAGAGAGAGATGGTCTGTATTCGGATGCGCTGGGTGCTGTAACACACAACCTCCCAATCTCCTTTGCTTAACACAGTATAGGTGTAGCCTCATCCACTGCAGAGCCCAATGCAGTAGTAGACAATGGTGCTGTACTCTATGTAGTCAATCAGGGACCCAGGACTGTCTGATCCTTTGGGTCTCTGATAGAAATCTCCACTACATCTTCTGTGTCTGACTTGGAGACAAGGAAAGAAAGAGAACATGAGGATTGTGAGAGAAGTGCCAGGCCTGAAGGCAGCATATAAGTTCTGTCAATGTAGAACTCAGTCACGTGGTCTCATTGCATTATAGGGGAAGCTGAGAAATGCAGTCTAGGCACATTCCCAAGAAGAAAAGAAATAGGATGAGCGCACACATAGGAACACCACCAGAGCCTTTGTCCATGTTGGTTGGGAGCTCACAGCTCTGAATTGGGGAAAGACCCTTCCTCAACAGTGTCTGTGCTCATTCACGGCCTTACTCATAGCTCTTGATTCATCCCTTCCTTGTCAAAATTGAGTTAAGGTCAAGGAAACTCTTTCTGATGATAACTGACTCTTTCTGAAGGAGGGAAAAGGAGAAGAAGAACTACTATTTCCTTATAGTCTAGTACTCATAGTCTAGAGGAACTGAGCTTCAAGCTTTTCAGATCTGATTTTGAAACTTTGTTGTGTCATTCATCTATTCTGGGCCTGCATTTTTCCAACTGTGAAATGAATTAAAAACCTTATCTTAAAAGGTTAGTGTGGTATTGAGGATAGTGGTTGTCATAGCATACAGGTCTAATGTCATATTAGTCTATAACTCTTGGTGGACTCAGAAGTGGAAGGAAATGTTCAGATTTTGCTTCCAATTCCTATAACTCATGAGAGTTGTTAACTTAAAGAGGAATCAAGTTTCCTGATGCTGTCTCTTTCCTGAAAATTGACCAATAGACATTGAATTCAGTTATGGCCTCTTGCAAAGAGTATAGGAGTAATGACAATGACTAGCCATTTCCCCTTTTCTGGAACAAAACTGAGGTTTGGAAGGGCATGCCCAACTGTCTGATTCTTGGTCCATCCACATCAATGGACCAAGTGGATGGCTGTTGGAACAGTGTTGGGAAAAAGAACTGATGGGAGCAATTAGGGCTGATTTTGAAATTTTAGAGCTTAGATGACCTTGTGGAAATTTTTTCCTCTATTTATCATTGAAATACAATAAATAAAGATAATTCTTAATTCTCTCAGCCCAAATGTGTTTTAGTTTGTGCTACCTAGGCCTTCAGGGACCATGATTATAGTCCTGATTATTGGAATAGTAAGGGTGCTAACCAAATGGTATGAAACAAATAACCCTACTTAGTAGTTACTAGATGCAGGCACTTTCAAACATGTTTATTATTTTTGTCTTGGCAGACTTAGGATGAATACAGCACCAGCTGGCTACAGAGTGAAGCCTTTTCCATAGTACAATGCTGTCCTTTGGTTGTGTAGCAGTTAGTGCTATAAATTCATCAAGTTCATGTATCATGTGATGAGGTGCCTTTGTTACACTGCATGGAAATCATGTAGCCCTTGTTACTCTACTTGATAGTTGGGCAGTGATTGGGGGTGACTGTTTCCAACAGTTTTCATTAGGAATGTTCCGTATTTCACTTTTAGTCTTTTAAGTGAGCTACTTTCTGTGGGTCCACTTTCCAAGCACAGCCAGAGTCCCCAGTTTCATGATTCAGAGTGGATCTGGCTGTCCAAAGTTGTGTGTCAAGGGCCAAGTTTCCCAAAGGAGTTCAAGAGGAACGTTAATGTTCTAGCAAAGATCTATATCAGGGTGGGGAGAACAAGCCTGGAGAGCAAAGGAATAGAACAGGGTCTAGGCTTGTCAAGAGGGTCCTAGAGACTTCTTGGAAGTTATTTGATATCCAGGACATAAAAGTCTCAGAAAGACCCTAAGTTCGCTACTCAGATGGGAAGACATCCACCCTTTTTGTATGTTCTGGGCAGGAGTAACCTTGGTGGACAAGGTGTGTCTATTCAAAGTCTTAGTGTCTATGGCAGCTATGGGCTCTAAAGTAGAGACTGGCTGAAGCGAAACAGCTCTCCCCATAACCCTGTCCACAAGAGCAAGGACAGGTGAGCAAGACCACCATACAGATTTTTTTCCTACAGATTTTCAGGAAGTGGAGGAAGGGTAAAGGCTAACTCTTGTTTGACATTTCTGCTGATCTTCTTCTTTCTTACACTCTACTCAGGAATTCAGAACTATAAGAAATTGCTTTGTTAACCAAATGGGCAATTTAATGAATACTTGAAATCAAAAGAAAGACCTGCAATATCTTTATCTGTGTAATTAATTAGCCTATGTCTGTGAAGTGTTCTGAGCATGTGAAGTGCCAAGGATATCTTATGTTATTAATTATTATTATACATGGGAAACATAACTGGATTTCTTGACCTCCATGCACTTAATGGTTCCTGTTTAATGGTGTGTTAATTGTAGCTTTACTTTTTGATAAGCTTCGATTCTTTTTAGGTGGTGATATATTGAAACACTTTTTCATGCCTTTCAAGACTTTGCTTTAGAAAATCAAGTTTTGAAAATGTGTGCAAGTGTTAGCGGCAGTGAGGAGCAACTGAATGTGCCTCAGGGGGAAGGGTGTGTGGCTGCATAAGAAGCAGATTTTTAGAAGATACACCTGCCAGCATCATATTAAATTAAATGGGGAGAAGAAGAGACACACTTAGGTGTGCAATAATGAAAATCTGAACAAAGGTAGTGACTAGGAATTGGGGACTGTATGATAGAGAGAGAAATTTATTATTTTAGGAAGTGTTGAACATCATGTCCCAATGGGCCCTCTGGTGTACTAGGGAAAAATTGTAGGTAGCTTAATTCCCTCTGTTAAAAATAAAAAGGAGTCTGGGGAGCTGGAAGTAGCTTTGTAAATGGATAGATGCAAAATGAATTTGGAAGGGGAGCACCACAAGATGCCAATGGGCTTGAAAAGGAGATCCCCTGTGGCAAGTAAGAGCATGGGTCTGAGGCATGAGGCTGGTTTTGTCCAGGCCCAGGTTAAGCACAGGATGGTCTAGGAGTCAAGTTTGTCTGCTAATCTGTACTTTACTACAATATAACACTCCCTTGCTATTACTATTAGTAGTCAGTAAAAATATGACTATACCCCTCCATGTTGTGGGGATGGTATGTTAGAGAAGTCAAGGTGTTCCATCCCTGGGTCAGCCACAAGCAGAGAGAAGTGGAAGTTGAAAGATCAACATGAATTGAGTGCAATGTCAGCCAAAGTGGACTCATGTGATTCTGGGAACAAAAGCCAATAGGAATTCAGTATAGTCTTGATCAGGGCATGGCTTTCTAACAGCTTATGAGATGGGATCAAGCTAATCTTATTTAATGTCCAAAACCCAAGTGACTAGAGCTGTATCTAGATATCAAAAGGAAAGCAAATCCTGGAATTGGAGATACTTTCCAGATTGAGCATTATATGAAGAACCTTATGCAAGACAGAATCCCATTGCCTCCTTCCAGTTCTGTCCCATGTATATCCATTTGTTATATATATACACATATATATGTATATATATAACCTTTCTTTTCAAGAATAGACACCCATATCTCAATGAGACAAACTGTCTTTTCAGAGCTTTTAGAAAATCCTGTTTCCCTCCTCCCAGAAGCATTTGGTTCTGGATTACTCTGGGCTCTTAATGGGACAAAGTCCATATAACTACTCTGGATAGTTCTGGACTTTTAATGAGATGAGAACCAGAGGCACTGGTTCCCAGACCACTTTTGGCTATTAATGATGTGAGGCTAACAAAGGATGGACTAACTTCATTTTTCTCAAGCTCCCCAGAGCCCAGATATAGCTCTGCCATTCCAGGAAATTTATACAGACAAGAAATGCAAACATATGGATGAAGTCTCAAATTGCTACCTTCTTTCCCTAAGGCTTCTCTACTTCTATTTTTCATGTTGTTTCTTTTTTATTTAGTGTGTGTGTTGGTAGGCATTATAAGTGGAGAGGTGGAGGTGGAAAGCTGGGCGGGTAGCTGCTTATGAATTCTAGACCTGGACTTTTGTCATTAAATAGCTATGTGACCCTTGGCAAGCCACCCAGCCTTTCCTTCTCTGCCTAGCTCTGACTATCTACCTACCTACTGTATGGACTTTTATGAGATTGCTTTGTTTAGCTACCTCTATTGACAAAATGCTCAGGGTAACTGGTCATTTTATCTGCCAGAACAACAACAACAACAAAAAAAGAGTAACAAACGTTTTCTTCCACATGAACACTGAGGAAAGATACTACATTACTGCTTACTTTAATAACTTGAGGTGCAAATGTCTTCCCAGTCTGGCCTCTGGGACTCACTTGTGAAATGGCTTGAGTGTTGGAGTCACTGCCTTATTGGAGAGAAATTTCAGAAGTCACCACCCCACTCCAGGAATGAAGGTAATGTCAAGGATCCTAGGCGAATATCCCAATATGTCTCTATGTTTCTTTCTCTCGTCATCCTAGGATGCAAACAGGTTGAAGACAGGAGCTGTCTTTAATGGAATCTGAACAGTGCCTAACCCCTGTGGATATTCATTGAATGTTAAATAACAACAGTGATCATGTAATAATGATGCCCAGCTCACTGGGGAGAGAATACCAAATAGGTTGGAATTTTCCCATTACTGACAGTCAGCCCAGGAGCATCCTGAGGTGAATTTAAAAACCTTGGCAATTCGAGTCACATTTCCCATAAGAAATACATCTTCTAGCTTGGAGTAATTGTTTGGTTTATTGCTGGTTTACTGTGTGATTTGTTAGTCTTTGTTTAAATCTTCCAGGTCTGGAAGAAAGATATTGTGCTTTAATGATAAATAATCTCAAAGAGAGAGAAAAAAAAATCCAATCAGCTCCCCTGGCCAGTATCTTTTTCCTCTTTTTCTTCATCCAGTATTTTTTTTCCAACTGCATTAGTGTTCTAAAGTAAATTATTACCATATGAGCTCAATTTAAAGAGCTGCTATAGAAAACAGGCAGCCACAAGCTATTAAGAAAATAACCCTATTTCACTTTTGAGTGAAAAGGAAAAAAAATAACTCCATTCAAGATACATGAATACTTTTTTTTTCTCTTTTTTTTGTATTTTTTTTTATTGGAGTTCGATTTGCCAACATATAGCATAACACCCAGTGCTCATCCAGCCAAGTACCCCTCTCAGTGCCAGTCACCCCCACCCCCAACCACCTCCCTTTCCACCACCCCTTGATTGTTTCCCAGAGTTAGGAATCTCTCATGTTCTGTCACCCTCACTGATATTTCCCACTCATTTTCTCTCCATTCCCCTTTATTCCCTTTCACTATTTTTTATATTCCCCAAATGAAAGAGACCATATTTTGTTTGTCCTTCTCTGATTGACTTACTTCACTCAGCATAATACCCTCCCCAGGTCCATCCACATGGAAGCAAATGGTGGGTATTCGTCGTTTCTAATGGCTGAGTAATATTCCATTGTATACATAGACCACATCTTCTTTATCCATTCATCTTTCAATGGACACCGAGGCTCCTTCCACAGTTTGGCTATTGTGGACATTGGTGCTAGAAACATTGGGGTGCAGGTGTCCTGCCGTTTCACTGCATCTGTATCTTTGCGGTAAATCCCTAGCAGGGCAATTGCTGGGTATAGGGCAGGTCTATTTTTAACTCTTTGAGGAACCTCCACACAGTTTTCCAGAGTGGCTGCACCAGGTCACATTCCCACCAACAGTGTAAGAGGGTTCCCCTTTCTCCACATCCTCTCCAACATTTGTGGTTTCCTGCCTTGTTAACTTTTACCATTCTCACTGGTGTGAGGTGGTATCTCATTGTGGTTTTGATTTGTATTTCTCTGATGGCAAGTGATGCAGAGCATTTCTCATGAGCTTGTTGGCCATGTCTATGTCTTCTTTGGTGAAATTTCTGTTCATGTCTTCTGCCCATTTCATGATTGGATTGTTTGCTTCTTTGCTGTTGAGTTTAAGAAGTTCTTTATAGATCTTGGAAACTAGCCCTTTATCTGATATGTCGTTTACAAATATCTTCTCCCATTCTGTAGGTTGTCTTTTAGTTTTGTTGACTGTTTCTTTTGATGTGCAGAAGCCTTTTATCTTAATTAACTCCCAGTACATTTTTGCTATGGTTTCCCTGGCCTTCATAGATGTATCTTGCAAGAAGTTGCTGTGGCCAAGTTCAAAAAGGGTGTTGCCTGTGTTCTCCTCTAGGATTTTGATGGATTATTGTCTAAAATTTAGATCTTTCAACCATTTTGAGTTTATCTTTGTGTATGGTGTAAGAGAATGGCTTAGTTTCATTCTTCTGCACATGGCTGTCTAATTTTCCCAGCACCATTTCTTGAAGAGACTGTCCTTTCTCCAGTGGATAGTCTTATCTGCTTTGTTGAATATTAGTTGACCATAGAGTTGAGGGCCCATTTCTGGGTTCTCTGTTCTGTTCCATTGATCTATGTGTCTGTTTTTGTGCCAGTACCACACTGTTTTGATGATCACAGCTTTGTAGTACAACTTGAAATCTGGCACTGTGATACCCCGGCTCTGGTTTTCTTTTTCAATATTCCCCTGGCCATTTGGGGTCTTTTCTGGTTCCACACAAATCTTAAGATTATTTGCTCCAACTTTGTGAAGAAAGTCCATGGTATTTTGATAGAAATTGCGTTAAATGTGTAAATGGCCCTGGGTAACACTGACATTTTCACAATATTAATTCTGCCAATCCATGAGCACGGACTGTTTTTCCATCTCTTTGTGTCTTCCTCAATTTCTTTCAGAAGTGTTCTGTAGTTTTTAGGGTATAGATCCTTTACCTTTTTGGTTAGGTTTATTCCTAGGTATCTTATGCTTTTGGGTGCAATTGTAAATGGGATTGACTCCTTAATTTCTCTTTCTTCAATCTCATTGTTAGTGTATAGAAATGCCACTGATTTCTGGGCATTGATTTTGTATCCTGCCACACTGCCGAATTGCTGCATGAGTTCTAGCAATCTTGGGGTAGAGTCTTTTGGGTTTTCTAGGTACAGTATCATGTCATCGGCAAAGAGGGAGAGTTTGACTTCTTCTTTGCCAATTTGAATGCCTTTTATGTCTTTTTGTTGTCTTATTGCTGAGGCTAGGACTTCTAGTACCATGTTGAATAGCAGTGGTGAGAGTGAACATCCCTGTTGTGTTCTTGATCTTAGGGGAAAGGCTCCCAGTGTTTCCCCATTGGGAATTATATTTGCTGTGGGCTTTTCATAAGTGGCTTTTAAGATGCTGAGGAACGTTCCCTCTATCCTTAAACTCTGAAAGGTTTGATCAAAAATGGATGCTGTATTTTGTCAAATGCTTTCTCTGCATCTATTGAGAGGATCATATGGTTCTTGTTTTTTCTCTTGTTGATATGATTTCTCACATTGATTTTTTTTTACAAGTGTTGAACCAGCCTTGCATCCCAGAGATAAATCCCACTTTATCATGGTGAATGATCCTCTTAATGTCTTGTTGGATCCTATTGGCTAGTATGTTGTCGAGAATTTTTGCATCCATGTTCATTAGGGATATTGGTCTATAATTCTCCTTTTTGGTAGGGTCTTTGTCTGGTTTTGGAATTAAGGTGATGCTGGCCTCATAGAATGAGTTTGGAAGTATTCTATCCTTTTCTATCTTTCGGAATAGCTTTAGTAGAATAGGTATGGTTTCTTCTTTAAATGTTTGATAGAATTTCCCTAGGAAGCCATCTGGCCCTGGACTTTTGTGTCTTGGAAGGTTTTTGATGACTGCTTCGATTTCCTCCCTGGTTATTGGCCTGTTCAGGTTTTCTATTTCTTCCTGTTCCAGTTTTGGTAGTTTGTGGTTTTCCAGAAATGTGTCCATTTCTTCTAGATTGCCTGATTTATTGGCGTATAGCTGTTCATAATATGTTTTTAAAATAGCTTGTATTTCCTTGGTATTGGTGTGATCTCTCCTTTTTCATTTGTGATTTTATTAATTAGAGTCTTTTCTCTCTTTTTTTTTTTAATAATCCTGGCTAATGGTTTATCTATCTTATTAATTCTTTTAAAGAACCAACTCCTGGTTTTGTTGATCTGTTCTACAGTTCTTCTGGTCTCCATTTCATTGAGTTCTGCTTGAATCTTTATTAACTCTCTTCTTCTGCTGGGTGTAGGTTTTATTTGCTGTTCTTTCAGCAGTTCCTTTAGGTGCAAGGTTAGTTTGTGTATCTGAGTTTTTTCCAATTTTTTGAGGGAGGCTTGTATTGTGATGTATTTCCCTCTCAGGACTGATTTTACTGTATCTGAAAGATTATGAATGGTTTTATCTTCATTCTCATTAGTTTCCATGAATCTTTCTAATTCTTCTCTAATTTCCTGGTTGACCCTTTCATCTTTTAGAAGGATGCTCTTTAACCTCCACATGTTTGAATTTCTTCCAAATTTCTTCTTGTGATTAAATTCAAGTTTTAAAGCATTATGGTCTGAAAATATGCAGGGGACAATCCCAATCTTTTGGTATCAGTTAAGATCTGATTTGTGACCCAGCATGTAGTCTAATCTGGAGAAAGTTCTATGTGCACTTGAGAAGAATGTGTATTCAGCTGCATTTGGATGCAAAGATCTGTAAATATCTGTGAAATCCATCTGGTCCAGTGTATCATTTAAAGCTCTTGTTTCTTTGGAGATCTTGTGGTTAGACTATCTGTCATATGCAGAAAGTTCCGTGTTGAAGTCTCCCAGTAAAAGTGTATTATTATAAGTATGTCTTTACTTTGGTTATTAATTGATTGATACACTTGGCAGCTCCCACATTAGGGGCAAAAATATTCATGATTGTTAAGTCCTCTTGTTGGATAGATCCTTTAAGTATGATATAGTCTCCCTCTTCATCTCTTACTACATTCTCTGGGATGAACTTTAATTTATCTGATATGAGGATGGCTACCCCTGCTTTCTTTTGAGGACCATTTGAATGGTAAATGGTTATCCAACCTTTTATTTTCAGGCTGTAGGTGTCCTTAGGTCTCAAATGAGTCTCTTGTAGACAGCAAATAGATGGGTCTTGCTTTTTTATCCAGTCTGAAACCCTGCATCTTTTGATTGGATCATTAAGCCCATTCATGGTCATTGTAATACCTATTCAGTCCCTGTTTTTGTGGATTATTTCTTTGAGCCTCCTGTTTCTTTTAGAGTCCCCCTTAATATTTCTTGCAGAGTTGGTTTGGTGGTCACACATTCTTTCCGTTTCTGCCTATCCTGGAAGCTCTTTATCTCTCCTTCCATTCTGAATGAGAGCCTTGCTGGATAAAGTATTCTTGGCTGCATGTTCTTCTCATTTAGGACCCTGAATATATCCTGCCAGCCCTTTCTGGCCTGCCAGGTCTCTGTGGAGAGGTGTGCTGTTAATCTAATAGTTCTCCCCATATAAGTTAGGGATCTCTTCTCTCTTGCTGCTTTAAGGATTTTCTCTTTATCTTTGGAATTTGCAAGTTTCACTATTAAATGTCGAGGTGTTGAACAGTTTTTATTGATTTTAGGGGGGTGGGAATCTATCTCCTGGATCTGAATGCCTGTTTCCCTTTCCAAATTAGTGAAGTTCTCAGCTATGATGTGTTCAGATATGCTTTCTGGTCCTCTGTCCTTCTTGGTGCCCTCTGGAACCCCAATTAAACATAGATTTTTTTCCTTCTGAGGCTGTCATTTATTTCCCTTAACCTTCCATCATGGCCTTTCAATTGTTTGTCTCTTTTTTCCTCAGTTTCCCTCTTTGCCATCAACTTGTCTTCTATGTCAACTCACTCTTTCTTCTACCCCTTTAACTCTCATCGTTAGGACCTCCAGTTTTGATTGCATCTCATTTAATTGATTTTTAATTTAGGCCTGATTAGATCTAATTCTGCAGTCATGAAGTCTCTTGAATCCTTGATGCTTTTTTCCAGAGCCACCAGTAGCTTTATTATTTTTTTTTTCTCCCGTACCTTTGTAATTGTGCTTCTGAATTGGCTTTCTGATTTCTAATTGTAATCCAGTTTCTGTAACTCTGTGGCAGAGAGTACTGTTTCTGATTATTTCTTTTGTGGTGAGTTCTTCCTAGTCATTTTTTAGTGCAGAGTGGCTAAAATGAGTTGTACTGGAAAAAAAGAAAAAAAAAAAGAGGGGTACCCTGTGGTTCTATATACTGTAAATCCCTCGACTTCCCCTGGAGCTTTCCAGCGCCCGTAGGTCAAGAACTTGCTCTTCCCCTGTCCCTGCAGCTGGTCTTCTGGGGAGGGGCCTGCTGTGCTGACTCTCAGGTGTGTGCACCTGGGGGAGCCTCCCTGCCCCCTGCCAGGTGCACGGCTCAGTGGGAGCTGTTTACCCGTGAGGCCCCTGTTCCCTGGTGGCCCCCCTCCGTCCCAGGCACAGGGTGACACGCGGAGGAACCACCCCACTGGCGGCGGCCAGCTCCCCAGCCCTGGAGTCAGCTCCCCCAGTAACTCCCGCAGCTCCCAGTCCGCACCGGCCTGGATGCTCTGGGGATGGGGGGAGGGCGCCGACCTGCACAGCTTGGGGGCGCCCCAGGGCAGGAGCGTCCTCGCTGTCCTGTGTCCTCTCCGCCTCCGCCTGTCCCGGGGGAGCGCAGGGTCGTGGGCTGTGTCCCCCGCTCTCTGGGCTCCGGGGCCTGCGCTGCTGGAATCGCTCCCGGGCGGCTCCCGAAGGCACAGGGCGCAGCGCCCCCGCGCGGAGCCACAGCCTGAGCTGCCCCCGAGGCCCCGCCGGGCGCTGTCCCCCGGGCACCTCCTGTGTTAGTGACCCCGGGACCCTGGGGGCTCCCCCCGCCCCGGCTCTGCCCAAGGTCCCTGCGAGCGCCCTTCGGTCGGGGAAGAATCCGGCGCCGACGTGTCAAGTTCCTGCTGCTCCGGGCGGGGCTTCCCCGTCCCGAGGCTCTCGCTGGGGCCTCGGCCGGCTCCTCCAGGCCCCTCCCCCACCGGATTCTTTTTTCTTTTTCCTTTTTTTCCATCTTCCTACCTTGTTAGAAGCGCAAACCCTCTCTCTGTAGCGGTCCAGCTGTTCTCTCTTTAAATCTCAGGCTGAATTCGTAGGTTTTCAGGCTGATTTGAAAGTTACCTAGGTAAGTTGGTGGGGACGGGTGACTTGGGGACCCTACTCCATCGCCATCCTACACATGGTTCCCCTACATTTTTTTTTTTTTTTGAACCAGAATCTTTCTCTATGGTGTCAATGAAAAGGAACTGTGGCCTTCTTATCCTCCCAGCTTAGCCCCTCCTCAGTTTAGCCCCAGTCTTATTCCATAGTGTCCTGGAGGAAGCTGTCAGAAGTCTTGGTTAAAAGCTTTCTGATGGGGCCATTCATGATTGGTTTGGAAAAAGCCAGGTTTAGTGGGTGCGAACATGGCTTCTGTCTTAAGATCTGCCATGCCGTGTAGAGCACAAACATCTTGACAAGTGTTTAAACGCTGCTGTGGTATTACTGGCCTTGTGCATCATTTGTTTATTTATTTATGGTTTACTAAGTGCCAGACATTTTGCTAAGTGACAAGGATATAATAAATAAGACACAATTTTGCCTTAAAATGGTTGCATCATAGAGATGAGTACACAATTATAGACTCTCTTGATGAATATAATGAAAATGACAGATACAGCTTGGAGGTGGGCTATGGGACCACAGTAGCTTTCTGAAGGAGGTGATACTTGAGTTTCTTTCAAGGACAAATAGGAATTTGCCAGTTGGAGGGGGATTAGGAAAGAACCCTTCACTGTAACATCTTTTTTGCTTTCTGCCTCTTGAAATCTAGATAGAATTATTTTACCCCACATTTCCAAATATTGCCAATGTCAAAGGGGAGCCCCTTTCATGCCCATTTCTATTTCTCTGTGTATACCACAAGTTCTAACTAATTCTAAATAATCAGGCACCTAAAATGGAGCTTATACTGGGTTGGGTGCTTTGTAACATCTTGTTTTAATTTTACTCCTATATTTAACAGACGAGGAGGCTGAAGTCACAGAGCAGATAATTCAGAAAGCCTAGTCTTTTTTCCAAAATCTAAGCTCTTCATACAAAACCAAAACAAAACCAAAAACAAAACAGAAAATCTAAGTTCTTCTCACTATAGTAGTATGTTGCAAATTAAAAAGAACAAAAATCTATATGGTCTAAGTGGAAAGATATTCCAGTCTGACCTCTCCACTTTCTATCATGAAAGATCATCTACCAGGTTTATGGTATTTGCCTGAATAGAGAAGTACCATTATTATTATATTTGAACAGGGTTATTTGTTATGCTTGCCTTTTATTTTTCAGTATTGTCAGGCTTTGAAGTGTACATTTTAAAGTACATTTCCATTTCTTATGAAAGACACCTTGATGTTTCTGTGGATCCGAAAAGAAACGTGAATTCCTAAGCCAGTTGCTAATAGACTTTCAGAGATACTGAGCAGCATGATGCCAAGGTAGAAAGACTGGAACCTTCAGAGTCTCCTGCTCCTGTGTAGACATTATGACATAAATCTTGATTCTGAAGTGTCTATTTAGGGATTTTTCCCTCAATGGGTACACCCAAATTCAAAGAAGAGTATTAGGAAGTTTCGAGCTGATCATCAGCCCTAGACTGGTCCTAAGGCAAAGACTACTGACTATGATAATGTTTTTTTCTTCTTCCTAGGTATATGGCCAGACTGTATTTCCCAGCCTTCCCTGCACTTCACTCTGGTCATGTGACTGCATTCTAGCCAACGGATTGTGGGCATCCATGATGTACATCATTTCCAAATTTATCTCCTAAAATCTACCATGCAGGTTTCTCCATGTTCTGCAGCTTTTCCAAGTGTCTGGAATGGGGATGACTTTCAGGGTGATCTTGGAAGCCCTGTGGTGAAAATCCATGATCAATTTTTTTCCCTGAATCACCATGTGGAATAATCCATTCTCTGCCAAAAACTGTTAGGTGAACATGGAATAAACTTCTATTGTACTTCTATCATTTTTTTATAGGCTTATTTGTTACAGTACTTGGTGTTAATTTAAATGCTATCTGCCATCATTTTTTTTAAAGATTTTGTTTATTTATTCATGAGAGACACAGAAAGAGAAAGGCAGAGGCACAGGCAGCTAGACATCGTTTCTGGTACTTCAGGGTCACGCCCTGAGCCGCAGGCAAACACACAACCCCTGAGCCACCCAGCCTACCATCATTCTTTGAGACTTTATTGTCATAATCTTCATATACGTGTCCTGAATTTTGCAATTTATGCTGTGGGGAGCTCAGCAAGGATAAATTTGGAGGAGTTTGTGAGGCTTTAAATTGAAGTATGTCACCCAGGTTACATTCTTCAGGCCAGATCTCTGCCTATAGCTGGTTTGCATGGCTTGTCTCCTAAGGGTTTTACAATCATGGGGATGGGATATCGTTCTGACTGTGGTCTAGCAGAGATCTTTTTCCTTGATTGATTTATCAAAATGTTGTTTCTGTGGAAAGGTTTCTGGTGAGGTTTCTGGCCACCAGGGCCTGCTATCTCTGTGTCCTTATTCTTTTTCTTCTCTTGAAGAGTTGTCTATTACAGTGGCTTAATTAACTCTGACTATTTTCAAAATTTTATTCAGATAATAGGGTGTGAATCTTCCTGCTCTCAGAAGTCAGAGCTACTGAGTGAGAGCTATGTTTGACAGTGGGGAGTAAAGCTATTTCTTCTTTTGCTGATACATAAAGTATATATCAGTGGAAGGTACTGGCAAGGGCCTGGTGTCAGTGAAATGCTTTATAATACTAATTTAATTAGGAAAATATGTTTATATGTTGTCAATGTTTCTAGAGTTCTTTGTAAATCTGAGGGTTGGGGACAGTTTTCTTGGGTAGATTAAGGGGAAACCTGGGTCCTTCTCTCGGTGTGTCTGGCCCATATACAGACAATAAGCCAGGAAAAATCTTTTACTGGGCAAATCCAATTCTCATTTTATTAAAATGATCCAGAGCATGACTCAAAAAGGAGTGGGCAGAGTGGTCCATGACCCTGTTACTAGAAATTGCAGGGTCTGAGAACTAGGTTAAATGCTTGTTCTCTCTGTGATTCTGCATTGCCATTTACTTCTTATTTCTCCAGACAAAAGAAGGTTGAAGTGGGAAGGATGCCTGTGTATTATGCAGTACTCACGGATGATATCTTCATGATACGTTCTTTCTATTTCTGGGTCTTGGCAATACGGTGCAAGTGGGTAGGAATAAGACCACTTAGCAGTTGGGAATTTTGAAAGTATGTTTGATATTATATATTATCACTTTTATACCCATATTTCCAATCTAGCATGTTACCACCCAGTCTGAATTGAATAGAACGTTATTGATCTCTCTAGACAGAGGCATCTCTTTTTACTTTTCTGGGTTTCCTATTTAGGGTGGGTATTTATAACAGAACATGCCATGATTCTTCACATGTGTGCCATTAATATGTTGTTTATTACTATTTGGAAATCTATCTGAGCATTTGTCTCCACTCAACCAGAATACTCCTGACACCATCCCTAGGCAGCAGTAATAGCCATATTACTTAGGAAAGGCTATGGCTTTCTTACCTTTTAAAAAAATATTTTGTCTAAATAATTCTTTCTAACCCTCATTGAAGTTCTTAAATTGATTATCCTCATTCATAGACTCTCCCAGGGGAAATTGGAGTAGCTTCCTTAATAATTGCCCTTTCATTTAGATCATGTTGAATTGTCTCAACTTAAATAGTGACTGCTAAGTTACATCAGCAGCAACCAATCCTTGAAACTATTGGAATTCAGATTGTACTTTTAACTTAACCAGTACCAAAACATTTGTTGTATATGCCATCAATGGGTCCAATTGCCCCTGGAACCACTTTGTCTTTCTAAGTCTCTGAGAACTGGCGAGAGCCGATTCTGTACTAGAATGCATAACTTCGTGGAAAACCGATGTCTGATAGAACTCAGTGGCAGACAAATATTGAATGTCTTTAATTATGTCTTGATAATTTCTAGCTGGAAAATTTTATTGGTTTTCTTCTGGAGATTATGTTGGTTTAGTTGTATCTGTAAGAAATCACCATAAAGGGGCTGATTTTCTTTCATTTTTTTTTTTTTTTTATGTGGCTGGATGGGATTCCCTCCTCCCATTGTTAAGTGAGCTTTTTTACAAGGTAGTTCAGGCCTAAAAAGGAGACAGACATTGTTTTTAGCATAATCAAGTAGAGGAGGTGTGCTAGTGGGGTAGTAATCTCACCCCACAGCTTGAGTTGATCCGCTTGGGCTGGATATCTCACAGACATAATCAGACCCAAATAGTGGTCCTTTCCCTCCTCCTCTGGTTTACTAGGCTACCTTCTTCCTCTTTAATAGCAGCACCATTTGTGAAGATTGATAGGGACTGTTCATACATCTTGAAGGCCATAACCAAGAGAAATGGGAAGAGAAAGGAGGCTTTCATTGCAGAAAAAGAGAATGAGAGGGAGGGTCTGGGAGGTACCATCTGCTCTTGAGGGGGATGGCTACCTCAGTCTCATGGAGTCTGAGATCTTGTATCAGATGAGTTAATTTGGCACCAAGGAATAGAAATCCCCAACACAAATGATGAGGGAAGAAGGAAAACTTATTTCATGTAGA
Source organism: Vulpes vulpes (assembly GCF_048418805.1). Classification (NCBI taxonomy): domain Eukaryota; kingdom Metazoa; phylum Chordata; class Mammalia; order Carnivora; family Canidae; genus Vulpes; species Vulpes vulpes. The sequence continues at coordinate 55,307,582 of NC_132790.1, forward strand.
TGCAGTTTGTGATGCATTTGAGATTGGCTCCAGCTTCCCCAGACTTCCTAGTTTATGCCTTCCTCCATGTGTCAGCTTTGTTCTAGGATGGACGGCTTAGTGGCCTCAGTAGCTTCAGGTTATCTAGACATTAAAGCAACAGAGGGAGAAGAAGAATGGCCTTTTCTGTGGGTTTCTCTTTACTTTAAGACTTTCCCCATTACATTATTTCTTATTGGTTACTTGCCCATTCCTTAACCAATAACCTTTAAGAGGTGGAATTACCATGATTGGCTTTGACTAATTATTTGGAGTAAAGACAATACTGGGGGATTTGTCACCATGACATCAAAGATTCCCTACCTGTGATGGTATAAGACTGCAATCTCTTACTTTATTATCCCTTATATATTATTAATTAGATTAATAATACTAAGATATTTAACATTTAATAACTGGTATGTAATATAAAATAGAAGTCTAACTGGTCACTTTAATTTCTAGAACTACACTATATATACTGTATATATAAACAATTATATTGATATATACTATACAGGTATATTTATATTACATATTAATATACTTATGTACTATGGTGTATATTATATATGCTATACTGTTACTATATATAGAATGTGTGTGTATGTATATGTATATGTATATGGTGTGCTTATGTGTGTGTATACACATATATACACTATATATAAACTACACTTATACATGGAATATAAGAAATAGTGAGATGGATTATAAGGGAAAGGAGGGGAACTGAGTGGGAAAAATTAGAGAGGGAGACAAACCATGAGAGACTTCTAACTCTGGGAAGCAAACAAAGGGTTGCAGGAGGGGAGATGGATGAGGGGTTGGGGTAGCTGGGTGATGGGCATTGAGGCGGGCACTTGATGGGATGAGCACTGGGTGTTATACTGTATGCTGGCAAATCAAACTTAAATAAAAACAAATGTAAAATAAATAAATAAATAAACTGATGCTATAAAAGGAAAAAAATAAACTGTAAACAATCTAAAAACTTCTTTCAAAGTGCTATATCTTCTAATACAAATCCTTCATCACATCAGCCTAATAATTTACTAGTTGTTTGTTAATGTTTGAAGCTGTGGTTATGTTCTTTTGGAGGATCCAGCATTCACTCGCTAAATGGTGCTCTGTCAGAGCCGTGGTTTGACAAGTGCATCAAACTCTTGCAACACCTTTCGCATTACACTGATAGCCACTGGGGGCTGGTCTTGTTATAACCTGAGCAGGGTTCATGACTTTGCCCCATCTTACCATAGAGCTCTCTAATGGTCTCTAGGCCTCGACTCCTGTCCTTCCATCCTCTCTTCCCTGCAATTAGCCAGGTCGCTACCTTCCCTGCTGCCTTTGGGGAAGAGTCCAAAGGGACAGGCAGAGGACAAGGCAGGAGTAGGGGATGGCAGGCAAGGGGCAAATCGGCCCCTCCTGGCTGCCCAGGACTTGGATCTTTGGTTTATCTTTCTGTTGGAGAGAAATAAGTATAGGCCCTGCCCAGGCCAGTTCCTGGAGAGGGTGCTCTTTTGAGAAGGAGGTGGCTGGTCTGATTGCTCTCCAGGGAGTGGAACAAAGGCAGAGGAGAGAGACAAGAAGGGAACGGGAATAAAGAAGAAAGATGAATTGTGGCTGTCAACAGCCTGTTTGGGTGGGTTCAGCCATCTGGGAAGCATGGAGTATGAAAGGTGAGGGGTACATGATGCAAGACTCCTCTTTCCAGAGGTCACTTGAGGAAGCACGGGTGATTTATAAAGACACTTACTGGGATATTTGGGCAGAATTCTCCTTAAAACTTGTTCAGCTCTCTCCTGGGGTACAGCTTGTCAAATACAGCAGAGCTCCTCAAGCTCACCCTGGGGGCCCCGGCTCTGATATCCAGGTAGATCCATTGGCCCTGACTGTTATTCAGCCCCTCCCTGAGCCTAGTAGAGTTAGATATGTCTTTGGGATGCCTGCCAGATGATCCTTACCAGCTTGGCTGAGTGGCCTCTTTTTTCTACCCAAAGGCTTTTAAACCCAGCAACAAATTTTCAACTCATTAAAAAAGTAACAGTGGACTATAGCAGATCCAGTATCCAAAGTAGAAAAGCATCTTGACATTGCAGAGATGTGTGGTTTCTGAGATAAACCACATGTGCTAGAATTTACATTATTAATTAATCCTACTGTTTATGGCAATTTTGCTGTTTACTGGCCAATGTGGAGGTATCTAAATATTTGAATAGCTTATAATGGTGTGTACCCGCTGAATATTAGCTGTGGTTACATTTCTCCCTGTCCCTAAAAGGTGGCTTCTGGAAGGGATTGCTGAATTATGTTACAGCATAATTATGTTCAAACCTGAATAAAAACTGTATTGATTCTTTTGGGGGCTGTGTGTTTTTTTTGTTTGAGGGAGGGGATAGGCCACCTTCTCAGTGTTTAGGAATGTAGCCTCTCAGCTGTTTCGGGTGTGGAAGGTGAATGCGGAGCTTGACCTCTGACCAGTAAACAGATGTTTCCTGAGGGTCCCACTCCCTTCCCCTCCATACTGAGGGGAGCATAGGGAACATATCATTCATCATTTGGTTACACTTTTTTTTTTTTAAGTAACATATTCTCCTCCGCTAGGGAACTCAGAAGTAGATGCTCTGTAGAAATGTGAACTGTAAAAGTGTATCCCGTAATTTATGGTCAATGTGCTTTGAAGGTGAAAAATACCCTCTAGTCATACAACATAACTTGTAGCTTCTGTCTGTCCTTTTATCCATTTTCCCCCTACTTTGCTAGCTGACTTTAGTAACCTGTAAAAGAGATCTGAAGAAGGAAGGAGAAATGAAGAAGCACACTGGAAAAATTCTTCATTTATTATTAAGTTAAAACTCCAATTGACTTGCTTCCCCCAGGCCTGGAGACTACAATGAGAGCATGGAATTGGTCCAGTTAGCCTCAAAAATTCAGAGAAATATGGGTGTTGTGGAAAGATCAGTGAACTGGGAGAGAAGAGCTGAATGCCAGCTGTGGTTTTCTGAGTCCCTTCAGTTCTCAGTGACTCAGTTCATACTCTGAACACAGTTCTTTCTCCCTGCTGGCTCCTATTTCTACACCATTCTGTGGGTTTCTTTTCTACTTCCTAGATAGCTTAGAAACATCACAGAAAATGCCTTAGGACTGTGTATAGGTTAACTTTTCTTGCATAAGAAATCATCCTATAAAAAAAAAAAAGAAATCATCCCATAATATTGTGGCTTGAAACAGAAACCATTTTATTTAGTTTATAATTCCCAAGTTCTGGCTTGGGGTGGGCCAGCTGATCATGGGGTTCTCTTATGCATCAGCTGGCAGGTCTGTAGGATGATCTAGAATGGCCTCCCCGCAGGTCTAGTAGTTGGTAGGTGGGCAGACCAGAATGCTGAAGCGATTTCAAGCCTCTGACTGCATCACATTTGCTAATGTCCAATTGGTCAATGCAAATCAAATGGCCAATTAAGATTCAAAGAGAGAAGAAACATTTCCTTTCTTAGTGGGAGGAAAGGAATTTATTGCTATTTTTGCTGTCTAGCACAGACTGCATTTGGAGATGCCTAAAAAAGAAATAAATGATCGTGTAGATAACAATTTTGGGTATTGACTAGGTGCTGGGTATTATACTAATCATTGAATTTACATGAAGTCATAACACATAATCTCATGGGTCCTACATCTTCGGTGCTTTTGTTAAAAAGAGAAAATGACTATGTGAGAACTCTGTTCTGCTTTATCCAGCAGATATAGAGCAGAAGTGTTTCTTGTAAATAGAAATTTTGTAGCTTAAATTATATTTTCAGCAGGATAGGGGAGTTGGCTATTTCAAGGAACCCTGTTGTGAATCCTTTTGTAACATCCCAAATCACATCCTGGTTTAGCTGCTTGGCAGGTCAAAGCACAGGGATTTCAAAATTTAGATGATGTAGAAAGGGCTCCAATCTTGGATTTGAACTTCATGGGTTCAAATCTTACTGGCTGTGTTATCTTGGGAAAGTTGCTTAATTTTCCTAAGCCTTAGTTTCTTTTTATGTTTATAAAATAAATTAATGGAGAGCTATTTCCACTGCTTTGTTGGAAGGATTATATGAACCTATACGTAAGGGGTCTAATATTTCACAGAAGTTCAATAAGTGAATACAATGTATTCTTCCAATTTTCAGATACTAGATTTTGTAACTACCTGTTCGGTCATTTTCCACCATGGACAAGAACCTTATGAAATATTTGTTTCCAGTTTGGGAATTAACTTGGCTTGGGTCCCTTTGTTTGTTCTAATAAAGTCTTGCAATAAAGCTTTACAGCCATTTTCACTCCTTGATCAAATTCAAGAGGATAGACGAGGAAATGAATTCATAGCTCTGTAGACATTACTGGCTAAACAGTCTGTACTAAGCCAATTTAAAATAAATTAGTTGCGAATAAGGCAGGTGCTGCCTAACACAGTCTACAAAGTTATCTTTTAACCCAATCAGCAGAGAACAGGAAAACAATGAAATCAGATGCCATTGTAGGGTGTGAGGGCCACCCAGCACAAGGTGGCCGAGAGATTGCTACTGATTTAGGGTCACTGGGTGGATGAACCTGCAGTGTCAACACAAAACCTTGACTTGGGGTGGCCAATCTCCCAGTGCTGGGAGAGCATTGGAAGGAATTTATAGCAGCTCTAATTAGCCCCAAGTGACAATTGCATAAGAACTACAGAGAACATTGCAGACTCATATTCCTTCTCAGGATTTCATATGAGAGCCTGGTAATGAATGTTTCTTAACAATAGGAGCAGAGAGACCTTAGCTCTAATAGTACTCCTGAGGATACAGCCTCCTTTATTTGCAATCCTGCAAAGATCAGTTGGATACTATTGTTAAACCTTGAAATTGCCCACCATTTTGCATTGTGGTTTAAATCAGAAGGGAGGACCACGGAGGAAGAATTTTTCCTGAAATGCCACCCCTTCTCCCTATGCAATAATGAACAGTAAATAATCTAGCACTAAAATAGATTCCTGGACCCAATTTCAATGTGTGTGTGTGTGTGTGGGGTGGGGGGTCAGTGCTGCAGTTTCCAAGACCAATAATCAACTCTTGGACACCAGCAGGGTGTCCTATGATTCAACTCAATTCAATTCAGTTATGATACTATCTATCCAGAGATGGTATCAGATCCTTCAGGTTAAGAGCTCAGTCTACAAGACTGCTCCCCATCCTTCAGAGACCAGTTGCCAGGTTGTTACCTGTGCTTCTGACCCACTGACTATAAATCAGAGGTTCCCACAACCCTCTCCTTGGGGTTGATTAATTTGCTAGAATGGCTCACAGAACTCAGAGAAATATCTTACGTACTAGATCACTGATTTATCATAAAAGGATATAAGTCAGAAACAACCACATGGAAAAGAGCCATAGGGCAAGTATGTGGGAAGGAGCTCAGGGCTTCCATGCTCTTCTAAATCTATTTTCACCCACACAGAAGTTCTCCAAATCCCTTCCTTTTGAGTTTTTATAGTGGCTTCACTACATAGGCACCATTGATTAAATAAATCATTGGCCATTGGTGATCAATTCAGCCTCCTGACCATCCTTAGGTGACCTCTAATGGCATAAGGAAAACTCTCATTAGCATAATAAAAACACCTTTATCTCTCTTACCACTTAAGAAATTCCAGTGCTTTTAGAAGGTGAGAAATGAGGATGAAGACCTAATATGTGTTTCTCATATAATTCACAAATATCACAAGCCCTCAAAGATTTTAGAATTATTTTTTAAAGAACTAGCACATTTTTAAAAGTTTTAGGCACAAAGAGTTTTTTTTTAATTTGTTTATAATACTAAAGAGTAATAGCACCTCTCTGGAACCCACACGTTAAAATATTGTTTCTCAAGTAAGTAGCTAATTTGGCCAATTGTAGTCATTGGTTCCCTTGATCTGCAATCCCTAGGTCTCAGTGAAAAGGTACTCAGTAGATTAATTCTCTAGTCAGATTTTGGAGGGTGGCTCAGAAAATTCCTACCTTCCTCCTTCCCTCCATTCAACGAATACATGAAGAACCTAATGTCCTGTTCTAGGTGCTGGACATGCAACAGGAAACCCAATAGGTTTGGGTGCAAGATTATTCCTGGGTCTTCCCTGAAATCAGAGCTCTCTGGTGTTCCTGGTTATGGCTAGAAATCCAGCTGGGTAGCTGTCAGGATTTTCATAGGTAACAGTGGAGAGTCAGCCATATTCCCGATGCTGAATCTGAAGAAACCTCCCCCCTTGTAAGTAGGGCCAGCCCTAATCCAGAGGCAGCCCATCCAGGCGTCTTCCTGAAATTTTAGCAACTAAAAGCATTCTGTTTACAATAAGAAAACCATTTCCCCCCACACCCTGATTGGAATGTCCCTGAATAGGTTCATGTTGACCCTCTGTGAAATCAATAACCTGAATGCTATGCAACTCCCGAGGTTCTTTTGTCTTTAAGCGGTTTTTTTTTTTTCCTTTTGCCTTTAAAAGATACCTGTAATTGCTAATCGGGGCTCTCTTCCTCTTCGGAGGCGGAGAGCCCGTTTGCGCAAACGTCCAATAAACCCTCTTGCTAATTGCATCTGCCTGTCTGGGGTCTGAGTCTCTGGGGCGTCCGCCGGGACACGTTGGCACCCGTGAGCCAGGGTCCAACAAATCAAGAGACATCCTAGAATGAGGCAAATACAGAGATAAATTCGGCCCTGTTTTCCTTGAGTCTTACAATATTTTTATAATAGATTTAAATATAGGCATTTAAAAAAAGATAGAAGGAAGTACCTGGCTGGCTTAGTTGGTAGAGCATGTAGCAATTGATCTTGGGGCTGGAAGTTCAAGCTCCATGTAGGGGATGGAGATTACTTAAAAATAAAGTCTTTAAAGAGAAAAGATAGAAAAAAATTATCTTTTTCAAGGCAATTTTTAAGCCCATCCTAAATTTTTTCAGCCCATGGTGGCTGATATGGAACTTGAATGGCAGATCTCATCCAGGAGGTGGTCCAGCTCCAATGACCTTCTCTTGGTAGAGCCACTTAGGAGCTTATTAAGATACTGATTCCAGAGCTCCAGCCAGGGACTTCTGAGTCATTGTATCCAGGGAAGAGGGTGAATTTCTGCCTTTTTAATGAGAAGTTCTCTGATGGAGCTCTTGGCTAAAAATCTCAGGCAGGCCCATGTGGCTAATGGGCCCCATATTGGGACCTGAGGACCCATTGTTCCTCCATTCCTCTGGCAAGAGTGTCTCACTTTCTTTTACAGAACTACTTTGCTCATCCTGTGGAGTAGAGACCTGTGCAATAGTTGATCTTATGCCCTTAGCTCATCCAATCAGATGCTATTTTTCCCAGAGTGAGGTAAGAGTAGGAAAAATCTGTTGGAGCCCACTGGTTCTACAGTGGTATTCTGACCAGCTGCTATTAACATCTGCTATCTAAATCCTTGGAGAAGCTCTCGTCCCAGCTTTTAACCAAGTTCAAACCTTCAGCCATTGCTTAGATTCTGTGAAACATCACAGACTCTTCAAAGAGATTATTTTTTGGCCTCAGCAAGCCAGAATTATTCTGTTGATACAAACCAAGAAGCAGAGAAGGACATGAAATCTCATCAAGTGGTTGGTGTTTGGCTTTAGGTGGATATTGTGTCTAAGAAGGAGATGAGGGTCTTTCAAAGTCTACCATGCCCTCTACCTCCACCCCCAGAGGGTACAGCATGTCTCTGCACTCTTCTTGAGTTTGGGTAACTCTGTTATCTTTGCCCAATCTTTTTCTGTCTTTATGTCCTTCTTTGTAGGTTCTTAGGACAAGAACTTTGTCTTAATTCTGTCATTCTGTAGACTAGGGAGGAGTTTGTAATCTTGAAGGTTACATAGGTGGCTGTGAAATGGATTATATTCTAAACTTGAGCAGTGATGTAGAAGCTGGTCCTTGCTTGAGACCCATCCTATATTGTGAGCCCCACCTATTTCTTTCTACCTTTGACCATCTCTGTGTTTCCTAAGTAAAGATAACCACTTTTCAGCTGCTTCTGACATGGTCTTTGAAGTCCAGAGGTCTCTAATTTGTTTAGGGATTGGTGTATTTCTTAGGATTATTTTCTCCTATTTGGGACCACATTTTATTTTCTGCCCCTCTTGAGTTTATTCTGTGCTAATGGCATGATAGACAAAAGAAACATATCCATCTCTAAACTCCCCAGGACCTCGAGTCTTAAAAGTTTCCAATTAGCATTGTTTCCTTGGCAGACCAACTTCCTGATTAAAGGGCTTCATTGGCTTTGGAAAGTTTGAGAATTTAAAACTGACTTCTAACAGAGACCCAGGGGCAAGACCTTATGAATAGAGGCCAGAAAGCAGGAAAGCAGATGGAGCCAATGAAAGGGGCGAGGGAGGCCACTGTTTCTGGAAAGGCGAAGAAGGACAAAAATAGCCTGTGGAGATAATTTGCTCTCCCACAGCAGAGTCTGTGGTGAGTTCCATAGAAGTAATGTGGTCTGAGAATCAGGAAATTCCAGGGGGCTCGTCTTTGTTCCTGCTTTGTGAAATGCCAGTGAATAAATCAAGGAATCTTGCTTTGTAACTTCTTCCTCTTTAAACTTACTTCATGGCCTAGATGTGCTCTGAAATATCACATTTAAAGAAGCCATGGAGGATATCAGAGTTCAGCTTAATAGTATGGAGAGGTGAAATGTGATTGGCTAGATGTCAGGAGATGGGATTCTGTCCCCAGTCTACCTACATAGTTTATATCATACCATACTATGGACACCCCTCTGCTCCATTCCAATAGAATACTGCTATTCTGTATTGTACTATGCTTTCTCACATTTATACCTTTACACACATTATTCTGTCTGCCTAGAACATCCTTCCTCTTTGGCTTAGGTAGGATTCCCAGAAAACAAAGAGGAAGATGAGATTCTTGTGATATCTTAAAGGAATAGTCTCAGGAGAAGGGAAGAAAAAGAAACACAATAGGGTAGGGGAAGGAACTAAGCAAGAATGTAATCTCAACTGATCCAACAGGGAGCTCTGAATGTTAATTGCACCATAGAGATTGTCCCAATTTCAGGAAGGGCCTCTGATGCCCCGGTTCCAGTCAGTCATTGGAAAGGGGCTATTCCTGTGGATACGGCGTATAACTTCTTGATTAGGTGTCTCCCAATGGCCCAGGAGTAATTGTCTCAATAAGGGGGCAGGTGTGAAACACACAGCTGGGCAATGGGAATGCTATCCTGGTAAAGGAGATCTTGGTGGAGCACCAACAACATCCCTCTTCCCCTATTCTTCACCTTGGTAAATTCTAGTCACTGGGATCCCTGGGAGGCCCAGTGGTTGAGCATCTGCCTTTGGCCCAGGGCATGATCCCGGACTCCCAGGATTGAGTCCCACGTCAGGTTCCCTGCATGGAGCCTGCTTCTCCTTCTGTGTCTCTGCCATTCTCTCTCTGTCATAAATAAATAAATAAATAAATAAATAAATAAACAAACAAACAAACAAATAAATAAATAAATAAAAATTCTAGTCACTAATTTTTCAAGACTTGGCTTTGGTCACATGTTCTTTGAGGACTTATTTCCTTTCGAGCAGGTTAGGAGTCCCTCATCTCTGTACAATAGCCTCCTGGACTTATCAACCTCTATCTTATCCCACTGTATTAATGGGCCTACATGAATATCTCTTCCTCTATTCTTTGTCGTTGGTGACATGGGATTACTTTTCTAACCTCTATTTACCATGCTTACCACAGTATGCACAACAAAATAGTGTTCCATAACATTGTGTTGAGTGGGTAAATGAAATCTTGGATCCTCCATTAGTTTGCTGTGTGATCAAGATCACATACCTAACTTCTGTGAGCCTAAAGTTCCACTTTTTAAATTAGTCCACTGGTCCCTTACTGTTGTTGAGGAGGTGAGGCTACCCAGCACTGTTGTAGCCATAAGCATGAGGCATGGTATGAAAAGCAGATCTAGTTTTATCTTGCTCACCTCGTGCAGAATCTGGGTGAAATTGCCCATAAGAAAGTGATATGTAACCTAGACAGGAGTGTCCCTCCTGCCCTTTCCCTCAGTTGGCACTTTGGACAGCTCCCAAAGATGTTTTCAGTGGGCTGAAATCTGTCTACCAGTAACTTTTTCTTTTGAGTCTTAATTCTGCCTGCTGGAACCACTCAGAACAAGTCTGCTCTGCATTTCACATGACAGTCCTTACAGATTGATTATTTCAGGGAGTGTTGCCATCTCATCTGCTGTTCTCACCTCTTGCTGACAACTGTATCCAAACCTTTGAAGTTTGAGTATTGCTTTCTCCCTCCTTCCCTCCTCAGTTGTCATCAGCTCCCTCTGTTACTCAGATGAGATGGAGAGAGTTGGAGGTTCACTGTTTGCTAAGTTCCCAGGAGACTGGTCCTCAGGAAGGTCTTTTCAGGACATGCTTGGAATCTTATTTCCGTTTTTCTAAACCTGCGAACTCAAGAACATTCCTGCTTAAGGGATCTTACATGCCCCTATTCTCCCTCAACAATATCTTGATGACAGATGATATAGATCCATAATTAATGTCTGGCTCTTCTGGATAAAGTATGGTTGTATTAGGGTGACAAGGAAACACCAGTGCACCAGGGTCCAGCATGTCTGGTGGTCATTAATTTGCCTATGTCATCTTAGGCAAATTCTTTCTTTGTTCTGCAGATGGCTCCTGCAACTCTCCACAAGTTAATGACATAATTCCAGCAGTGGACAGAATAATCAAATATCACAGGGCCCAAATGAACCTATTTAGTCATGTTTTTGATGGGGGTAAGGGAGAGAGAATAATCAAGAGTGATCCTCAGAGCTTGTAGGAACTCTAGCATGTTCGTTGGGAGCTTACAAAGGAAATAGATGAGCCAAGGAGGTGGGAGGAAAACCAGGTGACAGAGTCCTGAGATTCCAGATGATTCCAGGTAAGGGGAATAGTCCTCACTATGAGGTGCAAATAAGATGAGGACTGAAAATTGTCCTTGGATTTCAGCAACAGAGAGGTCACCTGATAATCACAGAGGCTATTTTAAGCCTGCAATAGGGGGTGGAAAACAGAGTGGAATGAATTGAGGAGTAAGTGGGAGGGAAGCATATGGAGACTACAAGGATAGACAACTTTCTGGAAAACTGTGTGTGAGGAGGAGGAGAGAGGGCTATAGCTGCAGGAAACATGGAGTGGAAGGAAGATATTTTTAAGGTGGGAAAGACTTGATTTGGGGAAAATGTGATTGAGAGGGTAGGGTTGACTCCATAGAAGAAAGATTGATGCCTTGGTACCCTGAAAAGACTAGGGAGGAGAGCCAGCACGTAGGAAGAGGGACCTTGCAGAGAACAGCTCTGCCTTGAATGTCAATCAGGGATCTCTGTGTTGCTGTGGACATCATGTTCTAATTTGCCAGGCCACTGCTATTTCTCCTTCCCTCACCTGAGGCCAAACCACTTGCTCAATACCTGTTACCCAGACAGCAGCCTGAACTCCAGATGCGTGTATCAGATGGGGGAAGGAGAACGTCTCAGGACTTCATAGGCTCATCCTTAGTGCTTAGACTAGCAGGACAAGCTGCTATTGCAGTGCATAATGGTCTCATTTCCCCTGGTCTGGCCCAACTCCTCTGTGCCTGGGTCCAGAGTAGGTCAGCATCCTCTAAAGTTCTTGGCCAAGTCCATTCTTATAAATGAAGTGATTGGCCCCATTTGCCTAGTATATAGAGAAGACTAAGGAGTCCATTGGCCTCACCTGTGTGGCTAAATGGCTTGGGTGTCATTTAATCTAACTTCAAGATGTGTGACTAATTTCTATAAGTGTTAATAAAATGCTGGCCATATAAAAAAATATCCAAGTGGGACATTTAAAAAAAAATCCAAGAAGCAAGTATTAGAAACGCCAATTAACTAAGAGCTTTAATATGCTTATATGTGTTTGTGCATAACTAGCTTTCTAAAGGCCTTGAGACAGAACCACAGGCCTTTTTAAAGCACCAAGAAACTGCAAGTCAAACATTCTATCCCCATGCCACCCTATACTCATCCAACCCAGTGATGATGAAATGCACATGGACAAGAGCAATAAGAAAAATAATAACATTATCACAGGATCAATGTCTATTGCTGGCTTCATAAATAAAGGACTTGGCTTCCCATTGAAGTTTAATTTTTGTAAATGCCTCTGGAAATTTAAGTAGCAGTAGGAAAACATTATCCTGAGATAATGTTCAATTTCTCCTAACATAAGCTCTTAAACCTTGGACGTGTGCAGTTTTCAGTCTGGGACAAATTCAGGAGAACAAATCTCTTTTGAACAGACTGTGGGAGATTTATTTTAAATAGGCTGGCTTTGGGGTACAGGTCTAGGGGACATGAGAGTAGATGGTGGTTAGAACAACAGAGGCAGAGAAATCCCAGAAGCCTGCTTTTTCTGTGACTTGTTCTGAGGTATCCCTCTGCAAAACAGGGAATCTTTTTCTCCTCTTTCCATGTCCCATGGCTGGTGCTATATAGCATGTCCCACATTTGTATTAGGGCACAAGTGTGGAGGCTCAGAAGGGTTCACCTGTTTCTGTAGGACATTACGATATCTTAATGTTTTGTTATCCCTTCTTGTCTCTCAACTGCTCTGGCAATGACTCAAATAAATCCCTGGGGCTGTATAATCAGCACCTGGCTTGAATAACAAACGAACTCTTGCTAGCTGTACCCTAGGAGAAGCATTAGAGTACTTTGAAGCTCTAGAATCACAGATATTAAAGCTGAAAGAGAGCCTCCTCCAGAGATCTAATCTAGGATTCCTCAGCCCCCATTACTCAGAAGAAATTCTGAAGATCCAGCTCAGAGGAGTGGGAAGTAACATCCAAGTCTACTCTTTGATAAGTGTTCCTCTGACTTAAGCTTGCACAGAACCATCTGGGGCTCATTAAAACAAAGATTGCCTGACCCCATCCCTAGTTTCTGATTCTGTAAATCTAGGGGTGAGGACCAGAAATTTGCATTTCTAATAAACTCCAAGGTCATGTCTAAGCTTTTGATCTTGGTCAGGAGACTACACTTTGAAAGTCTCTGAGCTGGAGTTCACCTCTTTTGATTTCATGATCCATAAGGTGGGCTGTTTTGAGCTAACAGTGAGTCTCTACAACCTATGGGGTCAAAGAGGGGCAGAAATACCCACATTTCCCAAGAGAAGCTTATTCCTTTATAGGAGATTCTGCATAGTTTTTGCCCAAGTAAGAGAAAGCTGCATTCCTTGCCACAACCTCAGGGCCTGGTTCCAGCTACTCCAAAGCCACATGGGCTTGGAAAAAGACAAGGATTTCTCATGTATCCTGGCTTCTGACCTTAAGTCTTTAAACTTGGGAGAAGAACTGTCACCTTTCTGGGAACCTGAAATGAAGACAACTTGCCTATCTGATGTCTGAACAGTGGATTTGCACTTGCTGTGGCGATCTCTCAGTGCAACAGAGACCTGACAATGATGAACGATGCTGGATTGCACTAAAATTCCATCAGAGCTCACAGGGTGGAGACCCCAGCCACTGAGCCCAGGGCCTCCGGCCTTTCCTGTGAAGGCATTTGTGGGACAGGGAGACAGTTGAAAAACTGATGGTTGAGCAGCAAGGAGGGAGGTGGAGGGAAAAAGGCAGCCAGGTGGGCATGGCAAGGTGGATATTTAGCAGCCTGAGGCAGTAATGAGGTAAGGGGTCAGTGGGACAGGAGGGAATGGTGGAGAACAGTGGGAGGATTTCCTTCGGTTCTGAGAATTTTAGACCCTTATTTGACCTCTCTCCTTTCCTGATTGAAGAATCTCAGGAAAAACTCCATTTGCCTCAGAATGTGGTACCAGCTCCACCTGAAACAAGCAGAGAGAACAATTAAGATCTTTGTAGGGCTAAGCATTCTAAATATTCTTGATTACGCTCTTTCTCACATGAAAGGTAGAAAACAAAAATGCTATAATTGTCAAGTCACTGTCCTGCTTCTCTCAATTTCTAGTCTGCAGCCTTTCTAAGTATTTTTTCCCCTTTGTTTTAATTTCTTACATCATTTTCCTTTTGTATTCTTTCTCACTGACTTGTCTTTGTTCCTTTTTGAGGAATTCAGACTTCTGCTCCTCCATTCACCTTTCTTTCTAGTCTTTGGCTTTTTTTTTTTTTTTTTATCATAGTCACAGAGAGAGAGAGAGAGAGAGAGAGGCAGAGACACAGGCAGAGGGAGAAGCAGGCTCCATGCACCGGGAGCCCGATGTGGGATTCGATCCCAGGTCTCCAGGATCGCGCCCTGGGCCAAAGGCAGGCGCCAAACCGCTGCGCCACCCAGGGATCCCTGGTCTTTGGCTTTTAAAAGCAGACTGTATACGTGATTATGAAATACAAGGTTTGTGGAGCCAACTTCTCTCCATGCAACTTTCATTTCAGGCAAAATGAGCCCCCCTTGCTTCTCTTTTGCTTAATGTAAATGTTACTGAGGTGTAATCTGCATACAGGAAAACATACAAATTATATATTTTCAGCTTGATGGATCTTCACAGAATGAACCCATGTAGTGACCAGCACCCAGATCAAGAAACAGAACATAGCCAGCCCCCTTCAAAATCCCTAGAGCCCCCTTTCAGTAATCCCCTGCCCCCCAGAATATCCGACATTCTGATTTATAACATCATACATTAACTGTGACTGGTTTTTAACTTTATGTAAAGGGAATCTGATGTAGGAAAAACTTAAGGGTTTGAAGCCAACAGCCAAGAAAGAATTCTTGATGTCTTTGGTGCAAAAAGGTGATTTTATTAAAGTACGAGGACTGGACCCATGGACAGAAAGAGCTGTACTGAGATCATGAGGAGGGGCCTATTATATACTTTCCAGTTGGGAGGGGGTTAGGGATAACAAAGTCTCTAGGGAATGTTGGAAACAAGGTTTCAGGACCTTGAGGGGGCTAGCTATTGTTAGGAAAGTCACTCATTACTGTATAACAAAACCTGAGTCATGAGACCCTTCAGATGTCTATCAGTGGGTCATATGCTTGGGGGATGATCACCAACGTGTATCCTGGGGAGGGTAGAGATAAAGGAAGTTTCCAAATGAATTTTTATATGTTGAAGTAGACTTATAGGATCCTGGGTGTTGGGCTAAGATTACCTGTTTTCCTTAAGAAAGTATTAACATCGAGGCAGTTGAGTCCCTAGAGAAAGGTCACTCTGCCTGTTTCAAGGACTTGTCACTGGGCTGTAGGTAGTAAGGGAATTTAATAATTTTTCTTCGGCATCTGTTTCCCATGTCACAATAATTCAATACATACTATTTATGGCTGTCTATTTTTCTCATATGATGTTTGTGAAATTTATTTATATTGTGACATGTCCTTGTAGTCAATTCCTGTTTTTATTGCTTTCTCTCTCTTCCCCTCTCTGTATAATTAATGTATCACACTTTTATTCATTCTACTATTGATGGACATTAGGTTTTTCCAATTTGGGACTATTAGGAATTTTGTTGCTGTTAACATTTTTTTCATGTTTTTTTTTTCATGTTTTTCTGTAAACACACATTCTCTTTTGGATTTGTATGAGTAGAACTGCTGCCACAGATTGGCATTTAACAGTTTTAGTAGATACTACTAAATGATTTTCTAGGGCAGCCCTGATGGCTCAGCGGTTTAGTGCTACCTGCAGCCTGGGGTGTGATCCTGGAGACCTGGGATGGAGTCCCACGTTGGGCTCCCTGCATGGGGCCTGCTTCTCCCTCTGCCTGTGTCTCTGTCTCTCTCTCTCTCTCTCTGTCTGTCATGAATAAATAAATAAAATCTTTGAAAAAAATTAAAAAAATAAATGGTTTTCTACAGTTGCTTTACCAATTTATAGTCCCACTAGAGAAGTTTAAGAGTTCTGTTTGCTCTGCAGCCCCATTTGAGACTTTTAATTTTAGTCATTCTGGTGGGTGTGTGTTGATGGAGGATTGTGGACTTAATTTGCATTTCTTCAATAGCTAGTACAATTGAGCACCTTTTAATGTCTTTGCTGGCCATTTAAATACCTTTTTGGTGAAGTACCTGTTAAGTATTTCATCCATTTACAGAATCAGATTATTTGCTTTTCCTTATTGCTTTGTAGGAGTTCTTTATAATCGTGGATATGAATTCTTAGGTGGATGTTCTAGAGAAAGTGTCTTCTCCCAGCCAGTGGCTTACCTTCCCATTCTCTTCATTAAACTTCCTATTTTACAACTGTCAAACTCATACTTTAAACTATAGCTCAAATGTGACATTTCTGGTGACTATTTCCCCATCCTCTATCTCCCAGGGTCATTGCCTACCCCTCGGCCTCCTACAGTAACTGCCTAAAACCCTCTCATAGCAATCGTCATTTTAGCTACAAACAATCCATTTTCTTACTTCTTTCCTTCCAGCCCATGAACCCCTCAGGGACAGACTACTCTAAATGGAACAGCGGCTGCTATTTCATTGAACATCTGGGTATTTTGTTTTTTACTTTTTAATTATCTGTGTTCCAACTTTCTACTATGTGTATTACCTTCATAATGATTAAAAATATATATTTTATATTGAAGAACAGAAATAAATATAATATTGTACCCTTAACCTTGCCTCATTTCCAACACTGTATGTTCAACATCTGTCTAACAGAAATTTCAACCAGCAGAGTAAAAAATGAGCTGTCCATGTCGTCTTTCCATCCCAACTCAGTTTCTATACTGTCCTTTATGCCAGGAGTGAGATGGCAGTATTAGAGCCTAGAAGCTAAGGATAGTGGAGATTTGCTTTAACTTTTAAATTTGCTTTTACTCTCTTCTCCAACATCCAAACTATGCTTTCTAGCTCTACTGTCTTTGCTTTTTTCTGTTCTCTTGGAAAATTATAACAGCTTCTAAATGGCTTCATTGCCCACCTTTGTCAGGGAAAAAAAAAGAATCACACTTGATGAAGTTAAACAGGTCAGGAAGATTACATTCAGGACTACTGTAATAAAGATCAAGATTATTGCCATAGGGGAGAAAGATTAAATTCAATTTCACAGATACGAAAGATGGAAGTTTTTAAGTACCGGCTGGAAAAGTACTGGAGGACTTTAGGTGGCAGTTTGGTCAATGTGATTAGGCTGTCTGTATTTGCTAATTGGTGTTTATCAGAGTTAGGCTTCTATCCTGCCAGCAGAGACTGGGAGATGACTTTAATCTTCTCTTGAGGATTGCATTTCAAAGAGATGACTCCCAGGTCCTTCAGAAGAACAATATCCCTGGTTGTAATTGGCTGGGAGAAGAGTTAGCTCTCAAAGGGGCAGAGAAAGAATTTCCAGTCACAAATGTTCTAAAAATAAATGCTCTAAGGAAAGGGAGATCAGGGCCAATAGTCAGAAGTCTGTCTAAAGTTTAGTCAAACTGAGGGGAGTGTTAATCTTGGTTATACTCACTCCAATTTAAAAGTCAGAATTTAAACTTGGTCTTAACATTCTATTTCTTTGTTCGAAAACCTTCCATGGCTCCATAGTAACAACCAATGGAGCTCTAAACTCATGCATGCTTAGGAGAGTCTCTACGATCTCACCCAAACCTTCCCTGAGTCTCACTCCTGCCATACCAGATGTGGCACTAGTGTGAGCATTCTGGGAATGGTCACAGCTCTGTGTGCTGAGGAAGAGTCTCTCCCTGGGTCACTAGACCAGCCCCTAGGAGCCCAGAGAAGGATCATAAATGAGCAACATTCTCTGGGGCTGGGGCAAGAGGTCCCTGCATCTCTCTGTAAACTCTGCCTGGTGGTGTGAGCTGTGGTAGACGCAGTCATTGCTCCTGGTCTTCTCCCCACCTCTCTGAAGATAGGGAGGAAGAGGTGAGGCAGAGCCATGAGGGTCAAGTCAGTAAAGACTGCTGCACATGCCACCTGGGCCCTCAGCCTGCTTTCTGGTAAGTGAGGGCAAAGATACAATTAGTTGTACTTAGTGATCTTTTTTAAAAATTAAAAAAATTAATCTTTAAATATAAGATTATGACTAACCATTTTACATTGTCTTAGTATTTTATAGATACTGTATTTAATACTCTCACTCTGTTAGGTACAATGACCCAACCCCACCCCACCCATTTTAAAGGTGCAGGAACTAGGGTAAAGGGAGGTTAACGTGAAAGTATCACAGGATATAAGTGGGATGATATGACTCTGAGGTTGGTTGAGGGTGGAGTGAGAGAAACAAGACCAGATAAATTCTAAAGTCCTTAGACTGCTGGCCAGATGTGTTTCCAGGAAGATAGGCATCTCCCCTCAGGCAGGTGCTCAGAGAGTGACCTGCCCCAATGTCTAATTAGTGACCTGGCTGTTCCTTAAGGGCCATCTGACAGCTGCATGTCAGGGGCAGTTTGGCAAAATACGGGACTTTTCCCATCAGGATCAAGGTTGTGAGCCAATCATGTCCTGTGCTTTTCCTGTGAAGGTCAAGGATTGGATATGGTTCTCTTTAATGTCTCCTGAACGACAAGGAAAATCTAAGATTCTCTACTTTCCTGTTCCACTGAAGATACAGAACTCAATTGAAAGGCCATAACATATTTAAGTGTCTGAAATTCGATCTGGAGTTGAAGCAGCAGCATCTAATGCACTTTTGGAGTAGTCACTGTTTTACCTCTGCGTGTGGAGGGCAGAACTGCCTCCCTACTTCCTCCAGACCCTGGAAAATGACAAGGACTTTTTACCCTGCCTGCCCATCAGACTTGGGCTGCCTTCAACTTCTACTGTATCTAGAGCGTGGGTCATATTTAATTCTTCGGGCTGCTTTTTTTTTTTTGGTCCCACTGTTCATGGCTCTCAGCTGTACTTTTCTTAATAAAGGGACAAGAGGCTGAGAGATTAGTAACTATAGTTACCATTTATTAAGGACTTTATCAGTTAAGGCTTTTAATAGCAAACAATCAAAACTGGCTTGAGCAGAAAGGTAATTTATTAAAAGATATTAGCTTATGCACAGAATCTCCAGCGAGGCTAAAGAACAGTTTGGAAGCTGTGTAGCCAGGAACAATACCCAAAATCTCACTATAGAATTTGAGGTAATGAGGATGTTGCAGCTGCCACCCCTGACCACAGCACCACAGCTTGAACTAATGCTGAATACTAGAAGCTGCATCTAAATTTCCCTACAACAGGGATCCCTGGGTGGTGCAGTGCTTTGGCGCCTGCCTTTGGCCCAGGGCGCGATCCTGGAGACCCGGGATCGAATCCCACGTCAGGCTCCGGGTGCATGGAGCCTGCTTCTCCCTCTGCCTGTGTCTCTGCCTCTCTCTCTCTCTCTGTATGACTCTCATAAATAAATAATAAAAAAAAATTAAAAAAAAATTCCCTACAACAATGAAAGATAAATATCATTATTGTCATTTTACAGGGAGAAGTGATGTTCAGAAATGTTAGCTAGCTTGTTTCCAAAGTCAGCTAGACTCTCTCAACTGTAAGTTCAGTGTGGGTGGGGACTATATTGAATTTGTTCATCATTGCAAGCTCGGAGCCTAGTACCATGCCTGGTCCATAGTAGGTACTGAATATACTTATAGAATGAATATGTGGGGAAATTGGTAGAGAGAGATGTGGTTACTTTCTCTTCTTCCTTTGGTATCCCATGTTCCTGGTCAAAGAAAGGGTTGGGCAAATCACTCAGCTTCAGGCAACCATAATGTTGTATCTTCCTGGCTGTGGTGATTGGTTCCAAGGTTTGAAGGATGTGAATTTGGCCAGATGCCCCATTATATGGGGCAAGACTGAAAGCCAACATTCAGACAGAAGTGAAAACAGGATTTATGATTAAATTATCTTGCATGATGTTAATATTGACTCTTTTATAAGTAAGTACTATTGCTCTAGTCAAGAAAGGCAGGTTGAAAGGTGATTGGAAGGTCATAGGAAGAGAGTTTTATTTTGAATGTTAACTCCATTGCCCCCATTAGATGTGCTGTAAGAAATATTCCAGAACTGGGTCAAAATGTCTGTCTGTCTTTTCAGTCTTTCTTTCTCTCTCCTTGGCAAGCCCCCAGGCATCTTAACTTACCTATGTTTAAATGGAGTCTTTATTACTTGCTGTTTTTCTATTTCCAAAACCTTGCTCAATGAATATCTCTGAGATCTGTTTTTTGGGACACCTGATGGGTCAAGGATGTGATGGTGATGACGGATAGAGGAAAGCAACCTTCAAGGTAGAGGGTGCAGGTTCTGGTGGCCATGGCTGGTTTCATACCATGTAAGAACCCTTCTATTGGAAGCAATCTGTTGTGAAGCATTCTTACATGGCCAGGAAAAGAGCCCTCATTCAGGCTACCTCTAGTACTGGGACTGTTGTGAAGTTGTCTGTGAGTTGCCCTGAAGGCCTCTTGCAGAAGCAGGGCAATAGCATGGAGGTCTGTGAATACTAGAATGTAATTTGGGAATTAGATGCTTGCTCTACCCAAGGCAGCTCTTGCCTCAGACCATCTTGATACATCCTTGTAGTACGGAGGCTCCTTCATTATCAGGACTCAATCATTCTCCTTTTGTTTCTACTCTAGCTCCAGCATTGACAGCATAACTCTGTCCCTCATTGCTTCCATGGTCTAGTGGCTAGCCTACAGATTAGCTTCTTAGGGAATGGTATCATTCCTAATCCAATCAGTTCTTGCAAGGGGATGGTTGTTGTATGGTGTGGGCCTAGTGACTTATTTGCAAATAACCCTTGGGCTGATTCCTCTGTAGGGTAGACCTGGGTGGGAAAGGAAAATATTCTAAAGCTTGAATTCTGCCTTAGAAATTATTTGTTTATGATTTTACTCCAAAAAGCAGCTTAAGATACTATATAAAGAATTGCTCTAAAAGTTCATGAATATAGTGGCTGAGTTGGTTAAACATTTGTTTTGGCTCAGGTCATGATGCTGGAGTTGTGGGATTGAGCTTCATGTTGGGCTCCCTGCTCAGCATGGAGTCTACTTCTCCCTTTCCCTCTACCTGCTGCTCCACCTGCTTGTGCTCTCTCTTTCCTACTCGCAAAAAAAAAAAAAAAAAAAAAAAAAAAAATCTTAAAAGAAGATTCATGAATGTACCAGGTACTAGTCATACACCAAACCACTTCCTCTCTGTAACCCCTCTGATGCTTGTATGTTTCTGGCACTTTGCATTAAGCTTATACCTCTGTGTCTCTCTGCTTTGTTGCTTCAGGAATTTCTCTGAAGCCAAGGACACTACTCAGTTACAACCAGAGTGGTGGAGGAATTAGTGAGTCACTTCCCCAGAGCAACCCTTAACCAATTGGGGAGGAGGATGAGTGGAGGAGTTCCTTGACCTCCCTGTCTTTGCAGATGTGTTCTCTGTGGTTCTTTCACACATCCCTAACAGTACTGACCCTTAGTTGCCACAGAGATAACCAGAAATTACTGCATTCTATATCAGCTTTTCTCTCTTCTCTGTCTCAATCCTTACTTTTTCTTCTTGGGACTGCCTCCTAAAAAATTGCCTGCACCCACACTTTTGTCTTAACCTTCTCTGTTTTGATACAAATTCTCTGACACCAACTGGGTTCAATTCAGACTCCAACTACTGGTATTAGCACAGATCCCACAAGTTAAGGACAAATTCCTTCACCATACTGCTCCTCTTAGATGTCACCTGCAAGCCTCAGGGTCACCTGCTTCTGACCTACTGGCTGTAAATTCAGAGACTTCCATGACCCCCTCGGTTTTGATAATTTACTAGAAAATCCCATAGAACTCACTGAATGCCAATGAACTCAGGAACAGCCATATGGAAGAGATGGATAGGGCAACTTCTAAAAGGAGGATCAGAGCTTCCATGTCCTCTTCTTGTGTAATCTAGGTGCATCATTTATCCTGCACATTAGTGTGTTCAACCAGGCCTTAACTGAGCCTTGGTATCCAGAGTTATTACTGGAGTTTCATTACATATGCATGATTATTATTATGGATTAGCAATTATTATTGATTAACTCATGATTGAATTTAATCTCCAGCTTGGTTCCCTTCCCCAGGGGTTGGGCTGGTTCATAATTCCAATTCTCTAATTATGTGGCTAGTCTTTCTGGTGACTAGCTCCCATCTTGAAACTATATAGGGACTTCTGCCATGAGTCACCTCATTAGCATACCAAAGACACTCCTGTCACTAAGAAAGGTCCAAGAGTTTTTGAAAATCTGCCAAGAACTGGGGACAATGACCAAATATATTAATTATGCTCTAGCTTTACTTTGGGAGTAATTCAAACTGAGACAAAAAGTTTTTATATTCATACCCAATACCTGGAAAAAGCACTTGTTAGCAGGTTCCAACTTTCCCTCATAGGGTGAGGGAGAGGAAGTCACAGAAGTTTGATGGGACAATATCATGGGAATCCTTATGTGCCATGCTTGTAGTGAAAACAAATGACAAGCACTTCAATTTCCTGAGTAAAGAGTAAGTGAATGAGTAGATTGGCCTTGTAGGCCAATGAGAATCATATGCAAAGCTGGGCATCCTGAAGAAGACTTTTTGGAGTACTGTGTGGGCATATGTCATTCAGAACAGCAGTCATGACTGAGACCCAGGTCGCTGGGGGCTTTGCGAGCCCCATCCATGTTAATCAGCAAAAGATTCAACTTAACATCTGTTTGTAGGGAAAGCTCACTCCTAAGACTTGTGATCCTGCCCATTCCAGCATGCTTCGTAGCCTCTGAAACACTCCGGCTCCATGTATCTGTAGACCCCACTGGGTTTCAGAGCTTTTCTCATCTCTGTACTTGATGGATAGAGCTACTTGTCCCACAGGCATTCCCCATCCACCACTGGACCCAGCTCCTTACCAGCCCTCTCACCTCCAGAGTTTTCATCAATCAGTTTCCATTTCCCGGGGTTAAAGTATATTCCCTGAGGAGCTCTTCTACTTTCCCAGGATGCCCAGTCTCTGGGCTTTGGTCGTTCTCCCTGTGATGCTGGCCTTTCTTTCCTTCCAAATCATAAAGAAAGCAGTCTGCTGCTGCTCTGGCCCATCCCTGCTTATCTTAGTAACTTTACTTTTCATAATGAGGCTTAATTGTAAGTTTTATTGACAGACTTCTGTTATGCCACAGGAACCCATCTTGAATCAATTAAAATCAATTAATCACACTGTGATTAACTTTAATGGTTGAATGTTTCCTACACATGGCAAATAACCATTCACATATGTTTCAATTAATATTTTTACCCCCGTTTGTTGACAAATGATCTATTGTACTTAAAATTAATTAAATGTTAGCGTGGTCCCAATTAACACTGCATTAACAATAAAAAATGCCTTGATTGTCAATACTGAGCAAAATCTGTGACAATCTGCCACTTATATTGTGCAGCTTATATTATTTAAACACACGGGGCTTAACCTTTGACCAAATATAGCAGATGATATGGTCAAAATGTGAGGCCATTTTTAAAGCCATTGAAAATCTTGAGGGTTTTGGCTCCGACTTGAGATAATCAGGAAAGATAAAACCTTGTTCGCTTATCCTCTTATGTCTCTATTTTGCTAAACCAAGATTTAATGTCTTTCAATTGGCATTGCTTCATACATAGTCTCTTTTTATTTTATTCAATATTTTATGTTTGTTTCTAATACTCTTATCTCCTAATACTGTCTCATTCTCCTCTATCTTGAGTGTTTCTTTACCTAAATGATACTGTACTATAAATTCCAAGCTGTATTTTTCATTTTTCCCTCAACCTTTTGTCTTTGAGACCCATCTAAGTAGGTACACGGTCCTTTTCATATGGAAACATTATTGATCTATGCCCACATTTATAAGCTTATTTTTTAAAAAGATTTTATTTATTCATGAGAGACAGACACAGAGAGGGAGAGGCAGAGAGAGAAGCAGGCTCCATACAGACAGCCTGATGTGGGACTTGATCCTGGGACCCCAGGATCATACCCTGGGATGAAGGCAGGTGCCAAACCGCTGAGCCACTCCCCATTTATAAGCTTTCAAATTATTTCCAGCTCTCTGCTTTTATAATGGTGGGCATTTATGATGCTGGGGTGAATATCTTTGTGTGTCTTAAGCTGGGTACCTGTCTGAGATATATTCCTTGGAGAAAGCAATAATTAGGTCATAGAGTACACTGCACCGCAGAATCAATTCACTTTTTGCATAGGAAGAAATGAAGGTCTCAAGATGGTAAGCAATTTTTCAAGGTAGATTTGAAGCTAGGCTTGATTTCAGATCTTCTAAATCTTAGTGAAATATTTATTTCATAGTGTGTAACTCCACCTCAATTTCTCAATGTTCCCTGGAAATATCTAGTAAAAAAATCTTTGGTATGATAATTTCATTGTGTTATAGCCTGGAATCTTCCTCATTTTGGTTACCTTAAGTAGAGACAAAATTCAAATATGTAAGTTTCAGTTCACACAGAGACATATTGTTATCAGGTAGTAGCGCTGGGAATGTAAACCCAAAACTGTTTTCTTAAAAAGACTGGCCATTTTTTTGGCAAAGGCCTATAAAACCAGCCAAATATTTTAGAATTGGTGATAGAGATATAACAGTTTTCAATCTATCTACTGTCAAAATTCATCTTACGAGGCTTGACTGCTAAAATGCCAACCTGAGATACAGTATTCTCCCTCCTTATTTCCCTTGCCTCAGTTCACATTCATTCCTTAAGGGTTAATTGAGCAACTATGAATTCAAGCAGCAGAGGACAAGAATGATACCCATTCCTTGTCCTTGTAATATAAGGCAGAGGGAAATAAGTGACAGATTTGTGTGCTAAGCCAAGTGCTGTGGGTAACCTGAGGGGAAAGCCATGAATCAGTGAGAGTGAGTGGTGAGCAGGGAGATGGTACCTGAGCTGGACTTTAACAGGTGTGTAGGAGGTGGTCAGGCAGGGGAAGGAAGGTAGGCATCACAAGTACAGGAGACAGCAGAGCTCTTCTTCCACCCCCTGCACTGACACCCTCACCCCCTTCTCCTGTCCCTACAGTAGCCATGTTCAGAAATAATCCAGCATCCCTGAGGGAAGAGGAACAAATGTTCTACATTGCACCATGCTAAGCATACCCCTCCAGTACTTGTGCCTGTGAAATGCATTTCACGCCTCGTCTGTTCTCTAAATGAGATGTGAAGGCAGTTTACACCTCGTTTACATTTGTGCTGTTTTACCAAACAGCATAGATACAGCTCCATCCAAAGTAATGAAATGAGGTCAGTCACCCCTTTCTTTCCTTGGATTGAATCCATCCAGCTCTTCAGGTCCTTCCCAGGCTCCGGTGGCTCCTAGGCAACCAGGAATCTACTAAGTTTGGGGAGAGAAGGTGCTAGGCTTAGAGGTGTAGGCAGCCACAGGTGTTCCATCCCTTATAGGTGGGGTAAATGGCCTTTGTTCCAAGCCAACAATTTATAATTTCTTTAAGTAAAATGTAGAAATCATAAATGGAGAGTTAGAAGAATTTTAACTTTTGCATATACCTATGTAACCAACACTCAGATTAAGATATAAAACATTTCTCTTACCCATGAACATTTTCTCATGTCCCTTCCCAGGCAATAGCAGCTCTCCACAAAGATATCCTCTATTTTGTCATTTATCACCATAGATACATTGTCCCTGTTCTAGAACTTCAAATACAAGAAAGCATGTAGTGTGTATTCTTCTGCTCAAATTATGTCTGTGACGTTCACATGTGTTTTTATATCAGTGATTTGTTCCTTTGCATTTTTGAGTGGTATCCCATTACCTGCATGAACCAGTTTAGTTACGTTCCTATTGATATTTAGGCTGTGTTCTGTTTTTGTTTATTATAACTAAAACTGCTGTGAATATTCCTGTACAAGATTTTATGGACATTGAGTTCTTTCAGGTACATAATTAGGAGTGGAATTTCTGGGGTATAGTGTCAATGTATTTTAACTTTATTAGAAACTCCCAAACAGTTCTTCAAAGTGATTGTACTGTTTCATACACCCACTAGTAGTGGATGAAAAATTCTGGTTGCTTTTGGTGATTCAAAGTAATGAGATTTTGTTGGAAATTACTGTAAAGTAATACACATTCATTTAAGGAACTTGAGAGAAGAGACAAGATTAAAAATTTGGGAAGACAACTAGAACATGAAAAGAATTCTATCCATAGAATATGTATTACCCCCACTCATATCTCTTCATTATCCTAATTCAATATAGTAAAACTCACTATATTGAAAAAAGCACAGTACATTTTGTCTCCTCCAAACTGCATGCCTGTAGGGTATAAGGAGTCCTAGGAGCCATTCACCAAACATAGACTGATAATGTTTCTCATTTTTGTCAATCTGATAAATGAATATTTATATTTTATTTCCATCTAATTTTTTGCTTGAAAATTAATGAAGTAGAGCATTTTGTTCATTTGCTTACCAATATTTGTATTTTTTCTTCGTGAATTGACTTCATGTCCTGTGCCAATATCCTATAGTGTTTTCTTCCTCCTGGTGATGTTTATATAGCTGTGTATCGGCTATTGCTTGTCATATATGTTGCAAATATTTCTCTCATTTTGTTATCATTCTTTGAGAAAAATGACTTTTGTTATTTAAAAATGCTACTTACTCATCATAAAACATTCAAGCAATGGAGAAAGGATTATGGAAAGATAAAAATTCTTCCAAATTCCATTCTCCAGAGACAAAACAAAAAACAAAACCCAGAGATAATCAATAAAGTTTTGGTGAAAATCACTTCAGATATCTCTCTATGCACATAATAGAGAAAAAACTGGGTATGTAAGGTAGAAGTTTAGAAGAATTGCCTAAGGATACAACATAAATTGTAATTAAAATGGTTATACTTAAGATAAGTGTGTCATTATTAAAAATGTATTAGTCTTCAAAGATTCTTTAGTATGAAAAAATTTATGAGTTTGGAATAATATTTGAACCATATAATTTAATTTTGTAATATAGTTTTGGAAATCTTTGCTATAAAAGTTGAAGAATAGCAAACATACTTTTTTCTCTTATTTCCTTAACACTGCTGATTTTATTAGTTATCTTATTTTAATGTTGCCAAGTTTTATAACATTTATAGCCTTTTCTTTGACTGTGGTCAATTTTTTTCCTTTTTTTAAAACACACCATCAGCATTTCTTTTACCTTAGCATTGCATTTATATTTTCTTTACCTTGGTTTATTGCTATTTATGTTCATTTTATTATTCTAATAATTTTCTTCATGAAAGACTCACAGTGTTAGATTTCCTGAGTTCTTTCATCTTTTGGAATATTTCTCAGTTGCATTTGTACTTGGAAAATGACTTGGCTAGGTATCTAATTAATGTATATGTCTTCTTTTTACTCAGAGCTTTATGGAAATTGCACCATTGTCTACTGGTATTAAATGTTGCTTGGATAATGCTGAGCTCGACAAGAACCTCACCAAATTCCTCCCCAACACACAATTACACCCTCCAAAATCCTGTTGATGATTTTCTTTTTCTCCCTTGATCCCCTCCTGATTTTTTTCTTTTTAAATACTTACATTTTGTTATTTTATACAGGAAGCATTCATTTTGGTTGACTTACATATTTGCCTTTTTGTTGCTTTTCATTCCTTCCTGCATCTCCGAGCTCTCAGGAGCTTTCACGTGGGGTCATTTTTTTTTTCTGCCTGCAGAAGATTCTTTGTTCTTTCCCTAAGTGTGGTTTGGATATGCAGCTTATAATTCTTTCCATTTTTTTTATTTGTATTTGTTTCATCTCCATTCTCCAGGTGTATTTTGCTGAGTATTGAATTCTAGATTGATACTATTGTGCTTTCTGCACGTTGAAGGTATGAGTTCACTGTCTTCTGTTTGATTCCATTGTTTCTGAAGAGCAGTCAGTCACCAAGCAGTCTGATTGTTCTTTGTAATGAGAAGCCTGACTGCAGACAGCTTTTGAGACTTCCCATACCCTCTTCCTTCTGCCCACATCTGGAGAAGCTGATAAGAAAGCCTTTGTGTGTTCCTTCCTTTGGTGCCAGTTGGAGATTCAAACCACAGGAATTCAAACCTACCTGCAGGAGGGGACCCTCACCCTGGCCCTACCCCTTAGCCACAGTGACAGCCAGGAGGATTTGCTTTCCTTGCCCTCTGACCTCATTTCCGACTTGCTGGAGACACCTGGCCTGCTCTCCTCAGAGACCTCCGTTAGGTAAGTAATCAACCATTCCACAGCCTCTGGTTATCTTCAACTTTGGCTGGGGATCCACCTGCCTCTTTAGAGGACCATAACACTTATTTCATTAATTTTACCCTGAAGTGTTTAATTGTTCTTTGTTTTATTTTGTTTTGTTTTCTAACTCTGCTTAGGCCTTTTTGGACCTATAGCTTGATGCTTTTATCATCAGTTTTGAAAAATTCTCAGCCATAATCTTGCCAAGTATTGCTCCAGTGCAGTTCTCTGTAACCTCTCTTTTTGGGATTCCATTAAATACATGTCAGTCTTTCTCACTTTTTTCTGACTCTTTTTCTATATTTTTATCCTTTTCTCTCTCATGTTTCACTTTGGATATTTTCTTCTGTTCTTGCTTCCAGTTCAATAATTCTTTTTCATCAGTGTCTAAGCGTTAAGTTCTTGATTTTGCCAATTAAAATTTTCAGTTTAAGAATTTTGACTGAGTTCTATTTTATAATTTCTAGTTTTCTTCTCAAATCCTCAATCTTGTGTTTTATCTCCTTGAATATATTAGGATGGTTATTTTGAAGTTTGTGTTTGGGAACTCAATGATCTTAAACCCTTCTAGGCTGTTTCAAGTACTTCTTGTTTCTCTAGGTTTAGGTTTCTTCCTTCTTCACTTCCATATGCTTTAAGTTCTTGTGTGCCCTGTGGAAGAATTGGCTTGAATTACCTAATCTATAAAAGTGGAAGACTGAGTCTCTGATGATTATTTTATCTTCATCCCTAATGTTCAGTGACTCCATCGGAATAGAATTTACTGATGAATATTTTGCAATCAACTCCTCTCTAGCCCAATATTCCTCAGGGCATAGTATTTCTTTATTCCAGGCAAGTTTACTTTTACTATTGTTATATACTATTCTACCATTGTGAGTGTGTGTGCATATATATATTCAATATACACACTTGTACATACATATAAAAAGGTTCTATTCTGTGTTATCTATATTATAATTATTACTAATATTAACCAATAATATATAATAACAGTGGCAGAAGTGAACTCCCTTTATATAAAATATACACAGAAAGTAAATAGATAAATATTTGGCTCATTTTTTTCTCTCTCAGAATATTAATTATGTATATATTGATTCTTATTTGTTTTTTATTTTATCATCCCCTTCATCATCCTTTAAATATCTATTTTCTTTTTAAAAGATTTTATTTATTTGACAGAGAGAGAGAGAGTGAGCACAAGCAGGGGAAGTGGCAGGCAGAGGGAAAGGGAGAATCAGACTCCGTGCTAAGTAGGGAGCCTGATGTAGGGCTCGATTCCAGGATCCTGGGCTCATGACCTGAGTGGAAGTGGTACGCTTAACTGACTAAGCCACTCTATTGCCCCTATCTGTTGTCTTTCTTACTGCTTGAGCAATTACCCAAGCTTTGCCATCCAGAGACTTGGCTATATTTTAGTTATAGATATTCAATAGTTTTCTACTTCTGATATGACTTGAATTCTGTACTGTTTTCATTTTCTTCTTCCATTTCTACCTTGCTGGCTCACTTTATTGCTCCTATTATAATCTCTTTTGATACTTTTTGAACACTTAGTTTTTTATATGAGGTCTTATTTATTTTTTTTATGAAGTCTTTTTTAAAAGAAAGTTACCTACAATTCTTTGAGACTGAAGAAACATTCGCATTTTTATGTATGCTTTTCATCTTGTGTTGTTCGCCCCCTTTTTTTGGTTTCTTTGTTTTAGGTATGAAATTGGTCCCTTTTCATTTATGGATCATCTTTACATGAAGTCATCTAATTCTTGTATAGGGAGAGACTTGCAGTAATGGTTGAGCCAAATATATCTATGGCTTAGATTTGTGAATTTTGACTTTAAACATGCTGCAATTTAATCTCTCCTCTGCCTCATCCTGGGCTTAATTCTCCCCAGGGTTGTTGATGGTCAATGGCTAGTGTGGCACAGAGCTAATCCTATTACTTCACTGATTTTCTGAGATACCATCTGGCCTTTGTTTTCTTCCCACTTGTCTTCTCTCTTTCTTTCCCTCAATTAATTAATTAATTAATTAATTAATTAATTACTGAAATATATAGTTGACATACAGTGTTATATTAGTTTTACGTGTACAACATAGTGATTCAACAATTCTATACATTACTCAGTGCTCACCAGGATAAGTGTAGTCACCATCTGTCACCATACAATGTTATTACAATGTTATTGACTATATTCTCTATGCTGTACATTTCATTCCTGGGATTTATTTATTTTACAACTGGAAGTTGGTATCTCTTAATCCTCTTTATCCATTCATCAACCAGTGGATGCTTGATCTGCTTCTATATCTTGGCTATTGTAAATAATGCTGCAATAAACATAGGGGTGCATGTATCCATCTGAGATAGTGTTTTTGTTTTGAGTAAATAACCAGTGGTGTGATTGCTGGATTGTAGATAATCCTATATTTAAGTTTTTGGGGAAACTCGATTCTGTTTTCCACAATGGCTGCACCACTTTACATTCCCACCAAGAGTGCAAGAGGGTTCCTTTCTCTCCACATCCTTGCCATCACCTATTGTTTCTTGTGTTTTTGATTTTAGCCATTCTGATAGATGTGAGGTGATATCTCATTGTTGTTTTGATTTGCATTTTCCTGATGATGAATGATATTGAGTATCTCTCTATGTATCTGTTCGCCATCTCTATGTTTTCTTTGAAAAAATGTCTGTTCAGGTCCTCTGCTCATGTGTTAATTGGATTATTTGTGGTTTTGGTTTTTGAGTTTTATAAATTCTTTATGTATTTTGGATATTAACCCCTTACTGGATGTATCATTTGCATATATTATCTAATCATAGGTTGCCTTTTGTTTTTGTTGGTGGTTACACCTCCCTTTTCTTTGCTTTGTCTCGATGTCTCATTGCATTAGGAATCTTAGGAAGCACAGACTTGAAAAAAAGAAAATTAGTTTGCTGTTTCTGCAACAGCATACCAATTAGGATTACAATTTAGGCAGGGCCTAGGTAGGAGCGTAGTGCAGACCTAAAGGCAGAGTTGTTTCCTGGGCTGGTGACCAAGTGCAAGTGATGGGCATTCCATCACAGGCCTCAACCAGTGTCTCAAGGTTGGGTTTATTTTGGAGTCCTGCATGTCACAGGAACTTTACTGAGGGTTGAGGACCCTTGGAAAGTTTCTTCTTCTTCAGGCCCAAATTGGCAACTTGAGCTGACTTTTTTTAATCCAATCCCTCAAAGATCTATCCAGATTTTTTTCATCAATAATAGCCACTTCCTACTGCAGCTCTGGGGTTTTGTATTCCAGAGACTGTGGCTGTCCTGAACAAATGCTCAAACCTTTCTGTTTTAAGAGTTTAATTCTTTACTCTTTTAGGCAGAAGGTACCTCAGTGTTAAGAGAATAGGAGAACAATAAAGCCTATAGAGCTGTGAGATTCTTTTTTGTGTGTGTGTATTTTTTTATTTTTACATTTATTTTTATAATTTATTTAAATTCAATTTGCCAACGTATAGTATAACACTTTGTGCTCATCACATCACGTCCCCTCCTAATGCCCATCCTCTAGTTACCCCACCCCCCCACCCAACTCCCCTTCAGCTACCCTCAGTTTGTTTCCTGGAGTTAGGAGTCTCTCATGGTTTGTCTTCCTCTCTAATTTTTCCCTACTAAGTTTCCCCTCCTTATGGTCCCTTTCACTATTTCTCATATTCCATATATGAGTGAAACCATATGATGATTGTCTTTCTCTGATTGACTTATTTCACTTAACATAATACTCTCCAGTTCCATCCATGTGGCTGAGTAATATTCTGTCGTATATATATGCCACATCTTCTTTATCCATTCATCTGTCAAAGGACACCGAGGCTCCTTCCACCGTTTTGGCTATTGTGGACAATGCTGCTATAGACATTGGGGTGCAGGTGTCCTGGCGTTTCACTGCATCTGTATCTTTGGGGTAAAGCCCCAGCAGTGCAATTGCTGGGTTGTAGGGTAGATCTATTTTTAACTCTTTGAGGAACCTCCACACAATTTTCCAGAGTGGCTGTACCAGTTCACATTCCCACCAACAGTGCAAGAGGGTTCCCCTTTTTCCACAGCCTCTCCAACATTGGTTGTTTCCTGCCTTGTTCATTTTCACCATTCTCACTGGCATGAGGTGGTATCTCATTGTGATTTTGGTTTGTATTTCCCTTATGGCCAGTGATGCGGAGCATTTTGTCATATGCTTGTTGGCCATGTGTATGTCTTTTTTGGAGAAATGTCTGTTCATGTCTTCTGCCCATTTCTTGACTGGATTATTTGTTTTTTGGGTGTTGAGTTTGATAAGTTCTTTATAGATTTAGGATACTAGCCCTTTATCTGATATATCATTTGCAAGTATCTTCTCCCATTCTGTAGGTTGCCTTTTAGTTTTGCTGATTGTTTCCTTTGCTGTGCAGATGCTTTTTATCTTGATGAAGTCCCAATAGTTCATTTATTGTTTTTATTTCTCTTGCCTTTATAGTCTATGGCTATACCACCCTGAACGTGCCTGATCTTGTCTGATATTGGAAGCTAAGCAGAGTCGGGCTTGTTTAGTCCTTTGATGGGAGAACTGTTGGGTTTTGATTTCAGGTTTATAATCCCTGACTTCTTTCTGTGGTAGAATAATATAAGGCCTTTGACATTACTGTAGATTAGTATATTGGTCAAGAAGCTGGGTTTTAGATTCAAACTCTAGTTCTACTACTTACCAATTTTATGATTCAGGCAGGGTACTTTGCCTTGTTTTTTTAGTTTCATCCTTGTTAAATGTATATGATAATTCACCTACCTCCTGGGATTTTTGTAAGGATTAAATTAGCGAGTATTGTAAAGGGAGTCAGGCTTGCTTGGTACATAGTACCAATGTACATTTGCTATTATTAGGTTCCTTGCTTTTATTCTTGTGCATGGAATCCATCTCCCACTCTTCTTAGAAAGGTCATATGAAGAAGAGTTCTGGTAGAGGCATAGTCATTAGCCTAGGAAACAAAACTCATATAGGCTTTTCACTGAGGGAACTCTCCCTCATGAGTATTCTTCTCCTGTAGGGATCCTAAAACAGGGAGAACTCTTTCTCCAATTAAAATCCCTCCCCATGAAGACTTTTGTTCATGAGGACATTTTCCCTTTAAGGACCCTTATTTCGTGAAGATCCTTCACTAGAACCCTTCTTCCATTAGGATCCTACCCCTAAAAAGGTCCTTTTCCCTTGACGACCTATATTAATCCTCCCAAGAGAACATATTTCCTATTAAATATTCCTCTATGCATACCTTTCTACATGAAGATCTTTACCTTAATAGGACTACTACTTTTTCAGACCTCTTGCTTCTCAAGGATTCTTACTCTAGAAGTAGCCTCAGGAGACCCCGGAAAAATTAGCACTAAATTTTTGGACAATTTCTCTTCCTGGGACCCTTCAGCCAGGTTATTAGAACTTAATCCTAAGACAAGCATAGCCTCTCTTGGCATTGTGCATAACTGGTTGAGGGCCTTCTCTTTATTTTGGATATATATCTGGCTTTTGGGAGATGACCCGTGGTGGAAGATTGACATGGACCAGATTCTCATTGTATTGATGACTCTGATTATTTCCCTCCAGCTGAATATGCAGTGACTGGAAAATGAGGTGTGTGGGCCATATGCCCATTAGCTCAGGGGGCTCTGACAGCAGACTTGTTTATAGGATATCACAGTACAGGGGGCGTAACAGGGTAAGCATTCTTCTAAAGGAAGATATTTGACATAGATGTGGTGTTCTATGGTTTCTGGAACTAATCATCTAGAGGAATTAGAAGACTAAATTTTGGAATATAAACAAAGTGGAGAGAATAGGTATTGAATTCAACATTGTTTTGTTCACTTGCACTCAATTAACTATGTTGTTTCAAATTATGATAATTTAAGAAGAAAAGCATAGTATTCTGAAGAGAGGAATCGGTATCTATTAAGATCCAGGGCATTAAAAGGCACGGCTTTTTTTTTTTTTTTCTGGAAAAGTCTGGCAGGCCCTAGTGCCAGCAGTACATACTTGGTAAAAAAAAAATCATAGGAGATGAAGCTGGAGAAGCATTTTAGATTCATATCCTAAGAGCCTAAGGATTTTTAATGAGATTCTGTAAGCAATGAGAATCTAGAATAGTATTCAGGAAGAGAGTGATCCAAATCACTTGGGAGGAAGATAAACCTAGTGGGAGCATACAGAATTGGAAAAGTGAGAGTCTGAGAGAAAGGAGTGCATTAAGGTGCCATTGTAGGAAACCAGATCCCAAACGCTGAAGGCCTGAACTTGGTTAATCCCTCCTCAGCGGTCAGAGGAATGAGATAGAGCCAAATCAAAGAAGGCTCAAAGATTTCTAGCACAGGAGATTTGGAAATTAAGTATCAGCCTTATGAAATGAAGTCTCACATGCCTACCAAAACCATCATGGACAAACATCTTTGATTGTAGCGTAATGTGGAGAAGGATATAAGGTGATGATGAGGACACTGGGTGGAAATTGGAACATACATGCCCAACGTCTACCCCTTCCATGAACTGGTTACCTAACTGAGAATAGAGATATTAGACTCTTTAGGCTTTAATCTCTTCAGTATTAACATGCATGACTTGCTGATTTTTTTGAGTAAGGATAGGCTGTTTTGAAGGACTACACACTTCTGCTTCCTACTGAAAATGCAAATTACACTTTGCTTTTCTTCTGATTTCTTGTACGTCCAAAATAGAAGAAAGACACCTGGATGAAGCATTTTCCCAGACTTTGCAATTTTCTTAAAGGGATCCCAGAGACCTTAAGCTTCTCTTAGGTTCCTTTGAGGTTTCTCAGTCCAAGGACTGTCACCACATGTCCTCCCTCTTGTCTACACTTTCAGCAGGTGTGTGTAGGTGGAGCTCAAAGTTAAAAGTAACTCAAGTAAACTCACACATCTTTTTTTGAAGCTTGCTGTTCAGTTGAAGCTCTTAAATTGTCAGTATTTTTCTTAGTAGTTAAACAGAACTAAAAATAAAGGCAATAGCCACTAATAACCATACTATACCTCCTATTTTCACCCCTAAACCAACTGCCTCAACAGACATAGCAGCAATGTGCTCCTAGGATAAAGTACTCCAAGTACTCCAAGGATACTGTTCATGATATAATCCTCATTGACAGTGATTCCAAAGTTGAATCACAGGCAAACAAAGGGGTTATAACACAAACGAGTTGTTTAGAGCACACATTCAAACAATTGTGGCTTCAGTACCTTAAATAAAAGGGCACTTGCTTCCAGGGCCAGGGTAAAATTTAGAGGGGAGTACTCAGTACTGCCACATTGGGAAAGCCAATTCAGTTACTTAGTGTTGCCTACTTATTGATTCCATAGTGATTGACTTGTTGGTGAGCTTGGAGATATGAGACAGAGCTCTAGAAAGAAGGAATGTCTGCCAAAAGTCTCAAATAAGAGACCATTTTGCCATCTCATGTGATTGAGGAAGTTTCCATTGGGTTGCTTTGGAACTCACTGAAATATCTGCATGCTGTAGTGGATTGAACCTATGACAATGGAATAGAATAATGAATTTCTCCCAACTTCTGTTCCAAATAGCCATCTTAGTCCACAGGACCAGTTCTTTGTAGTTTTCCACATCTCTATGGATATGACCTAATAACAAAGAAATCCCTATGTCATGGCTATGAATTAGCAAGTGGTGTCATTTTAAAATTTCAAGGATTTTTGAATGTAGAGACAAGAAGGAGGGACTGATAAGTTCCCATTCTTTCTATTGAGGGAATAACTTACCTAAGAGATTAAGAAGACCTCTGGCAAACAAAACAAATAACTCAGTAAATTCCTCTTAACTGAATTGAGAATGAGAACTGGTTATCAGCAATGGATATGTGTGTATGGGTGGGGGTGGGCAAATTTATGATCATATTAGACTTATCAACCATGCTTTGCAAGGATCTACACAGAATGGGAATATCCCAAGATGGCACCCCAAATGGCTTGGAATGTAGATGATAAGCTAACGGTCATACGGGCTTCCTTCTGTTTGATTCGGAGGAATGTGTGTGTGCAGAGAGAAAGGATTCAAGAGGTGGAGAGAATGTTTAGCCCAAAAAGATTTTTCTGCCCAAGCCTGCCTTGTTTTGCCTGTATTTACTAAAATACCCCATGTTCTGAAGACTATTGTTTTTTCAATAAATTAAAACCTTTCCTTTTTCTCTTGATACTTTCCAAAAGATTTGAACACTAATATATTTGAGCCATAGAAACTTCAGTAGCACCTGGGTTAACTCCTAAAACTGAACATAGACTTCCTACTACCATGAAGGAACAAGTAAACATTTAAAAACTTTTCCAATATATGTATATATAGAATCTGCAACTATTTCTAAATTTCTATCTTTCCATCTGTCTACCTATAAAATCAGTAATAAA
This sequence comes from Vulpes vulpes, assembly GCF_048418805.1. Lineage (NCBI taxonomy): Eukaryota > Metazoa > Chordata > Mammalia > Carnivora > Canidae > Vulpes > Vulpes vulpes. The sequence goes on from NC_132790.1 coordinate 55,344,210, forward strand.
AAATGTAGAATGCCATAATGGACCTGTAGTTCCTTTTCAACAAATTTACTGCTACTAATAGATAAATAATAATAGAATACAATGAAATCAGAGGGGGTGTTACATTAATAAAATGTAAGTAGAGAATCATGAAAGAATTATCTTTCATGGAAACAAAAGAGTTCTTAGAAATAAAAAAATGATAGAAATATTTTTAAAAATCCTTAATGAAGGATATCACAGTATGACTTCTAGACTAACCCAAATAATTTACTGACTGCATATTTCACTTTCCACAAACCTTCCTGGAAGTTTATCCAGATAACATAGATAAAATATAAACTTAGCAAAAGAAAAAAGAATCCCAATTGTTCAGTGTTGTGAACATAGAAGGAAGATGTGTCCCAGTTTCTGGCTAGACAAATACCACAGAATGCAAATACTTTCTCTACCGATGCAATGGATATGGTTTGGTGATGGATATGCTCCATTAGAACCCTACTTTTCCCCATCTTCAGAAACCAGGAAAGTGTGGATGCATTAATTAAATGCAGCAATCCAATTCTTTGCCTGTAGATTAGCTCTTCTTGTAATACTTCCCTTCTCTGCTCTTATTCATCAAAACAGGTCCAGATCTGCACTGGTTAATTGTCTTTGAGGATGTAACATCAGAAGCGAGAGATTGTTTTTTAATGACTTAGATCCTCCTAAGGATAGTCAGAGGGGTGGGGCCTAATTATTCTTAATACCTTTGTCTTTATAAGGAGACAAAAGTTGATTAATGATTAGGGTGATAATATAATTTCTATGCCTTCTGGGAATGAAAATAGGAGCTATTGATAATCGTCCTAGAAAAATGGACAAAATGGGATTAAAGGGCCCCTACTTGTAATCAAAATAAAAACATATATTAGCTGGGTTTCAGTGATTTTTAAAAAAAATTTTTATTTATTTATGATAGTCTCTCTCACACACACACACACACACACACACACATAGAGAGAGAGAGAGAGAGAGAGAGAGAGAGAGAGGCAGAGACACAGGCAGAGGGAGAAGCAGGCTCCATGCACCGGGAGCCCGACGTCCCGGGTCTCCAGGATCGCGCCCTGGGCCAAAGGCAGGCGCTAAACCACTGCGCCACCCAAGGATCCCGGGTTTCAGTGATTTATTGCACATTTAAAACTAGGGCATCCCGGGGGGACCAGTGGTTTAGTGCCGCCTTCCGCCCAGGGCATGATCCTGGAGTCCCGGGATCAAGTCCCATGTTGGGCTCTGTATATGGAGCCTGCTTCTCCCTCTACCTGTGTCTCTGCATCTCTCTCTCTCTCTCTCTCTCTCTCTCTCTCTCTCTCTGTGTGTCTCTCATTGATAAATAAATAAAAATCTTAAAAAAAAACTAAACACACTTAATGGTTAACAGAGACATGATCACATGATTTTTATTTTAATTCCGCCTTGAGGGGAAATAATACAATAACTTATTGAAAAATGACTTATACAGTCTGACACCTGATTTCTTTATTTTTGATCATCTATTATATAAAACAGTGAACACTGATGACCCTCACAGAAAGTAGATCTAGGAGTCTGGTAGCTATTGTAGTAATATTCTTAGAGCTCAAAGAAAAGTGAAGATATTCAAACTTTGTAAGAAGAGATAAGCTAGGTGAGGAAGAGACACAAGGTATTAATTATACTTGTAATAAGACTTAACAGAAAGAACAAAGCAGAGTGTAAAAGCAAAAATAAGGAAAAGGATAGAAGTACATTTCCCTAAGATTGAAAACAAAACAAAACAAAAAAAATTCCACCAAAAACATAAGAAATAAAATATTCACTAAGGACCAGACTAGATGAATGAATAGAGATATTAGATTCACAATCTAATGTTTTTGTTAAACTCCATTTTCAGATACAGTCTAATGATATATTGAATTTTTAGGAATAAAGAAAAAATCCAGTAGGGGTCCAGGCAGGGAGAAAAAGAAAACAATTGTATTTATTCAACAAGTATTTGTCAAGTCCCATGATGTGTTATTGTTCTGAATTTGTTGTCCTGTCTATAAGAGGATTAATACATTCCTGCTTGTTCTATGCGACCTGACATGCCTGCCTATGGGAGGAGCATGCCTCCCTTTTGAAGTCAGCCTTGGCCATGTAACTTCCTTTGGGTAATGGAATATAAGTTGAGGTGTTATGTGCTGCACTTGAGTAGAAGATTTAAAAGCAAGATTTATATGTAGTTCTGCCATTGTCCTTTCCCTTCTGTGAGGAAAAAATATCCAGAGAGGATCTGCTCTATCAACTTGGATTGTGGGATAAAAAAGATGTAAAGAGAGCTATAGCTATAAGTGGAGCCTCAGCCTGCCTGCAGCTGACACATAATGTGATTGAGAAATAGACTGTCATTGTTTGGAACTATTAGACTTATCTGTTACAGCAGCATAACTAAACAAAAGCTGACTAATGAAAGTGCCTATGACATTCCAGTTACTCTGCTTTGTGCTTGAAAGTTAGCCAATATAGATCCTTGCCCTCATGGAACTTATAGTCTAGTAAGACATCCTCTGAAACTTTAGATACCCAAAGATAATGGATCAATATTTATTGGGTTTTAAGACAAAGGCAAAACAAGTATATTATCAAATATGTAATAACTAAGATAACATTGCATTCATATGTTCTTATGGAAAAATTACTTGGAGACATTAATAGGACAACTGAAATATGAATTAAATGTGCTCTAAAGAATGAAGAAATTTGGTTTAAATAGGACTAGTGAAAAGCATTGAAAACATAGGGGCAACTCAGTTCACTCATTCATTCAATAAATATTTATTAAATGCAGGTAACATTTTCCTAAAAAATTCAAGAAAATCAGCTACAAAGTTATTAGAACTAATAAAGGAGTTTCCTACAGTGGCCAGTTACAAAAATATACATAAAATACATCATCAACTTTTTTGGTATACTTCTGAATACAGTTAGGAACAAGATATCTGGCATCAAAGTAACAAAATTATATAATACCCAGGAATGCAGTTAACAAGAAATGTGATACAAAGAAAACTTCACTGAGGTGTATAAAATGAATGAGAAGATTTAGTACTAAGGAGATATTCATTTTCCCCAAATTAACTTATACATTTAATGTAAGGAAGAAATTGAAGTTCAGAGATGCCAAATAACTTGCCAGAGGCAGCAGTGCCAGCAGAAGGGAAATCAGAATGTAAAACTTAGTCTCTCAAACTGTGTTCCCCTTATGATTTTATATAGAAGCAAACTACTAAGAAGCAAAACATGTATAGTTTTGACTAAATATAACTTTGGACAGTCAAATTCTATGAGGATAGCTGGTGTATGTGTCCTGGCTATGTAGGAGAATCATTAGCACAATTCAGGCTTTCCAAGTGGTTTCTTCTCCATCAGTGGCTTCTCCTGCTGATAATCCTAAGTTTATCCATCCACACCATTTAGGTGTTGGTAGCACCGCTAAATAAATGCATAAATAAAAGGACCCTTAATCAAAGTTTCAAGCAGTACCCTGACTGGATCTCCAGACTTGAATGCCTTCCACTAGGTCCCAGGGCAACCACTACTTCCTTGAGGGATGTTGCTGATTTTTTGCCCTTGTTCCTGGCATTGCTTTTATTATACAGCTTCAGCAACCCCACCCTCCCTCTTCTATGGTTGGCTCTTGATCTTGTAGGATAATCTTGTCTTAATTCACATGCTTATTTAGCCTCACTCTTTGCATTGTCCCCAGTATTTATGTGACCTTGGTTACTTTTAGGCCCAAAAGATGAGAGATCTTGATGCCTGGCGTTCTAAATATATTTTGTACATCTCAAACTGGAGAGTTTAGTTTTCACTGGCTTAATCTTGACTTGAATATAGCTCTCCCCTCACTAAATGTGGAGGCTGAGTTAAAAGAATATGTAAGTAATATCTTTCTCTCTCCCCTTCTACAATAATTTTTAATTAGACACATTTCCTCACTTCCCTTGCTTCTAGGTTTGTGTATGTAATTAAGATCTGGACAATGGGTTGTGTGCCATTTCTGAGATATGTCATTGAAGTGAGGGGTATATTCCCCTTTCTTTCTTCTTCTATGCTGCTGCTTAGAGTATGGATTTAATGATAAGCCATCTTTTATTATGTGAACTAAACATCCTAGGAATGCGGGAGCAATAAGATAGTAGGAGCCTGGGTCACCGATGGATTTGCAAAAACAGAAATTTCTTACCAGCTTGGGCTTTTATATAAAAGAAAAATAAACTGTTTAGTTTAAGCCTCTGTTATTTTTGTTGCCACATGTAGGCACATTTGTATGTAAACATAACCTCTCTTTCATGTGCATTATGCAGACCTAGCTCATTCACCCCCCAACACTAAGATTCTTCCCCTTCTGGAATACTGCCTTGAAGTATATGTTTGGTTTACTTGATATTCTTGGTTTGGAGAGCTAGCACCTCAGTTTCCATCCATCCGTTCTTCACTGACATGTCTAGTCTGCATTTCCAAGATGAGCATGTACAGGAGATGCTTCCTTATCTCTCTGGGACTTGTGCTACAGGAGTATCTTCCCTCTCCTACACTGTATGTGCACCCTCTTTCTTCCTATTGCTGTAGCTTTGTGTCTACCACACTGCCTGACTTATAACAGACACTCAAGAAATGTGTGCTGATGTATGAACACCATAGAGGACAAATAAGCAAAACTTGTAATTATGACTCCCATCTCTTTTCTTCATGTTATACTGGTCCACAGAAACTTGCATGGGAGTATAGTCCTCTGGGGTCAGGGCAAGTGTCACTGCTACTTGTTGGGTGGCTTGAAAAACCCTCAGTGTTGTAACTAATGATGGAGGAAGTGTCAGAATTCATCTTTGGACAAGAGAAGAAAAGCAGCAACAGCCACATTCTGACCAGTTAGCATTGGGCTCAATAAATGAGCTTTTTATTATGGCTTCATTAACATAGAATCTAGTCTTATGATTAGTAAATCACTCTCTGTATAATCTCATGCCATGCTGAATCCAATACAGTGTGTCCCACACTGAATAATAATAATTGAGTTAGTTCTAAATTTTGAGACCATTTAGAACATATGGTTTATTCATGAAGCAACATAACCAAAGCTTACTTAATAATTAAAAGCAGGCATCTGTATTTCAAATAAAAATTTAGCTATTTTTAAGTATATCTAGATCAATGATTTCTCACTGGGTGAAACCCTAAATCTTTAGAAGCACTTAGAATACTATTCCCTATAATATCTACCAAATCTAGTTAAATGTAAAAGCCCAAGTCTCAGTCACTTTTGGACACAACTTAGGCACTAAAATTTGTGTTTACATAATTTCTGAGTTAAAAGATCCATGGCTTTAATCAGATTTTAGAAGTTACTGAGTCACTGACTTAAGATAGTTTAGCAGCCCTTGTGGTGTTTACCAGAGCCATAGATGTGAACAGAGCCTCCCTGCTGCCCTACCAGAGCTCATTGTCTGAGAAGAGGTCCCAGAAATTATAAAACTGAAATTTGGAGTCAGATGATTTGGGCTTAATGACTTCTGAAGTTAGTCATTTGCATGGACAAGTCCTACCAAGAGAGAATTGAACCAAAAAAGTGAGGTCCAAGGAAGAAGGAGTTCAAACCCTCATCGTTTTTCACTGGGTGTATGTGGACACTTTCTAACTGCTTCTATGCCTTTAGTCTCCTCCCTTACTGTTCATACTCTGCAGTCTTTTCAGAGTGAACATTTCAAAAGGCAACACTGAAAATGTTCCTGGGGTTTATAATTTGATTTTCTCTGCCTTTGTCAGGTGCTTGTACCCTGTGGTCAAGGCTGGCTGTATTTTGCCTTTCAAACTCTTGAGCATGGTCTTGAGTGCCCTTCTGCCCTTGCCTGCCTGAGAAATTCATTCATCCTTCAACTTCCTGCCCAGTTCCTATCTTCCTTGGATGCATTTCAGAATGCCCACAGATAGATATAGGATGCATCAGTGTGGATCCCACAGTGCCTTGTACAAATCTTAATTAGAGCTGTAATCAGATTTCTGTTATGGTTCATTCTGTCTCCCTTGGATTCTATGACTGTTTTCTGTTCATCATTGTATCTTCAGCACATGAATGCATGGAAAGATCACTGGATAGGGAACTACAGCTAAGTTATTTTGATTTTATTAAATCAGGATTTGTGGAACTTTTGTGGATTGACTATATGGAGCTCCAGAAGGGATGGGGCACATTTAAGCCTTTCTACTTTTCCCCAGGTACAATTGCTGTGCTTGAAACATCATAGATATCTAAAAAGAGCATGATTCTTTGTCAGAATTGATGGAAGACATAAAGTTGCAGGAAGGTTCTTTAACTACTAAAGACAAAAGTGGTTTTAAATACTTCTGTTATTCTGAAACTTTAATTTTCTTAGTTAAATCACTATTTTGATTATGTACAATACATAGCAGTTTGTTACAGTATGTCTACAAGGCTTTATCGACATTCTTTTGTCCATTCTTCATAATTTGAAGTGATGCTTCGTTATGTCTTGAAAAATGGTCTATATTTCAGAGGTTTTTTTTCTTATTCAGTTTTCTTTCATTAATTCTCTTATTCAGAAATGATAAGGGCCTATGCTCCCTTGAGAGAAATTTTAAGTCTAGGACTTTGAGTTTAACATGGCATAGGAAGGAGTCACAATGGTAATTCATATTTTTTCCTAAGTATTTTCTCCTACCCTCTTTCATTATCATAATGAATAATATGCATAGGCTGTGGAGCAGTATCCACCAATCTGCGGCAAAATGAGAAAACAATTGTCATTTATTCTGAAGGTGCTTATACTTAATTGAGGAACTGCTAGCAAATTTTAAGCAAGGGAATGAGAAAAATCAGAGTTACATTTTTGGAAAGGTTATCTGGCAGTGCTGTTCAGGTGGAATCCCATCAGGCCTAGAGTCTGTTATGCCTCCACAACCTGGCCCAGGTCTTGCTCTGGCCTACGGGCCACGACTACAATCCCTATCTTCTCTCTTCATTTAGTGAACAGTTAGACATTTCCCCACACATGTCATACTCTCTCTTCCTGGAGTACCTTTTTCTGTACTTGGCAATCATCTGTCAGGTTTATTTCACCTCTTGGGGGAGCCCCACCCCCAGGCTTCCCCAGACTGGACAATGCCCACTATGAGGGTGATTGCTTTCCGCTCTTCTATCACACTGTGTCATAGACATCTCTTGCTGACTCTTCTTGTGGGACTGTAGCCCGGCTGATGCCAGGAGATTCATTCACATGGCCAGCTCTGTGCCCTCTCATGGTAGATTCCATAAGTGAACTAAAAAAATGAATGTGTTGAGATTCCAGGTAAGACAGCAGGGTGGATGCTAGAGAATCCAGACTTGGATTCAGACTTGACTTTAGAGACAATGGGAATGTATGCATTGGAGGCTGCCCGATTTTTCAGAGGTAGAGTCATGATAGACACCCCTGACTGGATGTCATGCACAATGCAGAAAAGAACAAAAGTACCAGAAGTTCTGGCCTGCTTCAGAAGACTGCATTTGTTAGGAGTTGAAATATGGGGGAAGAAATAACTTTAGAGTGGCATTATAGAAGTGGAATTTAATAAAGTAAATAGTCCTGCAACCATTTTAAGATAGGTTTGATTTCTTTTTATCTGAAGCTTCTTTCTTCTGTTGAACCTAAATTTTCAATGTGTAATTTAAACCCAGCTTGATACAAAATTTTCTTCTTTTCTTATTTTAGACTTCTGAATAAATATGTTTGCTTTAAAGGGAGAAATAAAAATTTAAAAGAGTAAACAGTTGAAAAATTAAAATATGAATAATTTACATGCTGACTGTCAGTTATTTTGTTGATTGCTAAATTATGTGTTTATCAAATGCTATGTTTAAATATATCCTTCAGTGTTGCTAAGGGAAACATACTTTCTTAACTGACTTGTGTGTAGAGACTTTATTTTTGTTTATATTGTTCCCACTTTATTTTTTATTTTTTGAAAGAATAATTGTTATTTTTAATAAACATAAAAGTTCATTTTTTAAAATAAAAATGCAGTAAAATGGAGCATGCACAAAGGAAAAAATAATGACCCGAAACCCCATTACCAAGAACAACTGTTTTTGACACTTGGCAAACATAATTTCAGATATCCTTTTATAGATGGATAGATAGATAGATAGATAGATAGAGAGATAGATACAGAGATGGAGAAAGAGAGAGAGAAAGACAGAAATAAAAGATTAGGTTCATAGAACACATGCTATTTTTACTGACAATATTAAACGTAATCCTTCTCTAATATAGTAGAGATAAATTCACAGTGAAATTAAAGGAGGCAGTTATCTTTTAATTCTCAAGTTGCTTAGACTAAGTTTTATATATAAATGAATACAGTGCCAACTATTAGTCCTTGTTTTACTCTCTTCTCCTTTGGTTTTGTGTATATCGATAGCTGTCTTTGCTACCAGAAATTCATCCTATAATAATTTTTGTAAGAGAGGCTCACAGGCCCTGGATTTTCTAAGTTATTATGTACTAAAGAATGTCTATTTATTGCTTTTATACTTTCTATTTGAAGGTATGCTTGTGGAGTATTTTTCTCTCAGAACATTTGAACTACTTGTCTACAGTTTTCTCACTTTGTATTGCTTTGGCTAAATCTGAAATCAACTCTTGTTTTTTTGTTGTTGTTTTCCTGCTGCAATGCTGGTTTGATATTTCCATTTTAACCATTGTATTTTGAGCTACAACTCACACATAGAAAATTCCAGAATACACAAAAGTAGCTCTAATACATCCCTTACCTGGATCAAGAAATAGAACATAGCCAGCGCTTTCCATTGTCTTCTCTGTATTTGCAAAATTCTTACATGAAAAGTGGCTTGTCATGGAAGGCTTACCTCCATGTATTTTTTTTACTTTTCTCAGATCTTGTGATAGTAATTCTTTTTCTTTTCCTTTTTTTTTTTAGATTTTATTTATTTATTCATGAGAGACACACAGAGAGAGGCAGATACATAGGCAGAGGGAGAAGCAGGCTCCCTGTGGAGAGCCTATTTCGCTTTATTGTACTCAACAGTACATAAATGAATTCTATCCATGTTGCCATTATGTGGTAGTTTATGTAGTATGGATAGAGCATGATACTCCTCTGCATATTACAATTTATTAACTTCTGTTTGATGGATTGAGAAGTGTTTCTAGTTGGGGCGATTGTGAATGATGGTGCTGTCATAAACATTCTAGTACATGTCTTTTAGTGAACATGTTTATATATTTATTTGGTATACTTTCCTATGAGTGGGATTACTGGGTCATAGAATAGACATGTGTGCAACTTTACAGCTATTGTGAAGCAGTTTTCCGAAGTGGTTACACCTACAAGCAGCATATGCTATGAAAGTTCCAGTTTTCCCACAATGTTATCTTTATTTGGTGATAGTTCTGTTTTTCATTTTAGCCATGTTAGTGAATGGGTTTTTAACTAATTTTATTAATTTATTTCCAGTTTCTAAGGGTTTTAAGTCTGGATTTCTAAGGGCTTTAAGTCTGTATCCCTTAGTACAAGACCTCTTTTTTTCCTGGACCTTGGTACCCCATCCTGAATGTTGAAATAGTAGCAAACACATTTCAAGTGGCATATTTCCCCTTTTCACTATACATCTAAAATTCTCTTTATATGTTTCTCTAATAGCATGTGTGCATGTGTGTGTCATTAAGGATCATGATGCAACTTCCCTTCCAAGGAAACTCAACCTTTAGTTTCTGACTTCTTTCTCAAGACAACATGGGGAAGATGGTAAGCAACCCTGCAGGTGACACAGAACACAGAGCATTTTGTTGGATCATTCTAGAAACACTGATTACTCAGTATCATTAAACAAACTTTAAGTGTGCTATTTTCTTTGATTCAAATTTGACCTAAAAAAATTGCTGGCAAGAGCAGAGTGTCAATGTTAGAGTTTGAATTCACACTATTGCAAATGCCTCCCATTTTCTTTCTGTGCCTTTTATAACAGCATTTTGATTTCCTGAATACTGAGGTGCATAGGGCTATGTGTAGTATCATTTTATACCTTCTGGTTAACCCTCACAGAAGAGCTGTGTATACAAAATACAACTAAGCTATAGAGAGAGCCCATTTGAGGCTCCAAAGAACTGTGTAATGATTATCCTACAGATCCTTCTCAAACGGAAAGAATGCCTCCCAAAGGCAAGCAATCAATCTTCTCCTTGGCACTTCCGGAAGCCCTGGGGTTGCACAATGTCAGGAGATTGTTGTTTGATTGTTTCTTGGCTGAAAATGACTCTGGCTATTTATATTTTCCTGCATTCACGTTACTTTCAATGCTCACTCATTGCTATATTGCTACTGACATAGTAACAATAAAGAAGAGTCTACTAAGTTTTTTCTTTTTTTCCCCTAAGTAGCAAAATTTATACAGTGATCTCTTTCATGCCTGAAACAAGGAATATTAGTGACTATAGTGACTCAAGATTTCATTCATGGAGGTTCCCTTCCAGAGGTAATTTTGAGTGATGGACTCTAACAATGGGGAGGGCCCAGATCATAAATGCTCACTATCTTGGCCTCTGTATGAAGGAAATGTTTCATCCTTCAAGACCAGAGGGGTGGTAAAACTTTTTATTAGCTATTTTAGTTACCTGAATGCTAGTTCACTTTTATTTGACCTACCTATGTTGCTCCATCTTGGTCCCTTAGCCAACATGAAGAAATGGGCTACATGGAGAAATTGATGGGTTCATTGTAGGTGTGCACATTGGTAGTGTCCTACTGCAGGGACATTGATGTTGAAGTATTTGAATCCTCTGACTGATTTAGGAATGTTTTCCTGAAGTTTCTATGCTAAATACCCATATGAAAAATTTTTACAAGTCTTAAGGACCTGAACCAGCAGTCTCTCTTGACATTCCTCAGAGGTGGGGATGGAGGTGCTATTGGCCCCTTTGGCCTGGTCCTCTAATGAACCAGAGGTGGCAGAATGGATGAGAGAAAAGGCTATGTCTATTTCCTATGGGGACCCAGCTTTCTCATGCGATGTCTGTGTGTCATATTTACCCCCCTCATGTATTTTTAAAGATGCACTTATTTATTTGAGAGGAGAGAGAGAGGGACAGAGAGCACCTGCAAGCAGAGGGGGGTGGGTAGAGGGAGACAAACAGACTCCCTGCTGAGAAAGGACCCTGACATGGGGCTCCATGATCCTGAGATCATGACTTGAGTCGGATGCTTAACCAACTGAGCCACTCAGGTGCCCCTCAAACTGACCTCCATGTTTCAAAGCTGAGACAAAGCTACATGTCAGGATTGTCCAGGAGCTGGGGTACAAGGAAGCAAGGAAGGCTTTGTCTAGCTCTGAGTGGGCTCTGTGTGACTTCAGAAGAGGGATGAGAATACAAACACATGCAGCTAATTAGGCTTTGTGTGAAACATTTGGCTGTGTCATTGTCTGCACTTTTAATATATGGAGTTGCTACTCATGACCTCGCTGGAGAAAGCACAAAAGAGAGTGTCTCTTTGGCTACTTTCCTGGAAAAGCACAAGCCCTTCTTTCTCCAAGGCCTGTTAACCAGGCAGCATTAGGGAACACACATGTGACTTCCCATTCCTTTCTATTTTGTGAATGTGGGTGTAGGGGAGCCATAAAAATCTGCTGAGGGAGAAAGTAATACATCTAAACCTCTTTAATGGGTTGGTTTTATTGTGCTTTGATGAGACCTGCATTGAACACCTGTGCCTCATTCAGTCTTTGTTTATCATATTTCTTAGTTTTCATATTGACTGCATTGTGTATATAATAAACAATTAAGAAAAAAGAGACTGGTATGTAAAATAGTTCTTGATAAAGTATATTGGGGACCTTTTGGAGCTGGGCCATAGTAGGATGATAACGCCCTCCGGCTGCCAAGAACATGAAGCAGGTGAGATGGACCAGGGCCAGTGTAGGTCCTCCCTTAGATTGCCAGGTCACCTGTCAAGAAGTTCACAGTGTACTCCAGGGGAGCAATTGCCCTCGGGAGGCCACAGGTGTGTGAGGATGGCTCTTTATTCATGATGCTCTCTCCCTAGATGCCCATTTCCATCTGAAATGTATTGAAGCATTTTTTCTTCCTGATACCCATGACTACAGGCTGATTGAGCAGGTGAGCCCAACTTACAGACCATAAAAAGCAGAAGAGAGGATGCCTAAGAAATGCAAATACTTTCTAATGAGGGCAGTGGATTAAAGTCACTTTCAAAAACCTGTTTGAATATCCCAAGGCTGTATTAAAATGTCATCCTTTAAAAGAGACATATTTTTAAACTTTGCTGGAGAAAAAAAATCATAGTTCTTTTGGATCTATTTTTGAATAAATGAGTAAAGAGCAAGTGTGTTCTAGCTTCTAATCTCTCTACGGTTATGGGTAACTGGCCTCCTCTCAGGAAGGGGGGAAAATTCCTCCATGGAATAGTGAATTCCCAAACAACATGTTTCAGTAACACATTCCAGAGAAGCAGATTTTGCCTCTTCTCTTTGGTAGGCCATGATCTTTGCCACTTTTGCTAAAAACAGAAGATTGATCCAGCCCAGTCATAAGGTGCAGGCAGTGGGCCAAGACCCTCTTGGGTCTCCACCTCTGATGAATTAGGTACTCACTTGGAACAGGTGAGAGGAATACTTGGAGGGGAGGGTAATACGGGGCTCAGGCAGTCCAGAGAGGTAACCAGCATGAGCCTCTAAATGTAAGCTAATTATTCTGAGATTCTGAAAGGAGTTGATAGAAATATCACAGCACTGCTATAAATTTGATTATTCAAAGACTCAGGCAAGCTGTAATTGTTTCCTCAGATACTACCATAGAGACTGATATAGACAAGGATATAAAGCAATATTCTGCAGTTCCTGGAAGAGGTACCCTGTCATTAAGTCCCAATTTCATCCTTTTATTTAAATTAGCTTTCACCTGTCCTCCTGAATCTTTTGAGCTTGTCTCCCAATGCTGCCCAGATGTCTCTGCCATCAGAGGAAATATGACAGTGCACCATGTTTTATGGTTTCTGGCTACAGCTGCTATGTGGGGCTGCAATTTTGAGATCCAGTTCAGTTTTTTTTACTGGACTTTGTTAGTCTGTTGTGGTCATCTTTTGGTCTCTTCAGCTTCAGATGCACACGTTACATGCATGCACACATATACACACATATACACAACTGCACACATACATGTATGTGCATTCCCATTCTCATTTTAATTGGCATTTCCCACATTTAAAAATTGTCTTGCAAGATAAGAAAGGAAAGAGATAGTTAGGAACATTAGACCTACTTGTTATGTAAATGAGAAAAACACTAGAATAACATGAAATCCAGCTAACATGCATTTATCAGTAGGCACCCCTAAACAAAATTAAAGAATAAAGCTTGCATACCTGTCAGAATAGCTAACATAAAAAAGATAAGAAACAACAAGTATTGGTGAGGTTGTGGAGAAAAAGGAACTCCTGTGCAGTGTGGGTGGGAATGTAAATTGGTGCAGCCACTGTGGAAGACAGTATGAAAGTTCCTCAAAAAATTAATAGAAATACCCTATGATTCAGTACTTCCACTACTGAGTATTTACTCAAAGAAAATGGAAACACTAATTAGAAAAGATACATACACCTCTATGTTTATTTACAATAGCCAAGACATGGAAGCAAGTGAAGTGCCTGCCAATGAATGAATGAAGATGTGATATCTATTTATCTATCTATCATCTATCTATCTATCTATCTATCTATCTATCTATCTATCTATCTATCATCTATCAATAGAGAGAGGGGGAGAGAGAGAGAATGGAATATTGCTCAGATATAAAAAATAATGAAATCTTGTCATTTTCTACAACATAGGTGGACCTAGAGGGTATTATGCTAAGTGAAATAAGTCAGAGAAAGACATAATACCATACAATTTCACTTATAAGTGGAACCTATAAAGCAAACAAACAGAAACAGACTCAAAAATACAGAAAACAAACTGGTGGTTGCCTGAATGGAGGGTGGGGAGATGAGCAAAATAGGTGAAGAGGATTAAGAGTTACAAACTTCCAGTTATAAAATAAATAAACCACAGAGAGGGAAAGTACAGCATAGGAAATGTCATCAAGAACACTGTAATAAAGTTGTATGGTGACAGATTGTAACTATACTTTTCATGGTGAGCATTGTGTGATGTATAGAATTGTCAAACCACTATGTCCTATATCTGAAACTAATATTAAATTGCATGTCAACTATAATTCAATTAAAAACAAAACAAAACAAAAACTTGAAAATGAGGGGATGAAGGTGTACTTACATGTGATTTTAAACAGAAGAAATAAAAAAAAAATAAATAAAAAAATTAAAAAAAATAAACAGAAGAAATTAGGGTTGATGCCAAGAGAAGTAAAATTACATGAAAATATTAAATGTGCAAAAGGGAACAGTTTAAATTGCTAATGGTAAAATACAAAGAAAAATATAATCAAAATTTTAGGTATCAAATTACAAAAATGTACAAATTAAAAAACAGGGAAAAACTCAAGTAGCAGGAAGCAATATTTTAAATATTAAGTAGGTAACAGAATGTAGAGAAATCAATAATATCCTTAGACTTTATTTATGGTTGTATGTGGAATTGTGTCCTATCCAAGGAAAAGTGAATGAAAATATGAATAGAAATAAATATGTATGAAAATAATATAAATTGGGCAGCCTGGGTGGCTCAGCTGTTTAGCGCCGCTTTCAGCCCAGGGCCTGCTCCTGGAGACCTGGGATCAAGTCCCATGTCGGGCTCCCTGCATGGAGCCTGCTTCTCCCTCTGCCTGTGTCTCTGCCTCTCTCTCTCTCTGTGTCTCTCATGAATAAATAAATAAAATCTTAAAAAAATATATAAATGATAAACACTGGAGATCTCTTTCTTCTTTCTTTCTTTCTTTCTTTCTTTCTTTCTTTCTTTCTTTCTTTCTTTCTTTCTTTCTTCTTTCTTTTCTTCCGTTTGAATTAAAGCCAATAAAAGAGACAAAACTTTCAGAAAGGTGACTAGAGAAATAAAAAGAAATAGCTATAAACTTTATTAAGAATGATCAAGGGAGTGTAATTAAATAGTTATTTATATATGCTTATATACAAATATCAGAAAAAGTAGAACTCAATATCAATACATGCCAATACAGATACATACGTGGATGAAAAAATAATTTTATGGGGCAATATAAAAAACAACTGAGTGTAGGAGAAATATGGAAAACTGAATAGAACCTGAAAGAAATTATGAAAAACATCTAAAAATAACCTCTGGAAAGATGTCAGACCCATATGGTTTGAGGAATGAGTTCTTTCAAACCATTTTAGAACACGCAATTTTTGTGCCATCTGAAATATTTAAGCACAAAAAGGCAAGTTCCCATTCTTTTACTTATAACTAGCATAACTGTAGAGAACTGCAGACCAATCTTTCTTAGAAATTTAAAATTCTAAATGCATGATGGCTGCAAGAAATCAAGTATAATAAAGAAATTATGTACTATGAATAAGTAGGTTTTAGTCCAGGAATTTGATGATGGCTCATTGATAAAAATATGTATTATGATAACCCATTATGTCAGTAACAGAAAAAGGAATGACTATTCCTGATGTAAAGTTATAGTAAAATAGGACTTGAAGAATAGCTCTTGTATGTAATGAAAACATATGTGACTGAAACATGTGCATTATGCTTAAAAGGCAAACATTAGAACCATTCTAGCTAAGACAAGCTAAGATTGTCTGCTCTCCCCATTATACCACAGCTGATCCTACATATATAATAAAGTGCTTTAAATCAACAGGATAAAGCATAGATATTTGTTAATATTATTGGGAAACTGAAAAATAAAAACACTTAGGAAAATGAAATTAAGGAGGATGCAAAGTCTTTTGTAAGCATAACAAGCAGACAAAGGATATCAAGGTAAAATAGATGAAACTATTAGCATACATGGGAAAAATAATCATATATTTATGATAGCTAGGAGTAAACAAGAACTTTACAACCATGATGGAAATAAGAATGGAAATTTTGTTTCTTAAATATTTTATTTACTTATTCATGAGAGACACACCGAGAGAGGCAGAGACATAGGCAGAAGGAGAAACAGGCCCTGCAGGGAACCTGATCTGGGACTCCATCCCAGGATCCCAGGATCACGACCTGAACTATAGGCAGACGCTCAACCACTGAGCCACCCAGGTTCCCTATAAAGGAAAATTTTGAAGGAAATGAAGTCACCTTAAATTAAAAGAAAAATGAAGACTGAATACATATTTGTGAACAAATAGGACAGGTGCAAGGTTAATATCTTTTAAGATATTTTAAATTTAAATTAATTTGAAGAGGTCTTACAAATCAATAAATAGATAAAAAATATCCTTAAAGAAACCAGGCAGCCACAGAAAATGAAACACAAGTTGTCAGGAAACAAAACGACATCTTATCATTAACCTTAGTGAAACGTTTGGTTTTGGAAAAGGTGACTGAGTGAATGGAAGATAATCAATTAAGGCAGTAGACAGAGTGGTAAATCAGATGCAGACTCTGGAATAGGACTATTTGAGTTAAAACACTTTCTAACTGCTAATTTCAGTCTACCTTTCCGTATCCAATGCCAACATTTATAAATCGTCAAGGGTGGCCTTTACACTCAATCACTGGTTGAAGTAAATGTGGAAGCCACACCCACCTGCAACTTATAGGAGTCCATCTAAGCATTATATCTGGCTGTTCCTCTATTTATCTGTATCTGTCACTCACCATTTTTATCTTTCTTTCTAATTATATTTTTATGTTTCTATGTTCAGGAAGCAGAGGTAGGTGGAGAGAAAGAGACAGAATTATGTTCAAAGATAGTGCAGTAGTTAAAACTTGTGCAATTTTAAGTCTACATTTTTACAAAGATAGTTAACCCAAAATATAAAACATCTACAATCAGATTGATAAAACTTAATTTAAAAAATGACAAATGGTGTGGTGGAGGCACTTTGTTAGCCAGTGTATTATTCATCCAGGCAATCAATACTCACTCCCACACTAGGTAAACCCCAAAATCTCAGTGGCTTAGCAAGATTAAACTTTATTTTTCACTCATGTCATAGCTAGATGTAGCCATGCCATCTGGAACATATGGCCTCTTAGGTTGCCATAGCAAGGGAAGAAAGTTATGTTGGAGGGTTGCTTTGGACATTTTAATGGCTTATATTATTTTTTGTCTCCATTCCTTTGGTTAGAACTTAGTCATATAGCCTAACTTCACTGCAAAGGAGATTGAAAAATGTAGAGAAGCCCATGAAGATCTGATGAGCATGATTTGTCCCTGCCTTTGATAGAGTATGGATAGGACCAAGGTCTTCAAGATGATAAGGTGCACTATGAACTTTTTAGGACCGTTATAGAGTTTCAGAGTTTGTTCCATTGCAGTAATATCTTTGCAGTAATACCTTTATCTGGGAGTTGGTTGGAGAGTATCAAACTCATTCCACCCTTTTCATAAAAAGTTGTCAATCTGGAATAATAATAATACCCAAAGTAGAGCTGCATTCTAGAACAGAGAATTAAAAAAAAAAAAAAAGATGTCTGCTTTCCTTCTTTTAAAAAAAATTACTTAAATTCTAGTTAGTTAACATATAGTGTAATATTGCCTCCAAAAAGCCAGATTTCCAATTTCTTACCTAAAGGTTAGTTGAACTAAGGAATATATGCAAAGGGGTATGCAAGAGTTCTTGAAAATTTTATAATTCTTGGATCAAGCAAGACAAATATACATGCTCTGTAGATTTTCTGTATTATTCCATCCTCTACCTGTTCATTACTTCTCTCTCTTTTCCTACCCCTCCAGACTGCTTTGAGAGGACTGCCCTCTGGTTTCATGGCTAAGGGATCCTAATGAAACCCATCACTGCATTTGCAGGTGAGTTACTAGCACGCTTTTGCTTAGTGGTTCGTATATGGCGCTCCAAGTGAGAAATTTCTTTCAATACTGAGTTTTAAGGAAAGCTTGAGTTATTTTGAAGGATACTCTGTTGTATTCATTTATTTATTTGTTTGTGTTAGTGCTTTCTCCTTTGCTTTGACAAGCAGGAAGCTCAGTTAAATTGTTGACCAGTACAATTAGGACTTTAAGGGTTGCAAATATGTACTGCACCACCCTCTCTCCTATGCTGATCTTTCATTTAGATTTATGTTTCTGAGTTCTGAATATTTGTTTCTATTTCTATTTAAGTATTGTGATATGTGTTTTAAATCACTTTAAATCCTATGCGCTAAATTTGTCCTGGGGAATTGGTCAGCACAGGAACTTCCAGGAATGATTATTGGAAGAAATTTTTGATATATGAAGTTGGGACACATTTGCTTCCAAGGCCAAACTTTACAGAAAAGTATCAATTTCTTGGGTGTTCTTGCATGCATATTTTATTAAAGAGCAGGCTTGGAAGGTAGGATGTTTATGGGAAGTAAAGAGAAATATGACAGCCAATTTAATAAGGAACAAAAATAAATTATAGAGAGTCCTTTTAGGATTCACAAAAGGTTTTTGCTTTCTTCTGTTCTAGAGGACATACCTCCTATCTCATTTATGCATTGCTTCACTAATGGGTGGGGAGATGAAGTACCTGGACTAGACTGTTAATATCTCTATAAAGATAATATTCCTGAGTGAATCAAATAGGATTTGCCCATTTCTCAGAATATTGAATGTGATAGAACAGTATTAGATTATAGACTATGATCTGGTTTCCAAGGCAACAGCATTCATTACTTTATTCTTTCCTAAGTCACCCAGTTTAACTGCCCTATCCCTTTTATCACACCTCCCCCTCATTAAACACTTACCAGATCCTTTTCTGTTGCTATGTAGGCAGTATAATAGCTTTCACAGCTCCGTGCTGAATGAAATAGGAAAACACACACAAAGTTTGGGAGTGTATGTGGGGAGAGAAATTTCAGCAGTATTTCAGGATCAAGGGATGTAAGTGGCAGGTATGTGTTCTATAGATATATATAGACATACACACACACGGGGCATCCCCTGGCACATTTTTGCACAGCAATATGCCCTATTTTGGCACCTAGAGCAGCCATGTGTGTCGATTTGATGGAGTCTGGGTTCTCCTGACAGTGTGACAGGCTATTAATCACATGTGACCAAAATAGCACACAGAAGAGGGCACTCCCCTTTCTTTCCTTCCCTGGGTGGGAATGGGTAATTTGCTGAAACTCCTTGTCTTTGCATCTGTTCTGGTTTCATTGTCTTTGTGCCATCCTTTATCCTTACCGGAGGACTTCTCATTTACAACTGTGTGTTGTCTTGGGCGAGTGAGGTCATGTGGACCAAGTCAGTGGAATAGAGACAGCTTAAAAAAATAGATACTTGTTTCACATTGACTTGTTTCCTCCTAAGACCCATTGAGAAAATCATGTGGCCTCATAATTAACATCATAATGGTTTTGTCTTACTTAGGAGAATAAAACAGGTAATATTTAAGTTTTAAAACATTTTTAATGGCTGGGTCATGCTGATAGTTAATACTTATCTTTGTATGGTTTACAGTTATATAATATTGACATACTTATCATGTTTTTACATGTTCTATTTTGAAGTGAGGTGATTGTGTACTCTTCTGTGGGAAATTTATAATATGAGACAGTGAGACTTTAGTGTCAGAGTCTGCTGTCACATGACATGCCTTGGACAGAAATGTATCCAGTTTTCTTGGGTATTCATCTGTGTCCAGATGGCCAACAAAGAAGAGTTGAACTTATTGTTCCCTCTAGCCCAAGGACATAAGATTATGTTGGCTTCACCAGTCCTTGTGCCTGAGGTTGGAGTACAGATATCTAGAAATGAGTCTGTAAGAGGGAGGTTATGGAAGCAGGGGGCAAGATCAAAGCCAGAAGAGCAGAGTTCAACCATATTCTTAAACAGGAGTCAGCAAACATTTTTTTTTTTAATAAAAGGCCAGATAGCCTTTGCAGGAAATACAGCTTGAGTTGCAACTATGCCGCTCTGTTGTTGCACAGTGGCAATCACAGATCATAGAGAAATGCATGGACATGGCTCTTCTCCAATAATTTACTTATAAAAATAGGCAGTTGTTCCTATTTGGCCCATGGGCCATAGTTTGCTGATCCCTATTTTTAAGAATGCCACCAATTAGATAGTAGTCACTATAATATGGGTTCAAACAAGGAGGATGTGTTGATCAACAAATGTTGCAAGAGGAAAAATAAGAAGAGATGGTAAAAATTGACAAGGCAGCTGGGTGGCTCAGCTGATTGAGCATCCGATTCTTGGTTTCAGCTCAGGTCATGATCTCAGTGTCCTGGGATCTAGCCCTGCATTGGAATCTGTGCTGGGCATAACGTTGGCTTGAGGATTTTCTCTCTCCTTTTCCTTCTGCCCCCATCCCTACCCCACCCTTTGTCTAAAATAAATAAATAAATCTTCAAGTAAATGGTAAAAATTGACAATTGACTAATATGTACTGTATGCTAGTCACTCTACTAAGTGTTTTATATGCATAACAACATTGCATCTTCATAACAATATCCCTTGAGATAAGTACAAAATTACTGGCTGGTCTACATGGAGGCTATATAATGTTCCCCTATAACACAGATAATGAGTGGCAGGACTAGGATTCAAACCTGGGTTCTGAAGTTCAAATCAGGTTTCAAAATTCACATCAAAATAAAAAAATCCATGCTCTAAGCCATCTTAGTTTGTTACTTTGTATTGTGGAGCTGACAAGTGGTGGTCAGGAGGAATTCAGAGGATGGAGTTCATATGGCTGCAGTAAACTTTATGTTGTCTCAGAGCATGTATAAGGCTGCATTTGAAAGACCAGAGAGTGTTGGATAGGCCACACTGACTACCCTTAGTACAAAACAGTAGTTGGATGGGACTGCAGAAAGACTGTGACGTCAACTTTCTTTGCATGTGAAGTAAGTCATATACATAAAAGAACATATATAACACATATTATGTAGTATAAGGTGTAACAATCAAACACCCTCGACCCCACTATCCCTCTTAGAAACAGATCATTTTCCAGATCATAGAAACTCCATTGAGCCTCCCATTGCATTCCATTCAAGTCTCCCTCTAAAAAAGCCCATTATTTTTCCATTTGAATTAATATTTATCTTACTTCTCTTTATAATTTTATGACATAATGTATGCATGCTGTATAGTATGTTATTTAGTTTTTGCCTTTTATAGGAATGCAATAATACTGCTTTGGTAACTTAATATTTTCTGTCAGCATCAAAATTTTGAAGTTCATACATCTTGCTCAATCTAAGTGTGATTCATTTGTTTCTATTGCTCTATAATATTCCATTGAATGAATATAACCCAATTTATGTATTCATCCTGTTAATGGCCATTAGGTTTGCTTGAAGTGTTAGTTGGCTAAGGGCAGCATTCTACTGTAAACATTTCTATATGTGTTGCAGATTATGAGCACAGATTAATTTCTTTAAAAAATATTTTTATCCTGAGTAGAATTTCTTGCTCATAAATTGTGAACACTCTTAACTTTCAGAGGTTTTGGCAAGTTACTTTTCAAAATGGTTTTACCAATTACACATCCACCAACAGTATCTGAGAGGTGGCGAGGCTCTCCATCCTTGCCAACCCTTCCTGTTGCTGGGCTGGTGGATGTAAAAGAGTATCTCAATGTAGTTTTGACTTGTATTCCCCTGATAACACTTGAAAACTTTCAAGTTTTAATATTACAGCCTTAGATTCTTCCTAATTATTATGTGTGAACACCAAATAGACTCCTAACATAGAACCTCACTATTAGGCCTTACCTGTCTCATGCTGGCATCGTTGGTGGGTATGCAGCAATACATGCATAGAAAGTCCTCTCAAGATTCAGGTGGATAAAATTATGTCTCCAGATCCATCAAAATTCCATTTATCCTCTTGGATTTTGGAGGAAGAGAGACTCAGGCTTATTCGTATGCTGTTCTTACTGCAATCTGGCAGTGGGAACGTAGGCAAAATTATTCCACTTCTTGGAACTGCAGTTGCTTCAGTAATAACATGAGCACAATAGTACCTCTCTTTGTAGGATGTTGCCTGTTGGTTACTTAGTTTTCTCTTGTTTTGTGGAGGCTTAGCGGCTGAAAACTACATTATTCAGATCCCTCTGATTTAGATCATGCCAGACATGCAAGGCATTCATGCAGAATTGAGGGCCGAGAGGAAGAGAACCATTTTTGCCCTCTGACCTGGTGGTAGCCATGCAAACATAAAGTGGGTATGACGGGATGCAGTGGCTTTCCAGGTGAGCTCTGGTATGTGGGTGAGGTCCCTGGTAGGGGCTTCCTATGATCCAAGTATTTTCTGATTTCTTCAAAGCTAGAAGTGGTTCTCACAGGTTTTTGCTCACCTGTCTCTGGTTTAGTAATCTCTGTATTAATACCCCCCTCTCTGCTGAAGTACCTAGAGTGGTTTCTATGTTCCTGAGCAAACTTTGACAGATAGACTCTACACTGCCTAACTACTTCAGAGTGTGTGAGGATTAAATGAAATACTTCATCTGGAGTATCTAGAATGAATCTGGAACATATAGTGGGTTCTCTCTAAGCATACACTTTTCCCATTTCCTTTAAGGAAGAGGATCATTTCTCATGTTGGAATATGGAAATGGATGGAGAAGAGTGAGCAACCTCACTTCACACAGTAGGTTAGGAGACTGGATGAATCTTCCTATAAAACTATATCCATGACACCTGGGCCAGGGCTCTAATGCAGCTGCTATAGAACTGTGGGATCTGGGCAGCCTGGGTGGCTCAGTGGTTTAGTGCCACCTTCAGCCCAGGGCCTGATCCTGGAGACCGGGAACCGAGTCCCATGTCGGGCTCCTTGCATGCGGCCTGCATCTCCCTCTGCCTGTGCCTCTGCCACGTGCTCTCTTTCTCTCTGTGTCTCTCATGAAGAAATAAATAAAATCTTAAAAAAAAAAAAAGAACTGTAGGATCCTTGATGAGACTCCCACATGGTGCAAGGCAGCTTTGTGTATTGCTGGCGAGGTTGAGTCTCCACCAGGTATGCTCGAATGCCAGCATCCCACCCCACCTGTGGTGATGACTTTCGTTATGGTTTTTACTCTGAAGCTCATCAAGACATTCCTACCTAGAGTTATCCCTGGATCAAGCCCCTACTAATAATTGCCATGAAATTTTCTAAAGTTTTAGAAAATTTTCTAAAATTTTCTGAGTTAGTGAATAGAAACTACCTTGTTCCACACTGTGGAAGCTTCATCTGGAAGGTAACCAGTGGAGCTATGACTTTCCGTTAATTTCTCCAGTGGCCTCAAACAGGCTTCAAATAAACCACACCATGACTGGCTAAAAATCAGAAATGTTACCAGACTTGAGCTCATTTCTAAAGCTTCTTTGCTTTAGAGTGTTGACATTTTCAGAGGCCTTCGTGAACCACCTCAGAAAAGCTAGGCTATGAGTCCGATTCTGCCGGACTTCAAGGTTCTTAATTTTTGTAACTATAGGAAGAAATGCTTCAGAATGTGTCCTATTCTCTCCCTTCCTCAGTACTACCTACGCAGATTTTGCTCTGTCCCTCTCTCTCCAGGCTAAGATATGTGAATTGAGCAAAGCATGTCTTTGCTGTATTCCTATTTCTCCTCCTCTGGGAGTCTCCTTCTTTTACACTTCAGAGACTCAATATTCTTGGGTGAATTTATATCACTGTATCCCCTTTCCAAGGGATATCTTCATGTTAAGGCCTATTGCCCCCTGGTGTGGAAAGCTCTGTCTTATGTGTAATTGGCACTATAGCCAGCCGTGAGGACAGGAATGAACCAGCTTTCCTGTTTTCAAGGAGTCTGACAGGAAAGACATTGCCATGTGATGCCAGCTTGGTGTGGGAGTTCAGACTTGAGGAGGGTCATGGGTTATAGGGAATGGGCTTGAGGGGTGATATGGGCCAAGCAGGGAGGTAGGCAGTCTGCATGAAAGGTGAGGAGCAATGTGCTTTCTGGTGAGATATTTGTGAGACTTTCCTGATCACTGGACATGTTGGCAGCAAATGTAGGGTGGCTCTGTCTGAGTCCAGCTGCAAGATGACCTTACCCTTCAGGAGCTAAGAGCTGGGCTCTATGGAGCCACTTGGGTCATGGTGGGGACAGGGTCTAATGCAAGGAGGCTAAAAGAAGAGGAGCTGGGAACAGCTGGGTAAGGCAGCCATTTGTGGGTAATTTCTTTGCTCTAGAACAAAGAAGTTTCCTCTTAGACACACACCATACTGACAGAGGGCACCAGTGGCCAGAGGCCTATCAGTTTGTCTATCTGCTTGTTTGCAGTTACAGAAAAGCAGATTACCAGAGCCAGCTAGTGGGCTTCCCCAGGGGCTCCCAGACCCCAGGCCAGGCAGCTCCATAGCCTCTGAGATGTACTGGAGATATGTTGCTGGCTGAACACCTGTTTTGTTTCAGTGTTGCCCTGGATGTGTGACAGAATTCCTAGTGTAGGCCACCTGGGGACACAGAACGTAGAAAGTTGAAGCACAGAGGAGGGAGCCATGATTTCCCCTGGAACTGGCTGGGAAACAGGGCCCAGGACATCTAAAAAGACAAAGATGTTGGGGGCTGGAGACCTGGTTTGGAAGCATTAAAATTGGGCACTAGTTTGGGTCCCCTACTTGTACACCCTGAAATAAGGATTTGAGTGAGAAGTTTGCTTGGGCAATGACTTTGGGCAGCAGAGTAAGGGAGTGAGGGGGAGTCAGACAGGCCCTGGGTGGGAAGGGCAGTAAGGGTATATCGATTGTCAGACACTTGCCAGGGGTGACTAGGGCCCGGTCCTAAAGAGAGGTTGTGTAAATTACATCCAGACCTTGTCCATCAGTGGGTGAAGAAGCTGACGTGTTTGTCCACCAGCTCCAACATATTCAGTGTTGAGGGCACTCTTAGGGCATCATCTCTCTGGAACTTCTGACCGTCCCTGAGCCTGAGATGAGCACACTCCCTCAACCTCCTATGTATGGCTTACATAGGAGCCGCCTGCAGATGACTGAAGAGGATATGCAGGGAAGAGGGCACTGGCACCTTCTGCTGTGGCACCCAATAGAAAAAATAGGGTGGGTCAGGAAGCTCATGGGTGTCAAGGGTGTTGGCCATGAAATGCAGTACACTCCAGGTCTCATTTCACTTTTTAACTCTTATTTACTGTCTTCAGTGGAGGGTGAGAAGGTCAGATTATCCAGAGAATCCTCCTTCTCACTTTCTGACTGGTGGCACCTGCGCTAGAACAAAATGTCTGGTCCGTGTTAATTGGGATATGTGTATGTGTGTAAATGTACGTGTTTATACGGATATAAATACATGCACATATGCGTGTTTGTACATCTTATGTATTTATATATGTATCAGTTATGTAATTTCGCAGTAAAAAAAAAAAACTAACCAAAAGGGAAAAGGGTTATTCTTTCAACATATGCCAGGGTCCTGTTATTTCACTTGGTATCAATGGGCCTAGTTTACTTCTCTTCAGTACAAGACAAAAGCAAATGATGTCTGCTATGTCTTCTGTGTTCTATCTTTGGAATTGGTGTTTATGGCTTAGTGTTTTGAGAATACCTACTTTATGGGTTATTTACAGAGGAAACTAGTTATACATTTTTTTAAAGAGCTATCTCATTTCCTGGCAAAATACCTACGTCTTTCCCACTACTTTTTGATGCAGTAATTAAGGGTAGTCTGTTTTTTATACCAGGGAAAATATTAGAATTGTATTAAAAGAAATGGAATACATTTGGTCTCACCTTCCAAATCCCTTTGTGGTTTTCCTGATTTGTTAAATGGGGATAATACTGTCTATTTCAGAGGGTGATTGTCAATACATATTGAGATCATAGACATAAGAAGACTATTAGGCTCCAAGGTTAGGCTGACTTCAAGGAGAGACTCAGAGGTCCCCTGATTCCAGGAACAGGCAAGAACTTTGTGCAGTGGGTGTGCTGGAACAGGGAGTTAAGGCAGTGAGCAGCTTAACTCCAAATGACACAGAGCCCAAGGACACCCCAGTGCAAAGAAAAAGCACATTGCAAGTAATCCAAATCAGTCGATTGTGTGATCAAAGCCTGTTCTAGAAAGAAGGGGAAAGAAGTAAGCCTGATAGAGGGTGGAAGTTCTAGTGATGTTTGGAAAGCCTGCTGCCAGATGTCATTCTTATGTTCCTACAAACAGCATTGTCCTTCATCTGCAGGCTGTTTCCTATGCTAACCATTGTTATTCTCATTCTAGAGAAACTGTGGCTTCAAGAGCAACTTGCCCAGTACTGGTGGAATAAGCATTTGAGGCACAGTGTATCTGATGCTCAAGCCCCCCACTTCTGTGTGGTGCTGAAACAGTGGCCATTGATATGATGCTCCCTTCTGTCATGAAAGCAGGAAACTAAGGAGGCCTTGCTTATTGGTTGAGGGTCACAAACACCTGGCTCACATCTCTGGCAACACTCTGGGGTACAGACTTCCTCCAGATGCCTGGCAAGGACTCTGGGTTCAAGTATACCATTATCATAGCCCTTAAATTTCCCTTCTAGGGAAGCCCCGGTGGCCCAGTGGTTTAGCGCCACCTTCGGCCTGGGGTGTGATCCTGGGGACCTGGGAATGAGTCCCATGTCGGGCTCCCT
This sequence comes from Vulpes vulpes, assembly GCF_048418805.1. Lineage (NCBI taxonomy): Eukaryota > Metazoa > Chordata > Mammalia > Carnivora > Canidae > Vulpes > Vulpes vulpes. The sequence continues at coordinate 55,370,935 of NC_132790.1, forward strand.
GCGTGGAGCCTGCTTCTCCCTCTGCCTGTGTCTCTGCCCCTCTCTCTCTCTTTATGAATAAATAAATAAAATCTTAAAAAAAAATTTTCCCCCTAACCTCAAGATTAGGTCCCACTCACTCTAGTGTGCTGCTTCTAGGCCTGCACTTGAAATCATCCCACATGATCCATTCACCATCTTTCTGACCTTGAAGTTCATTGTAACTATAGATTCTGTAACTATAGCATAAAGGAAGGCCACCTATCCTGTGTTTGGATGTGGTGTGAGCACAAAATAAACTTGTATTAAATCACTGAAGTGTTGGGTCTGTGGGGGAATCTGGCATTAATTACTTTGATTAATATATCATCTGTTTTTTCCTGTTACTTGTGAGTTTCTTGCAGATAAGGACCATTTTTCTATATATCTTGACATTCTTGACACCTAGTGAAGGTACAGTGGCCAAGAAGGACAAGTGAGGACATCACATGAAAGGGTAGGTCATCTATAGCTACAGCCTTCAAGGAGCATAGACCTTTTCACCTTCACTGACAGTGGGATGAGAAGCTCCTTAGTGCCTGGTGCTTTATCACCCTGGTAGGCACCAAAGTCAAGTACTCAGGTATTGGCTGATAGTTTTCTGCTTTACTTTTCTACTTTTACTTTTTTACTTTTTTTTTTTTCTTAAAAAAATTTTATTTTAAGTAGGCTCCACGCCCAACGTAGGGCTTGAACTCACGACCACTCCCCACCCCCACCCCAGTTCATTTTAAACTCCACTAATGTGCTGCTGTGTGGGTTCCCCTGCCAAGTTCTCCTCTCCCTCCCCGGCATGCCTACAGACCCGGATGACGAAAATGGACACTAGGTGGTGCCATGATCCAGCCACCCCATCCCTTCCACAGGAAGAGCAGGAGAGGGAAGATAGGCTTCTTTGGGTCATAGTCATTCTACTATGACTACGAGACTGTCCGCAACGGGGGCCTCATCTTTGCTGCCCTGGCCTTCGTCGTGGGGCTCATTATCATCCTCAGTAAAAGACTCCGCTGTGGAGGCAAAAAGAAGCACCGGCAAGTCAATGAGGATGATCTGTAATGACAGAGTCAGCGGTGCTCCCAGGGCAGGGGGACCTTTTGGGAAGCCTTCCCTGAGCTGGTGACCTTTGTCCCCAGCATGGCCAGGCCCTGGGGCTAAAGGAAGAGCCAGGCTCCACGTGACCTCTGGGTATGCTCGGCCTCCTCCCACCCAGGCCGCCTCACGTTAATAATAAAGCCAGCCTCAGAGAGGCTCCTTCCCCGGCTGCCTCCCTCCCTCCTTGGCTCCTGTACCTGCCATGACCCACTCCCCTTCCCTTCCGAGCTGGAGAACAATACAGCCCAGTCTCTTGGTTTTCAGTGACTCGCTCAGGTGCCCATGTGGCAGGAAGTTCAGTATGACAGTCACAGGCCTCTCCTTGACCCCTGAATTGCCAGGAGCCCCGTGGGCAGAGGACTTAGCCTGCCTTCTGAATGCCAGGCAGAGGTGAAGCGTTCATGACAATTGGGTGCTCCTTGGGTATCTGCTCAGGCCCTGGGTGCTGCTCCTGGAGCTCTCTGCTGGGAGCTTCTGCAGACGTGCCCTGAGCTGCCAAAGTTGTAGCTGCTTGTGACCACAGTGTGTGCTCTGCTACCTTCCATGAGCACCAGCGCGCCAGGATGAGTCTGGGGGGCCTGGCGCAAGCGCCTCGGCAAACACTGTCCCCCTACCCACCTCCTGACCCTGGTGCTAAGCTCAGGCCACTCCCTTTCTACTCTTGGGCCTTGGGGACTCCCACTGGGCCTGTTCTCAGCCACCTGTCTGGATGCTGCCTTGGTTGATCCCGGGGCCAAGGTGTGGATGGTGAAGGTGTGACCTTGGCACCCTCTCTTCTAGCCCTGTCCACGCTGGCAGGCACCCACCCAAGCACAACTTGAGCCACGAGGGTATCAGGCTGCCTCTCCTAGCAGCCCCCGACTTCCTAAAGCCTGTGGCCCCCTTGCAGGGCAGCGTGCTCCCCTCTGGCATTCTCTGCACCCAAAGAAGCCACGAGGGTATCAGGCTGCCTCTCCTAGCAGCCCCCGACTTCCTAAAGCCTGGAAGGTTTTTTGTTTTGTTTTGTTTTGCTATAGAAAGATATTGGCAGAACACTTGGCTTTTGTGTTCAAAGTTAAAATGTAATTATTCCTGCTTCCTGTCCCTTCATTAACTCCATCACTCTGATTCTGAGAAGGAAAAAGGGGGCAGGCGGGCCTGTCTTCCCACTGAGGAACAAGATCTTACCACAAACCTAATGCTAGGCATACAGCACAGTGTTTGTCATTATTTTACAGATAGAATGAATAAATTCATGGATGTGTGGCTGGATGTTTGCGTGGATTACAAGTATCATAATTGACTTTGACTATATTTTTTGGCATAAACCTTGAGAAGTTCTCTAAAAATATTAATTTCCTAGGGCAATGGCCAAAGGGTATACTGTGGATTGGAGAGAGAACCAACAGTCATGTCAACTATGTGTCAAGTGTTTTATGAACATAATTTCATTTCATTCTAGAACAACCTTGAGGAGCTCTGAGTCCATTTGTCAGATGAAATAAAGAGACTCAGATAGGCTTGTTAAGTATGTACAAATCCTAGAGTTAGCACAAATCACAAACTGTCTAGCTGCCATGTCCCTATTCCTTCTTCTCTACCATGGTCTGTAGTCTGTCTCCTTGACCTCACTGAGTACCATTTAACTGCATGGTATCCCAGGGCATAGCCTTGGCTCCTCATTTCCTACTGGCAGGGGTGGGCACATCTTACTTTTCTTCTGTGATCTCCATGTCCTCCCTCATAGAAAGCTGGTCCTATGAAACTGAAAGGGAAGATGGTGCCACAGAGAAAGCATATTATCTTTCTCCTTCTCTCTTCATCTTCTCTCTTCCTCCTCTCTCACTGCAGCAGGGTCTGGTCACCCTAGGAATCATCTACTGCTCTTCTGGCTGGAAGGTGGGAAATAGGGGCTGCTGTGTACTTTTCATCCCACTATGACCGAAAATAGTTATCTCAAGTTAACTGAAGCTCCACAATGATTGGTCATCCAGGAGGTCCTCTGCCCCTCCCACAGCAGAGTCTTTACCTCTTGTCCTTGGAAAAGGAAAGTTTAAGTCTCTGGAGTTTTATGTAGGAAGAACAGTTTAGGCTTCTTTAAGGTGGTAAAACATTACTGTGAAGAGTCATGTTGTATCCTGCAACCTAAACAGAACCCATGTGAAGGAAAAGGTGGTAGTAAGAACCTACCCAAAGTGGGAGTGGGCTTTTATCTCCATACAGGTCCTTTCTAACTTTCTGTCCACCAGATTCATGATTTTACTATAGTCAAAATTTCTACTTGGCATGATAGTGAAATAAAATAATAGGTTTTAGAATCTGGAAAACTTGAATTCCCACTCCAGCTCAGTTACTCCTTAGCTTACTATTTGTATGTGTTGGGTAAGTCAGTTCACTTCTGTGGTCCCAGTTGTTTTACATGTACATAACCAGTACTTTGAAGAATCATGACACTTGGGGTGTGATAAAAAATGTGCTCCACTCCTTTGTCTTCACCTTCATTTTCTTCTTATCTTCCATTGTCCTCTTAAACTTTACTCATTGGAGAAAACATTTTTTTCCTACCACTTGATTAAAGCTCAGGAGTCCCCATGACTTTTCTGTTCATTCTTAGGAAACCTAACCTACTTAAGTACTTTAGAGAATAAGGGCAGCCCGGGTGGCGCAGCAGTTTAGCCCCGCCTGCAGCCCAGGGCGTACATCAGGCTCCCTGCATGGGGCCTGCTTCTCCCTCTGCCTGTGTCTGCCTCTCTCTCTCTCTCTCTGTCTCTCATGAACAAATAAAAAATAAAATCTTAAAAAAAAAGTACTTTAAAGAATAAAAACAAATTAAAAACTACAATTGTAATTCTGTGGGAAAAAATAGGCAGTCCCAGGCATTAATGGATACTTCAATCTTCAAGAAAATGTAAGCCTTTTTCCATTTAGCTAAAACCTGTATTCGGTGGCCACCTGCCTTTTGGGGGAATAGGATATGATGGCTTGGTTCTTCTTTCCTGTATCAGCATTTACCCTTTCCCTAGGTTACACACAGGTTTTGCTGTTGCCTGGGTTAAAGTTCTTAGAGGGTGGAGGGGAAAAGAGGTCACAGGAAAATTCTTATATAACTGAAATGGGGTGGTCTTCTTTCTGACTCCTTGCTCTCTGAGACTTGCAGAGTTTTGAGCACACTTGCTCTCAAACGTCACGTTGATGAACTATTTGGAAATTCCTTTTGCTTGGATTCCTCTTTTCCAAAATTCTTGACCTCCAAAAGATGATTGTTAGCTACCTGGCACTCATTTTCATCTATCACCTGCCAGGTCCCCTTACCCTTCTGGTTTTCGGACAGTATCTCTGGTAGACAGAATCCTAGGATGACTCTCAAGGACCTTCACCCTTGTGTAATTCCTTCCCCTTGAATGTGGGTGGAGTTTGAGAATGATAGGTAAAACTTCTGTGATTATTACATGAGAGATTTGCATATGCAGTTGATGTTTTTAATCAGTTGACTTTTTTCTTAAGCATTAATTACTTAAGAAATCAGTGGATTCCGAGTTAATCAAATGGGAGATTAGTCAGGTTGCCCTAAACTAATCACACTTGTCCTTTAAATCTGGGTCAAGAGGTCAGAGACAGAAGCCACAGGCAACATGTTAGAGCAGTTCTTTATTGCTGGTTTTTGAGATGGATGAGGCCATGTAACAAGGAACATGGGGAGTCTCTAGTTGATCAGAGTGGCCCCAGTAGACAACCAGCAAAAAAATGGGGGCCTGAGTCCTAGAGCACCAAGAAACTGAATTTGGCCAACAATCTGAATGAGTTTGGAAGCAAATCTTTCCCCAGAGCTTCTGGAAATGAATGCAGCCCTGAGTAGAGAACCCAGTCACACCATGCCTGAACTTCTGCCTACAGAACTATGAACTCTAATACATGGGCAATGTTTTAAGCCACTAAAACTTTGTTTCAGTTTATTACACAGCATTAGAAAATGAGTAGAGGGTCTAAGAAGAGATATACTGGCTTTTTTATGCAGGCCATATACCTTGGGCCCATGGAAAACATTCACATATCCTTTCTGCTGATAAAATCTGGGAATACACACCTAGACCAATGCAATCAACTTTAAAGGGCACTAAATCAGCTTGCTAGATCATGCTTCCTGCACTCCATAATTTGAGGGACAGGGGTCATATTTCAGTCCACTGAGTTTCACAAACCCCAGGAGATACATATTAGACTGAGCTGTCCAGACAAAGTCATTCCTCATCAGTGAACTTGAGTCTGCATGCTTGAGTGATGGAGGGAGACCAGGCTGTCAGTTTATTTTCTCAGGCCCTCTTAGGGACTTCCCCAAGAGGTCCCTTGTTTTTTCAGGGATTAGAGAAGCGTTAGTGTGGCTAGCTCTATCAGGGCATAGACATGAAGGGAGGTTGGCTCAGGGTCTTAACTTTTCCCCAGTCTAAGTTTCTTTAGTAAATTCAGAAATTTTCTCATAAACAACCTGGTCTTCCCTAAACTTTCTGCCTTGGGAAACAATGGCACCTAAGTGGCTTGGAAATTGGCTGACAATGAGGCATCTCCTGGTTAAATTGATTCTGATTCCCTGGATGGTCTCAAATAATGCTCCTAGCAGTCTAGGGAATTTTCCTGGGGTATTTAGAACATAGCTTTATCTGAAGTAGTGGTTCTCAAACTCTGACCTGCATCAGAATCACCTGAAGGTTTATTAGAACAGAGATTATTGGACCCACTCCCAGAGGTTCTGATTCAGCAGGTCTGGGGCAGAGCCTGATAATTCATATTTCTAAGTTCGCAAGTTGCTGATGTGAGTCTGGAAACCAGATTTTGAATACTATTGCTCTGAAGACATATTTCTCATGAAATCCTCTTTTCTTTCCATATCTTAACCTCTTTTCACATCTGTGATTCTCTGCCAGAGCCAAACAATGTGGATATGGTTCTCAAAGATTCCTTTTAAAAAATATAGCATTTTGTCTGGTATCTAACTTTGACAGGCGCACCTGTTATATCTTGGTGACTTACTCAAAATTTAATTTTAACATCTTGTTTTTTGTTAAAAAGCAGAACAGATCCCTGTTCAGGGATATTGTGATCACTACATAAGTCACTCTATGCAGAATAGAAAACAATGCACATGGGTGTTCTTCACTGTGCTCCCTGGCCCCACCACTTGCTACAGACATTTTGGGTGGGATCTGAGAAGTTAAAAACCTCTTGAAACACCAACTAAGAGAAATTTTTGAAAGAATTAATACTGGGGAGGTTAGATGATTGAATCTTTTGAGAAGGTGTTGAGAGGATATCAGAAGATATTTCAGTGATATTTCATGGCACTTAGCCTGTGCCATAACCAACCTGATTCTGAGAAATGACTGCAAAGTTCTAAAAGTTCTTTTGGATTATGTATCATTGACTCCAAAAAGATCTCCCAAGAGATACTCTCAAAGGGCCCTACTTAATGGCTTGTGCTGTCCTCCTCTGAGCTCATAAGATTTTTAGATGGTAGATAAAAATCAAGCACTTATCTGAGACCCCAGAAGCCATGACATGGTTTCAAGGCAGTCAACCATCTGTAAAATGTCTAGAAAGGCAAGTGTGTGCCATCTTCTTTCTTTCTGGCCTCTAATTTATTGGCAGAGAAATGTTAAGTGGATTTTTTTAGAGAGTCACCATATTGCAGAAACAGATTGAAGCAAGATGGATTGGAGAGAATAAAGTTTGCTGTAGGATAGAATCAGGTCCAGAAAGGGAAGGCATATGGCTGATGCCACAGCCTAGACAGCCTCCCTGAGTGAAGTGAAAGCTTCTTAATTGTAAAGAGCCACAACACTAGTAATATTTATTGAGCAATTACTTTGTGCTTGCTTTTTATGAATTGTTTCAATCATTTCTTAACAAACATATGAGTTAATTACTATAATTTCATTTTTTTCAAGTGAGGAAATATAGGCAACCTTCCTGAGGTTGTATAGCTATTAAGTGGTAGAGTCAAAATTTGAGCTCATGGTCAATCAGACTCCAAGTTATGGAAAAACTTAAAATGAAACTAGGCATTATTATTCAGAAAAATTCACCGACCCCGTGTTATAGATTTAATTTTGTCTACCCCGAAATCCATATGTTGAAGCCCTAACCTCCAATGTGATATATTTAAAGACAGGGCCTTTAAAGAGGTAATTAAGTCAAATAAGGTCATGAAGGTGGGGCCCTTATAGAATAGGACAAGTGTCCTTAGAAGAAGAGGAAGAAATGCAAAGGGTAATGCACATGTACAGAGGAGAGGTCATGTGAGGATACAGTGAGAAGGTGGCTATCTACTAACCAAGGATAGAGGCCTCAGGAGAAATCAAACCAGCCAACACCTTGATCTTGAATTTCTAGCTTCCAGAACTATGAGAAAAAATAAATTTCTGTTGCTTAAGCTACTCAATCTGTGGCATTTTGTTATGGCAGCCGATGCAAACCAATACACCTCACCACCTTTATGGGTGGAGAATACTTTGCCATCCCTTGATTTTGAGTTTATTCGTGTGATTTACTTTGGTCAATGGAATGTTAGCAGACCTGATGTGAGTAGAGGCTTAAGCAACAGCTGGAGGTTTGGGCTTGCTGTCTTGTGCCTCTTCTAGTGTTGTGAGAAGGACACGCTCCATCCAGCTGGTCCAAGGAGGATGAGAGACAGTGGAATAGGGCCTTGCAGCTTGAAGCAGAGCCACCAGGCAGAACTTGGCCTAAGTCAGGCAATGCTAACCTGCTGTAGTTTGAAGTCAAGTCACCCTAACTCATCCCTATATTTGTGACAGTGAATGATAACTATTTTAAACTTCTGCATTTTTTTTTTTAGGCAGCACCACTGTAATGATAGCTAATGGATGCATTAATCAAAGCTTAGAATAGGGAACTTTACATAATTTGTGCACAATACTATTCTCTGGCTGCTCACAAAGGGTAGGCATGGAGCAATATTTGGAGAAAAGGTAGACAAATGGTTGCTCTAATATTTTTCTCAAGTTTTAGGTTAGGAGGATAAACTTCATTCCTCTAAAAATACGTATAGGGTGGAATTGAACCAGTATTTTCTTTTAGGACAATACTTAAATGGAAAGAAAGAGACACAAATACAGAGACAGATGAACACAGAACAGGCATTTTGGACTGAGCTATGCTGAGCTCAAATGTCCTGACTTTGTCATTAGCTATGTGTGATCTAGCACAAGTCATACAATCTCACTGAATTTCAGCTTTTCTGCTGTATAATGGGAATGCTAATAATATTATCCTTCACATCCACATACAATTATATCTCCCCACACATGGGTTCTGCCTGCCTAACTGGAAACATCTGACTCAGAGCAGGTACTCTTTATTCTGCCTCTTTACAGTCAAGAAATCTTAAAGGGATGGGGCATGGTGGGGAAGATTTGAGAACCACAAATTTAGGTGGTTCTTAGGGGATTATTTTTGCTTCTTAGGTTCATGGAGATATTTAGCTCAGAGGGGCCAGCAGGATAGGATGAGGCTGCTTTCCTTGCTAACTTGGGTTGATTGTAAAGCCTTAAATCTTAAGTTTGTGGCCCAATGGAGGAAGATGTTGATTCTCAGACCACCAGAGCTGAAAGAGCCCATTGAGGTATTACAGAATGTAGCTTTCTCAGCCTTGAAAAATGTATAAACTCTGCTTTGACAAGCTGGACAAGCAAGAGTTACTTAGCCTTTTTGAGTCTTTGTTTCATTATCTATAAAAAGAGAGTAATAGCAGTGTATGTCCCTTTTTGTGTAAAGGTTTCTATTATTATGGAAATCACATTAAACCAAGGAAAGCTAAAGCTCATAGCACAGCAGATAAAGGCTCACAAATATGATCTTGGGATATTTAATTTATTAACTTCAGTCCCTTTCTTTTGCAGATAAATAAACTGAGGCTCCCTAAGGTGAGCTGAACTTTTCCAAAGTCACAAAACTATGAAGTGCCAAAGTAGAACTAGACAGGGGAAAATTTTGCAAGTGACGGATATCTGAAGAGGAGGTATCCCCACTTGTTCAGATTTTAAGCTATAGGTGTAGTCTGGAGATGTAAGAGAGGAGGTTAAAACTATAAATTCTCACTATTGAAAACAATTCAGCATCTAGACTGTTACTGTTGCAAGAATACTCTCTAAAGTTACTAGCTTTGCTTAACCTGTTATACTGCCAGTGACAGGAAGCTCATTACCTACCATATTAGTGCATTCCATCTTGAGCGATTTGTTAGAAAACTTTTCCTTATGATGTGTCTTAATGTAATTCCACTTCTGGAACTGCACAGAATGAATCAAATACTTTCTTCATAGCATAATCTTTAAATATTTGAAGACAGCTCTTGTGTCTCCTGCTCTGACTCTTCCATCCACACATACATTCAGCAAGCATGTATTGGAACTACATATCAGGATTCTTTTAGTAGTAATATATAGAAAACTCAAACTGACTTAAACTTTGCATTTTTTATTTATACATTCATTCACTCATCTATTTATCTGACAAATTTTTATTGAGTACATTTTTATGTTTCCGTCTCTGTTCTACATGTGGAGGATAGAACAGTAAATATAATAGTCCTAACTCACATGGAACTTGCATTCTAGTGTGAGAAGGTAGACAATGAATAAATAAATATGTTTGTCTCAATAAATAAACATAGAGGTGTGGTACTTTGGGGGAAAGATGATGTGGGGACACTGAGTCATTTAACTGAAAACTATAGAGGCAGGGCACAATTCAGCTCTCTGTAATCTTTTATCTGTGATTCTCTTAGATCTGCTTTGTGCTAGACCAACTTCTCCCATGTTAGCAATTCAGCTGCTGGTGGACCAGGGCTATGTGGTTTCTCATTTATATTCAGAAGGAAATGGGCATTAGTTTCTACAAGGCAATAGAAATTGTGAGCTTCATTCAGGGAGAACCACTCTGAATCCTGTGTCTAGGGAAATGCCATTTATTGATTATCCAAAGCCTTGGTATATTCCCATATGAACTTTTAGAGGGATATGCCACTAAAAATTAGAGTATGCTCATTGCCACCCAAAGCATATAATCACTATGCAGCAGGGGAGGATGGTCTTTATGATTGTGAGGCAATATAATATCCACTATAAATACTACGTGTAGGCACTCAGAGTTTAGAAAGCTAAACAGAATATGGTCCCTGACTTTAAGGAGGTCATAGCTTTAATGGAAGGGATACAGATGAACAGATAATTCCATAATGCAATTAAACATTCCAATTGGCCCAAGATAATCATTAGCCTCAGGGTGGCATATGAGAATGAGGCCTTAAAACGGTCTTTCTAAAATAGTCAATATTCAAGATTTCTGCTCATGTCTTCTCTCCCTTATCAGTAACAACCTTACCCACATAGCTCTCTCATTTGAAGTGGATATATTTCTCCACTCCATGTGATTCACTTTTGCCCATGGGCTATTAACAGAGCTGAAGCTGGAAGAGGCATGAAACATTTGGGCTTTCTTTCTGTGCTCTTTCATTTCCTTTGGGAGACGAATGTTAGCCTGCTTGTCCCAGGAGAGGAGACACAAACAAGTGGAGCAGAATCACCCCAGCTGAGCTATCTTGGTGGAACCTAGCCTCAACCAGCCCTAACCAACCTCCAGACCCATGAGCCTCATAAATGCTTATTGAGAGTAACACTGAGGTTTTACGGTTGTTTGTTAGGCAGTATTATTGTAGCAATTGCTAACAGACACAGGCTTGAAGGACTGTCTTTGTGGAGATAAGTCAGAACCACAGTAAGAGGTAGTTCTGGTAGACTTGGTCAAATAATTTTGAATTCAGAAGTATGCAGATCAAGAAGGGACAGGGAGAAAAACTCACTCTTTCTAGTCCTGACTAGATGTGGGAAGAAGACAAGAAATGGAGATATAGTCAGATGGGACAAATGGCCAGAGAAGTGGATGGGCTGCAGTTGACATCCCTGAGTCCCTTTAGTTCCCCAGAGTCATGGTTGGGAATCAGGGATGGAGGGTACATGTCCTGAGACAAGGGGCCAACATAGGGTGGCCCTGGAGGGGATGCAAGGTGACCTTACAGCAAGGGTAGATTTAGACATGGCAGAGACTCTCAGGGTCTATGAGAGTAGTAGTGAGAGCCTAGGTGAGGACCAGGCAGCCAGAGAGCACCACCAGATGCTGAAGAAGCTGAGAAAGGCCAGTCCACAGCTCCATCCAACCAGACCTGTAGCAGCAGGTACTGGCAGGATTCCTGGGGTGGGACAGGCATCTCCTCAAGAGATACCACTTCAGGGCTTGGCCAGCTCTGCCTCTCCACAGCTGAAGCTGGAGAGGACTCAGAGGGCACCCAGTTAGTTCAGGGACACTTCACTTTCCCCACTCACCACGCACAGCCCACTCACCAATGGCATACCACGAGGGGATGGGATGGAGCATGTGAGAGGGGCTTCAGAAGTCTGAGAGTCTGGGCACCATCATCTAAATAGATCAAATGCTTAATTCAACAGATTCTTTAAATTTAGAATCAGACCCAAGAATAACACCTTAAAACAAATTTAGTTTTCTTTTCCTGCTTACCATTATTGACAGAATGAAGAAACCACGTTGTCTTTGTATGCAGAAGAGTAATGTAGATGGATTTTCTACCCCACCACAATGATAATTCAGTGTGGTGAAGTCTGGAGTGATGTTAAGCTCCAGTGTGCTGGGAAGCTGCATAGGCAGCTCTGACTTGGAATGAAGAGAGGAGGCCCGTTATTTATATTCCCCAAATGAATGAGAACATACACTGTTTGTCCTTCTCCGATTGACTTATTGCACTCAGCATAATACCCTCCAGTTCCATCCACGTTGAAGCAAATGGTGGGTATTTGTCGTTTCTAATGGCTGAGTAATATTCCATTGTATACATAGACCACATCTTCTTTATCCATTCATCTTTCGATGGACACTGAGGCTCCTTCCACAGTTTGGCTATTGTGGACATTGCTGCTAGAAACATCGGGGTGCAGGTGTCCTGGTGTTTCATTGCATCTATATCTTTTGGGTAAATCCTCAACAGTGCAATTGCTGGGTCATAGGGCAGATCTATTTTTAACTCTTTGAGGAACCTCCACACAGTTTTCCAGAGTGGCTGCATGGGTAGGAAATATCAGAACGGGAGACAGAACATAAAGACTCCTAACTCTGGGAAATGAACTAGGGGTGGTGGAAGGAGAGGAGGGCGGGGGGTGGGGGTGAATCGGTGATGGGCACTGAGGGGGGCACTTGACGGGATGAGCACTGGGTGTTATTCTGTATGTTGGCAAATTGAACACCAATAAAAAATAAATTTATTATTAAAACAAAGAGAAAAAAGAAAAGAAGAGAAGAAGCCCGGAGGAAGCTCCTGAAAATTCAGCACTCAGGATAAGTTGAATCTTATAGGACTTGTAGTGGGTATTCAGATGAAGAACCAAGGCAAAAGAGGATTGATAGTGGGGAGTGGCATATGCAAAGGCCTAGGTGGGGGAAAATACCTGTCATCCCTCTAGGGGACCCTTGTGGATTATTTGGGAGTCTCCTTTCAGCCAGGGCTCCCCTCTAGGTCATGGAGGACCTTGGCAACATTGTGGCAGGGAAAGTGGGCATGCACATGCTTGCTGAAATAGGGACCCTTCTCCCATCTCTTCTCTCTACTGAGCCCAAAAGATTGTGTGAATTCTCCAGAGGTTTTGCTTTACTTGGAAGAAATAGTAGAGTATGGGGCAGAGGTCGGCTGAGAATATGGCAGTGTGCAAGGCCCTTTGCACACACGTTTCCTTTTATTATCCTAACACAGCCTTGGCTCTGCCTCTTATCTGCTTGTTGAAAAGTGTATTTTCCAAAAGTTGATAGCATCCATATATATCTCATCCCATATGGTATTTCACAATGAAATGTCTCTGCTGAGCAGTGGCATCTCTTTCCTTTCTTTGGATCTGGGTGAGCCAGGACTGTGGTGGGAGTGATGCTCTGAGACTTCTTAGGATGTCATAAAAAGATGACACAGCTTCTGCCTGGTCCTTTTGGGACCCCAGTCACCATGGTTTGAGGGAGCCATGTGGTCACAGGAAAGGCTGTGTGTATTCATTTCAGCCAGAGTCCTGGGGGAGGTTTTGACCAATGGCCAGCATCAACTACCAGATTATGAGGATGAGAAACTTCTGACAAGAAACCCCAGCCTCTGTGTGGCTCCAGTTGCTACCACGTGGAACAGAGGTGCATTGTCTTTTTCAGCTTCTGCCCAAATTGTAGATTCATGAGCAAAATCAATGTCATGTTTCAAGCTGCCCAGTTGTCTATGGAGGGGTTTGTCACTCAGTAATAGATAACTGGAATGGTGTGAAGTCAGCAAAAGTGTGACATCCCTACTGTGCCCAGCCTTATGAAGAGAGTGCAACCTTAAGAAATATATATTAAATGGATAGATTAATCAAATTAACATTTCTTGTAAAGTGAATTGAGGCAGACTTAATTATAATTTCTTACCAGTCTCACCAATGAAATGGCCATTACCATGGATATTATAGGTAGATTTTATAGGATACAAAGAACTGACTTACCTTAGGTAAGGGGACCAGTTTTCACATTCTGTATTGCTAACCCATTAGTTGTAGCCCATGCTGGTTGTAGGGCAGCTGTAGTTCAGTGCACAACCCTTCTTCAGAGGAGAGGGCTCCAATACTCACATAAGTTTATATGGGAACACAGCCTGGTAAAGGATGCTGGGTGGAATCAACAGCATCCATTACAATGGTGAGTTATGAATCTGCCATAGGTACTTTCTGTCCTCCTCCTTCCATTCAACTTTCTCATCACCAAAGGAGTTCTCTTGTGAGAATGGATTGTGAGCGAAAGTCTCTAGAAAGAAAAATAAAATCACTTGCTCTCGTAATTAATCTTATTTTTTTGTGTCAGTAATATCTTAAGAACCAATATTTAAATGCCCTAAACCTTTTATATCTATATCTATATATCTATATCTATATCTATATCTATGTCTATATCTACTATTTTTTCCCCAGAAGTGAGCTACAAGGGCTGACAATTAGAAAATTTGGAAGTGGCATTGTAAGGGTAGTCCTTTAGAGCTCAGGCCTGCATTCACACGTGCACAACTGGACACCAAACAATGAGTATCGAGTTTAGAACCCTTGTCTGAATGATGATCTTAGTGAAGTAATTTCTCTTCTAGTAAACAGAATCAAAAGTTGCATTTGAAAATCACTTCTCTCCCCAATTATGCCACACTCCACCTCTAAATGATGTATAGTAATAGACAGAGAAACAATATCATGAAATATAGAGAGTAAAAATTTCATCAAAGAGAAAAAAAGAGAATAAAAATCACTGGCGAAGCCAAGTAAGACTTCTGAGTCAGTTGGATTCTTCTGGAAACAGGAGCTGAAGCAGAGTCAAGAGTGTAAGAGATTTGCTGGGTTGGAGTGTAAAGTCTGTGAAAGAGTGAAGGACAAGAAGACTTTGACCCTAGTGCAGATCTTATAGCATCTTAGCCAACCCAAAATGTAGCTCAGGAACAAGGATTGTGCACTAGAGGAGGTCATGTTTGGACTACAAGGTCCAAGGCCTGGGACACTTACTATACCTGGAGCTACTTTGGAAGAGCATGGCCTTGGTTCAAAAACTGAGGTGGAATTAGAAGGCTCTGCAGCTGCAGGTCAGCAGATGATTACATTTCTTTCCACCAAAAGGCAAATCCTTTCTAGAAGGTATAGCTAGCTCTGAACCTGCCCTATTGACACAGCCTCCAACAGAGATAGTTCTTCAGAGCTGAAGGAGCCTGGTGGGAGGCAGAGCTTTAAAAATTTAGCCTTAACACTCCAGCAGCACCCTGCTATGCCCTCCTTCCCTCCCCTTCCAACCAATTCTTGCCAATAGGGAGGTAAAGCCCCCAATCAGGAGACTGACCAGCAAGGGGCTGAGCTTGCTGGGACTCCTGACCAACCCTTCATGAGACACATTAAACATCTTGAAGCAGGCCAGAGTAGGCAGCCAGGAGGAGCAGGGCAGAGCAAGGTCTTTCTTCCCTTCCTGGCTTCATACTCATCCTCTTGGCCTCACCCACTATCAAGGAGAGCTCTAGTGGGCAGAAACTGCCAGTGCCTGCCTTTTGTCCATGGGATCTGGCCATGGGGCTGCTTCCATAGGACAGAAGATCATGCAACTTAGAAGGCGCTGAAAACAGAAAACAGTGCCTGCAGTCCCAGGGTCCACGGTGGCAGGAGTGAGCCATGCTCACAGCCTTTCATTTCATGACTCATTCATCTGGAATCGTACACTAGAAACAATTATGGAATTGGGTATGTCTGGCACTTCGAAAGCTATAGGATTTTTCTGAGAAATGCTTTGATGAGTTTCTGCTGACTGGTGAGATCAACACACTTTTTGCCTCTCAAGCTGAGGAAGTGCAGGATGAAACCAGGTGAAAAGCCTTGGCCCAGCTATAGGTCAAGGGAATTATCCTTCTTGGTTTATCTTTTTTAAAAAAGTGCCCATGTCATTTTCCAGGACAACTGAAGAAAAAGTGACTGAAGCTTCTGTGGCATAGGGGCAAATTCTGGTCATTTGAAATCTGAGCATGGGAATTGCAGTTTCTAACTGTGGGATCTGGGCAAATTTTGAATTTCTCTGAATGTTTTTTTTTTTTTTTAATCAGAATGGTTTTTTTTAAAGATTTTATTTATTCATGAGAGACTGAGAGAGAGAGAGGGAGAGAGAGAGAGAGAGAGAGAGACAGGCAGAGAGAGAAGCAGGCTCCATGCAGGGATCCCGATGTGGGACTCGATCCTGGGACTCCAGGACCACGCCCTGGGCCGATGGCAGGCACTAAACCGCTGAGCCATCCAGGGATCCCCCAGAATGGTTTTAAAGATAAAATGTTTCCTCCTTCCTTCCCTCTTTCCTTCTCTTCTTCCTTCCTTCCTTCCTTCCTTCCTTCCTTCCTTCCTTCCTTCCTTCCTACCTTCCTTCCATTGGTCAATACACATTTATTGAGCTGCGTGCTAGGCACTAGGAAAACACACATAAACAAAACCATTGATGACTTCAAAACCTTAGTACAAGAGAAAAATGGCAGTGTAGAATGTTTATGCAGTTATACATGTCTGTATTTGTTGAAGCAGGGTATTAAAGAGAAGGTGATGATCTCTTGCAAGGATTACAGAGAATATATCTAAGTTTGCAAAGGGAATAGTTCATGAAATGGACTTATTGGGGCTACAGGTCCTCCTGACAACTGGACAGCCAGAGTTTGATCAGTAGGGACTGAATGATCAAGTTGGAGGCTGTGAGGGAACCTTGGCATAGGCACAACAGGGAAACCATCAAAAGGGTTTGGAGATCTCACAGCAAAGAGGGCTGGGACAGAGCCTTGGGGAGTACCAAAACTTGAGTATGTTGAGACACCTATTGAGGCCTGGCAAGGAGAATGATGGGGAGAAAATGGATAGAATCACATTACTGAGTGCACAGCAGAGAACATGTCTGGAAAAAGTGTGGGAGAGCTTCAAATGCGGCAGGTAGGCCAAAATCAGGGAAAACCCAGACTGTCCATGGAATTTAGGGATTAGGAGGTCAGTTGTGAAGGAGGGAGCCATGTGAAGCAAATTAAGGCATATGAAAAGGCTTTGAAAATTGTGAAGAGCCATGGGAAAGCAATGTAAGTTCCTGACAGAGGCAAGAATTCACTACCTTAGGCTGGTCAATTCAGAATGTGCCGTGAGAATTTAACGGGAAATTCATCGTTCCAGATTTATAGCCTCTCAATTACATCATGTGGGTAACAGAACATCAGCATTTTAAATAGACACCCCTGTGTTCATAATGAATGTGTTTTAACACTTTTACATCCTTTTCTCAAAATTAGCTTCTTGTTGGCTCCAGAAGATTGCCTGAAATATGTCACCTAGGAGCAAAAATAAAATTAGGAGCATAAGAAAGAATGAGAGAGAGAAAATGCAAGTTATGGGGTCACTGTTATGTAGGAATAAATAATCTTGGTGACGGGGTAGCAGTGCCGAGTTACGGAATTTATTCTCTGAAGAAAGTCGTTTTAAAGTCTGATTTGGATAATGCCAATAGGGAAATGGCTTCAGCAGAACAAAAACGAGTTTTCAGCTAATAGTTTTATCCTGTAAAAAAAGAAAAGGAAACCAATAAAAAGTATGTGTGCTGAGGAGACCATGTCTAGAGGCTACATAGGCTTTCAGTAGTTCAGTGTAGATTTCAGGGTTTATTGCAGGTGACCCATGGCTGTATGCAGCA
Source organism: Vulpes vulpes (assembly GCF_048418805.1). Classification (NCBI taxonomy): domain Eukaryota; kingdom Metazoa; phylum Chordata; class Mammalia; order Carnivora; family Canidae; genus Vulpes; species Vulpes vulpes. The sequence goes on from NC_132790.1 coordinate 55,388,335, forward strand.
AGGAGACAGCTGGCAGGAGGCACATGGGACCCTGAATCTAGTTGATTTGTAATATTTTCTTACGATATTAGCTGAGCTCCCTGCAAACATCTAGAGAGGGGTCTCGTATAAGTGATGTGCACTGTATCCCTGGCAGATGTTCCTGAATTGGGGTTTGAACATGCCTAGCACATTCCTGCCTTGGCAATTATTTCCTCAAGGCCATTACTTTCCTTATTCTCAGACCTTTACTTAAGCACTACCTTCTCAATGAAGCCTTCTCCGACAATCCTTTGAAAATGACACCAGCATCCATCCACAGGCTCTCCCTTGCTTCTGCTTTATGTTTTCTCCTTAACACTGATTACTTTATGATACATATTTTACGAGAATGTTAACTGCTCAAAGCAATGATATTTGACTATTTCGATCACTGTTAGGTCTCCAATACTAACAGAGTGCTTGGCATAAAACAGGTACTCAGTAAATATTTTTCCGGATGAGTGAAGGAATGGGCCATGGTAGCCTATTGGGTTTTCAGCTCCAGAGAGGGATTGTCAAGTTTCTAGAAAAGCACCTCCTTCAGAAACGTCACCATTAAGTTACCACTTGGCCTTATTTCCTTAAAAGACTCTGTGATTCCTGCTTCTACTTTTGGCTCATGAGCAGCATTGTTCAAGATTCCCACAAGCTTTCAGAAAATTCCCTCTGGGCCTTTTCTGCCATTGTACACACTTGTCCTTTCAAATGCCTGGCAGGTCATGGACTGGAGCCATTCCTGAGGCCTGTCAGTATTTAGAACATCAGAGCCCAAAGGAACCTGGGGATTCCATTAGTCCAGGCTGCACTTTTACAAATGAAGAGCCTAGGGCAGCCCCGGTGGCACAGTGGTTTAGCACCGCCTGCGGCCCGGGGTGTGATCCTGGAGTCCCGGGATCGAGTCCCACGTCAGCTCCCTGTGTGGAGCCTGCTTCTCCCTCTGCCTGTGTCTCTGCCTCCCTCCCTCTCTCTCTCTCTGAATAAATAAATAAATAAATCTTTAAAAAAAATGAAGAGCCTAGAACTTGGAAAAGTGTCATCATTTCCCTAATGCCATAGAGCCCATTGGGTGAGTGGGGCCTGTGCAGGAAGGGAGAAAGTTAAAGGTGCATGTTCGGGCTTTGCTATGCTTTCAACATGTGATCTTCACAAGCAGTGTGGGTCTGGGATCACGATTCCATGTACAGGCTGGAAAACAGATGATCAGAAGTGTTCAATTACTTTCCTAACAGTGCTCAGTTACCGCGTGTGAAAGTCAGAATCAGAACCCAGATTCATGCTTATTCTAAATTCATGCTCTGTCCTCTGGATTCTATTTGTGCTATAATTTGTGAGGATAAGTCATATGCTGGGTCACTGCATAAGACAGTGGGAAAATGGATGTGTGCCACATCTTTCTTTGTTGTTGGTCACCTTTACTGTTCCGAAAGATGGTTTCCTGCTTTCTTCTTGCCCTGTTTCCCATCTAGGGGTCAGTCCTCCATAATTTTCCTTTCTCTCTTTGCTCAGTCTTCATCTACCATTTCTCTTCCTTGGCGTCTCCTACCAAATCGTAAAAATGTTTAATTTTGTGTATGCCCCATAGAGCAAAGGGACAAACTCTCCAGTTGTCCTATGTTCTGCTCTTCCTTCTTCCCTAAGATGAGGCTCCCTGCAGAAGGAGTCCTCGGCATGTATCTCTTGCCCATTTCCAACTCAACCCTCTGCAGTGCTGCCTCCGCCAGTGTCGAAGCTGTTCCTGTTCCTCTAGCCCCATTCCTACTTCTCCTGGTAACTACCATTCTATTCTGCCCCTGTACTTTTGAGTTTATTTTTCTTTTGTATTGAGTGAGGTCCCTCCCCTGTTATTCCATCAATTTTCTGCTATTATTTTGGAAGTTTTCCATTCTATTTGTATTATTTAATAGGTTACTCTAGAAATTTTTACTACATATTTAACAAAGTTTAAAATTAGTAAGTTTGATTTCCCCTCCCTAAATATAAGAAAGTTAGAGTACATAATTCCAGATATCTTTCAGAATTTATATAATATTATTACTTAATAACCTTTTGTATCTTGTTTATATTTTATGACACAAATGGATCACTGTTATCATTGTTTTTGTTTTTTTTTAAAAAAATTTTTATTTATTCATGATAGCCACACAGAGAGAGAGAGAGGCAGAGACACAGGCAGAGGGAGAAGCAGGCTCCATGCACTGGGAGCCCGACGTGGGATTCGATCCCGGGTCTCCAGGATCGCGCCCTGGGCCAAAGGCAGGTGCTAAGCTGCTGCGCCACCCAGGGATCCCTATTATCATTGTTTTATAAGTTAAATGCTGTTAGATTTACCTGATATTTACCATTTTCTTTGCTCACTATTTTGATTAAATATCAAATCTTCTGTCTGAAATAATTTTTCTTTTATTTCTAAAGTAGATACTTCAGAAGTAAAGGTCTGTTGGAGACTAACCCAGTTTTTATTTGTCTGCAACCGTCTTCATCTAACCCTTTTTCTTTAAATATTGCCTTGATGGTAATAAAATTCCCAATTGAAAGCTCCTTTACCTCAGCGCTTTAAATGGACCCCATTATTGCTGCTTGGAGTCATTCATTAGCCTAAGTGCTATGACACTAGAGGTAAGCTGTTTTTCTCTGGGTGCCTTGAAAGGCTTTGTCTTATTACTTGGTGTTTGGCAGATTCATTATACGGTATCTCAGTGTGTGGTTCTTTTTTAATTATCCCACTCAGATTAGGGATGAGAGAACTCATGCTTTCCCTCAATTCTGGAAAGTATTGAGTCATTATCTCCTTAAATATTATCCATCTACCAAGCCATTATCTTCTTTTAAAATTTGAAGTAGGCATGCCTTCAATCTCATTGCTCTATTTTCTATATCTCTTAATCTCTGATCCATACTTTTAATCTTTTGCTATATTGTCATTGTTATTTTAATATTTATTTATTTATTTATTTATTTATTTATTTATTCATTTATTTATTTATGTAAGTAGGTTCCATACAAAGCCTGGAGCCAGTGTGGCACTTGAACTCACCACTTTGAGATCAAGACCTGAACTGAGATCAAGAGTTGAATGCTGAACCAACTGAGCCACCCAGACATCCCTATTTTTATTTTTTTAGAAACTTTTTTACATTCATCTTCCTGTTGTTATTCTCTTTTCATTATGGAACTATTTTCAGTTCAATAATTATTGCTTCAGCTGTGTCTAATCTGTGAGTTTTTATCTTGAGTTTTTACTTTCATTTATTATATTTTTCATTTGAATAAATTCTCATTGAATCTTTCTTCTAAATTCCTGGTTATTTTTGAGATTTATAATTTTAAGCACTTGCTTCTTTAAATGTAATAAATATTTTGGATTCTAATGCTAATCATTTTAAAATCTGAGGACATTGTGCTTTATTTTACTCATCTGGAACATGGGCTTAAAAGAAATTACTACTCAATGGATTGCTTTAAGGATTAAATGATTAAGTATACGTAAAGTTCTTGGGATATCTTGCACACAGTAACATACACAAGTGTTAGCTGTTATTAGTATTATTATTACTGCTATTACTTGTAGAAATGATTTTGTTCTTTGCTGAGTATCTCTAAACTTTTCTGATTTGTTAAGTGATTTTTGATTATGAGCTCATGTTCCTTTAAACATTGTCACTGGACATTTAAAATTCTTTTTTTTTTTTTTTTGGACATTTAAAATTCTAACTAAGATGGTAAGTAAGGTACATTTTTCCAGAGAGGACACACATCGGCTTTTTCTAAATCATGGGAATATTCCAGTCCCAACTAGTTTAAATTCTTGCCCCGGGTATTTTCATGCCACAAAGTGAGTATGAATTCTAGCCTCAGATTTGCCTGAAGGTTGATTGTGGTTATGAATTCTCAGGAGATACTTGTTTCCCTTTCCCAGAAAAAAGGTTAATAGAGGCTAAGTTCATACTTTGTGGGGTAGGTTCTTTGCTGGTCTGCCTGGTGGAGGATTTTGTGGGAGTCATTGATTATAGATCCTACTGAATGATGATCCTTTATGTTCAGAGAGAAAGGAATGACCTTGGATCGTGTACTGGCTTAAGTGTTTACTTATTTTTGTGAGTTTATTTTTTTCTGGTCAGTTCTGGCTAACTTTCTTGCCATATCATCCCTTCTTTAGAAATATATTTTGAATATTTTATCCAGGATTTGCCCATGTTTTGAACTTGGAGATTTTTTTCTACAAAGGGCTAGGTAGTGAATATTTGTGGGTAACATGCTTTGTGGGTAACATGGTTTACTTTGTCATTACTAGCTCTGCACTTGTAGGATAAAAACAGTCATAGACTATTTACAAGAAAATGATAATGATGGTGTTTCTTTTTTTTTATGTTTTTATTTAAGGTCAATTTGCCAACATACAGTATAACACCCCATACTGACTCATCCTATAGGTGCCCTCAATGCCTGTCTCCCAGTTTTCTCCAACCCCCTGCCCACCTTACCTTCTGCAATCCTTTGTTTCCCAGAGTTAGGAGTCTCTTGTGTTTTGTCACCCTCTCTAATTTTTCCAACTCATTTTCTCTCCTTTCCCCTATAATTCCCCTCACTAATTTTTATATTCCCTGTGTGAGTGAAACCATATAATTGTCCCTCTCTGATTGACTTACTTCAATCAGCATAATACCCTCCAGTTCCATCCACACTGAAGCAAAAGTTAGGTAGTCATCATTTCTAATGGCTGAGTAATATCCCATTGTATATATAGACCACATCATCTTTATCCATCATCTGTCGAAAGACACTGAGGCTCCTTCCACAGTTTGGCTATTGTGGACTTTGGTGCACCACCAATAGTGCAGGAAGGTTCCCCTTTCTCCACATCCTCTCCAACATTTGTTGTTTCCTGTCTTGTTATTTTTCCCCATTCTCACTGGTGTGACGTGGTATCTCATTGTGGTTTTGATTTTTTTTTTTTTATGTTTAGCTTTTTAATTTTTTTATTTTTTTAAATAATAAATTTATTTTTTATTGGTGTTCAATTTGCCAACATACAGAATAACACCCAGTGCTCATCCTGTCAAGTGCCCCCCTCAGTGCCCGTCACCGATTCACCCCCACCCCATGCCCTCCTCCCCTTCCACCACCCCAATTCGTTTCTCAGAGTTAGGAGTCTTCATGTTCTGTCTCCCTTTCTGATATTTCTTACCCATTTCTTCTCCCTTCCCTTATATTCCCTTTCACTATTATTTATATTCCCCAAATGAATGAGAACATATAATGTTTGTCCTTCTCCGATTGACTAATTTCACTCAGCATAAAACCTTCCAGTTCCATCCACGTCGAAGGAAATGGTGGGTATTTGTCATTTCTAATGGCTGAGTAATATTCCATTGTATACATAGACCACATCTTCTTTATCCATTCATCTTTGGATGGACACCGAGGCTCCTTCCACAGTTTGGCTATTGTGGACATTGCTGCTATAAACATCGGGGTGCAGGTGTCCCGGCATTTCATTGCATCTGTATCTTTGGGGTAAATCCCCAGCAGTGCAATTGCTGGGTCACAGGGCAGGAATATTTTTAACTCTTTGAGGAACCTCCACACAGTTTTCCAGAGTGGCTGTACCAGTTCACATTCCCACCAACAGTGTACGAGGGTTCCCTTTTCTCCCCATCCTCTCCAACATTTGTTGTTTCCTGCCTTGTTAATTTTCCCCATTCTCACTGGTGTGGGGTGGTATCTCATTGTGGTTTTGATTTGTATTTCCCTGATGGCAAGTGATGCAGAGCATTTTCTCATGTACGTGTTGGCCATGTCTATGTCTTCCTCTGTGAGATTTCTGTTTATGTTTTTTGCCCATTTCATGATTGGATTGTTTGTTTCTTTGCTGTTGAGTTTAAGAAGTTCTTTATAGATCTTGGAAACTAGCCCTTTATCTGATACGTCATTTGCAAATATCTTCTTCCATTCTGTAGGTTGTCTTTTAGTTTTGTTGACTCTATCCTTTGCTGTGCAAAAGCTTCTTATCTTTATGAAGTCCCAGTAGTTCTTTTCTGCTTTTGTTTCTTTTGCCTTCATGGATGTATCTTGCAAGAAGTTCCTGTGGCCGAGTTAAAAAAGGGTGTTGCTTGTGTTCTCCTCTAGGATTTTGATGGACTCTTGTCTCACATCTAGATCTTTCATCCATTTTGAGTTTATTTTTGTGTATGGTGAAAGAGACTGGTCCAGTTTCATTCTTCTGCATGTGGATGTCCAATTTTCCCAGCACCATTTATTGAAGAGACTGTCTTTCTTCCAGTGGATAAGCTTTCCTCCTTTGTCGAATATTAGTTGACCATAGAGTTGAGGGTTCACTTGTGGATTCTCTATTCTGTTCCATTGATCTATGTGTCTGTTTTTGTGCCAATACCACACTGTCTTGATGACCACAGCTTTGTAGTACAACCTGAAATCTGGCACTGTGATGCCCCAAACTATGGTTTTCTTTTTAAAATTCCCCTGGCTATTCGGGGTCTTTTCTGATTCCACACAAATCTTAAAAAAATTTGTTCCAATATCTGAAGAAAGTCCATGGTATTTTGATAGGGATTGCATTGAACGTGTAAATTGCCCTGGGTAGCATAGACATTTTCACAATATTAATTCTTCCAATTCATGAGCAGAGGCTATTTTTTCCATATCTTTGTGTCTTCCTCAATTTCTTTCAGAAGTGTTCTGTAGTTTTTAGGGTATAGATAATTTATCTCTTTGGTTAGGTTTATTCCTAGGTATCTTAAGCTTTGGGGTGCAATAGTAAATGGGATTGACTCCTTAATTTCTCTTTCTTCAGTCTCATTGTTAGTGATTAGAAATGCCACTGACTTCTGGGCATTGATTTTGTATCCTGCCACACTGCCAAATTGCTGTATGAGTTCTAGCAATCTTGGGGTGGAGGCTTTTGGGTTTACTATGTAGAGTATCATGTCATCAGCAAAGAGGGAGAGTTTGACTTCTTTGATAATTTGAATGCCTTTTATGTCTTTTTGTTGTCTGATTGCTGAGGCGAGGACTTCCAGAACTATGTTGAATAGCAGTGGTGAGAGTGGACATCCCTGTCTTGTTCCTGATCTTAGGGGAAAGGCTCCCAGTGCTTCCCCATTGAGAATGATAATTGCTGTGGATTTTTCCTAGATGGCTTTTAAGATGTTGAGGAATGTTCCCTCTATCCCTACACTCTGAAGAGTTGTGATCAGGAATGGATGCTGTATTTTGTCAAATGCTTTCTCTGCATCTAATGAGAGGATCATATGGTTCTTGGTTTTTCTCTTCCTGGTATGATGAATCACATTGATTGTTTTACGAGTGTTGAACCAGCCTTGTGTCCCGGGAATAAATCCTACTTGGTCATGGTGAATAATTTTCTTAATGTATTGTTGGATCCTAGGGCTAGTATCTTGTTGAGAATTTTTGCATCCATGTTCATCAGGGATATTGGTCTGTAATTCTCCTTTTTGGTGGGGTCTTTGTCTGGTTTTGGAATTAAGGTGATGTTGGCCTCATAGAACGAGTTTGGAAGCATTGCATCTCTTTCTATCTTTCCAAACAGCTTTAGTAGAATAGGTATGGTTTCTTCTTTAAACGTTTGATAGAATTCCATGGGGAAGCCATCTGACCCTGGACTTTTGTGTCTTGGGAGGTTTTTGATGACTGCTTTGATTTTCTCCCTGGTTATTGGCCTGTCCAGGTTTTCTATTTCTTCCTGTTCCAGTTTTGGTAATTTGTGGCTTCCCAGGAATGTGTCCATTTCTTCTAGATTGCCTAATTTATTGGTATATACCTGTTCATAATATGTTTTTAAAATCGTTTGTATTTCCTTGGTGTTGGTAGTGATCTCTCCTTTCTCATGCATGATTTTATTAATTTGAGTCTTCTCTCTCTTCCTTTTAATAAGGCTGGCTAATGGTTTATCTATCTTATTAATTCTTTCAAAGAACCAACTCTTGGTTCTGTAGATCTGTTCCACAGTTCTTCTGGTCTTGATTTCGTTGAGTTCTGCTCGAATCTTTATTAACTCTCTTCTTCTGCTGGGTGTAGGATCTATTTGCTGTTTTTTCTCTAGATCCTTTAGGTGCAAGGTTGTCTTTTGTATTTGAGTTCTTTCCAGTTTCTGGATGGATGCTTGTATTGCGATGTATTTCCCCCTTAGGACTGCTTTTGCTGCATCCCAAAGATTTTGAACAGTTGTATCTTCATTCTCATTAGTTTCCATGAATCTTTTAAATTCTTCCTTAATTTCCTGCTTGGCCCTTTCATCTTTTAGCAGGATGGTCCTTAACCTTCATGTGTTTGAAGTCCTTCTAAACTTCTTGTTGTGATTTAGTTCTAAATTCAAGGCATTATGGTCTGAGAATACGCAGGGGACGACCCCAATCTTTTGGTATTGGTTAAGACCTGATTTGTGACCCAGTATGTGGTCTATTCTGGAGAAAGTTCCATGTGCACTTGAGAAGAATGTGTATTCAGTTGAGTTTGGATGTAAAATTCTGTAGATATCTGTGAAATCCATCTGGTCCAGTGTATCCTTTAAAGCTCTCGTTTCTTTGGAGATTTTGTGTTTCCGAGACCTATCGAGTGTAGAAAGCGCTAAATTGAAGTCACCAAGTATAAGTGTGTTATTATCTAAGTATATCTTAACTTTAGTTATTCATTGATTGATATATTTGGCAGCTCCCACATTCAGGGCATATATTATTGATAATTGTTAAGTCCTCTTGCTGGATAGATCCTTTAAGTATGATATAGTGTCCCTCTTCATCTCTCACTACAGTCTTTGGGATAAATTTTAGTTTATCTGATATAAGGATGGCTACCCCTGCTTTCTTTTGAGGACCATTTGAATGGTAAATGGTTCTCCAACCTTTTATTTTAAGGCTGTATGTGTCCTTCTGTCTAAAATGAGTCTCTTGTCGACAGCAAATAGATGGGTCCTGCTTTTTTATCCAGTGTGACACCCTGCGCCTTTTGATGGGGTCATTTAGCCCGTTCACGTTCAGAGTTAATATTGAAAGATACGAGTTTAGTGTCATCATGATACCTATTCAGTCCCTGTTTTTGTGGATTGTTCCACTGAACTTCTTCTTAAAGGGGTATTTTAAGAGTCCCCCTTAAAATTTCTTGCAGAGCTGGTTTGGAGGTCACATATTCTTTCAGTTCCTGCCTGTCTTGGAAGCTCTTTATCTCTCTTCTATTCTGAATGAGAGCCTTGCTGGATAAAGTATTCTTGGCTGCATGTTTTTCTCATTAAGACCCTGAATATATCCTGCCAGCCCTTTCTGGCCTGCCAGGTCTCTGTGGAGAGGTCTGTTGTTAATCTGTTATTCATCCCTATATAAGTTAGGGATTTCTTGTCTCTTGCTGCTTTAAGGATCTTCTCTTTATCTTTGGAATTTGCAAGTTTTACTATTAAATGTGGAGGTGTTGAGCGGTTTTTATTGATTTTAGTGGGAGCGGGGGGATCTCTCTATTTCCTGGATCTGAATGCCTATTTCCATTCCCAGATTAGGAAAGTTTTCAGCTATGATTTGTTCAAATACATATTTTGACCCTCTGGCCCTTTCTGTGCCCTCGGGAACCCCAATTTAAAGTAGATTTTTTCTTCCTCTGGCTGTCACTTATTTCCCTTAATCTATCCTCATGATCTTTTGTTTGTCTCTTTTTTCCTCAGTTTCCCTTTTTGCCATCAACTTGTCTTCTATGTCACTCACTCGTTCTTCCACCTCGTTAACCCTTGTCGTTAGGACCTCTAGTTTGGATTGCATCTCATTCAATTGATTTTTAATTTCTGCCTGATTGTATCTAAATTCTGTAGTCATGAAGTCTTGAGTCCTTTATGCTTTTTTCTAGAGCCACCAGTAGCTTTATAATAGTGCTTCTGAATTGGCTTTCTGACGTTGAATTGTAATCCAGATTTTGTAACTGTGGGAGAGAGGACTGTTTCTGATTCTTTATTTTGAGGTGAGGTTTTCCTTCTAGTCATTTTGTTCAGTGCAGAGTGGCCAAAAAACAAGTTGTATTGGGAAAAAGAGAAAAAGAGGAAAAGAAAAAAGAAAAAATGAAAAAAAAGAGAAGAAAAGAAAAAGGAAAGAAAAAAGCGGGGCGGGGGGGAGGGGAAGCAAACAGAATTCAAAAACCAAAAAACAAGGGGGAGTATTCTCTGGTTCTGTATATTGTAAATCCCTCAGCTTCCCATGGGACTTTCCAGTGCTGCTTGGTCAACAATTTGTTTTTCCCCTGTCCGTCTAGCTGGTCTTCTGGGGGAGGGGCCTGCTGTGCTGATCCTCAGGTGTCAGCACTTGGGGGAGCTGCTCTGCCCCTGCCTAGTGCAGGGCTCAATGGGGGTGTTTACCCCGTGAGGCCCCAGGAGGAACAACCGCAGTGGCGGGGCCAGCTCTGCAGCCCTGGAGTCAGCTCCCGCAGTAGCTCCAGGGCTCTCCGTCTGCAGGGCCCGGAGGCTCCGGGGCTGGGCCGCTGATCTGCTCAGCTGGGGCAGGAGCGTCCTCGCTGTCCTGGGCCCTCCCCGCCTCTGCCTGTCCCGAGGGAGGCCGGATCCTGGGCTGTGTCCTGGCGCCCTGTGCTCTGGGGCCTGCGCTGTTGGATTTGCTCCCGCCCCACAGCCCCCTCCGCGGAGCCGCCGCCCGAGCCCCTCCGAGCTGCTCCGGGTCCCGCCGTGCGCGCTGCAGCCCTTAGGGAGCTCGGCGCACTCTCCCGGGCGCAGGTGCCTGTTAGTGTCCCCGGGAGCCCGAGGGCATCCCCGCCCTCCTGGGTCCTGCTCTAACTCCCTGCGAGCCCCTTTCCGCGGGGAAGGTTGGTGCAGCTCCTGCTTCTCCGGGACGGGGCTCTCCTGTCCTGGGGACACTCGCCCCGTCCTCAGCCCGGCTCCTCGCGGGGCCCCTCCCCCTTGGAGGCCTTTTGTTTCTTTATTTCTTTTTCCCCATCTTCCCACCTTGATAGAAGTGCGAACTCTTCTCACTGTAGCATTCCAGCTGGTCTCTCTTTAAATCTCAGGCCGAATTCGTCGATTTTCAGGATGATTTGAAGGTTATCTAGGTAATTTGATGGGGACAGGTGACTTGAGGACCCTACTCTTCTGCCATCTTGCCCCCTCTCTCTTCAGTTGCATTTAGATGGAAAGTTCTGTATATATCTGTGAAGTCTATTTGGTCCAGTGTATTATTTAAGGCCCCTTTTTCTTTGGTGATGTGCTGCTAAGAAGATCTGTCATTGGCTGAGAGTGTTATTTTAGTCTCCTATTATTAGTTTATTATCATCTAAGTACGTCTTTACTTTGGTTATTAATTGATTGATATCTTTGGCAGCTCCCACATGAGGAGCATAAATATTCATTTTTGTTAGGTCTTCTTGTTGGATAGACCCTTTAAGCCCCTCTTCATCTCTTACCTCAGTCTTTGGTATAAACTCTAATTTATCTTATATGAGGATTGCTACCCTGCCTTTCTTTTGAGGACTATTTGAATGGTAAATGATTCTCCACTCCTTAATTTTCAGGCTGGAGGTGTCCTTAGGTCTAAAATAAGTCTCGTAGACAGCATATAGATGGGTCTTGATTTTTTTATTCAGCCTGATATTCTGTGTCTTTTGATGGGATCATTTAGCCTATTGGCAGTCAGAGTTACTATGGAAAGATATGAATTTAGTATCAGTGTATTATCTATTCAATCCCTGTTTTTGTGGATCCCTCTTTCTTTTAATTGTACCCCTTAATATTTCTTGCAGAGCTGGTTTGGTGGTGACATATTCTTTCAGTTTCTGTGTATCTTGAAAGTTCTTTATCTCTCCTATTCTGAATGAGAGCCTTGCTGGATAAAGTATTCTTGGCTGCATGTTTTTCTCATTTAGTGCACTCAATATATCCTGTCAGCCCTGTCTGGCCTGCCAGGTCTCCGTGGAGAGGTCCGCTTTTAATCTGATATTCCTTCCCATTTAAGTTAAGAATCTCTTGTCTCACACAGCTTTAAGAATTTTCTCTTTATCTTTGAAATTTGCAAGTTTCACTATTAAATATTGAGGTGTTTAATTTTTTTATTGATTTTTGGGGGGCCGTCTCTATTTCTTGGATCTGAATGCCTGTTTCCTTCCCCAGATTAGAGAAGTTCTCAGCTATGATTTGTTCAAATTTACTTTGTGTTCCTCTCTCTCTCTCTCTCTCTCTCTCTCTCAGCCTCTTCTGGAATCCCAATTAGACATATAGTCATCCTTCTCAAGCTATCATTTATTTCCCTAAGCCTTTCCTCCTGGGCTCTTAGTTGTTTTTCTCTTTTTTACTCAGCTTCTTTCCTTACCATCAACTTGTCTTCTACATCACTTGCTCTCTCTTCCACCTCATTAATCCCAGCAGTTAGAGCATCCAGTTTGGACTGCATCTCATTTAATCTGTTTTTAATTTTGGCCTGATTAGATCCCAATTCTGTAGTAACAAAGTCTCTAGAGTCCTTTATGCTTTTTTCCAGAGCCACCAGTAGCTTTATAATTGTACTTCTGAATTGTATTTCTGACATCGTATTGAAATCCAAATTCTGTAATTCTTTGGCAGTGTACTGTTTCTGGTTCTTTCTTTTGTAGTGAATTCTTTCTAGCCATTTTGTCCAATGTAGAGTGGCTGTATGACCAGGTTGAGTCAAAAATATCAACCATGACCTAAGTAAAATACCCCCTGGGTGATTCCAAAGAGGTCAGAGACCAGAAAACAAAAGAAAAAGAAGAACAGAACAAGATAAAACAAAAGAACCACTAAAGGGGAAAACAAAATTTAGAACAAAGTAGTAAAAATAAACATCCCCAAACCAAAAACAAAGAGGAGAAAAAAGAAAAAGAAAGAAAAAGTAAGGAAAGAGAAAAAATGGGGGGATCATGGTGGTGAGGAAGTGGTAGTGGAGAGAGAATGTAGTCTACCTGAGGGGTCCTAGACGGTGATCCCCTTGCTTCTGAGTGTGTTTTTTTCTGTATGTTGGAAGATGCTCAATCCCAAATATATGTAACAGCAATACCTATATAAAGCCCCAACCTTGACCATAAAAACATGTTTATGCTCCCGGGTATCTTTTCTGAATCTTTTCAGAACATATCTTTTAAAGATAAAAGAAGGGGGCAGAATGGGAAGGAAGAGCAAATATAATTTCACAGAATGAACCAGCACAGTATTCCACTTGGTTCTGGGTATATGTTGGTCTTGTGTTAGAAGGTACTAACTTCCACTATTGTAAAACAAAACAAGGCAGAAAAAACAAAGACAAAAACAAAAACCTGTATCTCATATATCTACCAATATTAAATTGAATACATTGAAGGGAATCCAGATGTGAAAAATATGTCTAAGACATTTAATTGTAGAAATATGGAAGTCAAAAAGGAAAAAACTTAAAAATTAACAGTTGGTAAAATATTATAGTTAAGGTAGGAAAAGAGAAAACATATTGGAAATTTTTAGTCTGATATAAAAACGAGTTGTAATGGGAAAAGAAAAAATGAAAAAAAAAAAAAAGAACCTTTTAGTTCTATATACTATTTTCCCTCAGTCCTGGAGCTTTACAGTGCTGCTTGGTCAATAAAATTGCTCTTCCTTGTCCTTCCAGCAGTTCTTCTGGGGGAGTCAGTCTACTGTGCTGATTATCATGTGTTTGTGCCTGGTTGGAGATGCCCCACCCCCTGCTGGGTGCTGAGCTCAGCATGAGCTGTTTATCCTGTGGCACTTTTGTTCCCTAGAGGTCTCACCTCTCCCAGGCACAAGGTAAAACAAAGAAGAAAATAAAAATGGTGGTGGTCAGATTTCCAGCTCTGAATTTGAGGTCCCCGCGAGTAACTAACCACAGTCTCCCAGTCTGCACTGGCCTAGATGCTCCCAGTGGCAGGTGTGGGTGCACTGATCTGCACAGTGTGTGGGGTGCTCAGCAGCAGGAGAGTCCTCACTTTCTTGTGCCCTCCCCACTTCTGCCTGTCTGAGGGGACATGGAGGATCGCCAGCTTTGTCTGCTTTGGCACCCTGGGATCCAGGTTCCTATGCCACTGGACCCACACTCTCAGGGACCTCCTGTCCTGAAGGGAATGGGGTACAGCTGCCTTCTTCTGCTAGCCTTTTGGGTAAAGGGAGCTCAGAGCTGGCCTGCCTATAGGACTGTCTTCTCCCAAATGTTCCAGAGGGCTGTGGTGCTCCATCCCTTTACTGATATGGCTCCACAGTTTGGGGTGAGCTTTTCCTCATGCACCACTCCTCTTATAGTGACTCCAGGAATCTTGAGGCTTCACTGCCCCTTCTGGGATTTTGCCCAATTTCTCTACTAAGCAGGGTAAAACTGGTGCAGATTTTTAAAGTTCCTGCTTCTCCAGGGCTGGGGTTTCCTGCCCTGGGGTCTCTTGCTGCTCGGTTTTTGTCCTGCTAGTCATGGTTCCCCTCCCTCACTTTATTCTTTTTTCTTTTTTTGTCTTCTTACTTTGTTAGAAGTGAAAACTTTTCTCTCTGTAGCATTCCAGTTGTTCTCTCTTTAAATCTCAGATTGAATTCATAGGTGTTCAGGATGTTTTGAGTTATCTAGGTAAGTTTGTGGGGCCAGGTGAGTTGAGCACCCCTCCTCTTCCACCATCTTGCCCCTCCCTCAATGATGGTGTCTCTATTAAACTTCATTTACAGAAGTAGATATCAGGCTTGATATGACCCATTGGTTTTAGTTTTTCTTTCTTTTTCTTTTTTTAAAAAATAGTTTATTTATTTATTCATGACAGAGAGAGAGAAGGAGGCAGAGACAGAGGGAGAGGCAGGCTCCCTGTGGAGCAGGGAGCCCAATGTGGTTCTCAATCCCAAGACACTGGGATCATGACCTGAGCCAAAGGCAGGTGCTTAACCCACTGAGCCACCCAGGTGCCCTGGCTTTAGTTTTTCAACCTCTGTTCTTACTTAACTATCCATAGAAGACACTAAGATAATCTTTCTGAAAATGTTTCCTGTAAGAATCCTGGAAGCCATAGCAAAAAGGGAACTGGGATTGCTGTCTGAGTGAAAATTTCCTTTCTATTGGGAGCTTACAGTCTTATAGGAGAAAATCCTATAGGGGCTCCCATGGGAACAACCTGTAGGAAGAGGCATGGGGGTTTGGGCACAATCTAGAGTTAAGATGTGGTAGAAACTTGAATTATTTGTTAGCCTTCCAGGTTCTTTTTGATAGGGTCTCCTGCCTGATGGTTGTAATGAATCCTGCTGGATCACGGAGTAGAAATTCCAAAGTTTCTTCTATCCTCCCCATTGTTCATTAATGTCTGTACAACATCTAAGCATGCATACCCCTCCTCCACTGAGAGAGCATTTTTTCATGTCTTTGGTCTAGACCAACATAATTGCTTTTTTTTAAACTTATGTCATCATTGTGGAGTAATGCTATGCTTTTTATTGATTCTTTGCACCTAAAGAATAACATTATTTGTCCCATGATCTGAAAAGGGGCTAGAAATGCAGAGGTGGATATATTTCATAATTTCCTAAAATCTGAGTACTAGAAATCTCACTTTAACAACAAAGGTGACTTCAGTACAATTTTCAGAAACATGAAGCTTTCTGTTGAGTTGTTTTGAAGTCTTATTGGTTGGAGAGAATTTAAGCTTATTTTAATGGCATAGGTGGTAGAAGTTGTAAGTAGGAAAGCAAAAATAGAGTCTGAGGCTACAGGTGCAAACAGATTTATATGGAGATGCCTGCTCTAAATGTAGTTGCTCAATAGCTGGGCTTTTCCACTCTGTTATATGAAGTACTCTGAAAAGCTGGCGTTTCTACAGGCATCTTTGTTAGTGGAGAGCTGGGAGGGCCCATCTGCTCAGAGGTTAATCTTACCAATTAACAGAGAGGACACTGGCCTCAGAAAGCATCTCAGCGGACTGGCAGACTTTCCCTATATTTCATTAGGGTGACTTTGAAAAGGTTGCAGGCAAATGGCACCTTTTGTTTTAAAACTCAGAACTATGGCTTTTTAATCATTTTTTAAATTAGAGTTTGAGAAGACCGCAGCGATGAGGATATGGACAAGTCAGCATTATTCAGAAACTTGTCCATGAGAAGTCTGGAGTAAAGGAGAAGCTGTATTTTTAAGTGCATCCTTGTTCTTCACTCCTTCATGCCTAGCTTCTTCTTTTCTTTACACTTATTTTGAAGCCCTGCTCCCTCCTCCTCCCAGTGAAAGCCCACGCCATATCCCTGAGTCTGTTGTGGAAGAACAGACTGGAAGACATCTGCCTCTTGCCTTATTTTTTTTTAATTCCTCAAATGATAGAGCCAAGTCTCCACACCAGAGCTCCCGTTCCCTGAACAAACCAAATGGCGGCTGTTGGCGGCGTATTGACAGCTTGTTAATGGAGGAATCCTTGACAGTGTGACAACCTGTGTGGGCTGCCTCGGGAAGCCAAATCCGCCCCCACACAAACCCCAGTAATTAACAGGTGGGGAGAAATAGCAACTAACTGCTGCTGAGGAGGGGAAAAATACTCAGCCAAATGAATTATGTATATTAAAAAAATAACTCCAATCTTGTCATCTCTTTCCTAGTTCCTGTTAGTGGTTCCGCTGGAAAGTGCATTGTCTTTGGGGTCAGATGAACCTGGATTTGAATCTAAGTTTGGCCACCTACAGCTATGTGACTTTGTGAAAATCCCCTCACTGAATCTCTATTTGTGAACAGTAATTTGGTCAGATACTATTTCAGGAGGCACAATCATAGATGTCATATACTGGTACTCAATTGTTAGAATCTCTTTTTATGATGATGGATTTGCCAAATTGTTCTTGTGGTTCTGTCAGGTTTTGTATTGTGAGGCTATGTGTTTTCAGTGCATTAAGTTTGAAATTGCTATGTCTTCTTGATGAATTGGGAATTTTATCATTAGAAAGTGACCCCCTTTACCTCTAGTCATGCTTTTTTGTCTTAAAATTATTTTGTGTGATGTTATTTTGTGTGCTGGTAGCTCAGTGTATATATATATGGCTATATTCCATTTGTTTTACAATATTTCTATGCTGTCATGTTTCTTGGGACCAAAAGTGAAGGATAAAAGGTGAAGAGAAAGGGCAGGCTTGGTATGGCTGTTGTGTGGTTAACACATCCATACTGGCTGAACTGACCTCCTAGATGTCCTTCCTTTTCTAGGTCCTTGAAGCCCCAAATATATACATTCTCTGAGAGAAAGTATGTTGGAGCTGCATGTGGAGGACCACACACACCAGGCCTGAACATCTCCCTCTCAGCTCTGACCTATATTAGAAAGGCTGTACAGGGAATTTCTCAAAACTTTTATCTGTCATTGTGGTATATTTCTAAGGGCTAACCTTAATTTAGGAAACATCCAAGATTGTCTAAAATAATGGTTTCCAAGCTTTCTCATGTATTGGATGCCTCTGTCAATGTGATAAAAGCCACAGACTTTCTCCTCAGGGCAAAAAACCACAAACACAAAGTCTTCAAACCATTTCACCCAGGCTTATGTACCTCATAAAGTTCTAGAGGCTCCGGGTAAAGGAACCTTTATTTAAATACTTATGTCATAAAAATCACAGGACGAAAGGCAGGATGCAAAATTTAGATGAACGCAGATATACTTGTCAGAATGGGAGACTGTGCGAGACTGTGCAGCCTTGGCAAAGTGTGCTGCCTGCTCCGGGCTGACGTCACGTCAGGTTCACCTGGGAGCCCAGGCCCTGAGCTTGCACTGCCTGGGACAAGTGTTTACACCATGTTTGAGGAAGTCTGAGTGGAGGAGTAGAGGAACAGGCTTAGAACCAGTGACCCCTATGGCTGCAGCTGAGGCACTCAGGAAACACCTTTCAAGGGAAGTGTCTACAACCCGAGACCTATCCCAGGCTCTCACTGAAGAGACTCCTAATTGGACTTAAGCTGAGGAGAAAACATCACAAGACATTGGAGAAATGTTATCATAAGAGGTATTCAGTAGGTATAACAAGTGGAAAAATTGATGCCACAGAAAGCAGAAGTAATAAAGTCAGCTGGAAAAGCACTTTAAGTGTGTTTAAAATACTCAAAGTTAAAAAATGATAGAATCCATAAACTGGAAATAATGGAAGAAGATAGACAAACCTGAAATAAAGAAATAGCTAGTTTTGGGAATGAAAAGTATTACCATAGGTGGAAGAAACCTTTAAGGATAGTTTAAACAGAAGATAAGACGTGACTGAAGAGTGAATACATAAAATGGAATAATTGCTGGGGGAAATCCTGCAGACTACAACAAAGAGGGATATGGAGTTGGGAACTATGAAAGAGAAGTTGAAAATTAGAGGATAGCACATGAAATTTGACCCTGGACATAGCATAATGAAACCACAGTGCTTAGGAGGAATGAGAAAATCTGAAAGTTACCAGGCAGAAAACACAAGTGACTTAATGAACTCACTGTCTGACAAAAGCCAGGCTCTCACTATCAGTGATACATTCAGCAAATAAAAAAGAAAGAAAAAGATCTCCAAGGCACTGAGACAAAATTGCATCTATATGTGTCTTACTAATGTCAATGATGAAAAAAAAAAAAAAGCAACAACACAAAAACCCAAACTAAAAAACATAAAACCACACCTAGAGAAAATGTGCACAAGTTCGAGTTTATTCTGGTTGGTAAAATTAAAAATGACTGCTATTTTTATTTATTTATTTTTAAAGATTTTATCTATTTATTCATAAGAGACACACAGAGAGGGAGGCAGAGACATAGGCAGAGGGAGAAGCAGGCTCCTCGCAGGGAGCCTGGGAGCCAGGACCCTGGGATCACAACCTGAGCCAAAGGTAGACACTCAACAACTGAGCCATGCAGGTGCCTCATGATTTATTTTTATCTTAATATTTCTGTGGTGTTCACATTTCCCACAATAAAAATGATTTACTTATGTAATAAAAATTAATGTTAAAAAACAATAATCGGTGTTGAAAAGAGAAGAGTATGTCTGTGTCTGTTCAAATTAAGCCCATTCTTTAAGAATTAGTGCCAATGACACGTCATCCACAGGCCTTCCTGTTATTCCTTCGCCTCTGCAAGACAGACTCTTTCATTAGCAGAGGCAGCAGAGTGCCTAGGGCCATGATAATTTTTAAATTTTATTTTTTATTTATTTTTATTTTTTTAATATTTTTTTATTTTTGTATTTATGAGAGTCATAGAGAGAGAGAGAGAGAGAGAGAGAGAGAGGGGCAGAGACACAGGCAGAGGGAGAAGCAGGCTTCATGCAGGGAGCCCGACGTGGGATTCGATCCCGGGTCTCCAGGATCGCGCCCTGGGCCAAAGGCAGGCGCCAAACCGCTGCGCCACCCAGGGATCCCTGATTTTTAAATTTTAAAACCTTTTAAAATCAGAACAAAAAGCTGAAAATGATAATAATTAACATATAATAATGAATACAGCCTGACTTATATTACATATTTATCTTTATACCAATGCAGTGGTAAAATATAATTTAAATATATATATATATATATATATATATATATATGTTTTAATGAAGAAGAAGCCCATAATGGCAAAAGTGCCCAGGGCCCATCAAAGTCACAAAGTAGTCCTGCACTTCTGACTACCTGTCTTAATTTTGGTTTCCCCAGAGTCACAGTTTGAGATAAGCCTCCATGGGCAGTTTTTTGGGAAATGATCTCAGCAAGCAGATGTGAGGGAGTAGACTGAGAGAAGGACAGGGAAGGCAGAAAAGTCAACAGAAGCTTATGTTCTCAAGGTCATTGTTGTGAGCACCGGGGCTTAGTTTCTCTAGACCTCCATTCCTAAAGACAAACAGAATACCTCTCAGTATTCCCCACCTGAAGGATAGGTGGCCAGGGTGTTTATCTATTGACTACAGTCCTTCATTTTTTTGAGCACTGTCCTTGAGGCTATTCACTACGTTCCATGGGGCTTGTATAAATGCTGGGTGGCTCCTGGCACTGGAGCAGAAAACAGCAAGTGCTTGGTCAAGGTGAGACACTTAGCAGGAGAGCAAGATTATAGGCTATCTCTGCCTGACTTATCTCACTTAGCATCATATGCTCTAGGCCCATCCATGTTGTCACAAATGGCAGGATCTCATTCTTTTTTTTTTTTTTTTTTTGGCTCAGTACATAACATTGTACATCAACTATACATCCATTGGACAAAAGAAAAAGATACCATGGCTAAACACAGCTGCAGCTGAAACTCATGGGAGCCAAGGTGAGGGGACTCAAAATACAAAAGTGTCTGCTACAGTTCCCCTGGAATCAATATGACACCAACCCTTTATTCCTGTGTTATTTCATTTGTACGCTTGTTAGAACTCACTTTATATTCAAAGATATTTCATGCATCCCACAGTTCCTTTTGT
This sequence comes from Vulpes vulpes, assembly GCF_048418805.1. Classification (NCBI taxonomy): domain Eukaryota; kingdom Metazoa; phylum Chordata; class Mammalia; order Carnivora; family Canidae; genus Vulpes; species Vulpes vulpes. Next base: position 55,408,718 of record NC_132790.1, read on the forward strand.
ACTTGAGACATAAATTCCCTGAAGTCATAAGGAATGCTTATGGCATAGACCTTGCACTTAGTAGGTACTTGATATTTATTATTGACTTAAGTTAACTAAGGCAGTCCTAGATCATGATTTGGTAGAACCAAATTCCAGCCCCTGCTCTATGACTAATATGCTGTGTGAAGTTGGGCAACCCCTCAGTCCCGTTGGGTCTCATGGCTATGTCTATGAAATGAGGTGCATGTATAGGATCTTCTCCAAGGACCCCTCTGGATCTGTTTGATTATTCCTATCCATGCAACCCCTCTGAGCATTAAGGAGCTCCAACTATACTCTAAGCCTAGTGCTACTTGCTGGAATTATGGAGAGAGACACAATACGATCTTACTGTACAGGAATAAAGTGGTTCTTCAAGAGAGACAAATGAAGAATGAGAGCACATTATAGTGGGACAGAAGTAAGCACAGAGAGCCGAGGGTACACAGTGGGGATTTGTAATCAAACCTGGGATATGTCAGGAGGAACTCTTGCAGAGATGACAATGAAGGTGATTCTTTCAAGATGAATGGTGAGTAATGGAAGATGTGGGGAGGACAAGGGAGGACTCTCCATACAGCTCTGGTCCAGGAAAGGGAGGCATCTTTCTTAAGACTGAGGATTGCTTGCCTAAGACAGAAAAGAGATATTCCTAAGGCTCTCTGACTTTTGGGCCTGTGCTTTTCCCATATCTCATTTTGCCTTTCCCAGGGCAATTGTTCCATACTGTCACATAAAAGTTTTAATGTGTGTGCTGCCCCTAAGATTAGGAAAGGAGAACTAGTTATATGGACAAACTACAGCTTCTAAGGTGGGAGACAAGACATATTTTTCTATGTTTGGTAGGAAAGGAGAATCACTTTCACTTTATTTTATATTTATTATTAAGCAGCACTGTGGAAATGGATTTAAGAAAAAATGCAGTGATAGACTAATGGAGAGAAGAGGATATATGAGCTACTAGACAGGTCTTTAGTCAGTTTATATATGTTCAATCAGTCCAATGTTTTGCTCTTTGATAGTAATGAGTACATTTCTTTCCAGAAGTCAAAGTCTCTGTTATTTTCTCCCTATTTATGGTGATCAGGTATTTGTGTTACTCCAGGTAAAATACCTTGGAAATGGCTTGAAGAAGCAGCCCTTCATGCTAAGTGCACCGTGGGAAAGATGCATGATAGAAACTCCAATCCTCTTGATATAACTGCTGACATTTTCCCCTTCCTGCTCGGCATGAGTATGAGATCACCCCATAATTTTACCTCATGGAGTCATTTGCTGTTTTAGGAAGAAATGCTCTTTGCTGATAAACATTCTCCTACACATAAATGTCATGGTGAAAAGGTTTCTCTTTTTGGAGAAATGGCCAAAAGCCCCCAATTTCAATAAGTTGCTTCATTACAGAAGAGGAATAAGTGATAAAACTTGCTGAAGTATGGGCTGGAGCTCACAGTCTTCTCAACATTTCCCTGAAAGAAGAAGCAGGAGAATGCTGGAGGGACATGTGATTACTTGCAGAGAAGCTTGTTTCTTAGAAGAGTTAGGTTCATAATCTGAAATGTGGTGTTGATTACAGGTATGAACACTGATTCATTGGTGCTAATTCCAATTCTAAATGTGTAGTAATTGCTCAAGGCTGAATCTGGCTGTCACTATTTTTCAATTGTATTGTGGAGTTTTTTAGTCTTAGTACAAGCTGACTCCATAACTTTATAACAGAGGAGAATAGTAGAATGAATCAAAGGATTTATCTGTTGAGACTCCACAAAGTGTACCGGTTATTTCATTAGTTCTACTAATGACTGGACAAAGTATTTCACATATGTTATCAATTCATTTAACACACATTAATGAAAAACATGGAATGAGTCCTTTACTGGAAGGATTAAAAAATCATATCATGCCATCTTCACTGCAATATCAAGAAGTTAGGCATTTCATTATCCAATGTTTGTAGATGAGCAATGAAGCTCAGAGAGTTTAAATCAATCACCCAAGGTTACACAACTTGCAAATGGCAAAGCTGGAATCTGAACCTGGGTTTGTCTGCTCAAGCTTAAGACCTCAAAGATCACACTGTAGTCCCCCAGTAAAGGCTTGTAAAACTGAACTTTGATGGAAACAATGATGGCAGTCTCATTGAGATTGGGACCAGGGCATGAGGGAATTACCAGCCTCAGTATTTCACTCTTTTTCTTTACATTGATTCATTTATCAAACACTTCCTAAGTCTATATCCCTGTCATTACATTACCTTATGAAATTCAGAGTCCCTGGACTGCCTAGTAGGGAAAACAGAAAGGCAGAAAAATAATTACAATGCAGTAGCCTATATACCAATTCAAGTATAGCTCTGGTGCTGAAGGGCTGAGTAACAATCAATTGAAATTGTATCTTAAAACGACAGTTTTACTGTAACCTCCAATGGTTCCTGTAGGCTGTTGGACACAGCTTGAGTTCTCTTATGTTTTTGATGATAGTTGAGATTGTGGTCATCTGGTCATTTGAAAGGTACTTTATATCCGTGCCAGGTTTCTGGGATGGGTGGGTTAGTTGATGATGATGTGACAGGGGTCTCTTTCTTCAACATGAATTCTCCACATGGCTAGCTTGGGATTCCTCATAGCACAAAATCCATGACAGAGGGATTTCTTCTTGATGACTGGCATCCTTGAAGTGAACCTTCCAAGAGACAAAGTTGGCAGCTGCAAAACTTTTTTGGACTAAGCCTCAGAAATCAGTGTCACTTTGGCTGCATTTTATTGGTTATAAGCAAGTCTTCAGTCCAGCTCTGATTCAAGAGGTGGGGATATGCTGGAGCATGGATACCGAGAAGCATAATTCATTGTGGGGAGACATCTTTGGAGATTAGCTATTACATGTATCAAGTGCTTTGAGAACCCCATAGAGACCTAGGCCAAGTTTACTCCAGGGCAGAGGATGCTCAGCCTGAGAAGACACGTGATAAAGATGAAATAGTTCTTATACTCCAAGAGGTCAGAGCCTGGGAAGCCCAAGTAATGTGGTTGAACAGTAGTGTATGAGTGGGAAGAAGTATATGGAGAGTGGCACGTGAGTATGGAGGTTAACAACAGCCAGTTTCTTCCTGGCCATTCAGGGATTGTGAGCTTGAACAAACAGGAGAGGAACCATTAAAGGACTTAAAGAACCAAAGGGTACCAAGATGAGATTTGCATTTAAAAAGACCATGCAGGTTGCAGTGTAGAATACAGATTCGAGAAGGCAATATAGAATTAGGGAAACTCTTGACTTGGCATTAGGAAGAGATTCTAGTTGCTGGAATCCACCTTCTTTAGAAGAAGGCAGCACTTGGGGACGCCTGGGTGGCTCAGCAGTTGAGCATCTGCCTTTGGCTCAGGGCATGATCCCAGAGTTCTGGGATCAAGTCCCATATCAGGCTTCTTGCATGGAGCCTGCTTCTCTCTCTCCCTGTGTCTCTGCTTCTCTCTCTGTGTCTCTGATGAATAAATAAATAAAATCTTTAAAAAAAGGCAGCACTTGTGAGTTTTATGTTATAAAATGATTCACTGAAAAGGATATAGGGGATGAAGGAGATAGAGAACAAGGGACTGGGGGGGGTGCTTCTGCATTGGCTAATTCTGTGGAAGGCAGTGATATTTAATGTAATGGAGAATACAGAAGCAGGTGTGCTGATGCATCCAGTCTTGAACTTGTTGATTCAAGTTGAAATATGTGCAGGAAGATCAGAGGGAGATTATATATATATATATATATATATATATATATATATATTGTAGTGCAAACCATTGATGTCCTGCCCAAATTTCCTTTACTAGACCAGTGCATACCCCTCCCCCCCGCCACCTTAGGTGCAGTGATGGCTAGTCGTTAACAGCTCACACTTGCACCCTCATTCTGGAGATTTCTCTCACCTAGAATTGCCTGGGAGGTTACATATCCACTCCCTGGAGTCAATCTGCAGCCAATGATGGACTAATACAGGGATGCAAATAATCATCCCCCTTCTTACCACGTGGGACCACTCTGTGGTGCCATGTATGCTCCGAGGTTCCCTGGGAGTTCATCTGGGTTCACATCTTTACACAGCTTCTTCCTTCCCCTCACTGCTGCCCATAATCTTTTTCTCTCAGGAAGTCACCTGCACAAGAACCTCAGAGAGATCCACCTCAGGACACCTAAGATAGGCCTTTATAGATGATGTACCTAGTGGTACGTTGTTTGGAAGCATTGTAAGTTCTTTTGTGGTAAAAATCCTTTCTCAACAATAATACAAGGGTCTTCTTGTAAACTGGAGTAAGAATCATGACACATGAAGCATTTAAGCATGGGTGTGGAAGTGGAGCTCATAGTAAAGTGCATGAACTCTGAACTCTGGAATGATACAACCTGGTTTTAATCCCAGCTCCACTACTTATGAAGTATATCATCTTCTGTGTCTCAGTTTCCTCCTCTATAAAATGCGGAGAATAACAGTCCCTATACAAAAAAGTTATTGTGAAGATTTAATGAATCTAAATATTAGCAAATATATCTAAATATGTATCTAAAACACAAAAGTGCCACAAGAAAAATTTTATTATGTTCATTGTAATTATATTCTCAGTACCTAGAATAATGCTCGTCACATACTAGATTCTCAATAAATATTTGTTGAGTGATTACTTGTAAAGTGATTTGAAGAGCACAATTTCACTCCTAGGAGTTTATCCAAAAATATTCACGCAAATATAAACCAACATAAGTAAAAGATTATGAATTACAGAAGTAGTAATAGCTTTTCTGAAACAGCAAAAGATTTGGAAAATCTATACAAATATTTCTATATCTATATACATATACAGATATATACATATAATTATTGAAAAGACATAAATTATGGTTCATTTAGACAATGGAATACTATTTTCTCACTTAAAATACTCACTTAAAATACTATTTTCTCACTTAAAAAATGAGATACCTTGAAGTGTACAGGTATGGAATGATCATTAATATGTATTGTGAAAAAGGAAATTGCAGAAAAAAGCAACGTATAGTGTACATAGTATATCATCATCTGGGGAAGAATGTATACATGTATATATACTACATACGGACACACACACAATCTATGGTAGAGTTCATGAGAATTGCCTCTGGGGAAGAGATCTGGCTGTCAGACTCAGGAATGGGAAGGAGACTAGAGGTACACAGCGTTGATTTTTGTTCCATATGCAAGGCAAGTATATCCTATTTATAAACAAATCAAGCAATTCACTTTTTTTTTTTTTAAAGAATTTATATTAGCCAAGACTTGGCTGCCTAGGGGCAGGTAAGAGGGTGGGTGTATTTTCAAACGTCCAAGAGCCACAGGGCATCTTGCGGAAAGCACATGTGTGGACAACAGGCTGATTAAGACAGCAGCACTTCTCTGCACAAGGGGGCACCAAGCCCTTTACCTGGTAAATCCCCTGTGAATTGACCTCTAAAGATTGATTACAGCTCAGCCTTCCACTCCTCTGGTTTGGAAAATTGGATTGAATACCATTATTAATTTTGATTACCAGACCTGAATTCTCTGTAAGCTCACTTCGCAGGCTAGGCAGACTCTAGCCTTTTATAAACATTACCTTCAATATATGCCTTTTGGAGAGCGCTGAGAATAGGCCAGAAGCACCTACTATGTGTCAACTCTCCCTGCTGGGTGCATCACCTTACTTGCTCTCTCACCTCCTCTTTGAGTAGGCATCATTATCTTCATTTAAATAGAAAACAGGCTTAGGTTAAATGACTTGCCCCTGGACTTACAAGAGTAAAGAAAAGAGGAAGCACATGGCATATGCCATCATATGAGCTCACAAATAATATTTTGTTTGAAAGGGAAACACACAAGAGACCTAAAACAAACAAACAAACAAACACTAAGAAGGGGAAAGATATTGGCCTGCCAAAATGTTCCTAACTATGAGGAAAAAGGTGCTTTCCTCTAGCAGAACACCTTCCCTTGATTCCCTGCATGCTAGAAGGATTACATGATTTGAGAAGCAAGATGTGTCACTCTAGGAATCTCAGTGGTGCTGAGGGCTCCAGACCCTTCCATGCTGTCTACAAAACCAGAGCACTTTTTAAAGGTGGGACAGCTTTAGATATCACCAGAACTTGGGAAGATCACCCTTATTTTACAGATGAGGGTACTGTGACCTATCAAGGGAAGAGAGCTATTCAGGTCACACAAGGTAAAGGTAGGTGCAAATTAGGGCCACATTCTAGGTCTTTGGATGCTTTCTCTAGTGTCTTTTTTTTTTTTTTTTCTTTTTCTTCCAGTTCTTCGTAAAGCTGGATCCTGAAACTTTATAGAGGCTGCATTCCTCTTGGATCTAGTCTTACAGACCATGGAATGGACCCTTTGTTTATTCTGGGTCCCCTCCTTTTTGATGCCCCTTTTGTTCATTGGTGATTAAGCCTGTATGGAAGGGACCTACCAATATTTATGACTATAATTTTTAGGTGTTAATTTTTTAAGTAGTAATTTCCACTTCTCTTTAAAGTATACTGGAAGTATACTTTGAGATGGAACTGAGTCTTTTATTTGTTTTGGCTTTTCTAGACTGTTCTGTGCCAGGCATGCAGCAGGAACTCATCCTGGCTTACCTAGTTGAGTAATGATCTGGCATCCATTTAAAAGACCTGCACAGAATCCAGGGATATTGTCACATTGATGTATGGATTACTAGTAGAATATCAAACACTAACCCAAGTGCAGCAATTTGGAAAGCGCTATTGCTTCTGAGGTAGGCAGAGTTTGAAAATGGCCCCAAGATTCCCATCCCATGGTGTCTGTTCCATGTATAATCCCTTCTATTTGATTGTGGGCAGGACCTATGAGAATCATGGATGCCAGCCCCATGGTAATATTACATCATATGGCAAATTGATGGGATTTTAAAGATTTAATCAAGGTTCCTAATTAGTTTGATTTTGTGTTAATCAAAGGAGACTATCTGGGTGGGCCTGACCTAATTAAGTCAGCTCTTTCAAAGAGGGCCTAGGCCTTCCTTGAAGTTAGAGGGATTATCCTACTGGCTTTGGGTTGTCCAACCTCAAGGAAATAAGTTCTGCCAACAGTCATGTGAGTTTGGAAGAAGGCCCTGAGCTTCAGATGAGCCCCAGCCAACACCTTACATACAGCCTTGTGAGACCCTAAGCAGAGAACTCAGTTAAGCTGCATCCAGACATCTGCCCTATAGAAACTGTGGGATAACAGATGGGTTTTGAACTGTTAAATGTGTAGCCCAGGGCAGCCCTGGTGGCTCAGCGGTTTAGCGCTGCCTACAGCCTGGGGCGTGATCCTGGAGACCTGGGATCAAGTCCCATGTCAGGCTCCCAGCATGGAGCCTGCTTCTCCCTCTGCCTGTGTCTCTGCCTCTCTCTCTCTCTCCTCTCTGTGTATTCTCATGAATAAATTAAAATATTAAAAAAAATAAATGTGTAGCCCATTAAATAGCCAAAAAGACTAATTGGCTTTTGTGATTGTGGCGGGGGGTCTAGACCCTACCTTGAATGGTGCATGAGTTGTCCTACACATAATTTCTTCCTTTTTTTGTTCCTCTACTTGTATTGCATATATTTTTCTCATGTAGCAATATTCAAGGTCAAGAATATATGTAACTTTAGGCACCTTTGCATAATATTTTAAATTACACTTAATGTCCCCTTTCCTTCATCTGTGAAGCAAGAGTGACTCTGTGGTTGCATGTCAGTTGGCCCATTAGGAGAACTCACCAGAAAGTTGGGCTGGTAAGAAGCTTCTACAAACAGAACTATAATCTATGGACTTTTTGGAAATATAAGCAGCTCTGGTGGATTGGAAAGAGAACTGGATTTGCAGTCCAAATAGCAACATTTACATTCTCATGCTACTATCTTAGTGATATGACCTTAGGCAAACCGTTTAACTGTCTTGATCCTCAGTTTTATCTGTAGAGCAAGGGATAATAACAGGTTGGTGGCAAAGACTAAATGAGCAATTGTATTTGATTTGTGTTATCTTCTGGGGTTTTTTTTTTTTTTTAATCTTGTCTAGGTCAGTTCCTCTTTTATAGACTGTGGAGTGTCTTCAGCACCTTGATCACTTGGATTCTTCAGGTAGCCCTGGAAGGAAACTCTGCATATGATATTTTATTGGGGTTGGGAAAATGTCAGGTGACAAAGACAAGGGAAAATTCCTATTTTCATTTAGAGCAAAATGTCACCCTATTCTGTTTCAATGAAGAATAAAGGAATTTAGACAAAATGCCAGTTTTCCTCTGAACTAATTTGGGAATTATAATGACATGCATAGTCTCAGTTGAGTGCATGAATATTCATAATTAAAAATGAAATTGTCATTTTTTCAGATTGTGCAAATGAATAGAAATCCCCAGGGGTGTCCAGGGCCAGAAGAGCTCTTCATTTTAAGAAAAATTCTAAGGGGCAAAAAAACCACAAATATATATATATATTTATATATAGAGAGAGAATATTGCAGAGGATGCCATCTGAGGGTGAATGAAGCTCTGTGAGACTAGTAAGTAGTGTCACTTCCATCCTCTCCACATGGCATACAATCAGAGGACATAGGAGGTTCTCACCTTGGGAGGAAAAGAACTTGGAAGACAAGTCCTGGCTACTCACTCCCCTATCCCACTCCACTCTCCTGCTGCTGGCCAACTCTTTAGCTCACACACACATTCTGTTTTCCAGAAATATTGAGCTTCTACCTGTTCAAAGTTCAATAAAGTAGGATAAGCATACATTAAATAAATATAAGACTATGATATATACACAGAAGGAGAACACAGTGCTCTTTAAGCCTTTAGTTAGTAGTTACTATATCCATGTTAGCCTTTAGTTAGTAGTTACTATACCCATGTTCTAGATGAGCAAACTGAGCTATAAAACATTGTACATGCCAGTTCTTGGTGACATATTAGAAAATTTATTCTCTTAATTAGAATTTTTATTTATATTTTCTACTTGAAGAGTCTTTTCAGGATATTTCCTATATGTAGTACCAAAAGAAACCCAGGCTGCTGTTCAGGGAGAAATGGATAGGCTCTAGGTGTGAGGCCTGGGCTATGTGGCCTTACATAAGGCTCCAATTTCTAGATCCTCACTCTTGCTGGGACAAATTTGTTCTTGAACTGGATAACCATTAAAATAGTTCTTCAAGCCCTACATTCTGTGACTGTGATTTCCCTCCCTCTTATGTTCCAGTTTTTCAGACATTATGAAGCTGCTGTAGTTAATTTCTCTGGGCCCAACAGAGGGGATCATTTTTGGGAAGAAAGACCAAGAGCTGTGCCAGAGCCTTTAACTTTCAATAATCTGCTGTACTTTCTGCTCAAATCCAGGGAAGCAACTATTTCTGTTTTGCCATGGTAAAATAGGGGAACTGCTAAGTAACCTATTCTAGATTATTGACCTTAATTGAGATATATTTTCCTTGATTGAGAGGGTACAGAGATTTAACAAGCTCTGTAGTTTCTCCCAGATACCTTGGGAGGCATGGATTTTTCTTTCTTTTGTATTCACTTGGTTCTTCGGAGTTAATAGTTTCTTCGTGTAACAGTACCATGATTGTCTTTCCTGGATGCCACCCACATCCATTATCCTAGTTGCAGTTCCTTAATTGAAATGACATCTTAGAATTATTTTTTTAAAATTCATTGTTTAATTCAGTAAATTTAGTATTAATTAACGCCAACTGCCCTGATGTTTTGTTCCCCCATTTGTCACTCTCTCAGCTCATGGAAAGTACAGGAAATAATAGGTCTGTTTGATTTTATGGGACTTATTTAACTTTACAATTCAGTTTTACTAGTGTAGCAAGAATGGGAATTCAAAATGGCTTGGTATTTTGTAATGATTATGCACTTGGAAAAGAGAAAGGGAAGGAAGAGAGGAGGAGAGGAAGGGAAAAAGGAGGAAGACTGGTTGCCAGATGCCACGCATCAGGGGAAGAGCCTTGATGCTGGGGTCAAGATAAGGGTACAGTGGCTGTTAGTTAGGAGCTCCTCCTAGGGTAACAGCAGATAGCCATATACTTCAAAAGCCTTGTTCCATTTGTGTAGCATTCAAAATGAGATGTATGTGTGTGTATGCAAACATAGTTATAGCTCTGTGGGAAAATGGTATGTCTAGTTAATCAAATAATGTTGTAACAAAGAATAATCATGCATCTTGTTAATCCAATACAAATTTGTAAGAATTAGGCTATGCTGGGAATGTAGTTTTGAGTCTGAGTGGTTAAATACAGACTTAGGTTGGGTTCTCCTGGAGGACTCTTGAGTTTAGGATTTGAGAGCAAGTAGCTTGCTTGAGAGGTGATCAAAAGAAGCACCCAAAGATGAGGCATAAGAGGGAAGACAGCTAAAAATGTGTACATTCTTTGCTCAGTTCCCACACAGGCAACTGGGGCCCAGCCTTGCTGGAAAGCTCTGGAGGATGGTGCAGACTGTATCTCTGGGTGGTAGGCAACAGTATTCTCTAGACCCCATCTGTTATCCCTGAGGGCTGTTCCTAGAGGTACTAACCCCTTGCACTTCTAACTTGCCCAGTGCATGTGGGCCAAAATAAAGCCTCTGGGCAGAGAGGAACAGGTACTTCCTTTAGGTTGCAAAAGATTTATACTGAGGGATGGGTGCCAAAGGGGTATAGGGGGAGTACTGACAGTGTCTGTTGTGTTTAATAATTCATGTCTAGTCAGGCTCAAATGTCTGAGTTTAGAATTGGGGGCTTTCAGTTCCTGGGACAGACTGCTTTGGGGTTATGATTACCATTAGGGGTACAAGTATGTATTATACTGTAACACTTCTCAGTCTGTACAATTTATCTGTGTGGTTCGTGTTCTGACCAGCTCCACTATACCGGTTCAGTGTAGCTATCTCTGGTTGCCATGAGTGTTGGCTGCTAATGGGTTATAGCTGCCCCCACTTCTCTAGAAGATTGCCTTTGGTTAATGGGAACTAACTGTCCAAGGAGGTTATACCCCTGAGGATGCAGCCCACAGCCCATGACTCAGAGCCCTGACTTATTCTGTATATCATCCAAGTGGATTGCTTGTTCTATCTATAACAGCAATCATCCATTTATGCCCTAAGTGATATTGATGCCCTATCTGTGCCTCTTAGCTTCATATGCCAATGTTTGGCTACTCCATGAAAATGCCTCTTTACTATACCATAATAATAATTTCACAAGCCTTAAGAAGATTATTAGATACCTAGCAGAGTAAAGTGGGTGGGTGGATGGAACTTGTGTCCATATTTGGGTCCAGAGTAGGTGATATTAATATACCTCAAGCCAGGGACAGAAGGCAGTGAACATCGTTTTACATGAGGAAAATCTTATTATGCCCATTTTAGAGACAAGGCAACTGAAGCCCCGTTATTTCACTAACTTGCGTAAGCTCACACAACTTGGTCAAGGTAGAGTTGGGATTTAAATCATGCCCACATGGATTATACTTCCTCTACCAAACCACATTGTTTCTTAAAAGTAAGATGTCACAGATCTATTTGACTGGAACCTTGTCAATAAGGGAAGAAATTATGGCAGTGGTGGTATCCTAATTTCCAAAGGTCCTAAAAGATCAAGAGTCAATGGATCTAGCCAGTGGAGGTGGGCTCTGATTCTTCCTTGATCATATGATGTCCAGGTCACATAAGAGCTTCCCAGACTTGGCATTGCCTTCTGATTGGCAGGCCTGGCAGTCTAGGTGGGGGGGGGGGCGTCCTAGACTCCTTGTTCATAGAGACTATTCACCCTGATTCTCATGCTGAGTGCAATTAAATCTGCTCTTATTTATAACTTAGAAAGGGCTCATAATGTCTCATGGTCAGTGCAATCCATGCCCTAGCCATCAGTATAGTATTGAGAAAGATTCCTTTACCCTGTGGCCTGTTGAACATACACGGTCATGCAAGAAACACCATCTCCATATGAGATGTGTGTTTCTGAACCAGGAGGGCTCTAGTCTACAGATCATTTGAAAAAATGATTCTATTTGTTCTACACTTCTTACTTGACTTTCATTTAAGTTGTACAAACACTTTCTGAACGCTTACCAAGTGCCAGGCCCCACTGAAGACCCTGGGGAGACTACAAAGGTCAAGAAGATGCTGTCTTGCCTTCATGCTTGTAGAGAATACTAGGAAATAAACAACCAAGCATTATACATGGTAGAAAAATTAAAGGCTAATTAGTCATTTCTGCATCCAGCCATGTGAGCCCAGAAGGGCAAGTGGTTAATTCTGACTGCTGGGGATTTGGAAGTGACGTTGAAGGATGAGCACAATGTCGAAAGACAAGGAACGGGCCTGGATCTCTTTACCATTGCAGGCAACAATAGAAAAGAGGAAACAGGAGTTTTTAAATTGTTTTCTTACAATAGAGCTAATCTGTAAGTTACCATGCATAGTTTTTTTCTGTGTGTGTGTTGAGGAATATTCAGTGAGATGCAAGGGAGAGAAACAACTCACATAGGGCAGAACCCCAACCATAGATGAATTATTGAGTTTATCACAAGTTTTCCATGACTTACTCTTAAAGGCCAGACTCCCACCCACGTGACATAGACAAAGCCATGACAGCATGATTGTATTAATATTTCTGATCATCTGCATAACTTATCATGTGGCAATTATTTGGACCCAATATGTGCTGGTGCAATTTGGTTGTTAGGCAGCTGGAATAGACTGCCTGCATTTGTTTTAGTTTAACAGACCCAGGCTGTGTTTCTGTTGAGCAGATAAATAATTTTTTCCCATTAAAATGATTTATAAAAACTGTCACTCTGCACTTCTGCAGGTTCATTTTAAAGGAATTTGGTAGGATTCTGTTTGTTAGAGGGAAAGGAAGAAAACAATATTGCCCTAGTTTTCACCACAGGGAGTAATGGGAAGTGACAGCCTAGAGGCAGGCTGAAAAGGTGACAACAGAAATAGTTCAGCGCAAAAAGAGGCGGAGAATGATATTTATTGAACACCTGCTATGTTCCAGGCACAGTTCTAAGCATGCCTTGTGTATTGTTTCATGAATTGTGTAAAGATCAAATGGAATCATGCATATGAAAGTGCTTTCTTTATGACATGCTTTACAAATGTTAGGCATAATTAATATTTCCCTTTATTGTAATGCCTCCTAAGATTCATCCGAGACCATTCCCTGCTTTCTGTCATCAGATATTAATTTATGTTGAAGAAGCAGAAGGTCAGTTTTCTCTTATTTATAACATCTAAGCAGGAAAAGGTGATGGAAGAAGCAGGTGGATTGACTCATGGGACAATGAAAATGTATTCTGGAAGGGGTATTTATTTAGATTCTTGTTTTCAGTTCCTTCTTAATTTTGACCTTATGAGCTACTGGTACACTAGTCAATGGTGCTATCAGAGATGAACAGTCACTTTCTCCCTTCCATGTGACCTTATCCTGTGCTGGAGAGGGAGTAGTGGTAGGAGATTGGACTTGCCCTTCTAGTGTATGATCTTTTGGTCCTCTATTCACCTTGTTTCACCCTGCTACTAATTCTTTTCAGTGAGTGGAATTGAGATTGTTGTCACTAAAAAGGAAAGAACATTTGAAAAAAAAATAGAGAAAGATTTAAAAGAAGAAAATTCCTGCACTTTAAGAATGTATGTTCCTGTGTTTTTTTCTAACCCATTTATTATCAGTCACAAAGGGCCAAGACAGTCTTAATGTATAATTTATATCAGAGACAATAAGATTTCTCTCATTTTCCTATAGTTGTAAATTAACATTTATCAGGTGCTTACTTTTTGCAGAAGCTTGTGCAGCATTAGGCTCTCATGGTATCTGCACTTTCTTGACTGATTACCAGCCTCTAATTCCTATTACTCACACAGAGAATGCCTATCCTACTCTGGGGAGATCCCATCCCAACCTTCTATCTATGGTGCTGAATGACATGCATATTAGAATTAACACAACCAGCGTAACAACTGTATCCAAAATATGCATGCATGCATGACAGCATAAAGGCAGTTAATTAGAGTAAGATTTTTTAATATAAAGAATGATTTCTAGAACTCTCCATCTCATTTATTCATCTTTCATCCAAATATTTATTGATACAGTTTTCTGTACCAGATACTCTCCTAGGTGCTAGAGAAAATGTCCCTTGTGTTGAGGGTGGCCTCAGTCTAGTGGGGGAAGACAAACACACACTTATGAAAGAGAAAAGCTGGTGTTAAAACAGAGAGATTGGATTATCAAGAACGGTGGGTCATAACCAAAGAAGCATAAAAAACCTGGCATGTGTTATGTTCATTCATTCATTTGTTCATGTCATCACTCATTCATTCCTTCATTTGGTATTAATCACCCTGTACTGTTGTAAGCTTTCAGCTTTTATGGGAGATTGAGCCCTGGAAACAGAGTTCATTTTCTCATGAAGTACTGTCTGTCACATTTGAACATTTAACATTGATGGTATATTATTCTGTTAGAGTTCCAAGATTCTAGACTTCCATAACATAAAGAAAAAAGAAAGAAAGAAAGAAAGAAAGAAAGAAAGAAAGAAAGAAAGAAAGAAACAAGATCAAAGAAGGAAAGGCGATTAACATCTACTATGCTACACTCCTATTAATGTTATTTCATCTAATTTTCCCAACAAGTCTATAGAATCTGGTAGTATTGTCAATACGCCTTTAACAGTAAGATAGAAAATACTAAGAAAGATTAAGTAGCTTTCTCAAGGTCACATAGCAAATGGAGGAGTTGGGATTGCAACAATGCCTGTTTGAATTCAAAACCTAAAGATACCCTAAAATTTCCCTAAAATTACATGCAATCAGACTAGAGGTGCATTTTATGTACTGTGATATAGGTGAGGCTGGGATATAGGGAGGTCATTCTTTTACCTTAATTACAAACCCCCTTTGGTTTGTGTACAGGATAATGTCCTTGTGAGTTGTGACATATTGAGACCACTGTAGATGTTTCTGCCAAATAACTGGAATGTCCCTATATGCTGGCAGCCCAGGGGCTTGAGGGAGAGGATTGACTGTGTTAGCTTTTTCTCTGGGAGAGGACCTGGTATCAATCTCTGGTCTCAGTGACAGCTGTCCTAAGTTGTAACTCTCTTTGGTTTTTACTGAAATAACTCATCATGATGTTCTATTTGTCACTTGTCAAGGAAATCAATATAGTCTAGACTTGTTACCTTGCCAAGATCTGTATCAAACAATTTATGGTCAAAGTTAAGTTTAGCAATGGAGCGAGGAGCAGAGCTGATAAAAGAATTTGGATCTCCTTCCCTTACATTGAGGATTGAGCACTTCCTCTAATGGTGTGGGGTGGTGGTGGGGATGTTGAAATACCCTTGGCAAAACTAAGGAAGGGAGGACATTTATAAAAATAAGAAGTCTGAGAAGAGGAAAAGGTTTTCTTTAAAATAGGGACAATCATATTTGTTTGCCAGTGTTGCTGTAAGTATTCAATGATATACTTAATATTATATAGTGTCCAGCATAGAGCCTAGCATGAAGCAGACAGTGAATTATAGGAGCCAGGGAGGAAGAAAGAGAAAAATATCATGAGTAAAAATAACATCCACAGAAGCAGCACGGAACTCATTGTCAGGACAGAAAAGAGCAGATTGTCAACATGAGGGGTAGAAATGGTATGTTTCATATCCTTTGGTCAATTAAGTTATTTCATTCATTCAAATATTAATCAAGCAGCAAATACTGTGTCAAGTACTGGAGAAATGGAAACAAAGAAGAAATGATGTTGTCCTGTAGGACAGAGTCTAGTTGAGGAGACAGTTATAAACACAATTGCACCGTAGGTTGATGGAGGCTGGAAGGCAGGTGGGAAAAGTGCAGTGACAGAAGTGGTGTACACTCCATGAGCATATGGTTCACATGCCTGTTTGCTCTATGACCATCACAGTAAGAGATAGATGGAAAACCCTCAACAACACTAGTTAAATGAGGGCATATTGGATGAAAGAATGAAGAAATCTGCTGGGGTGGCAATGAAAGACTTCATGGAGACAAAAAGGTTTGAGCAAAATAGTTGGTGTTTGGAGGTTAAGAGTTTTGAGGGGCAGATAAGGGTGTGTGTGTGTGTGTGTGTGTGTGTGTGTAGTGGGAAGTGGGGTAAGGTACGAGAGATGCCAAATTAATAGGGAAAGTGTGTGAAAGACACAGGAGCATGAAACTGCAAGGACCACTAGCAAGCACTTGGGTGTGGTTGGAGTGGGGGTGTGGATACTGGAAGATGAGGCTGGCATGGCAGATAGGGGTAGAATAAAATATGAGCTGATTCTATTGGTTCATTCATTTTTTTTCTCCTTAAAAGTATTTGCTGAGTGTGTATCATGTGTTGAGATCTGTCATAGGCCCTGGAGATACGACACTGACCAAATGAAGCAAAAATCCTCAGCTCATGGAGTGTGCATGGAGAGACACAGTAAAAAGCATTTAAAGTGATATATAGTAACTTCAATTGTAATTAGTATTATGGAGAAAAGTAAATCCTGGAAGACAGGTGCAAGTGAGTGCTAGTTGTGTATACCTTGCTGTTCTTTGTTTTAGGACCTGAATTTGTAAAGTTGAGTTACATTTCCTGCCAAGTACTATGACTTCACTTGAGCTTGTGGCTTCCATGTGAAATCGCATCCCTGGAGTTCATAACTGCATTGGTAATTTTATAAAATTCACTGGACCTCTTTAACCAGCCTGCATAATATCATAGGCAATTAGTTTTTCCTTTTGAAAAAAAAAGAATAATAGTTGGTTTATTACTAATTGTAACTTATAGACTTTGTCATATGTGTCCTGGAACTAGATTTTAAGACACACAAACCCTTCTATTAAAGCTTTCATGCCAGCTTAACTGAACCCTGGATTTTTCTCATCTCTTAGGAAAATGGGTAGTGCTTCTTCTGTTCCTACTTCTGGCACAGGAAAACCTTGGTTGTGTTCTCCAAGTAGTCTTCTGGTGACAGACTTAGGGGTGTAATATCTTTAAACTCCTTTATACATACACACACACACACACACACACACACACACACACACACACATTTAGTGCTATAATGTTTTAGCATTAAATCCTTATATGAAGAAAGGAATGAAATAACTAGATCATTATTATTTTTTATTAATCACCTTAAGTCCTTTTGGGTCAAAGTAGGTATAAATAAATGAGAGTCTCTTTTTTAGGATTGCTGTCTGATCTGTTCTTTGATGTACAGTGAGAAGTTTCAGGTTAGCGAATGGAAATAGAAATTACATTTTATTTATGCAATGTGTGAATTGAGCAATTTGTTCATTTTCATAATTACAGGTAGTGATGCTGAGTGACATAAAATCAATTCTGCATGTTCTTCAAAGAGCCTTTCAAAACCAACCACTTTGCATTGTTCTTCAGGCTCCCAGATGCTACAGGAATGGGCTCCACCATCTCCTCATCCCTCCACAATATCCCGACAAGAATAGGACTGGCAATGTTGAGCATTTGGGGTTCTTAGCTCATTCTTCACCTCCTGCCTTTCTATCACCCTGTATTCCTTGTTTTTCAACACTTCCCTTATTGACTCTTTCCCCTGACCCGGCTAGTTTATCCCTTTAAAAACAAGAAAGAAAGAAGAAAGGAAAGAATGAAAGGAAAGGAGGACAGGAGGAATGAAGGAAGGAAGGAAGGAAAAGAAAAAGAAAAGAAATCCTTTAACCACCATCTTCCATCAAAGCCATAACTTTCTCTTCCCTTACACACACACACACACACACACACACACACACACACACACACCATGTCTTGAAAGAATTGTGTGTACTTCTTTTCCCTCCCTTTCTTACCATGCTGCAGCCTGTGTCCAGCAGCACTCTTTCTACTGCACACTCTACAGTGTTCCTGGGTGTTTCAAGGAAGATGTCATTTAATTCCTTGATAGAATGGACAGAACCAACAGGTTACTTCCTCCGTTGCTGTTTGGTATATCCTCACTCTGCTTTTCTCCTCCTCACCAGCCACCACACCCCCCTCCCCCGCCCCCAGCAATTCCTAATCATAATTTCCTCTCCTTCTCTTCTTCATTGTCCTATTCTCACTCTACCTGGTCTTACACCTCCATGACTTCAATTACTATCTTTAATCATTAAGCCAATAATGATTAGATCCATATCTACAGCCTAAATGTATCTCCTAATCCAAGATTCACTCACTTAATTGCTTGCTGATCATCTCCACAGTGGCCCTTACTTCATTCAGCAACCATTTGGCTACATTCACATTGGAATGATAGCTCTTTTTCCTTTTAAAGTTTTTATTATAGGGATGCCTGAGTGGCTCAGTGGTTGAGCATCTGCCTTTGGCTCAGGGTGTGGTCCCAGAATTCCCGGATCAAATCCCACATCAGACTCCCTGCATGGAGCTTGCTTTTCCCTCTACCTATGACTCCACTTTCTCTCTGTGTCTCTCATAAATAAATAAATAAATAAATAAATAAATAAATAAATAAATAAATAAAATCTTTAAAAAATAAAGTTTTTATTATTGATGTATAGTTGACATACAGTGTTATATTAGTTTCAGGTATGCAGCACAGTGATTTGACAATTCTATGCATTAAAATATGCTCACTATGATAAGCGTAGTTACCACCTGTCACCATATAATGTCATTATGATATTTTGACTATATTCCCTATGCTGTGCTTTTCATTTCTGTGAATTTTTGTTTTGTAACTATAAGTTTGTACCTTTTAAAACCAATTCACCTATTTTGCCCATTCCTCACCACCTCCCCTCTGGCGACAACCAGTTTGTTGTCTATTTGTAAGTCTATTTCTGTTGTTTGTTTTTTATTATCTACATATAAGTGGACATTATGGTATTTGTCTTTCTCTGACTTATTTCACTTAACATTATACCCTCTAGGTTTATCCATGTTCCACAGTCTGAGCTTCCAGTTTATCCCAAGCAGCATATAGTCTGGGCTGTACAAATATCCAATTCTGACTCCTGTCTCCTCTGGAAGTCTTTCACAAGGTAACCACAGTGTTCCTTGGTATGAACAATTCATCTTCTTACAAAAAGAGCCAGTAGTCCCTGGAATATCACCCTCTATGCTGACCCTTGGCTCCTTGTGGCAGAGACTGCCTAGCTTTTCACCAAATCCATTTTTGGGGGTGTGGGGCTGCATATTTAGACCACATTTACCAGCCTGCTTTGCAGTGTCTGAATGGAATGTGATAGAAATAATTTCTAGACCTGACCCATAAAAGCTTCCTTAGGGATTTTCCACTTCTTCTGCCTCCTTATGGATACATGGAAAGACTCAGAGGCCCTTGGGAAGGATGGAGACAAAAACAATTAGATTTTCTTTTTTTTTCTGACTCTAATTGAACTTTTCACAGCAAGAAATAAGCATATCATATTAAGCCAGCAAAATTGAGACTTGGGATGTTATAGAATTTAGCCTATCTTAACTAATACACTTTTATTTCCTGAGGGTTAATGATTACATAGCACTTAATATGCCCAGTCACTTTCTTTATAAATTCATTTAATATTTTCAAAAACTAGATAAGGTGTGTATGGATTATTAACACTCTTTTAAAGATGAAGAAACTGAGGCCAGGGAGGTTAAGCAACTTAATTTTGACCATATAGCTCATAATTGGCATATCTGGGATTTGAACCTACATTATTTGCCTCTAGAGTACACATTCCTAATGACTACATACAGATTCAAAAGAGATGTGTAGAAGGCATAATAATGGACCCCCAAAGATGTCTATGTGCTAATCCCCAGAACCTGTGAATATGTTCCTTTATATGATGAAAGGGACTCTAAAGATGTGATCAAATTAAGGATCTTGAGATGGGGAGGTAATCCTGGATTATCTGGGCATTCTCTATGTAATCACAAGGGTCTTTAAAAGTTGAAGGGGGAAGGTTGCCTTGGTGGCCTACTTACGTGTCTGACTCTTGATTTCAGCTCAGGTCATGATCTAAGCCTTCTGGGATTGGGAGCCCTGTTGGGCTCCATGCTCAGCTGGGAGTCTGCTTGGGATTCTCTCTCCCTCTGCCCCTCCCCACTGTTCTCACATATGCATGTATTCTCTCTCTCTAAAATAAATAAATCTTTTTTTAAAAACTTGAAGAAGGAGGTAGAACAGAAGGTCAGAGTGATCCAATGTGGGAAGCACTCAATCTACTGTTGCTGCCTCTGAAGCTGGAAGGGGACCATGGGCCAAAGAATGCAAGCAGCCTCTAGAAGCCAGAAAGGACACAGACACGGATGCTCCCTGGAACGTCCAGGAGAAACACAGCCATACTGACATCTTGATTTTAGCCCATTGAGACCAGTATCAGTCTTATATGACTTAAATAATAAATTGTGTTGTTTTAAGTTATTAAGTTTGTGGTAATTTGTTACAGCAGCAATAAGAAAGCAATATAAAATGTAACAGAGGAAAATGTTCCCTCACTTTCGATAGCATTCACATTTCTTACAAGTTTTTGAAAAGTAAGCTTGCCATTAAGATAATCCTACTTAAATTAGGAGACTATCAATACCTACTGTGCCCCATTTCTTTTGTTTTTTATTCAGTCATTTTCAGTTTAAAGCAGGAGTATATTTCCATTTAATTATTCATAAAATGTACATGTTAGGAATGAATAATCATGAACATTAAAATTTGATTAGAAACTTTCACATAGTGATTTTATTTTAAATAAATAAACCCACTCTATAATCTTTATTTTTAATATCCTGTGTTGAGCTACTAACAACTCCTCGACCAATTGCTACCTCTATTAAAAGTCTTATGATATGTCATGAATAACCAGATAAAAGCCAGCATGTAGAGAATGCCATGTTTTTTATGACATTCTCAGTATTAAGAAGATCAAGCAGCTAAACCTTGAATCCATAAGGAAAATATCCCCTAGACTTTAAATACATAGGTCAGAATTATCTTGTTCACCTGACTACCACCAAATACTTTCTTCCTTTTTTTTATACACCCAACCAAACACCCTTTCTACTGCTGGTTTTTACCTACATCTCTATTAATCTTTCTTAATATTCTCAGTAATGTTTAATGACATTGTTTTCTTTCTATGTAAAATACAGCTTTGAGAAGTTGATAAATGAAAGATGAATATTGATCCTGATGGGAAGGATGAAGAAAACTGCCAAGATCATGTGGTTAGTTAGAGCTGGCACTGAGGTCCAAACCCATCAGCTGATTCTGGTGCCATGCCTGGCCATCATATAGCACTGCCTATGCCTGCATACTCTGGCGGGTAAGATATACACCTGCTTCCAGATGTCTTCCCAAGACCAGAGATCATTGTTTCTACTCAGACAAGGATGCTGAGGACCATATGGGAAAAGTCACTTACCAAAGGCCACATTACTGGTCTAAGGGCATAGAATCTAACTTCCTATTACACTGAATCAAGTTGGCTGGAGTTTGTTTAGAAAAACGTACACAGGACTTATATCACAATTATATTTGTCTTTTAGTGCAAAACAAGTAAGTGACTGGGGGATCCCAGAGGTACTTGCTCAACCCTATCTCTAGTAAGACATACTTTTACTGTTTTCCTGCTTGGTTGCAGCCATGAAAAAGTGAGGTTGAATGCTGATTATGAGTTTTTATAAAGCTTTGGAAACTTAGGGAAACCGGTGGCTGATTGTTCATTCATTTATTCTTCAATGAAAATACATTTTAGCACTTAGGCACTGAGGACACAACAGTGAGTAAGACACAGCCTTCTTGAAGAGCAGCCTGTAAATAAAATATTCCTTCAGCCTGTTACGGTGGTGAAGGCACAACTACGAAGACAGACATTCCCAGGTTTGTATTCTGGCTCTGGTGCTCATTAGCTGTGTGAACTTGGGCAAAGTTGTTAAAAACGCTCTCCAAGAACCCTCCAAACCTCTGATTCCTTTAAAAATGAGAGTAAAACTATCTAAGTCAGTTGTTGTGAGACATAAGTGAAATGTGACATCTCAAGAATGTAGCCCAAAATTAGATTTCAGTAAGTGGTAGGTAGATGCATCAAAACTTAGGTATGATATGTTCTGTAATAGAGGAATGTACAAAATGCTGGGAAGGCCTTAGAGGCAGTGAAAATTCTTTCTGGCCTCAGTTATAGTAAAAAGAATCTTCAGACTCAATGAGTTTAACATAACTCCTTTAAGATTAAGTGATCATAAGCTGATTTTGTGAAATCTTAGAAACATGGGGTGTGTGTGTAACATTGGTGGTGGGTATGATGGGGAGGGAAGTGTGGGAGGGAAGTCAATAGCTTCCTCAATATCTTTGGAAAAGAAGGAAAAGAGGCTTCGATATGTCACCTTGGGAGAAGAAACTGAACCTCACCCTCTTTTTTAGAGCCACCCTGACCCTGCTCACAAGAAGCCTACATTATTTGTTCCTCTAGGTCAGTGGTTCTCAAAGTATGTTCCTGAACCGAACGCATCAGGATTCTCTGGAGACTTGTGAGAATGTATTATCTAAATGAGCCAAAGATGGCCTCAGAATATTGGCCCTATGTGTTTTCTTCACAGCAGTATGTGACCAGTTAGCTCAACAGCCCACTGGCATTACACTTATTTTTTTTTACACATTCAGTTGTTTTAAGCAGAGCCCTAATAAATTAGCAGATTTTTAGCCATAAAAAAAAAATCGGAGATGTGCCCTGTGGTTGTGAGTAGTCCCTTCTGATGTGGGAAGATGTTCGGGGACTCCTGAAAAATAGCATCCCTCTGTGTTTTGCTATACAAGTAAAGAGAAAGCATTTCTTTTTTCCAAGTACTGGCCTTTTGTTAATACATTGACTTCATTTTCTTCTCTGTACTTTTCAGCATATATCATTGGATTCTTATGACAACTCTGAAAAGTAGAGATTGTACTGACTTTTGCAGATGATGAAGAATAAATGACTTGTTTGAACTCAGGGCTATGGACCATGCATGAAATACTCAAAATAAATGCAACTCACTTTGTTAGTTTTTTTGGGGGATAGAAGGGGTAACTTTAGGTTTGTATCTGCAGTTGGGCTTCAGGACCTCTGACCAGACTGCCTATTCTTTGCAAGAGCAGCAGAGACCATTGTGATGGAATCTGGCTTTATGTAGTGTCACATAGGGCTGATCTTGATCTTCTCATCTCCTATCCCATGGTGTCTGTTTGACACAGCATCCCATGGTCCAAGTTCTGGAGTAATATGTTTTGAGCTTGTGATATGAGGATCTCACTGGACTATGAAGAAGCCTTCACCAGGCAGACTTCCTTCACTCACTTTCCAACTAAGTATAAGACAAAATACACTTTCATATTCATAGGTCATAACACAACCAACATATGCAATGTTTTTTTTTTTTACCCTTGGCAATAGAACTTACCAAAAAAAGTCTCTGATGAGGTGTTACTGTTAGTAATTTGGAGTTCAATGAAAGGGATACATAATGCACATTTTACATTATTTATATTACATTATTTATATTTTACAATCATCCATTTAGTGCTTACTGTGTGCTAGGCTCTGAGTATATAAATTTAAAGAAGGTATAATTCTTCCCCTCAAAATCTGAGTCTACTTCTCAGTAGGCAGAAGACAAATTACTCTGAACCACGTAGAACTGTTGATATCTTACCATTTCTGACTTCCAAAAACAAATGGACATTTTGTGTGATTCAAAGTGCTACATGTAAAAGGTAAGGTAGGGAGGTGATTACAGCTCTGTGGCTTGAAGTCATAACCGTACTAAGTCCTTACCATACTCTGGCAGCTTGTGTGAACAATTTTACTTTGTACATCAACCAACAGAGGTGGACATTAGAGTTATTCCCATTTTGAAGTGAGCAAACTGAGATTTAGGAAGATCAAGATCTGCGAGTGTTAAGTGGCTTGGCCAGAGTTCCACTTAGGTCTACCTAACTCTGAAACCTTTGCTCTTCATGTTTCAGTCTTATGAGAGAAAATACAGCATCTTTCTTTCAGTATTTTGCAGCCACATTGAATTTTATTATGAAATGACACCAGTTTAAATAGCACATCTAAATCCTCAAAAATCTGTATGTAATTAAAGCATAAGAAAAGTACACTTCTGAGGGAAAATTAATATTGCACTTCTGGAGAAAAAACCTTATGTATATGCAAACTCTAATTTTATTTTTGGTTGGTTAGAGGAGGAATGATTTACAGTACCATGTAGGGGTAAAAAATTGAGAGACCTCACGATGTAGAGCAAGATTGCTAACAATAGCAAATGGACTGATCGATACTGAATCCATTTTAGAGAGCTCACTCATGGAGAATATTGATACCCAACTTGGTCATTCTGCCTGTGAAATAAACAGGCACCTCTTCTCTCTTCGAGAAAAACCACATACAAGAGCCTGGGTAATGTTTCTAAACAATTAATTGGATTATTATCAAGGCTTAATGGATTGGTTTAATATATTCACACAAAACCATCAAGAGAATTGGGCTAGCAGTTTCCTTGTAGCTGTCCTCAAAATATATGACAGGATGTAGGAGTTTTAAATTATTATTACTTTTTACAGCATTCTGTGTGCATCATTTACATTATAAATAGGACCTATTGAAAGTCATTGACTGGGTCTTTGGCTTTGTTTCAAATAGCAGATATGGTAGATAGTGTGGCATACTCCGTTTGCTAAGGAAGATGATATAGTTATTTAAGCTGTAAATGAAAACATCACAACTTCCTGATTCTTATATTCATGTAAAATGTTTGTAATGCAAAGTTTCATGCCAGAGGTATGAGAAAGACCCTACAATATATGTGTCAGTTCAACCTTGCCACTGGGAATATACTTTATTCCAGTATGAAGTATATATAAAATATATATGTATATATATATATATATATATATATATATATATATATATAAGAAAATACATTTTCTTCATGGTGAAGGAATGAAAGAAGAGGAATATCATGTTTGACTTGCCCTCAGGAATAATCTGTCCTAGATATGGACCAAAAAAAAGTTTCCAAGTTAAACATTCCTTGCCTTGAGAAATCACAGATATAGAAGGAATATTATGATTCAGTGAAAATTGATTATGCTGAACACACAGGTATTTCACACACACTGTCTCATTAATCCTCAAGGCAACCCCTTGAAGTGAGGCCCTTATGAAGATTGAGGCAATGGTATTTTAAATAATTTGTATGGGTTACTCAAGGTCATATGATAATTAGATAAGGAAGTGGCATGATCAGAACTTGAGTCTTTTGATGACCTCAATCTCTTTTTTTTCATGACTGCTATAACTATTATTGTTATTTCAATACATTGTTTGAAAGGGTGATGCAAACTAATGGAAGGAAGCCATTAGGTTGTTCAAATGATTATAATGAAACTATAAAACTTACTTTCTGTTCAGGTTAGAGTTTAGGATGTGAGTACTTTCTTCCCTAATAGAGTCCTCATATCCAGTGCTCCAATATCTCAATGCACAGATTAACAGGAAGTTTTACCTATCCTTTGTCATCCTTTATGTAGCTCCATGTTCTTACTCTGACTTTTGAGTGGTGGTGTGGCAGCTTATCCTGCCTGTCTGGTGTTTAGATACATATGCCTTGGTCATTGCTGGTGCTGTAGACAAGTTGAGGGAAGTTTAAAGCAGTTGGCCTCTTACAGGTTGAATAACATGGCCTTTAGCAATGGGCTTGGTCCAGAGTGATCCACACCCAAGACCTAGATGAAATTCCAATGGAGAACCCTTTTAAGCACCTTTAATGGGTTTCAGGATATGTTGTGAGTGGGATAGGTGGTCTTTTGATGGCAGTTGGTCACAGTTCTCTTTGTTACCCCTTAATTTCGAGATTTCAGTTCTTAAATCACAGTCATGTTCCCAAGACATTTAGGCCAGACAGCTAGTATCTGCTATATTAGGGGGCCAGAGTAACTATATCTCTTAGCCTGTTGGCTTGATGAAGGGATGGGTCAATTATGTTTCTGCTGATGATGATATTTTAAAAAATCAAGATTTTTTTGGCATAAAGAAAAGAGATGCAAGTAAGATGCAAATTAAATAAAAACAGATATAAAATTTCAAACAGAACTATCTTATGATTTCCTCATTGTCTTATCTTGATAATATCAATTTCTTAGTCTATCCATTCATCTGTCTGAGCTTCTATAGAGTCCTAGAATCAATGACAATAGAATAGTAATGAACATTCCTAGGGTGCAGATTGTGGTTGGCATCTAAACACAATTCCCCACTAAATAGAATCAAAATTCCCCAGACAAGGTTGATTCCAGATTTGAAACAGAAAATATAGAAGGTGAGTCTTAGCATTTTGTTGTAATAAAAAGCAAAAGACTATCAAAGACTAATGAGATCAGGTAAAACAAAACTGGGGTCAATTTAAAGAAGCTTCTATTGGCTCAAGATGGAACAATTTGGGAATCATAAAAATGATTGGCTGCAAAGGATTGAAACACATCAAATACATAAAAATCCATGAGTCCCTAATAACACAAAAACCAAAAACTGATTTAAAAAATATTTCATTGGAGACTCTTAACTATAGGAAACAAATTGAGGGTTACTGGAGGGGGTTAGTGAAGGGATAGTGTAATAGGGTGAAGGGCACATGATGTGATGAGCACTGGGCGTTATATGTAACTGATAAATTATTGACCATTACATCTGAAACTACTGATGTACTGTATGTTGGCTAATTGAATTTAAGTTAAAAAATAAAAAAGAAATAAAAAATATTTCATTGACCATCATAGGAATTTACTGGGACACATACTCATTACTCTTAAATTTGTTATGAAGAGGAAATAAACATTTACTCAAGCTTTTCTACACCGACTACACTTAAGGTTAATAACATTATTGATAAAGGAGATTTCTCTAGAAAAGAATTCCTGCTAGTATTTACAGAAGAAATGATAGAATCAGAGAAATCAGCATTTGCGATGAATTAATAGTTTCAAATGAATAGGTAAGAGGCCATTAGGAGAAAGTAGATGAGGGCTGAACACACATGCCCACTGATCAATGTTACTATCATTGAAATTGGAAAAGACAAGTCATTACATGGCTGTGATATGAAATGAAATATTCAGCATAATTTAACACAGAAGTGTTCCTTTTTTTAAAAAAAGTATTTATTTTAATCATGTAGTGCTCATCACAATAAGTGGACTCCTTAATCTCTATGACCTATCCCCCTACCCACCTCCCCTCTGGTAACCATCATTTTCTTCTCTAGAGCAAGGAGTTTGTTTCTTGGTTTGTCTCTCTTTCTTTGCTCATTTGTTTTGTTTTTTAAATTCCACATATGAGTGAAATCATATGATATTTGTCTTTCTCTAACATTTCACTTAGAATTCTACTCTCTAGTTTACCTTTAAAGTATTCTTAACTAAAAATAAAACCTAAAATTTAATCAGGACTGTATCAAACTCCAGCTTATAGAAAATTTGGGAGATAGATGAACAATTTAAAAGATACCTAAAAATATAAAATTGGGGGGATAAATGACTTTATTTCTCTGCAAATCAATGCCATAAAAAGGAAAGGTAAATATTACTGGAGAATAAATAAGATTTAAGAGAATGTGCTGGATAGATGGCAATAATGGTAATTTTTTTTTCCTTTTTGGTGTGATTTTGCATCTCATCCTATCAAGAGCTGGAGTTTATTGTTCTACCTTTTGAAGGTGGGTTGCCCTTATGACCTACTTTGACAAATAGAACACTGCAGAGTTGGCAGTATGTAAGCTCAGAAGCCTACACCTGAAGGAGTCTTCTAGATTCTGTCCTTGCATACTTGGAGTCCTAAGAGTGTTTTGTGAAGAAGGCCAGGCTTGTTTCCTTGAAGAGAGTAAATGTGGAGAGAAAGACCCAGCTGACAGCCAACAGTAGTAGTCATGAGACACAATGAGGCCTTGTGGACCATCCAGTCTTCACTAAAGCCACCAGCTGACTACTGCCACATAGAGGCCCCCAGGCAAGGCCTGCAGAAAACCACTCAGCTGACTCTAGAATAAAATTGTTGATCTGTGGAATCTGGAACTAACAAATTATGTAACCATTAGGTATTGAGGTGTTTGTTGCATAGTAACAGATTGCTGGAGAGTCATAACAACGAAACGCAATGTGTGGACACTATTTGGATCTACGTTCAAACCTGAAAAAAGGATCTTTTGAGGACAAGTAAGGAAATTTGAACATAGATTGTGTATTAGAGGATATTAAGAAATCACTACTTTTTGTTAGTTGTTTCATCATGTAAACAAAAAATGATTTAGAGACACATTGTAGTTTTATCATGGAAATTACCTGATATATGGGATTTGTATCAACATAACTAAGCAAATAAAAAAGTGAGGGGGAGTAGGTAGAAAGAAATTGGTAAAATATTAGTAATTATTGAAGTTGAGTGATACATTGATGATAGTTTTTATATTATTCTCTCGATTTCTGATTTTGTTTCCTGTATTAATGTTTTTTGTTTTTTCTTTCTTTTTGTTTTTTTTTGTTTGTTTGTTTTGTTTTGTTTTAAAGAAAATATCAATTGTCCTTTGTGGCTTCTCAGTAAGGATTCATTTCTCTGCCTTTTCCGGTTGAGTGGTGGTTGGCTTATCTGGAAATATCGCTGGGCAGAGCCACTTGCAGACTGTGTTAATTGTGTTGATGCACTTTGAGAACCACTATGACTGTCACGCAGTAGTTGGATAAGGCCAAGGTCTAGTTCTATTGTGAGTGGGCAGTCCAAGATGCCTGGGCAATGGTTGGCAATGCAGAGGAGAGGTTCCTCCTACTGACTATGCCAAACTTCTGCCTATACCTCTCTCACTGCCTGTCCCCAATCCCCATTCTCATTTGTGGTAGAAAGATACAAGATCAGTTGTGTTATGACGGGATCTCCTTGGTCTCTAGGCAGAACCGTCTCCCACCTTCAGCTCCCCATACACATCTTCATCCCCAAAATGACATCTGTGTGGTTTGGAATCATGGTTCTGATCAATGTTGGTGGCAGGAGAGGAGGGGCCAGTGGAGAGCATCAGTATAGGTTACTCTGATGTTGGTTTACCTCCAGCTTCTTATCCTTTTTGTACCCTTAACTCAAATACCTGAACTCCAAAAGCAAAGGTCAACTCCTTCCTTGGACTTCCAGCCCAGTGTTATCCTAACCAGGAGCCCTAGTATCCCTCTGTACCAAGCTCTGATGCCTCTCTATATCCTTCACCCCATATCATCGGGACCACTTCTCTACATTTTGAGAGTGAGAGATATAAAATCAGGGAAAGCTTCACGGTAGAAGCTGCATATGAGTTGGGACTCGAAGGATAGATAAGATTTCCACAGGGAAGGATAGTGAGGAGGATGAAAAAAATAAAACAACCTTCCATGCAGTAGAAGCTTCTAGTTCTGTATTAACTTGAACAGGAATACTGGGGACCTTTACATGGGAGCTGTCTCTAAACCTGACAGTCCCGGGATCCCTGGGTGGTGCAGCGGTTTAGCGCCTGCCTTTGGCCCAGGGCGCGATCCTGGAGACCCGGGATAGAGTCCCACGTCGGCTTCCGGTGCATGGAGCCCGCTTCTCCCTCTGCCTGTGTCTCTGCCTTTCTCTCTCTCTCTCTGTGTGACTATCATAAATAAATAAAAATTAAACCTGACAATCCCATTGCCCATGTGCTTTTTATTTAAGAAGACGTTTTATTTGGCATTGCAGGAGAAAACATAAAGTGACTTATCTTCAGTCACTAGGGTGGGATAACCCCTCACTTGACTCTCTTTCCTTGGACATCATGATGCTCAGACACTTTCCATACCACTTTCCATACTTGAAGCTAGTTGTTAGCTAGCTAACAGTCCAGCTGTTCCAGGTGGCTAAAGTCCTTATACTTGCTGATTGAGCAGAGAAATAGCCACAATGAACTGTCTAAAGGTGCAAGAGCTCAGAGTATGAATCATGTCATGTAAGCAAAAACAGGCTTGGAAATTCATTGAAGGAAGGTGTGCATACATGCAAAGTGGCCACTTTGGTTTAGACAGTTTCTCTGGTATGGAAAGTGTCTGAGCATCATGATGAGCTATGTCATCAATAGCTATGAGCTATTTGAAGACAGAGACTATATAGCTGTCCCAAATCTTCTGTAGTCCTCTACTACCTCCTAAATACAGAATGGGTTCTGAGCTGAGCCATCTTGCAAAAATCAGAGAACATATTTATTTGATGAGAAACCATAAAATCTAGAGGGGTTGATCCAATTTTTTGACCTATCACAACAAACAAGAAGTCGTTAATACACTAGGCTGAGGAGGGTTGGTTTGGTTTCAGTGTATAAATTCATCTAGATTTTAATTAAAATGTACTATAGTATCATATCTAAGTTTTTTTAAAAAGACTGCTTCTTTCACATGTTTGAAGTTCACATTGTTTCTAAAAGATAATGCAGAGACAAAAAATGTAAAGTTGGTTGCATTTCTTACTAAGTGAGTTCTAATAATAACTGAGTAAAATTTGTAAAAAAAGATTTTTACTTTTGGCTTACCTGTGGGTTAGGTTATTGTAGGAAAAAGTGGCTTTTGAACCAGAGGAAGCTGAGATCCAATTCCAGCCATGTCCCTTATCAACAGTGGTACTTTGACATTAATATCTCTGAGCTTTGGTTTCCTTATCTGTCAAATAAAAATAATGATGTTTGCAGCCCATGAAGGGGGAAATTAGATTATATAGTAAAGCTTCCAGTGCAGGATCTGACAAAGAACTTTCCTCCCTTTGAATTGAAGCATATGCTTTTGTATGTATTTTATCTAGTCCATGTTCTATATATTCTTTTAAAAATTCTTTACAATCCAATCACCATTAGTAATAATAAGGTTATTGCCAATGAAGTAAGACTGAGAGATGTCAGTGAAAGAGTCTTTTATGGAATGTTTTGACTCCCATTATTGGAGATACGGTAAAACAGTGAAAATTTCTGGGGAGTGGCTACCCATGTTGTGCCACCCGTTTCAGGCATCTGAAGTTGTTTTGTCTTTTTCCAGTCCAGTGTTCCTTCAAGGAAGCCAGTCATACAAGGCAAGGTAGAGGGCATGACTTATCACCTGTACCAATGGGCAATCAGGCAGAGATGCACAGGCACAAATGTGTTACTTACTATCTGTCACATTCTTTCTCTGGTTGATGTCATTTTTTAATGATAATCCTTTTCCAAACTTCTCCTCTGACTTTCTCCTAAGAAGGAGCCAAATAGAACACATATGGCCCTGCTTATTTTTTTAAACACTTTATTTGCTTCTGATGATTCTCATAATGCCATTAAATTTTGACTAAGACCTTTAGCTCTATTTTGTTAGATCTCTACTACATTCTTGGATTCCGTCAATGTTGCGATTTACATCAGTGCAAACCTTTTCATTTCTGTATGTTTTCGGTACTTACTTGTCTTTTTCTCCTACAAGGTCTGAGTCTTTTCCTTGCCAACAAGTTCAGCAGTTTCTCTTTAACTTGAGATTTCCCCATATTCCAGAAAATAGATCCTATGAGTTCTGCTCAACACTTCCCACTCAGTATTATCTGGCTAGAGAACCTAGGAAAACCCAAATCCTTAGCTGCCCTTATTCACTGTGAGATCCCTAAAAAAAGATCTTTGCAAAACTTAGGCAAAGCTTGCAAGCAAATCATAACTTTATTGTTATCCAAGGACACGTTCTTCCACTCCATTCCAGAGGTCCTGGGAGTTAGATAGGGCCTTGGCCTCCCGACTTGGTACCTTCAGTTAAGTCTGGCTCACCACTCAAGTTCAAAATTTGAGATGACTCAGAACATGCTTGCAGGGCACCAGAGGAAAAAGAGAAAGATATATAGACAACAAGCACAAAAGAGTTTTCCCTTATGGCCTAGAGAGGAATGGCCTAAGACATTCAGCCCAAGTCTTCTCAGAAGTGAATGAGGGTGGATGAGGCCCTGTTCATAGCAGAAAGAAACTGCATTCCTGATCCTGTATGTTTTTTCTACATCTTTTGGAGCTTTCACTTTAAAAAACCTGGTCCACAGAGCAACTTTATACTTAACCCCTAAACCCAACCTATGACATGTAAAGGAGGGAATGGGTAGAAAGGAGGCTCTCAGCCGCCTAGAGGCTAGTAGCTATCATCCCTGCTTAACTGCAACCTGATTCTGAGCTTTGATATTATATTAAATCCTTTTATTACAATAGCCTGATCATGAAATATTGACTTTACCTTTTGGTTTCATGATTAAGCTGAGTTCTTAGAAATTTGGGGGGGTTGGGTCTGGAAAGTTTTAATGCAAATGGATAAGTGGCTTTAAGATTAAACTGTGAATCTGGAATAGGATTTTAAAAAATGTGTTCAGATTAGTAATTTGTGTGTGTATTATACAGTCTTAATTTCAAAACACTTCAATCATAAAGTCATTTATTCATGCAATGAACTTTTCAAGGCACCACTAAGGTTAAGTACTAAGAGTTTGAAATAGAAATATGTATGGTACCTATTGCATTGTTGATCTCTTGCCAACCCTGGGAATTAGGGAATCAACTGTTAATACATCACTAAATGAGATTGGAATCTTATGAAAGTTTTTGCATTTGCCTGAGGTCCCCCAAAGACAAATTATGGAGCTGACACTGAAATCTATGACTTCTGTCATTCAATGTACTGCATTATAATCAGTGTCCTAAATGATTGTCCTTTAGTTTCCTCCTTCCTTCCTTCCTTCCTTCCTTCCTTCCTTCCTTCCTTCCTTCCTTCCTTCTTTCCTTCCTTCCTTCCTTCCTTTTTAGAGAGGGTGAGGAGGGACAAAGGGAAGAGAGAGAGAATCTTAAGCAGGCTCCATACCCAGCCCATGAGCCCTTACACGGGGCTCCTTCTGGCAGCCCTGAGATTATGACTTGGGCCAAAACCAAGAGTTGAAAAGTTAACCAACTGAGCCATCCAGGCACCCCCTGTTCTTTAGTTTTCTAAATAAAGTATTAAGGCTTACTTGTGACTTGAAATCCATAGTTTCTCTTCCTTGAAATGAATCTGTCATCATAGTTCTATGATCGTGGCAGATGGGGCCAGGGAAGCTCTCATTCTCTTTCTCCTGGCAAAGAGACAGCTGAAAATCATGACTAAATTAGTTCTGATTTCTGCAAAATGATGATTCGTCTTTACCACTCTTCCTACTACCTGGGCTCTTAAGGAAGGGAGGAAAGGAAGGGAGAAGACTGGGAATGCAGAGACTTACTTTCTGACCCTGGTTCACATGGGTTATTAGCTATTTGTGAGCATGCCACTTTATTTTCTGAACCTCAGTTTCCTCATCTGCCAAATTGGTTGAAGCAAACATTTTTTAAGGTCGCTCTGCTCCTTATATTCCATCCCTTTAAGAGGGGGAAAGTAAAGGAGGGGAATATAAAGGAAATACAAAAATGAATGGGGCTTCACTGAAGAATAGAGGGTATTCTTCATCCAAAGAAAGCATATGACTTAGGATAACCTTTTGAGAAGCAGTTTGACATTATCTTGTAAAGTAGAAAATTCACATTAAATTCATTCTAAATCCCAGCAATCCTCCTTCATGTGAGTTATTTCTCACATGCACATCAGGAAACATATCTAAGAATGTTCATAGTACTATCATGTAGGAAAGACTTGGGAACCACTTAAATGCCCATTAAAGGGGAGTGGATGAATGAATTGTCCTGAAGTAATAATAATGCTTCCTGCTTTCCATCATGATCTAATTGGCTGAATTTGTTCACGCTGCCAATATGTATTGAGTATATTCATGACTGTGTCATCTTTGAGTACTGAACATATTGAGATGGCTAATGCACATTCCTGCCCTTGTAGAATTCTAACATCTTTCTGCTTTTTCTCACAGTATTGACACACCAGTCCACTAAATCAATTTTCTCATTATTGTGGAAATGGCACAAGAACATATCTATATATTCTCTAATCTTGATGACTAACACTATAAAATACATTATTATGTTTTTTCCTTAATGAATTTTTTATTCCCTTCTTTTATTTCCATCTACTTTCTGCCTCTATGTATTAATCTAGCCTGAACATTTTTACATAAATGGAGCTATATAATATGTGGCCTTTTGTGACTGGTTTCTTTAACTTAGAACTAGTATTTCCAAGGTTCATACAAGTTGTAGCATATTTTACTCCTTTTCATGACTAATATGTCATTATACAGCTATGCCATATTTTGTTAATCTATCAGTTGATGGTCATTTTTGTTATTTTCATTTTTTGGTTATTATGAATAATACTGCTATAAATATTTGCATGCAATATTTTGTGGACTTATGTTTTCAATTCTCTTGGATATATACCTAGGAGTAGAAAAGCTAGGTCATATAGTAACTGCATGTTTAATTCTTGAGAAACTGCCAAATTGTTTTCTAAATTGATCACATCATTTTACAAACCTACTAAAACTATATAAGGGATTAAATTTTCCATATCTTCTGTAACACTTGTTATTGTCAGTCTTTATTTTAATCAACCTCATGGGTGTGAAGTGGTATCTTATTATAGTTTTTATTTGCATTTCTTTAATGGCTAATGATGTTGAACATATTTTCATTGCTTACTGGACATAGTGAAAGGGAATATAAAGGAAGGGAAAAGAAATGTTGGGAAATATCAGGAAGGGAGACAGAACATAAAGACTCCTAACTCGGGGAAACGAACTAGGGGTGGTGGAAGGGGAGGAGGGCGGGTGTTGGAGGGGAATGGGTGACGGGCACTGAGGTGGACACTTGACGGGATGAGCACTGGGTGTTTTTCTGTATGTTGGTAAATTGAACACCAATAAAAGTTAATTTAAAAAAAAAAACAAAACAAACAAAAAAAAAAACTCTTCTTTGGAGAAATGTTCATTTACTTCCTTTTCCTATTCTTTTTTTTAAAAAATTTTTTAATTTTTATTTATTTATAATAGTCACAGAGAGAGAGAGAGAGAGAGAGAGGCAGAGACATAGGCAGAGGGAGAAGCAGGCTCCATGCACCGGGAGCCTGATGTGGGATTTGATCCCGGGTCTCCAGGATCGCGCCCTGGGCCAAAGGCAAGCGCCAAACCACTGTGCCACCCAGGGATCCCCCCTTTTCCTATTCTAATTGGATTGTTTGTCTTTCAGTTGTTGAGTTATTTTTATAGAGTTCTTTATATATAGAGTTTATATATGAGTTCTTTATATATTCTGAATATAAACCTTTATCAAACATATGATTTGCAAATGTTTTCTCACATTCAGTGGGGGAATCTTTCTACTTCTGTGGAGTCCCTGAAAGCACACAAATTTTTAATTTTAAGTCCAATTTATTTATTTATTTTTTCTTTTGTTGGTTGTGCTTTTGGTGTTATATTTAAGAAACTAATGTCTAATTTATGGCCATGATTACTCCTAGGTTTTATTCTAAGAATTTTATAATCTTAGTTCTTATATTTAGTCTATCATTATTCTGAGTTAATTTTTGCATGTGGGGTGAAGTAGGGGAATGCTTCAATCTTTTGCATGTAGGTATCCAGTACTATTTATTAAAAAGACTATTCTTTCCTCATTTAATCATCTTGGGGCCTTTGCTGAAATACAATTGACCATTAATATAAGGGTTTATTTTTGGATTCTCAATTTTATTCAATTTATTTATGTTTCTATCCTTATGCCAGGATTGCAATGTTGTAATTATTGCTGCTTTGTGATAAGTTTTGAAATTAGAAACTGTAATTCCTACAATTTTGTTTTTATTTATTAAGATTGTTTAGTTATTCTGAATCCCTTGCATTACCATATGAAATTATGCACTGCTTGTACCAATATATTAAATCATTAAGAATATTATAAAGTTACATTATACATGCACTTAGTAAACATAAATTCTTCTAAGTTTATACATAAATAAAAAAAGAAAAGAGGGAGAAGAGAGATTCTTCCCACACTACATTTAGAGGCCCCACTGTGTTTTGAGATGACGGAATGAATCTGAGGTCTTAGCAATTGTTCTCAGTTCTCATTTACTTCTCAAAGTTTGAACATTTTACTGAGATACATACTTCTAATGTTTAATGTTGCAGGGAGTATAAAAGGATTAATTTTGGAGATACAAAATTTGTACCATGTGTGCTTACATTATAACCTAATTCTTACTGAATGTCAACTTTTCCATAAGCTTCTTGAGGGCAAAGAGTGTATCATCAATGCCATTTATAACTTTTTATATTATGCTGGAGAGTTGTAGACATCCTGATAATCTTCTATTTCTACTCTACTGTTATTTATACAATCTTTGCTCTCTAATATTGTACAGATTGGTGGAATCCATTGCTTAATAGATACTGGGTGAGAGGAGTATTATTTGCAGTTCCTGAAGTAATCAAACAAAAAATAACAAAGGAGAGTAGATAGAATAATAGATTATGCTGGTTGGACCCATTAGAAAATATAGGGAACAGGAAGGTTGAATGACAACTTGAGAACTTATTTCATAATAGCTGGTTTTATGCATATTTCAGGACTCATAGTTTTGCTCCAGGCCATGGAGGCAGTTATAATTACACTATTTCTTAGTAAAGACACAAAGTAGATTCCATAATAGCTTTCTTAAAACTTTTATGTTATAAATTTTATACCATAACTAATTTGATCCAAAGATAGAAAGGAGAATCAACCAAGTGCTTACTAACATTTTGAATAATTTTTAAGAGATTTTTATCAACAACATTGACATATTGCCAAAAGCAGATGAAAATAGCAGCTCCCTGGTAAATAGGGTCACAACCTGAAAATTAGGTCTCTGTTAAAAGCTAAAACATGTATTTTTCTAAATTCTTTATTTTGACTTCTACATAATTTTCTATGTTGACTTATTATACAAAAACAAACCTCATTTGCTTTGGTCATAACAGAGGACAAAAACATCAATATTTGAACATAACCCAGTCACAGTCATTAGATCATTTGATCAGATTTTGGACCACTCTATGGTGTATCTACTCCTCTTAACGCTAATCTTGTGCTTGTTGCCCAAACTTGGAATTACAGAATTTAAACATTACATTTAAGACAAACCTCTTCAATATTAAAAGTCTCTTGCAAGATGGCACTTAGACTGTACTTGACCACTTTTGTTAATGAGGAACTTACTGATTACCCAAGCCGTTCATTTTACTTCTGTAGAACTCTAAACAATGAATGAAAATATACCTTTAATCATTAGTTTATTTTACTCTCTAGGTACATATCTTTCAGATACTCAAGACAGCCATCATCTTCCTTCAAGATCTCATTTGTATCCTAAGTAAATGTCACTATTTTAAGAATTTGTAAATTTAAAATTTTTTAATGTAAAAATTAACCCCTTATAACTGAAACCCAAATTCCCATGAAAAATGTAACCATAGCCCAGTTACACAATTATAATACTAAAATTTTCATCTAGGAAAGAAAACACAGGTCCTTAGATAAATCCAGGCAAGATATTCTCATCCCTTGATAATAGATTGCAGTGTCTTGTTGCTTTTATTTTCTGATGTGACAAAGTATGATCTCCACATTCTCACTGCATGGAGCTGGGAAAGTTGACTGTGCTCCCAGATTTGCAGACTCATGAAGAGAGGATCCTGGCTTCTGGAACTTCATTCACTACTACTTCAGTGAGTAGAAAGTTGTACTTTCACTTTGGCCCTATTCTAGATGTAGTTACAACTCCAATTCCACTACCTTTTATGAAAGTGATGGATCTCAGAGATATGCAAGCCTGCCCTTATCATCTATGTGGGTTAGGAGAAGCAGCTGCGCTCATAAGCCCTATTCTTCATTAGCCACTTCTTTTGTCATGTTTCAGCCCATTTAGCCTTCTAGCATGTATGCACATCGCAGTCACACTATTACAAGAGCTAAAGCAACATAACAATTATAGAGCTATATCATGACAAAATGACTCAAGAGCTCAGTGACTCTATTAAAATTTTAAAGAAGTTAATCCTCTGGGAAGTGTTCCCATTAATTAAACAAAGGTGAAAGAAAATGGGTTTTATGTTTATTCACTGCAAGGAAGAAGATGGGCCATAGCCTGAATGCAAAGGAGCTATATGATCACAGGTAAATGCATGTACTTGAAAGGTGAAAACTTCAGATCATTTATCTGCAAAGTACCTGGGCCAATATTTGCTCACTCATTACTGGAGAAGAGGGGATTTTTTTGTCAGATAAGTTTTCTAGAAGTCCATGAGAATTTAATCCAAATCTATTGTGCAGCATAAGAGGTTAAGCCTCAACTGTTACTGAGATCGGTGATAGTACATCATTAAATGTATCACAGAATGGAAAATTAGTGGAGTAGATTAATGGCCACAGAAAAGTCAGAGACTTTTCTTCTACTTCTTGCCCTCACCACACCTATCCCATTTAAGCACATGAATGCTATGCATCCAACTTATGCATTTATGGTTTAATTGAGTTTATATACAGTGGAGGAATCTAGGGTACATGGTTTTCCAAACATACCTATAAACAGAACGCTTTACCAAGGTGTACCATACATGAACCAGATCCTGTGTGGACCCCAGAGAGGCACAAAGTAGAATGTTGGCTAAGAGTGTATCAGAGTCTTGAGACCCTGGAGTCTAGGAGGGTATTTGTGCTGGAAGGAACAAAAACGATGGCGCCACATTACAGGAAGATTGTCTTTCCTCTAGTGGCCATTATGATCAAGGAGCCTTGTGGATGGTCCCTAAAAGGTGACAAGTTCAGATTTGAAAACCCATTTGGGTATTTATGTTAGTTATGTCTCTTGATAAACTTCTTATATTTATTTGTTGATCAAACAAGATTAACTAGATAGCAGGGTAAAACATGTGCATTTTAGAGGTGCCTAAAAATTGTAGAAAACTTTCAAGAGAGAAAGCCTCCAAATAAAGATTATTTATTTTTTCTATTTAGCATTGGTATCTGGAATGAGGAAATGTGTATTCCTCTGGATATAAGATAAAAGTCAGAGGACAAAATGAAATGTGGGCAGTGAAGGGAAAGGGTTAATGAGGGAGAGAGGTTGATGGAAAATGTTTTAATTCAACTTCCCTAAAAATAGCCGAGACAGGAATTCTTATACAATTGATTTATTGAGGTGGTGATTTCAGATGGAAATTGTAAGGGAATGAGGGAAGCAGGATATGACAAGGAAGAAGCTAGCCGAGGATGTACGTATAGCTGAAATGTAGAATAAACCTGATCCATGGTGAATCAGGTGAAGGAGAGCTGGCCCTCCTTTAGACAAGGACACTAGTCTTTGATTCTCTGTATCATCCTGTCTTTGGGTGAAAAGACCTAAAAGCTTTGGGAGCAAGTTTGATACTTGCATGGTCACAAAGAAAGAAAGCAGAATGGCAGCCAGACAGAAGAGATACACAGGGCAAAATATGGGGAAAGGGCACAGACCTTCCTGCTATTTTCAGGGTGCCATTCTTCCAGCACTTCCACATGTTCACCAACCTGGAAGCTCTCAAATCTCTCTCTCTGGGTTTTTATGGAGGCTTCATTACAAAGGAATTATTGATTACTCCATTGGCCATCAACAACGGAACTCAATCTCCAGCCCCTTTCCACTCCCTGGAGGTGGAGGTGGGGGTGGAAGGGTGGGACTGGAAGGTCCCCCCTCTAATCACAGGGTTCATTCTCTTGGCAAATGGCTCCCACCCTCTGGTTACCTAAGGGCCATCCCCAAGTCACCACATTAATGTAACCAAAGGCATCTTTATGGCTTTTATCACAAGAAATTCCAAGAGTTTGGGAGACTATGAGCAAGGAAGATGTGCACATTTGGAGGATGACTTAATGTGTGTGTGTGTGTGTGTGTGTATAAATATATATATACACTAATATATAAGTATTATATATACTTATATATATAAATCACAGTATCACAGACCCAGATTTCTAAGTCTTTTCCCACAGCAAATGTTATATATATATTAGTACTAATAAAAATGTGGTATGCATGGCAACTCTTTACCAACAATTACAAATGGCTTCAAGGACATGAACTTATTAACCCTTTTCTTCATGTCTAACCCCTGTACACAAGACACATTTTATGATGATAGTTAGCTTCTGTTCTGGTTTCAAATGAAATAAGAAGAAAAATAAACACAGAACATTACAAATATGATCCTGAGATTTATTTTATATTGCTTACCTAATACTGGATTAGAGAAACGAACATCTCATAAAGTTCAAAGGACTGACTGAAAAGGAGTTAATTTGGACACGAAGTATGTCCAGAACTAAGCTACATGCTTTCAAGCTTCATCTCATTTAACCCCTGAAATCACTGCCTCTATCTTACAGATGAGAAAACTGAGTTGCTCTGAAGCTCTCTAACTTGTTTTAGGTCACCTCTCTAGCAGTAAAAACACAGAGCCTCATGTAAACACACTTCTAACTCCAAATCTTATCATCGCTCTACTCTCTTAATAATTTATAAATTTTTTGATTGTTCACCCTTATAATAATTAATCTCCACACCCATTGTATGAAGTTCCAATTATTCTAGTAAATAGGAAATCTAGTAAGGATAATGTTTTTCTGAATTCTGCAAAACGCTAATGACACACAAGGAGGGGGTCTTGGGAACCTCTCATTTTTAGCAAGTATGTCAGAAGCACAGGTGACAACTTGGGCTTTGTCTGGTGTCTGAAGTGGGTTGGGTGGCAGTTTTATAGGACTGAACCATTAATCTCTGCAATGTGATTCTAACTCTGGGTAGATAGTGTCAGAATTGAGTTGAATTGTAGGACATTCACCTGCTCTCCTGAAAATTGTTTATTGGTTTGGGGACACCCTTCCCTCACCATTAGAATTGGTGCCAGAACTATTTAGCATCTCAGGCTGTTTGCTCTAGAAGCAGAGCCAACACAAGAATTTAGGGCTCTCTAGTTTACTGAGAGTATCTTCACACACACACACACACACACACACACACACAGAGGAAAGAAAAGAAAAGAAAAAAGAAAACAAACCCAAAAAATCTCCTCCAACCAACCAAACAAACAGGAGAAAGCTCCCAAAATCATAGGGGAAAGAGCTAAGCAGGATAGGCAAGGGAAGGGGCTGAGCAAGTTAAGTCTAAGCTTGGCTTATCCAAGAGGGGCATTGAAAACAGCACCACAAATTCATGTGCCCTCAAGGCAAACAGATTGGCTTTTAACCACTAAATAAAGCATGAGTTATTATTGGCTTCAGTAGGGGCAGGGAGGTGAGAGAAGATAATAGTTTCCTCATTAGGTGGCACCTAACAGCCCAGAAGAATATTCTAGAGAACAGGTCCTGCTGTGAACTGTTAGCCATTTACGCTCTACAGCTGAGGGATCAGTGGCCAGGCCTGTTAAACAGGTGTGTGGGTAGACACAGAGTGACTTCTATCCACCATGAGGTGGACAGATTCAGTTTTTCTGGAGAACATTTTTGCTGTCTTATGGCATATACCAGCAATATCATGTCAGTTGTTTGTCTACCAATAATAGTAAGTGTTCTGTTTATACCCCAGAGCAAAGCTGCCCAACAGAAAAATTTTTTCATATATATATTTATTGGAATTCAATTTGCCAACATACACTATAACACCCAGTGCTCATCCCATCATGTGTCCCCCTCAGTGCCCTTCATCCAGTCACTCCGTCTCTCTACCTACCTTCCCTTCTGTAACCCTTTGTTTGTTTCCCAGAGTTAGGAGTCTCTCATGGTTTGTCTCCCTCTCTAATTTTTCCCACTCAGTTTCCCTCCTTTCCCCTACAATTCCTTTTACTATTTCTTATATTCCCCATATGAGTGAAACAATATAATGCTTGTCCTTCTCTGATTCACTTACTTCACTCAGCATAATACCCTCCAGTTCCATCCATGTTGAAGCAAATGGTGGGTATTTGTCGTTTCTAATGGCTGAGGAATATTCCATTGTATACATAGACCACATCTTCTTTATCCATTCATCTTTCGATGGACACCGAGGCTCCTTCTGTAGTTTGGCTATTGTGGACATTGGTGCTAGAAACATTGGAGTGCAGGTGTCTTGGCTTTTCACTGCATCTGTATCTTTGGGGTAAATCCCCAGCAGTGCAATTGCTGGGTAGTAGGGTAGCTCTATTTTTAACTCTTTGAGGAACCTCCACACAGTTTTCCAGAGTGGCTGCACCAGTTCACATTCCCAGCAACAGTGTAAGAGGGTTCCCCTTTCTCCGCATCCTCTCCAACATTTGTGGTTTCCTGCCTTGTTAATTTTCCCCATTCTCACTGGTGTGAGGTGGTATCTCATTGTGGTTTTGATTTGTATTTCCCTGATGGCAAGTGATGAGGAACATTTTCTAATGTGCTTGTTGGCCATGTCTATGTCTTCTTTGGTGAAATTTCTATTCATGTCTTCTGCCCATTTCATGATTGGATTGTTTTTGTTTTTTGGGTGTTGAGTTGAATAAGTTCTTTACAGATCTTGGATACTAGCCCTTTATCTGATATGTCATTTGCAAATACCTTCTCCCATTCTGTAGGTTGTCTTTTAGTTTTGTTGACTGTTTCTTTTGCTGTGCAGAAGCTTTTTATCTTGATTAAGTCCCAGTAGTTCATTTTTGCTTTTGTTTCCCTTGCCTTCATAGATATATCTTGCAAGAAGCTGCTGTGGCCAAGTTCAAAAAGGGTGTTGCCTGTGTTCTCCTCTAGGATTGTGATGGATTCTTGTCTCATGTTTAGATCTTTCAACCATTTTGAGTTTATCTTTGTGTCTGGTGTAAGAGAATGGTCTAGTCTCATTCTTCTGCACATGGCTGTCCAAATTCCCGGCACCATTTATTGAAGAGACTGCCCTTTTTCCAGTGGATATTCTTTCCTGCTTTGTTGAATATTAATTGACCATAGAATTGAGGGCCCATTTCTGGATTCTATATTCTGTTCCATCGATCTATGTGTCTGTTTTTGTGCCAGTACCATACTGTCTTGATGATCAAGCTTTGTAGTATAGCTTAATATCTGGCATTGTGATTGCCTCCAGCTCTGGTTTTCTTTTTCAATATTCCCCTGGCTATTCGGGGTCTTTTCTGATTCCATACAAATATTAAGATTATTTGTTCCAACTCTGTGAAGAAAGTCCATGGTATTTTGACAGTGATTGCATTGAACGTGTAAATTGCCCTAGGTAGCATAGACATTTTCACAATATTAATTCTTTAAATCCATGAGCATGGAATATTTTTTCATCTCTTTATGTGTTCCTCAATTTATTTCAGAAGTGCTCTGTAGTTTTTAGGGTATAGATCCTTTACCTCTTTGGTTAGGTTTATTCCTAGGTATCTTATGGTTTTGGGTGCAATTGTAAATGGGATTGACTCCTTAATTTCTCTTTCTTCAGTCTCATTGTTAGTGTATAGAAATGCCACTGATTTCTGGGCATTGATTTTGTATCCTGCCACATTGCCAAATTGCTGTATGAGTTCTAGCAATCTTGGGGTGGAATCTTTTGGGTTTTCTACATACAGTATCATGTCTTCTGCAACATAGTACTAGAAGTCTTAGCCTCAGCAATCAAATAACAAAAAGAAATGAGAGGCATTCAAACTGGCAAAGAAGATGTCCAA
The DNA here is from genome assembly GCF_048418805.1 of Vulpes vulpes. Classification (NCBI taxonomy): domain Eukaryota; kingdom Metazoa; phylum Chordata; class Mammalia; order Carnivora; family Canidae; genus Vulpes; species Vulpes vulpes. The sequence goes on from NC_132790.1 coordinate 55,452,409, forward strand.
CAGAAATATAACACAAACCATGCCTCTAACTAAAAATTTTCTAGTGTCCCATTAAAAAAAAGAAGTGAAGCAACAGATAAAATTAAGTTTAAAAATATGCTTCATTTTACCCCAATATTTCCAAATATTACCATATTAGTATGCAATTAATATAAAATTATTAGTGACATCTTACATTCTTCTCTTTGTTCTAAGTCTTTGAAATCTGGGGTGATTTTCCATGTGGTTAGTGGCTACTATATTGGACAGCACTGGACCCCAGCATCTAGAGAGGTGGTTGATTTCAAAGGGACCACTTTACAGTCAGATCCTAATCAACAAGAATTCTTGCATTTACTCATCATGTACTGCATATACTTTGGGGATGTAGATTGTATCCTGAAGGTAGGACTATAATTTTCTAGAAGTGAAGAAATAATGAACTTCGTAGCTGGGTAAACTTGGATTTATATTCTCATTCTGCCTCTTACTGATTCAGCTAATGTATTTAACCTCAATATTTTTAAAACTCTGCTTCTTCAAATGGACATGGATAATGTTTATTTTACATGGTGGGTTGAGAACGGGAGCTATGCCTGGCCTGGAATATGCTCAGTAAGCCATCCATTATTGTAACCTCATATTGCTAATGGAGTATGTACCCCACATGGAGAGGATATGTAGATGCTCCTTTTGTCTATTTGCTCTTTGTGTTCTCTATCTCCCCTTTCTTTTCTCTCTCTCTTTTTTCTCATTATTGCATTTTCTTATTCCACTTTCTTTACTACTGTATCTTTTCATGCACAAATTTGAAGCATTCCTGAAAGAAATATTTTGAGGCTAGTTTCCTTAAAAACAAAGATTTTCAAAAAGAAATTTAGAGGTTCACGTGTAACCTTACTTTAGAATTGAAGACATGCTTATTTGAATCCTTACTCCCTCCCTCCATCCCTCCTTTCCTTCCTTCATTTTTTCCTCCCTTCCTTCCTTCATTCCTTTTCTTTGTTTATAACTCTTCCCAATAAGCTGACACCCCTCACTCTGAAATTCTTAAGTTCTGATGTTTTGCTATTTTTGTAGGACAGAATAATTAAATCTCTATATATTAATGAAGGAAAGGTCAGCTTCACTTAATACCTTTCACCCCAACGAGCCATGTGAGCATCAGGGAAAAATAAATTAATTAATTAATTAAAAGATTAGTTCTATGTCTAATATGGTAGGAAAGATTATTATTTTTTGCTGTTTTTTTTTGTATGTCCCACATTGTCATTACCTAACAGATGGCATTATGATTGTGTAATATTATAATGAATAAAATTAATAATATAGCTGATGTCAGCCTTCTTTCCTTTACTAACACTGAAAGCATCCTAAAATATTTCCAGTTTAGTTCACAGACTTCTATTTAAGTTAGTTTATTCACCACATGACTAATTGCTCTGGGGAAGAACAACAGCCAAATCTCTGAGTGGTATGGAACCAGTAGCTGTCCTACATAAACAGAAGCCTTTATGTACATTGTCAATGTGCCTACAGTTCACAGATAATCTAAAGTAAGATGTGTTTTCTCTGTTGCACAGAGAAGTGCTCTCAATTAGAAATATAAAGTGAACCACATGTAATTTTAAATTTTCTAGTAGTCACATTAAAATGTAAATAAAGGGTGAAATTAATTTAATAATATATTTTCTTTAAACCAATAAAGAACAGCTTTTCTCAATACATTTATGGCCTATTATAACCACTAGATTGACAAAATGAAAATCCCATGCTGAATAGATTGCAGAAGACAAGCCCCATTACAGTGAACAACACTTGATAGACAACTTCTTTAACTCTGAACATGAGATGGTCAAAGTACGATTTGGCCTATGCTAATTAGGTTGGTCAGGTTCAGATAAGTGTAACATCTGGAGTTTGTGTAGGAGGGCAGAAAGTCATGCTTGGACAAGGAAAGAGCTAGCTAACGATAATATTTAAAGGTCATCCATTTACTTTTCCAATAGCCTAGTGACATTTATCCTAAGTCACATAAGAAATGTTATAAAATGTCACAGATCTATGTAGCATTGCCATATGGAGGGCTTGGATCCTAAGGCTGATCTGTACAGGACTGTGACTCTATATTGCTATTGATAATACAACTAGAGGAAACTTTCCACTAGAACAGAAGTTGTAGGTTGGTATAAACCTTTTGAAAGCTCGCCTTTATTCAATAATTTAAACTTCTGGAGAACCTATAGATTCTTACACTTATTTTTTAGTAGAATAGGAAAATAATCAATGTGGTCCATAAAAATAAGGGAGTATAGTGTGGTATAAGGTCTTATGACACAGATATAAGGCAAGGGATGACCTTGGGGGGCCGTATTATTGGTATTTAACATCTTAATATTTGACATGAATATAAAATTGAAAAATGAGTTTTCCTGTGTAATAAATTAGTTGTATTACTTAATAGATAAACTGCCTTAAGTACTACTAACTATGAAGAATGTTAAGGTAATTTAAGAACTTCAAAGTTCTTCAAAGTTGAGAAGGAAAAAAGTAACAGCAGCATTACTTTTGGAAAACAATAATATGGAACCAATAATACAAAATGTATAAAAATGTACAAAATGGCAGACCAATAAATGTAGTGGATTTTTTAAAAATTTAAATTCAATTTGCTGACATATAGTATAACACCAGTGCTCATCCCATCAGTTGGGCACTTCTCTTGTGACCAACTTTTATCCAGTTCAATCCAATTCATTTTCCTTTGCAGTATCAGTCATTTCCACAGTTTGAAAATAAGAAGTAACAATATTCATTCTTGTGGTCCATGAACGAGGGCTATCTTTCCATTGGGCTGTGTCTTCAATTTTTTTAATCAGTCTTACAGTTTTCAGCATATAGATCTATCATCTCTGGCTAAATTTATTCCTAAATATTTTATTGTCCCTGATGCTATTATGAATGAGATTTTTAAAAATTTCTTTTTCAGATACTTCATCATTAGTGTATAGAAATGTAACTGATTTTTTTATGTTGACTTTGTATCTTGCAAGTTTATTGAATTTGTTTATTAGTTCTAACCATTTTTTTTGCATGTGAAAATTGTAGAATGTTCTCTCTATATGATTGTATCAACCTCTAACAAAAGCAATTTTATTTCTTCTTTTCTGTTTTTATTTTTTTAATATTTTATTTATTTATTTATTCATGAGAGACACACACAGAGAAAGAGAGAGAGGTGCAGAGATACAGGTAGAGGGAGAAGTAGGCTCATGCAGGGAGGTGGACATGGGACTCAATCCTGGGTCTCCAGGATCATGCCCTGGGCCAAAGGCAGCACTAAACCGTTGAGCCACCCAGGCTGCCCCTTTTCCTTTCTGATTTGAATGCTTTTATTTATTTTTTTACCTGATTATTCTGGCTGTGACTTCTGATACTATGTTGAATAAGAGTGATTAAAGGAAAAAAATTAACAAAATGAGAAGGCAACCTATGGAACAGGAGAAAATATTTGCAAATCATATATCTGATAAAGAGTTAACATTTAAACTATGTAGAGAACTCATACAACTCAATAGCAAAAAAACAAAAACAAAGACAAAAACAATCCAATTGAAAGATGGGCAGAAGAACTGATGAAGCGTTTTTTTCCAAAGAACACATGCAAATGGCTGACAGGTACATGAAAAGATGCTCAACATCAATAATCATCAGGAAAAATGCAAATCAACCACAATGAGATATCTCATACATATTAGAGTAACTACCATTAAAAAAGAGATAACTGTTGACAGGAAAGTGGAGAAGAGAATCTGTGTGCACTGTTGGTGGGAATGTAAATTTGTGCAGCCATTATGGAAAACAGTATGGAAGCTCCTCAAAATTTATGATCCAGCAATTCCACTTCTGGGTATATATTGAAAAGAAATTAGGATCTTGAAGGGATATCTGCACACTATGTTCACTGCAGCATTATTCACACTAATCATGATATGAAAACAAGTTCATATCAATTATCAATACATAATTGATAAATAATAAAGAATGAAGATATGCTTTATATATAAGATGGAATAGTATTCAGCCATGAGAAAGAAGGAAGTTCTGCTAATTGTGACAACATGGATGGATCTTGAGGACATCATGCTAAGTGAAATAAGCCAGATGGAGAAAGACAAATACCATTTGATATCACTTATATATGGAATCTAAGAAACAAAACAAACAAAACAAAACCCAGACTCATAGAAGCAGACTGAATGGCGGTTGCCAGGGGCTAGGAGGTGGGGGAAGTGGGGAGATGTTGGTAAATGGATAACTTTCCATTTGTAAGATGAATAAATTCTGGAGATTGTCTATAACCTGGTGATTTTTAGTTAATAATACTGTATTATATACTTGAAAGTTGCTATGAGAATAGATCTTAAATGTACTCACTAAAAAAAGAAATGGTAATCATGTAACATGATGGAGATATTTCCTAATGTTAGAGTGGTAATCATTTTGTAACATAAATATATTAAATCAACACAGCTGCATACCTCAAACTTGCACAGTGTTATATGTCAATGATCTATCAATAAAGCTGGAAAAAAATATCTCTGGTGAAGAATCCCAATTGCTTCCAATTGGAAGCCTTAGAGTTAGAAGCCCAGAATTGTGAGTGCTGAGGACTTGTAGTGCCTACTATTCTAAGAATCGTGGCAAGTAGAGCAAATTATATAACAAACATTGGTCAGATTAAGGCCCTTTCTCTTTACCAATGGACATACTGTTTTATTTCCATTATGACTGACATAACTAATTCCTTGGGAGTGAAAATACATATTGGGAAAAGGATTACCATCAGAATTAGAGTTTGATTCTGTTTTTGATTCTGTTACTTACTGGATATAATAAACTTTAACCAAATCACCTATTTCTCTAGGTATCTTACCCTGCAGCAAGCTACTTTGTGTTTGTTTAGCAGGATTCTAAGTGAATGAACAGAACATAAAGACTGTTAACCTGCACTCAGCACTGGCACTCCATCACTTCCATTGTATTCTGTTGGCCAAACCAAGGCCCAAGACCAGCTCAGATTGAAGTGTGGGGAAATAAACCACATTGCACATAATTTTACCACATTAAAAAAAGGGGCATGGACTCAGAGGGAGGTGAAGAATCGCAGCCATTTTGCAGTTTAGCACACAAGCCATGGTAGACTCACAGGCTTTAGCACATGAGCATCTTTTCTCTCTAAACGACTCTCAGGCTTTGGGTTTCTCTTTTAAATTTTTGGGAAGTTGGGGATAGGCAGCAGATTTGTGGGACCATTAACAGGACAGACAATGGTATACTAATTTCTCTAGCTGCCCCTAAACCTTCTAGTCATGTGACCAAAAGGCAACTATTTCTTCTGTTAACTTCCTAACAGAGATATATCAAAACTGCTTTCTTCTTGGGATATATTTTCCCTTGCTGAACCAGAACAGAAAGGAAAAGAGTCAAAACTAATAATTTCTCACTACTAGGGTATCTAGGTGCCAGACTTAAGAACTGGGATCAGAGTGTTTTCAGTTTATTGGCATAGCTATACCTAAACTAAGGAGCACTGAACTCATTATTTATGCTTCATGCCTTTGGGCACCTAACTCCAAAGAAAGAGGTACCATGGCAAGTGGAAATGGAAAAGTCATGGGCTGTTGAATAAATAGGCTATGGTTCCATCTACTCCTTGCTAGTTACTCAGATTGTCATTCCAGGCAGGCTGACACCTTCTTGAGTCTCAGGCTGGCTCACATTTTAGGATGTATCAGGGGAAGATGGTAGAGCCAAAGCAGTTCATATGTCTGTACTGAAGACCTGACTCTCATAGGCTTGGCTTTTAGTGATGGTTTTATTGTAGGAGGCAGTGGCTGATGAATACCATGCTTGCTGTCTGTACTTAGACTTGCCTTATTGCCCCAGACCTATGGATGCAGAGCTAAGCTCCTGGGAGAGAAACCTCTATGTAAAATTATGAGAGTTTTTCTCACAGGCCAGCAAGACTTTGAAATTTCTGGTAATAGTACTAGTATCTCCTAAATCAGAGAGGCACACAAGGGATATGGGCTTCAGATGACAGGATAGAGCAAGACGCATGCAGGGAGTTCTGGGGGAAAGGGAGAAACAGAGGAGATACCAGTGTTTTCCTACAAGATGCAGTAGAAGAACAGATGTCTTGTCAACAGACAGCACTGAGGGCACCCAAAGGGATGCAGTAGGAATAAGGCAGCATGTATGAGACATTCTCTAGGGGCTAATTTGCAGTGCAGCTTTTGTTGGGAGGGGACTTCCTTCAAATCAGCTGGTACAACTAGTATTAAAGCCAGAGAAATATGAGTTCTGACTGAGTATGTCATACCAGGGAAATAATTACTTAGCTCCTGCCACGTGCAAAGAACCATGGTAGGACCTTGGAAGGTAACTTGGGGCTGGTCATGATACCTGCCTGAAAAGAGCTCAGAGTCTATTGGGACAAAGAGGACTAGTAGAAGCCCACTTGTAATGGTTGGCAGCAAGTGCAATGGGTGGAAAGAAGGTCAAGGTAACTCCATGTGGATGGAACAGGGTTATGCCAGCAAAGCTTCAAGGTGCCATGTGGGCATAGGGCTTGAAAGGTGAATAGGATTTCATCCAGCAGAATGAGCTCTGAGTGTGTCTGAGTGTGCATATGCATATGGATGTGTGCTTTCTCTGTTCTTACTTTTCTGTGCCTCCATCTCATCTCTAATGTTGGATTTTTCATGAGTCACAGGGTGGTTGTGAGAATAGAGTATAATAGTATATGTAAAAAATTCTTTGTAAGAGATAAAGTACTAAAAGATCATTTAATGATGATAAAAGTAGGACCATGAAAACCTTACTAGCTTTTTACCAAATCAAGTCCATGGTAATTGCTAACATTACTTAAGAGATTAATATGTACCAGGCCATATTTTGGATACTTCATATGCATTAGTTCAATTTTGTCCTTACAATATTGCTTTGATCTAAATACTGGTATTACTCATTCCTATTTTACAAATGGGGAAACTGAGGTGTAGAGAGCCTTAGGTCACATTGCTGGTAAGTGGTGGAGGTAGGATTTGTTATTTCTTTTCCCCTATCAAATTTATTTTATTTTTAAATTTTTTTCTATGCCCTCAGCATTTTAATTTTTGTTTTGTTTTTGTTTTGAGTTTTTAATTTAAATTCAATTTATTAACATGTAATTTATTACTAGTTTCAGAGGTAGAGTTCAGTGATACATCAGTCTTACATAACACCCAGTGCTCATTATATCATATGCCCTCCTTATACTGTCTATCGCCCAGTTATCTCATCTCCCCAGTCACCTCCCCTCTGGCAACCCCCAGTTTGTCTCCTATGATTAAGAGCCTCTTATGGGGACGCCTGAGTGGCTCAGTGGTTGAGCGTCTGCCTTCGGCTCAGGGCATGATCCTGGAGTCTCAGGATCGAGTCCCACATCAGGCTCCCTGCATGGAGCCTGCATCTCCCTCTGCCTGTGTCTCTCCCTCTCTCTCTATCTCTCTGTGTATGTGTCTCTCATGAATAAATAAATAAAATCTTTTTTAAAAAAAGAGTCTCTAATGGTTTATTTCCCTCTCTAATTTCATCTTGTTTTATTTTTTCCTCTCTTCCCCTAGGATCATCTGTTTTGTTTCTAAAACTCCATATGAATGAGATCATATGATAATTGCCTTTCTCTGATTGACTTATTTCGCTTAGCATAATACACTCTAGTTCCATATTTTCTAATGCTGCCTGTATTTGTTTGCTCAGCTCAGGCTGCCACAGCAAAGCACCATAGATTGAATGGCTCAAACAACAGACATCTATTTCTCATAGTTCTAGAGGCTGTGAAATCCAAGATCAAGGCACTGTCTGATTCAGTTTCAAATGAGAGCTTCCTTCCTAGTCTGCAGGTGGCCACTGACTTTCTGTGATCCCACATGGTCTCCAGTGTTTCTTTTCACAAGGACAGCAATCCTATAGGATCAGCTGGCCTCCCTGCTCCAGGACCTCCGTCAACCACAGCTAACTCCTGATAAGTCTCATTTCCAAGCATAGTCATAATGGGGTATAGGGCACCCACTATTTCTCATAGTCATAATGGGGTATAGGGCACCCACTATTTCTCCTGAAATATGAATTTCAGGAGAACAGAATTCAATCTATCAAACTGCTCAATATAAGCATTCTATTATAATTCACTGATTATTGATCATTCATTGATTATTACTTCATGCCTGGGATTCTATGTGGAATTCTATGTGCTGCAGATATTGAACTGAGCAAAACAAAGTTTCTCTTCTTGGGGAGCTAACTGCATCCTCTATCCTAATGGCAGAAACAGGCAATGAACATGTAAATATCGTGTTAGGTTGTGAGAAATGCCAAGGAGCAAAAGAAAAGCAGGTCAATAGCAGACAGGAAGAGAGTATGATTTTGGCAACCAGGGCTAGAGTAAATGTGTCTAATAATTTGATAATGAAGTATTGAAAGTTTAGCTTGTTTGGAGGAAGAACATTCCAGGCAGAGAGGCTGGATGCAGAGGCCATGAGAAGCAATGGGTTCACAGGTCATATGGCAGCCAGTGTGGATAAAAGGAATAAGCAAGGACAAGAGTGATAGGGGGATCAGAGACATGGCAGGAACAGGACCATATATGGATGGAATGTTTTTATTCTGAGTGATATGGGAAGCACTATAAACCTTGGAGGGGAGGAGTGGTATGGCCTGACATTTTTTTTTAAAGGATCATTTGAAGGAAGATAAAGGGATGCTGGGGTAGAGGGGAGAGGTTAGTTGGGAAGTTATTATAAAATCCCAAGAGAGAGATGATGGTGGTTCAGACTCAGAGTAATATTGTTGGAAGCAGGGAGAAATAGGAAGATCCTAGTCATACATATTCTGACAGCAGGATCAGATAAGGGATAAAAGAAAAAGGAAATAAGTATGGTGCTAAGGTTTTAGACTAGGACAAGCATGAAATTTAAATTTGCTGAGGTAGGACTGATGAACTAAAAGTATGATTGGAAATATAGAGAGTTAGGGCTTGGACATATTCTAATCAAAATGTTTCTTAGCTAGAGATGTGGAGATGGTGAGTAGGCAGCTAGAAATAAGGGTCTGTTGGCCAGGGGAGAAATTGGGGCTGGATATTTAAATGTGTATGTCATTTGTCTGTAGATGGCATTGAATTAAAGAGATTAAATGAAATACTTTAATTATATTACTGTATTTCCTTTAGTGATTTCATGTCTCTCTTAGTATGACTTAGTAAATGGATGTTTATTATTATTTTTTTAAAAGTGTCTGTGGCTAGAAAAGAGAAGAAACCCAAGGCCAGAGCTCTGGTTCATTCTGGTATTTAGAAATCTGGAACACAAGAAGTAGGTGGCTAATGAGACTGAGAAGGAGCAGCCAGTGAAGGAGAATGAGAATCAAGAATAATGCCGTATGGCCAAACAAAGGACTGTTTCAAGGAGAAAAATAGACTGATCAGCTATACTAAATGTTGCAGGTGAGGTGATAGAGTGATGTCTGAGAGTTGGCATATGAACCTGGCAGTGTGGAGGTCATTGGTGGCCTTGATAAGAGGGTTTTTGTGGAGATGACAAGAAGGGAGACTGCAAAAGGAAGGAAGGAAGAAGTAGCAAAACCTTAGAAGAATTTGCTATGAAAGAAAGGAGGAAATGGGTTAGTTACTGGAGAAGACTGTGAGGTCAATGGAGAGGTTTATTTATTCCTTTTTATTTTATTTGTTTAAAAGGGAGAGAAAGCGTGAGTGGGGTAGGAAAGGAGGGGCAGAGAGAGAGAGAGAGAGAGAGAGAGAGAGGGAGAGAGAGAGAGAATCCCAAAAAGACCTCATGCCCAGCACAGAACCCAATGCAGGGCTTCATCTCACGACACTGAGATCACAACCTGACCTGAAATTGTCAGATACTAAACCAGTTGAGCCACCCAGGTGCCTCTGGAGAGGTTTATTTTTAATATGGGCAATGTTAATGAGAACATTTCAATACTGAGGAGAATTATTGAATGGGACGGGGAGAGAGAGAAGAGAGAGTGCACCTATATTGTAGCAGAGAATATGGATAATTGAAAAATTGGTTCCCTGAGTAGGTACATGGGAGGGAATGGAATCTAGAACAGAAATGCAGAATTCATCTTAGACAAAATCACAAATATTTTTTCTATGTAAGAGGAGAAAGGAAGAGTATATACATATGGATGTGGGTAGATTAGAAGACATGATACTAGCAATTGGAAGTTTTTGCTTGCTTCTATTTTCTTATTGAAATAATCATTGAGGTCTTTGGCTGAGATTATGGTCATGGAAGGAGGTGTTGGAGGCTTGAGGACAAATAAGAAGTGAAATGGAATTTTAAGAAAGTGGCAGCAGAAATTGTACAGAAAATATAGTAGGCTTGCTGGGCAGCACTAATGGCCTCTAGGTTTACATGAGACCTATACTTGTGGTAAACACCGTATAATGTGTAAAGAGGTTCAATCACTATGTTGTATTCCTGAAACTAATGTAACATGGTATGTAAACTATACTTAAATACAAAAATTAAAAGAAAAAGAGGTAGAGGTCTGGGGTGAGGGAATTAGGCGAAAGTGATCAAAAGGCACAAACTCACAGTTATAAGAAAAATAAGTATCAGGGATGTAATGTACAACATAAAGAGTATAGTTATGTTATATGGCATGTTTGAAAGTTTCTAAGTGAGTGGATCCTAAAAGGTTTCATCATGAGGAAAAAATTTTAATTGAAGTGATGTTAACTAAACTTATTGTGGTAATCAGTTTGCAATTTATACATATGTCAAGTCATGCTGCACACCTTAAATTTATAGTCTTGTATGTCAACTATATCTCAATAAGCTGGAAGAAAACAACAAGTAGTCAAAGAATTAGACTCAACTAGGAAGAGTTTTTTCCTTTTTAATCATCTGAGTATAATGGAAGAAGATAGTAGCAAGGTAATGTATTTGTAAGGATATTTATAATCTCCAGTAATATTTCAGAAATAGAATGAATTGAAGCTTATGACTGTATATGACACTTATTAGAAAGATATTATTTACTGTTATTGATATTTTTGTCTAGCAGTAGGCCTGTCTAGGTGATAGGAGGTGGCCGGAAATCTTCTTTCTTTTTTTTTTTTTTTAATAACAACTTATAATAATCCACTTGTCATTCTAATGATGGATGTGGTTTAAGTTCTTTGGATCAATGTTGAGTACTTCAATGTGCCAGTTTCTGTGTTGCGCATTGAGGGTATAGATGAATACAATGTCTAGGGAGTGAAGTGGATGTGTAAACTACAGCATGGTAAATACAGTGGATGAGATCAGCATCAGTACCTTCTGGTGGAAACTGGCAGAAGATATTAGATACTCCTGAGGCAATGATTACAGAGCTGAGTGGTATAAGTAAGAGACAGCCAAGTGAGAAATGTTAGGATAGAGGAGTCGGTAAGAACATTCCCAGTCCAGGGAATGACATGAACAAGGGTCTGAAGGCTTGTAAGAATGAAGTCAGCTTGGAGAGTTCAAGGTACAGTAGTTTGATGGTTGGAATGCAGAGTGATGCAGGGTAGCCTGAAGAGTAAATTGGGCCCAGATAATGAAGAGTCTCCATATATTTAATCAAAGAATTTGGCTTATTCCAATGGCACTTGTTGGTCACTGAAGGAATTTAAGCAGGAAAATGATATGGTCAGACAGTTTGTACCCCTACTCCACATTCCCACCTGAATTTGCTGGTGATCTCAGCTACCGGAAGCACAGAGTGACTCCAATACTGGAATGATTACCAAGTTCAGCCTAGGCAAGTGGTGGCTGCAGGTTGAAATTGTAATTATGGTCTCACAAGGCGTGCCCACATGCCTCGTGCTAGATGCCCTGTGTCTTTTATGCCTCTGAAAAATCTTATTTTCCTGTATTTCTCTTGATGAGTGGAGAGATTACAGTTGAAAGAGGAAAAACTAAAACTCCATGGAGTTAATTAACTAACATTGAATTTGAAGCTCAGTCTGAAAATGTAATCCTACCCACTTTCCTCCACCTGGGCTGCCCTCTAATTGCCTTTCCTGTACTTACAATCTCCTCATTTCACTGAAGCTGAAGTCAATTCTTTGAGGTGAAGTAAGGGAATATTGCCAGATGGAGCTGAAAGGGATTGTCAGTTGAACCACACAAAATAACTTCTGGGATAAAGTTTCAGCAAGTTGAGGGCACTACATTTTTTAATATTTTTTAAGTGGGAAAGAAGAACTCTTGGCTTTATAACTCATGAGTTTACATGGAAAATGCCTTTAATGATTCCCTCCCTAGGTTTTGTAGGAGGTAGCTTCTGCCTGGCCCCTCAGCAACATCTGCTGGCATCATCCTGTATCTTACCCATGCCAAGTTCTTTATATACTGTACCTTGGAAAGGCTGTGCTTTTTTCCCATGCCCCTTCTCCTGTTGTGATGGTCTCTTCCCAGAATACCTCTCCCACTCATATGCCTGATGTATTTCACTTATTATGAAGAAACTTCCTGTGCTGCTTCTTCACTGAAGCACCACTGAGAACCCACGTGCTTGCTTCCTTCCTTCCCCAGTTCCACATAGTGTGGTAACATGCTATTTAGCAGTCTTTTTTCTAACACTGGATTGCAAACCCTGAAGGTGGGCATCATTTTTGTTTCCCTTTGTATTTCTGTCTACTGTTGTACCCTCAAACAGTATATTCATTAATGAGGAACTATATTTTGCTAGACAGAGTGCATGTTGAAATGACCCAATAGCAAAGAGCAGACAAGAGACTATATAACTATGTTGAATTATCTTCTAGAGGAGAATTCTGTGGCCATATGCCACTACTGACTCAACCACTGTGTCATGCAATTGTTGGCTCACTTAGCTAGAAATTCTGATATGCTGAGCCTCAAGCCAAGCCTATTCCGCCATTGAGTTCATTCAGCAGGTTTGAATCTTCCCTTCCTTGAAGGTAAGATTTCAGTTACTGAAAAGTTACTGGGACTTTTCAGTAACTTGATTTGTGCATAGTTGTTGGAGAGCACATAAGCACACAGTGAAAGTGAGACATGGACCTATACCTGCTTAAGACAAATGTTTCAGGGAACTTTTTTTTTTCTATTCCTTTTTTTCTTAGTGATGCTATGAGAATTTTTATAAGAATCTAGCTGGACAAAAATGTTGGGTCTCACTTATGGTCATGCTTCTGTGTGCTGCACAAGCATGTACACAAGCTCTGTAAATACCCACCCCAAGTCCCCTCGACTCATTTTGGCAGCTGTTTCCTTCTCCAGGTTCAGGAGTAACTTCTCCAGGTAGGACAGAAAACTGCTACTAATAAATGTAGCCCTGGGCCAGTGACCTTTACTGGGAATCATCTGTTTCTGTGACACAAGCCAGCGTGTGTGAAGGAGGCTGCGTATAAATGTGCTGGGGAGGATGGGGTGGAGCACACCAACCTTGGAACGCAGTTGTAACAGGATGTTTGCCCTGAGGATCTGGAGGGTTTTCAGGCCCTGATTTCCTGGACCAGGTGGAAAATGAGAAAAAGGATCAAAAGGGCAACATATCCCCTCCCCACTGCTTGCTCCAATACTGGCCAGGCCCAATGTTCCCAGCATACTCCTTGGCTTTTGCTACAAACAAGCTCTGAATCATCTGCTATTCAAGGCAGGAGAAGAAAAACAAAATGTATTCAAACAAAAATTGAAAGACTGTATTGTTGATAAAAAGCTTCACCCCTCTAAGCTCAGAGGTGGATTCAGGATTTGTTTTGCAGGGCTGGAGTAATTTGTTTGTATGTGTGTGTATGCTGTGTATTAGGTTTCTTCAAACAAACAAATAAAAAATTAGGTGTAAAATGAATATTTACTCTTAATGCAAAAATAGTTAAATACAAATTTAGCATTAAAAGTGCTGAAAAATACCACAGACACATAAGCCCAAAAGTATAATTTTTGTCATTACATGCCAATTTTTATTGATAACTTTCACTGCTATTATATATTTACTTATGAACATCTATGCAGATATATACTGAAATACTTCTGTAGATAATTCTATACAAATATACAAACGCTCTCGAATTAAGGCATAACTAATTACAAATAGATATATTAAAATTGTTGCCACATTGTATTGAGATCCATAATTATGTAATCAACTGTCATACATGGACATACAGATAAAAATATGCAGGCAGTTTGTTGGAACATTTTTTTCTCCAGGTGGTTTTGCTGTATCAGAGGCCATTTTCTGTGTCTTTTTGTCTGAGATCACCACTTTGTCCCATGTAGGGACATGCTCTGATCCAGTTCAGTGCATTGGGACACATAAAGCATGCAACTTGACAGAGTGCTATATCCTTCATTTGTTATACTGCTGCAGGGTTGTACCTTACAAACTCGGGGATTTGGTTTGATACATTCTTTTTTAAAGATTTTATTTATTTCTTCATGAGAGACAGAGAGAAAGAGAGGCAGAGACACAGGCAGAAGGAGAAGCAGGCTCCATGCAGGGAGCCCAATGTGGGACTCGATCCCGGCTGCAGGCGGCGCTAAACTGCTGAGCCACCTGGGCTGCCCTGTTTTGATACATTCTATTTTGCATGATTCCCATCAATAAAAAAGTGCATTTATAATTGTTTAAGGTACTTTGTCAAGTATTTCCTGACAAGAGAAGTATTTTCATTTTGCCTTGGGATTAATTATAAATGAAGTCATTTGCTTACAAATTTACATGTTTGTTGATTGGAAGAAGTTCTCACAGGCTAGCTCCTGACTCCACATATTTTAAACCTATTTTTCCTCCATTGCCTACATTCTTTGGATACCAAGAGTTTTGGGTCATGTTTGTATTATGATTTCACCTCAAGTCCTGTCATGATGCCAGGTGAGTTAGTGCAGTAAGATTATTCCTGGAAGTTATCCCCACCTTCCTACAGCAATAACTTAACTTTCATGAGAAAGACTGTGATCCACATAAATATGTTCCGCTCAACCCAAACAAAATATATGCCCTTCCTTAGCTGATCTAAAAATGCAGATGGCCGTTCCAATGTTGTTCTATAAGAAAGAGCAAAGACAGAAGCTTTAAGCAGTTGTGGCTTAAACTTCTTACTTTTACAAATTTTGCAAAACCATAAGGTCTTGTGAACACATTGCTATAGCTCCTCCTAGGGTTTGGGAAGAGTCCTGTGCAAGTGGCTGTTTCTCAAGTTTAAATTTCATTATTGTTATTACAGACATCTAGGTTTGAGCTAGAAGTCCATGGATTATTGAATTGCTGATTACAGCTTTGGGAGAGTTTTTCATTCATTCATTCATTCATTCATTCAGACATTTTGTTCACTTATTTTTTATTCATTTGATTATCTGGCACTTGTATAGTGTAGTAGTATCTACTAGTGTTCAGTATGTGATAGGACAGGCAGACAAATAGACAAAAGTCTACATCCAGTTCCTATTATTGTGGTTGCTTTGTAGGAAATAAAGGAAATTATTTGTTGCCTCCTCTCTGGTTTGACTGCTGTTTCTAAGGCAGCCACAGGTGCAGGATCTCTTCCTGCTCTCCTTGCCGATTTTATCTGTGAGGTTCAGAAAGCTTGTGCTTAACCTTTTCCCCTGCTGGTGACTCCTGTTTGATCAGCCATCTCACTCCTCCAGCACCACGGGAATCAGAAACTCTGATACACTGGGCAGACACAGATACTTAGAAAGCGAAGCAGAAACTTGTGATATTTTAAGGATTTCCAAGCAGACTTCTTAATCGCAAGTGGTGCTTCTGTCTTGCCATTCCATGTCATGGGTGCCTGGGACTTCCCATGAGGGACTCATTCTATTCTCAAAGGCCTATCATCTCACATATGAAAGTTTTTCTTTTTCTCCTATGACCTTGGACCAGTTACTCATCTCAATGAACTTCAGGCTCTGCATCTATAAAATCGGGTATAAAGAGGGAAAATGATAGAGTATTTGTGGTGTGCTTGGTAAATAGGAAGCTGTGAATGAAGTAATTTATTCCATTAGGACCTAAATATCCAGGACAGGAACATTCTGAAACACAGTGCAGAGCAGGCTTCCTCTTCACAGTGAGGACATAGAGACTGTATGTTGAAACCCCAGACTGGCTGGATTTTTAGTTTTGACAAATCTTTTAGTGAATCTGTTCATTTAAAAATATATTGCTGGAAATTAAAATTTATCTGAAGGAAAGAAAAATAGAAAAATTGATAAAATTCTTTAGTCCATGTTCTTGTTTCTGGCACCAATCCAGGCACATAAGATTGTCCCTGTATCAGAAATACAGAAGGAACGTACATGTATTTTCCATTTTATATTTTTATTGTATACCAAATCACCCATAATGTTGCTATTAGGGAAAATTGTATGATATTTGTGGTCCATATTGCACCAAAGGGAGGGATATTAATTTTCATTTGGGCTGGATCTGAAAACTGCAATGCACACACTGAGTGACATCTCATTTTTCCTGATAATGATGTTGATACGTCTCTGGAATACCCATATGCTGAGCATTTGCTGTTTTGAACTTGTTCTTCATTAATTATGGTTGTGCAGAAGCTGCCAAAAATTAAGTTCTATGGAGGATTTAAATTTGAGCTCTGAAACGGGTGAATTTTACACATAAATAAAGAAACAGACTCAAAGTGGTGAAGTTTGCACAGCAAAAAAGTAGCAGAGCTGGCAAATTAACCCTACTGGTCTGATCCTAAAGTTTGCTTGCTGTCCCCATGACCCCGCATGGCTTCCTATCCCTGAGGAACTGATGAGTAGAGACAGTTCCCTGGTATCTGCACAGAGAAAAACACAGATAGGAATTTTGCAAATTGTTGCTTCATAACCAAAAGTGTGATTTTTGCTCTTCCAGTTTCATCTGGGAGAATAGAAGGGATTTGTTTTCTAAATGAATTGATCCCTGCATCTGAATTTCTGATATCCAAGATTATGGGCCTTAGTTTGTCTAACATTTGGGGAAATGAAAAAAGGGAAGGATTTAAGTGAAGGCTATGCAACAGAGATCACATTACCTTTCTTTTTAAGGAGATTGCACTTAAAAAACGAATTTATTTATTTATTTGAGAGAGAGAGAGAGAGGGAGAGAGAGAGAGAGAGAATGAGCAGGGGTGAGGGGTGGAGGGAGAGGGAGAAGCAGACTCCTCACCAAGCAGGGATCCTGAAGCAGGGAGCCTGATGCTGGACTTGATCCCAGAATCCTAGGATCATGACCTGAGCTGAAGGTAGATGCTTAACTGAGTGAGCCATCCAGATGCCCAAGGATCCTGCACTTTTAGGTGTCATTTTCATATATATGATTTCAGTGATTGGCAAACATTTTTCATAAAGGGCCACATAGTAAGTCTTTTGTAGCAGTATCCTTTTCACAGAGCTCTGATGTGATGAAAATCTGTTGAAATACATTAAGCACTAAAATATGTATTTGCCTCTTCCCCCACCTCTTCCTCTTTTTTTCCCCTTCATTTTCTCTTCTTATAGTGGTTAAGAACATTGGTTTTAGAATTAAAAGCCTGATTTCAGGTGGTTGACATTGGGCCAATTACTTAATCTAAGTCCCAGTGTTTGATCTGAAAAATGGAAATTTTACTAGTAGCTTACTCACAAAATTCTTAGGAAAGTAAAATATGTTAGTGCATGAATAGCATTTATGCCCATGCTTGGTGCTTAGCAGGTCCTCAGCAAATAGATCCAGCTACCCATTCCTCTTCTTTTTCCCCTCCTTTCTCTTCCCACTTCTCCTCATCTTCTTTATTACGTAAACAGTTCTTCAAGTGCCATTTCTTGGTTTTATTTTTTCCCAACACCTGAGGAAACCTTTGCATCCTCAGGGGTTAGTTTGTACCCTAGTCATTCTTTCCCAAGATGTGAATTTTCTCAGCAATCTCTGACATAATGCTCATGACCCATCTGTGCATAATGTCCCATGGCTAAGTGCTCATGCAAAGGTAGAAGCCCCTTAAGGCTACATCTCTTAGGGTCTTGACACATACTCTGGATGAAGCCTTTCCTAGATGTTATTGCTAAAACATCTCTTAATTCATGAACCAGACATTCATCATGATTCCTTACTGAATCTGAATCAGTTTAATTCAAAAAGTTCCTGAATCAGTAAGGTTACACACATACACAAACACACACACACACACACACACACGTGTGTGTGCACGCGCACACACACACACACACACACACACATGATTACTCTGTCCCTGCAAGAATGAGAATGGAATTCCTTAAGAATCTTTTTCTTTTTCTCTTAAAGAGCATTGGTGGTGGTGGTATTAGTGATACAGTGAACATGTATGAAATGACAGGCCGAGAAAAAATTCAGTGAGGGACTCTAATTCTTGATAAGGCTGTCTGTAAAAGCTTCACAGAAGCTTCTCCTTCTCAGGGGGAAGACCTCAAGTTATTGTCCAACCATACTCCTTTCAGGACCAGCCATGTCTCATTTCCATCAGTGACACATGAAGACAGAAGGGCAAGCAGACGGGAATGTGGGAATGTTCACACACAAATAAGGGCACTGGGGAGGTTGGCAAGCTCATCATTCCCTCCTGCAGATCCTGCTTCTGTCTTTAACATGTCAATTGGATCAAGCTTGAGTCTTTCTTTGATCCTCCTGACATCCTGTTTACTATTGTTTATTTAGCTTATGATTCTTCTGTCTCCAAGGTAAATCTACATACTGCATGATCAATAAGCTATGGGGGCCTTAATTAAAATTGCAGGAAAAAATTGATACTGGAAACAAAATTCCTCCAGTATCTGTAAGAAAAGGAAATGCTATTTCTCATGGAGGTTTTTTCACTGTCTCACACTGTCACTTTTGAAATTTGTTGAAACATTGGGGATCCTACAGTAGATTTCTGAGACGTAGCTTAGATATATGGGTAGATATGTGAAGAAAAATGAGGCCCTTTGATAAGACTTTTGAATATTTAAGTGTCTCTCTAGAGACTCAATATATAGTGTAGTTGGTGAGTGTTAATAAAAAGTCTGAATGCTTATTTTAACTGCAAAAGAAACCACAAATCTGGATTTTAGGTCCTGTCTCAGGTACAGAGAGAGAGAGAGAATTGCTGAGGCATTTGCAAACAGTATATAGGGTTTTGATTTCACTAATTTAACTACCTCTGGTAGTTTTTAAATAAGTCCCTTGAAAGAGGAGAGTGCTTCATCCTCTGCCCAGGTAATGGGAGCTGTCCCCAATCATGGTACTGAAATAGCTACAAAGAGTAGCATTGAGCCATGAAGCTCCTCAGGCTCCTTGCTAATGATCAAAGATGTGAGGTCAACTAGGGAAGCCATAAGAGTTACTGACAGAAATTGCAGTTAGCAGTTGTCATTATCGAGTATAGTGGACTTAAATTTTTTTCTACCATTCAATGGCTTTGTAACTAGCAAATTATTCCATTTTTGTGAACCATTATTTGCCCATGATTAAATTTGGTTAATATGAGTATTAAATGGGATTTGTATGTGAGAATTGCTAGCACAGTATTTGCAATATTTTGCATGTTCATCAGATGCTATTCCATCCCCAGACCTTTGTCTATCTGAACCTAATATTCCTGGGAGCTATTGCTCTTCTAATGCTGATGGGGAATCAACCTCATTGGGGTGCCTTCTTGATCAAAGAAGAATATCTAGCTCTTTCTGATATTTTCACACACCTGTGGTATTCAGCATGATTTCAGGGGAAATTACTGTTGATGGATGCCCTTTCTTTTAAAAAGTTTTTATTTATTTATTCCTGAAAGACACAGAAAGAGAGGCAGAGACATAGACAGGAGAAGCAGGCTCCCTGTAGAGAGCCTTATGTGGGACTCCATGCCAGGACCTTGGGGTCATGACCTGCGTCAAAGGTAGACGCCCAATGACTGAGGCTCCCAGGTGCCCCAATGCATGCCCTTTCAATATAATCGACAAAGTAGGAAGAAAATAACAGTTTTATTCCCATAAACTGGATGGAATTAGTATCCTAGAATCCAAAAATGGGGAGATGGAGGTATCAGAAAGAATATGATAAAAAACAAATGACACACAAAAGAGTAGAAATTTATGTAACTGAAAGTTCAGGTTTTATGTGCCTTGAAGTAATTTTATTTTCTTTAGGTTTAGTTAAATATTTAAGTTTTCCAATCAGATGGTTAGAGAAAAGAGAATGTGAAAAATTTATTATAGGGTACATTTTAAACCAATTTTTTCTGCTGAGTCCTTGGGGTTATGTAGGATCACATTGAAACACTTTTACCTGTGTTCCCTGCTGCATTGCATGGTCATTCCAGAAAGGTAAAAATACAAATGTTTGTGAAAGAATGCACAATTTCTTAGTGTGAGTTTCAAATTTGGAAAGAGAGAAGTGTCAAGCTCTGGGTGAGGTTACTTAAGGGGTAAATGTTTCTTATAGAATATAAAGGCACTTAATCATACATACAAATATAAACCCCATTTCCTACACCTTGCACAACTCTGCTGTATTATTTTGCCCTCTGAAATTAGGAGAAATCCTTCATAAAGTAAGCCTTAGTTTTAAAGTAAACCCACATCTATGGCCAAAATAAAGTTGCAGTTTGAGGTGACACCCACCTTCTAATTTCCATTTCATCTTTGGCAAAAATAATACTTATTTCTGGTGACATTCAAATAAAGAATGTTCAAGGGATATACAGTAATTTGATGTATGTTGTAGTTATGGATAGATGCTGAATGTTTCTCTGATGTGTGTGTGAAAGTGTGAATGTTTGAGTGTATAGGAGTGTGTCTGTGTGTATGTGAGGGTGTGTGGGTGTATGTGAGTGTGAATATATATATATATATATCATGAAATGATCACCAAACTAAAAAGCTTCCTAGGGCTTTAGTATAGCTACTTATTAGCTATATGACTTTGGGCAAGTCCTTTAATCTTTCTGACTTTCAGACTCTTTATGTATACATTTGTGATATTAAGACTCTGTTTATCTTGCAGGTTAATGGAAAGATGAAAAAATGGCTACATAAGAAAATTCCTTAAAGACTATAATTACCATACTAAATTAAAATATTTTAATAACAGATGCATTTGCACACATCAAGAATGGAAAAACACATACATCTTTGAACAATATACCTGACATGTTCCTTAGACTTTGAAACTAAGGTATAGCATTTCATTGACAGTTTCCAATCTCCTAGTCTGGCTTTATAACAAAATCAAGGGATACTTTTAGCTATAGCTACTGGCAGAACCAAGGGTAGTGTCATTCAGAAAACACACATATATCCGGAGTACTTTCATCCTCATGCATCTCCAAAGTCTTCCCCAGACCTACCTGGTATTGTTCCATTCTGTACGTGGGGCATCTAGGGTTGAGTAAAGCCCCCAGGTACATTCAGAGTACAACCACTTTGAAGAAGAACAGGTGAGTGGTCACACAGACAATGCATTGTATCTTGCTCCCTTTGAATTTGTTCATTGGTTTGGTCCATCTGGTCTTGGCTCACAAGGGTTACCGGTTAATGAAGCTTTAAATAAACATAACCCAGGGGGAAATAAATGAATCACATACCAGAAGAAAGCACTGAAGTATAATCTTATTTGCTGACCTCCAAAGTAAAATGAAAAAATACTGTTTCTTTCTGTTAAGGAAAAATATGATTACCAGTTAATTAGAATAGAAGATAATATAATACATTTAGACAGAGGAACTTGCCTCCAACTCTGATCCTTTTGGGTCATAAAAAGTCATTTATACATTCTGGAACCTCAGTCTCCTCATCTATAAGTAGGGATATAAAATCCTGCCACATAATAGAAACTCAACACTTTTTTTGTGCTTAGATGGTAGACTTCATGGGTGGGTGATAAATTAGAGATATCTTCACTCTCTGTTTCACAACTCTAAAAAGAGGGTATAGGTATGGGAATGTCTAAGTTTCTACCCAGCTTTAGCTTTAGTATGGGATTGTGCTAGACCTTGAGGTTACCAAGTCCCATACCCTCACTTGACAGATGAGAAACATATTGTAATTCTGTAAAATACATCCTCTGATTACTTATTACATCTTTGTCTCTTTAATACAGGTCTCGCAAATGGAGGATTGTGTGGTTAATGAGAAGTAGAAGACTTTACTAAGATCCAGCGAATATGGCCTGTATTTTTTGGGAAACAGTTATGGGCAGCTCCTGTTGGCTCATGTGAATTGTTTGAATACTCAGTGTGTTCGTTCTGTGTAGTGCCACAGGAGGAGGTTTACAGGGCTTAGGCCCCACTGACTGAAAGGAAGCATAGCTGGATTGGGAATTGATTTGAAAGTAATGAAACTTCTGTCTCATCAGGCATTTTCAAGTTTGCAGAGTCAATAGGTGATGGGGCTTTAATTAAAAATAAAAGGATAAATTGAAGCTCGGCTACAGCATCTGAAAGGAAAGATGAACTTTGGGATCAGGAGAAATATTGTCAGAATCCCAGGACAGAAAAAGCTGTTGAATTCTATTGAATTCAGGAAATTTAAACATATAACCTATGAACCTATAAAACAACTGAGAGGAAGCTTATGTGCATGCTTACATACCACCATCCAATTATATCTGGAAGAGATCACATTTTTATAGTATGGCCCAGTATGGTGAGACAATGAATGGGGATGAAGGTGGGGTCCACAGGTTCTCATCACTGGTAGCTTGATAACAAGTGTGGCATGTGTATGCTACTGCAGGCCCTAAGATTAGGCATGCTACTGCAGGCCCTAAGATTACTGCCACTGGAGATGGCTTAATGCAGGTCTGGAGTGAGCCCCATTTTTTACCGGGGCAACTTGGTATGCCCAGGTCCCTGGATCTGTTCAGAAAAATAGAGAACAAACTTCTCCTGTGTTTATATCCTTACATTCATTGATTTATTTTACAAGCATTTACTTGGCACCAGTACTGGGACATTTGGTATTCTGGAAATACTGGAGAGCTACAAGGTGATTTAACCAGGGTCTCTTCCCTTTAGGGGCTATATTATAGTGGGGCAGAATGACAGTAATGACCAACTATGATACAAGATGATGACAGGAAATGACCAATTGTGATGCAAGATGGAAGGAAATAAGCAATATGCCTAGAAATAGAGAGAAGGGTTATGGAGAAATAAATGATATCTTTTGAGCATATCCTTTACTCTTATGTCTTAAACCATGTCAGATATATTATTTATGTATTTTACAGTTATGAACAATTCTGAAAGGGGGATAAAATGTTCCTTATTTTACTGTTGAGTTAATCAAGGCTCAGGAGTTTAAGGAGGTTGCTCAAGGTCATAAAGGAAACTTTAAAGCTGGATGGTAAGCTTTAAAAGTTACATATCCATGGGTTCCCATAGCAGCCATTCTCCAGTGACCAAATGGAAGCAATGGCTGCTTTGATAGTTGATTTCAGTAAGGTGAGTTAAGCAAAGGGTTTATGCTTTCAGTTACAGTAAGCTAGTAGCCCTTAGTACCTGGATTTGAATCCCAAACTCTTTGAGACCCTAACTATATACATCTCCCAAACTTTTTCTATACTCAAGATCCTAGAGGTACTGTGCCATAGAAGGAGGTGTGGCTAGTGAGAGATGATTGATTTTTCTGGTTTCAGATCCCTTGTCCTCCCTATTTTTAGCCTGCCATTTCTATTTGTCAGTTAGATTGACTGAGATGTGTGTGATGATAGATGCTGAGAACCAGGTAACTCTTAGTTTCTGAGGTGATTTGGTTTCAGTGTTTGCTTTACCTAGCAGTCATCTTCACAGTCTTTGGGATCTACACTGAGATTCTTCCCTTAGTCTCTGCCTGGTCCAAATATTGAATATGCACAAGGGAAAATCTTTACCTTCTGTCTTCATAGTACTTTAGAAGTATATGGCCACTTCTCTATTCATATCATGTCCTAGCCAACGCCTCTGTCTGGTTAAAGACATAGATTTGTTTTCCAATTTATCCATAGATTGAGTTTCTAGTTTTTGGTTCTCTGGACAATAATAATTGTTTTAAATGCCATTTTTCACAATTTAAATAATCAGTTTAAAACATTCAAGAAAACAATGTTTATTTCCCAGAATGTGTTTTCAAACTTATGAGAAGGGGTACAGAGGGAGGGCTAGGGAAAGGGGTGGGAGTGACGACTTTATTCATTTTTCTACAGTGGGATCTGGAGTTTCATTCTGCCTTAAAGCTTCTTGATATGAACATTCAGGTCTTATTTCATATTTTCTCTGCATTCAGAAAAATCATTCATTAACAGTCTATTAATACTTGCTTACTAAGGTGTTATGTAGTCCCAACCTTTCCTACACCCTGAACTCTGCAGTTGTGTATCCATACAGTTGCTCAGCATCTCCAGCTGGATGTCTAAGAATATCCTGAAGTTAACATATGGAACAGAACTCTGGATTCCCTCTCCCGGGTACTCCTGCTTTAGCAAGAGACATCTTCAGTTACCTACTTGCTAAGGTAAAAAAAATTTCAGGGGTCATCAGCTTCTTTTTTTTCTTACATCCCACATCCAATCTATCAGAAAATTGTGTCAACATTACCTTTAAAATATATCCCTGGTCCTACCCCTTTCACCCTGTTCAGCACATTCCATCTTAATCAAAACTCCATCACCTCTTACCAGCATTATTACTATAGCCTGCTAAAATTGCACTGCTTTCTTCCGTGTCACACTAAAATTCACTGCTAAAAAGATCTCTATACTCTCCATTGTTATTAAGTAAAGACTAAACATCTTTTAGAGAGACCTACCTGATTTGGCTCCTGAGTTCTTCTGACCTTCTTGTTCTTCCACATTTTACTTATTATGCTTTTAGCCCTCTTGGCTTTCTTTCTGAACTTCTAATGCATTGATCTTGACGTTAGGTTTTTGCATACCCTGTTCTTTCTGCATGGAAACCTCCTCCACCATTTACAATGGTTACCACTTAGTCTCTGTTCTAAACTGCTTTGTCTGAAAGTTCTTCTTCAGCCATCCAAACTAGAGTGTCACCTTCCCACCCTCATCCTGCTCCTGTTTTCCTACAACCTGAAATTATCTTGTTTAAATATTTGTTTACATGTTTATTTTTTATTTCCTCTGTTAGAAGGTAAATGTCTTGAGGGAAGAGATAATCTCACACTTGGTAAATGCAGAATTCCCAAACCTAGGAGCAAATAGTACATAGTTAGTAGTAAAAAAATATTCTCTGGATAAGCTGGTATGAATTATATTTATTATATCATTTAAATATAACAATAATTACTTTGATTAAACACCTTGAATATGCCAGGCACTGTGCTAGCATCTTCATGTGAGCATTCCATTTAATCTTCAAGTAATATACAAGATAGTTTTTATTATTTACAGTTTATTGATTAGGGTTATAATGTTAAGAGAGAGTTTGTCTAACTTGTGCAAAGGTGTATCAGCTCACACAGAGGATGAAAAGCCCACTGTTTCAATTCAAGGGCAGTGAACTCTTCCTCAGCAATCCTCATCAGTGTACCAGTGATTCAGAGGGACCCATTTGTGGTGTGTGTAAGAATGGGAAAAGACAGTGAAATTCAGGGCACCTGACACTTATGAGGTGAGATTTGGTTTAGGATTTGAAGGGACAATAGATTGTGAATAGGAAATAATCATCAAAGAAATAGGGAAATATGACCTATGTTTAAGAGAAAATGGTAGTCTATAGAAACTGACCCAGAAGTGAGCCAGGTGTTTGAATTAGTAGATGAAGACTTTTAAAATAATAATCATAGATATTTTAGATAATCTCCAGCAAAAGAAGAAAACAATAGGTGATACAATTGGGGATTTTAGAAAATATATGAAAATGTTGAAGTTTACAAAACAGAAAATTCAGCATTGAAGAATACCACATCATATATATATATATATATATATATATATATATATATATATATGAGACAGGATTACTAGAACCATGGGCATAACAGAAGAAAAGATCATTTGAAAGATAATTTGAAAGAAATTGAAAACATATGAAAAGAAATAATGCAGGTTGAAAACACAGAAAGAGAACTGGTAGAGAAAAAACTCCCAGAGATTTTGTGACCTGGTAGAATCAAGTGGTTTACTACATGGGTTTTTAAGGAGAAGGGAGAGTTGGATGGGGCAGAAAAATATTTGATAACATATTGGCCAAAATTTATCTAAATTTGATGACCACCAAAGAGCAAGCTGTAAGTCCAGGATGTTCAGCAAACCCCAAGTGAGCTAGTATCAAGCACAATCACACGTGGGCCCATAATATTCAAAATGTTGAAAATGAAAAATAAAGGAGGAAATTCATAAAAAGAAATAATAAAAGATCAGAAGGGAAAATTCTAAGAGGTACAGGTTGTATTCATTTTCTTTTACTTTGTAACATATTACCGCAAATATAGTCCTGGAACAATACTCATTTACTAGCTCCTGATTCTGTAGATCAAAACTACATGGTGCTACATGGCACAGTTCTTTTCTCAGGCTGAAATTAAGGTGCTAGCTAGCTGCACTTTAATCTGGAGCTTGGAAGTCCTCTCCCAATCTCGTTCTTGTTATTGCAGAACTTATTTTCTTGTGGTTGTAGGAATTTCAGCAGCTGCCACTCAGCAGAGGGATGCTCTTGGCTTCCAGAGGCTGCCTGCACTCCTCATTATTAAGCCCCTTCCATCTTCAAGTAAGCAATGGGGTGCTGAATCATTCTGAGGCTTCAGATATCTCTGACTCCCCCTCTGCTACTAGCTTCGAAACATCTCTGCCTCGAATAGGCTCACCTGGTAGGGTTGAAGCCACCTAATATTTTTAAGATCAACTGATTTTTTACTTCAATATTTCATGTACAAAATCCTGTCACAGCCATGCCTAGATTAATATTTGGTAGAATAACCTGGGATTGGAAATCTCAGGTTGGGGGAGATCTTTAGATTTCTATTTACCGTAGAGTACTTCTCATCAGAAATAATGTCAGTCAGAAGTCAATGGAACAACATAGTGCAGCTGTGTTTCTAAGAGCCAAAAATTAGAAACAACTCAACTAGAGAAAGGACAAGCAAATAAGGTATTTCTATTCTCTCTGGTTTGATTCAACAATAAAAATAAATATTGCAAAAGGTCTAGGGTAGGACCAGAGGAAGTTCAGATGTAGAATGAATAAGTTCATTGAGTAACAGGATGACAAGGAACTGAATTTATCTCTAAGAAATTAATGGTTCAGCAGAATTGTGACATGAGCAAATAGTGAAACTAATGCCTAAAATTATCAAGGAATGGACTATTTGGCATGGGAGTCTGTAGGTAACTATAACAAAGAAGAGTAATTGGTTATAGTATGAGGACATGAGAATCTCCTTCCTTTGCTGAATATAGATTTAAACCCTGGTCTCTAGACTTTGTTGTCTCACAGACAACTCTATTTGGAATGCCTTATGATATGTGAATCTACAACTAAAGTTGTTTGTCAGCTTCATATGTCTGTCAACCTCATATGTCTTCCTGGAAAAAAAAAAAGTAATTGCAACAAAATCTCCAATTTTGAAAGATGGAGAAATAAGATCAGTGAGAAGTGGTGTGTAGCAAACATGTCATGTTGGCTGGAATATTAAGGACTCATTGCTTTGGTTATGGAATGAGATACTTGGTTTTCCTTTTCTTGCTCCCACTTCTGTTCTCTTGGAGATCTTCCTCATCCATTTCTTTCTATCACCACACTTGGGAGGGGAACTAGGAGGGATTTGCAGATGGTACTTTGAAGGTTCTGGTGTCTAGGGATTCCTTCAGATTTTGAGTAATACAAACTGGAAAGGACATGAAAAACTCTTAAAAACTTGATGGAAAAAATTTAAAAAAACTTGGTGAAATTTCCATTCAGTTCTATTAGCTTAACTTAAAGAGCTGGTAACCAAAGACAGAGATCCCATGTACCTATCATGTTTGAGTCCATAACAAGGCTATGCTCTGCTACTCCCTTAGCCTTCAACCCAATAGTCAGTATCTTGGCCTTTATCTTAACAAAATTCAAAACAAAAGGATGGGTTGCACTGTTAATTTTCCTCTGCTATCAGGCTGCGGTAGTTACCTGTTCTTTACAGAGGGGATATAATTTCCTTTTCTCAGACGATGTCTACATATAGGATGCACATGGGAGACCTCTGGATATTTGACTTCTAAGGTTTAATATATTCTTTTGTTTTTATCTCCTTGTCTTTGCAGTAAGCAACCCTAGGCTCAGGCAGAGAATTAATCTTTTCAAATTTTATTTCAAAGTACTACAATCATAACCAACTTGAATTGAAATCACCTAGCCTAAATTTTTTTCATAGAAAAGTAGTATCACCCACCTTTAAAAACCTCTTATTCTTTCAGATAGGACAGTTTCAACACAAACCCTCATGACATGGAACCTTATCAAAGTCTTCAAGAAGTAGCCATTGCATTTCAATGTTATAAATTTTTTTTTTTTTTTTTGACCAGGCTCTCTAAGACATTGGGGAAGGTACTAAAGCCTGAGCTGTGAGACTTGCCAGCTATTCACCAAGCTCTCTCAAGGGTGGTGACTTCTCAGACTAGATTTTTGTTCTCTCACTGCTCTCATACCTTCTGGGACTTGGACTCATTCATCTCATGGTAGTGAGTTTTGACCCCAGTTTAGAAATTCAAGGGCAGCCCCGGTGGCCCAGTGGTTTAGCGTCGCCTTCAGCCCAGAGTGTGATCCTGGAGTCCCGGGATCGAGTCCCACGTCAGGCTCCTTGCATGGATCCTGCTTCTCCCTCTGCCTGTGTCTCTCCCCCACTCCTTCTCTGTCTGTCATGAATAAATAAATTTAAAAAACCTTAAGAAAAAAAAAGAAGTTCAAGACCTGCAATTCCATAATAGGCTTCTCTGCAACTGAAAGCCTGTCAGGATCCCACCAGTTTTGAGGATCACTTTTGCTCTTCACCACTTGCCTACCTGGACACCAACATCAGGCAGAGATGATCTCTCCTCTTCCACAGGCACAAGTCTTAGCATGACCTCCAGACACTGCTTCTTCTTCCTACAGATCATTGTCTCCATTTGAATTTTCCTTCTCCTCAAGTCACATCCAGGTCCTCACTCTGACAAGGCTGCAGTCCCCTGCTCAATTTCCTCTCTGGCTCCCACAGAGGTTTCCCATATACCTTTTCCTCTAGCTCTCCCCTTTGGTTCATCCTGAACCTGCCTTCCACAGCCAAGGTCATTTTCCTAAAGTAATGTTATAAATCCTCTCTGTAAAGGGGTTCCTCAGCATCCAATCTGGCCTGCCTCCATCTTTCTCTGTGTGCTAGGTACCCATACATGAGGTCCAATTTTATCCCCTACAATTCTGGTTTTCATGGGATGGTTTCCTCTTTCCCTCTGTAACCTCTGAAACCTGTGTTTTGTATTTTCTTATGCTGCTTCATCTCATGATCCTGCTCTCTTCCTGCCCAAATTTCACTTATCCAGAACCTTAAAAAAGGTTTTTGTTCTTCAGGGTATGTTAGAGGCCTTTCTTTTCTAGGGTTATTCTCTTTTAACCTCAGATTACTTTCCTTTTCCACATCTTATTTCAACAATAAAGAATATTATTTCAAGTAGAATTGGATTAAAAACTGGTATTTAAAAAAAACCTATGTGGACCCAAGACTTACAGTTCTGTTTGTGTTTCTCTCTCCGTACCACACGAAACAGAGCTAAATCTTTAAACTATTTCTATAAATAATATTCAGAACCAGTTAAATCTGATCCCTATTTTTTGAATGTTATCAAATATGCTCTAATCTCATGCCCCAATATCTATGTGTCTTCTTTCTCTAGGTATCTCCCCAATTAAAAAAATCCAACTAAACACTTGGTTGAGAAAATGAAATTATAGAATAAATTTGGACTGGGAAATTTGGCTGTGTTGTTACTTAAAATATCTCATAAGACCCAGATTACTCACAGATAGAAACAGGGCCTTTTCTTTGCCTCAAACACAGAGAATGCACACTGACAGTCCTTCAATTACTTCTTGCTTATTTCTGTTTTATATATCTCAGCAGAATTCCAAAAGTCACACTCGAGAAGAAACCTCCAGAGTGGAATTTTATTTTAGCAAACCCGCAGGAAGAACTTACTGGTTTCAAATCAATACAGTAGTAAAATACCAGCAGGAAGTGTATAAGTGGTATATTTAGAAGCCTTATTGGAAGCTGGATAATGAGATCCTGAACTTAAACCTGCCCCTTGGTTTCACTAGGAAAGCAACATGTCAGCCTTGCTTGTAATTAGGTCTAATTGTTTCCTTGCAAAAAATAATCAGAGTAATTTAACCAGTGATCTGTTTTTGTTTTTGATAATTCAATCTTCTGCTGTTCTCATACAGTGAGGTCTGGCATGGGTAGGACTATAAAGTTGAAGCTTTTAATGTTTTGAAGCTTCTAACTCTGAATTTTTAGGGATCTTGTTCTTTTTTGCTCTTTTAGTTACATAACTACAGTTGCACTGCAATTACTGGCAATGGAAGCACTAAGAGGTTGCAGGAAGCTTTTCTTCTTCAGGAAAAAAAAAATTCTGTCTGGCTTATGGCTTAGTGGTTCAGCTGAGATGAGTGAGGCTAGCAGAGTCCAACCAATCATTCCTTGACTGGGTGAACTCAACCCAGCCAAGCAGTGAAGGATAATAGTAATGAGGAAGTGGCAGAGTGTTCTAGGAATGTACTGCTTGTAAAACAAAGCCAATTAACACTTTTGAAATTGCCATATATTTATGTAGGAACTAATGCCTCGAAACTGCAGGTTACAGGAACAGATTCCAGGACTGAGAGCCAGGAGAGCTTGATTTCTATCTGACCTCTGACCCTGCCTAGTTGTGTGATCTTAAGTAAATTTCCTCATCTCTCTGAGCCTCATTTCTCACTTTTAATGAGGGGATACATAATTTGTAATGGAATTAAATAGTTTGCTGACTGTGCAGTGAGATTTGCAAATGTATGTTAGCATTATTAATCGGTGAACTCTTCAACCCAGCGCCCTGCCTTAGTGGACTTCTGCTAGGGCAGACACAATAAAGGAGCTTTCTTTTGCGGTGACTCAGTTCATGTTATATGGATTTAGGAATATTGTCAAATCCTGCCCCTGGAAACATAGCTCCAAAGGGACATTACAAAGCCTTATAAAATAGGTACCGTAACAGCTCTATCATTAATCAACTGAGATATGCTGAAGGGGAATGCAAATTAAAAAGGGAAAAAATAAGCTCGTATTTGTTGATAAGAATTCTAGGCAGTAAAATAGGTGTTTTACATATATTATCTCATAGAATCCTCTAACTGCCCAGAGAGTTATGTTCAAAATCCCTTTTAATCTCTTTGTGGATCAGAGAGATAAATCATTTCGCCCAAAGCCACACAGCTAAAACGTACATAGGCATAAATCTACCCAGTTCTGTCTGACTTAAAAAATTATCTTCTTTTTACTAAACTACATTGCCATTATTTTCAAGAAACTTACTTAGCAAGAAACTATCTTACAAATAGTTAAGTAGAAATCATAAATATTTGGTTAATAATACTAGGCAAGAATCATTATACCTTAAATGGTGAATTGTCTACAGTGTACTGTCAGTATGAGAGATAAGAGAAAGGGGACAAAATCAAAGCTTATATCAACAAATTGATGGGGAATTTGATTAATGTAAATGAGTAATTGTAGCTTTGATTTTTCTGGGAACATGTAGGTATAGGAAACAGTTTTTGATCATGAAGCTGACAGACACAGCCAAGTTACCAGACAATGACAAGAAAGCAAAGTTATTTAGTCCACGTTTTGAATGTTTTCAATATGAAAATTTGATCTAACATAATAACTGACTCAGCAATTACACGGACCAAATTGTGTGCTTTGAAACAAAATCTCAGTTTAAGAACAAATAATATATTGATTCTTACCAAATAAGAATAGTAGCCCTCTGCCCAAGACCAGAAATGTTTCTACCCTGCCAATGTGTTTTAGCATTTGTTTTAATTAAAACATACAATAAAATAAATGATTAGGCTGTGAACTGACATAATAATGTAATGCGACCTATTGCTCCTATTTCTATCAACAAAGACAAAGTCACAAAAAATTGAAATAGTATTCCCAACATCATGAAACCTCTGGATGATAAGTTGGGGCAAGAGTGAGTGTATACAGTAGTCCTTGTTAACTGCTATTTCTGGAAGCAGATGATCCTCCTTTTCATTTGGTCAGAAGGTTAATAGTAGCCTAACATTACCCCACAGTGCCTACATCAACCACCTCACTTCATCTCATTCCATAGGCATTTTTTAAAAAGATTTTATTTACTTGAGAGAGAGAGAGAGAGAAAGAGAGAGAGAGAGAGAGAGAGAGAGAGAGGGAATGAGTGGCGGAGGAGGGGGGGAAGAGGGAAAGGGAGAAGCAGACTCCAGGATGAGCAGGAAGCCCAACATGGGGCTTGTTCCCAGGACTCTGAGATCCTGACCTGAGCCTAAGGCAGATGCTTAACCAACTGAACCACCCAGGCATCCATATAGGTATTTTATCATCTCATAACACAAGAGAAAGGACAAATACAGTACAAAAAGTTATTTTGAGAGAGACCACACTCACATGACCTTTACTACAGTATATTGTTATAATTGTTATATATACTTATTAGTTAAAAATTAAGCTTTATCACAGATATCTATGTATAGGGAAAAACAGTATATATAAGATTCAGTACTATCCATGGTTTCAGGCATCCATTAAGGATCTTGGAACATATCTCCCATGGATAAGAGAAGACCACTGGATAAATGATTTTCTCCCTCTTTTATGGCAGAAATGGGTGCAGAGTTAAGTCTAACACTAATGACTTCAAACAGAGTGTTAAATATGTATGCCAATGTAAAAAATAATAATGCATGGAAGAAATAATGTATAGTGGAAATATAACTATAAAATAATAACCTATAGGGATGCCTGGGTGGCTCAGTGATTGGGCGTCTGCCTTTGGCTCAGGTTGTGATCTCAGGGTCCTGGGATCGAGTCCCACATCAGGCTCCCATAAGGAGCCAGCTTCTCCCTCTGCCTATGTCTCTGCCTCTCTGTGTGTGTCTCTCATGAATAAATAAATAAAATCTAAAAATAATAATAATAATAACCTGTATTCCCAAATGAAATAATAAAACTCGGGAATCTAGGAGAAGCAGTTAGGAAAGAAATTGTGTGTTAAATTCTTCTTTTTGCATGGATGAATTCAATAGATAGCAGTTGATTATACAGTTATTAGAGGATTGTAGGTTCAGTTACATTTTATAAAGGTAGTGAGGTGCTGAAGCTGGCTTGCACTGGCTTTCAAAGCCTCATTGTTGTGTCTCTTCACACTCTGGATTCAGTAACATTATGTTGGTAGCTTAATGTTAATATTTGAGCCATCAAATTGGCAAATTCTACAAATCAGAGTCTGTTTCAATTTCAGGGAGGCTTGTTGATGCACTGCTGCTTTAAGTTTACCATTAAAAGAAATGTGCCTACTTAATCACTAGAAAAAAAAATAAAGAAAACAACACAAGTCTATGGCAAAAGGCATGCACACACACACAAAAGAAAGGATTACTGAAAACAGACTAACAGGTAATATTAGAAAAACAAATCATATTAATATAATGTGAGTAGAAAAGAGGAAGGCCAAGTGTTCTCATCAGAGGAGATAGCATCTGGAAAGATCCAGAGGTAGAGCTTGAGGTGAGATACTAGAAGCAGCCTAATATGGAAAGGGATGGAGTTTAGAGAAACTGATTGGACAAACAGCCAGCTTAAGATGGTCTTTTATGTCACATTGAGGAGTTTGGATTTCTTCTTAAGGGTGAATAGAGGTCCCTGAATGCTTTAGGCAACAGAGAAAAAGTGATAATATTTGAGTCACATGAAGCTTTTCTTGCTTAAAGGATGGCAAATAGAGTGGGGGCAGATATATGAAAAAGTGGATGTAAAGAGTTCTCCAGGTAGGAGGTTGACATACTACTGGAGAAGTCATGGTGGTTGACTGAATAGGAGAGTACATTTTGCTCTCAATTTTAGTGATTGCATGTGGGGAGTCATGTTCCAGGGGTACTTGAGAATGATGCCAAAGTTTGTGCTTTGGTGACTAGGTGATGGTAGTGGTGTTAAAAAAAAAAGAGAGAGGAGTTGCCATACTTTGAATATGTTGAATGTGACCTCGATTTGATAGCCTGGTGGATGGATATATCAAGAAAAAGTAGAATATATAAATGTCAAACTTAGTTGAGAAAATTTGGTTGAGATATAGACATTTGAGAATCATTAGCAGACAGATAGCATATAGACTTGGACTAGAGAAAACGATTTGGAAGTCATCAGTATAGAGAGATCATAAGAATAATTTTGGAATTGGATGAAATTTGCTAAAAAACCCAAGAGTAAGAATAGAAGCAAGTGTAGGATAGAATCCTGAAGAACAGCAATGTTTAAAGGTTGTATAGAGGAGAGACTTCTGCAAAAAGGTCTGAGTAAGCTCAACACCTAGTGCAGTGCTCTGCTCAATGTAGACAATTAAATTTCTGGGGAGTGACTGAATAAGGGAGGAAGAACAGGGGAAAGGAATTCAAGGACAAAAAAGATGGGGTCAGGAGATATATCATACAGTGGCACACTTACTGTGGAACTGATAAAGGTGAAGACTCAGTGGCCCTCACTTCATGGGCCCCTTCCAAGGCTCTCTAACTAAACTTGCATTCATAATTCAGTACTTTGTCATTTTTCCTTTAAAGGGTTCAACAAATACCAAAACACTTAGGTCCTTCCAAACCTGGTCCCGACTCTGTATAAATTCAAGGAAAAAACATGTCAAATGAAGAAAAGGTAGGCATTTCAGAATATAGCCTCAGGAAGTCTTTATGCACTGAATTACTGAGCTCCAAAAACCTGAAATGTAAACCATAGGAAATTGAGAAGAAACTTGCAGAAACACCTTGGTAGTGGGAGAGTTCTCTTAGATCAGGACTAATGCAATACAGGGTAATGAAAATAGGAAAGCTGTAGGGAATCTGAAGAATATAATTAGTATGTTTGATCCAATAAATGCCATTATTGGAAATAGTTCAAATTGTTCCCTTTGACCACAAGGCAATACAACTTGAAATTAGTTTAAAAATTCAAAAAAAATAAATGAAACCATTACTAAAATTTTTAGAATTCCCTTGAAGAATTTTCACTTCAAAGGTAATAAAATCGATATTTTAGTGTACTTAACCATAATAACAATAATAGTAGAAACCATAATTATAATAGTCAATACTATGTATTAAATGCCATGTAAAACAGCTAAGGGTTGCTATAAGGGAACAGCTATAAATGAGAATAAATGCACAAGCATTTATATCAAGAAGTTAGCAAAAAGAAGATCAAGTAACTTTGAGAAAAGCAGGAGTAAGGAAATAATCAAATTAACACAGAAATGGGTTTCTGTGCAAATAGGAAAACAACCAAATTAGTACCTAAACCCAAGAGCTTATTTGGAAAACTAAGTGAGACAAAGAAGCCAACCCCAAGCTTATCTACTCACAGAAATAAGCAAGTGGGAGTGGATGAAGAGAGAAGCCTACACACACAGAAGTAGGAACTATAAATCACCATTAATACAGTGGAGATCAAGAGAATGCTATGAGAATATTTTACAAAACTCTCTTCAAATAAATCTGAATAGCTAGATGAAATGGATAATTTTCTAGGAAAATACAAATTACTAAAATTATACCCGGAAGATACAGAAGACTTCCGCGTGGGCGAACATGTAAGTTATCGAGAAAGTTTTAAAGACTTCGTCCTCAAAACAGTGCCAGGCACAGATGGTTTCCTGGGTGAGTTCTTTCAACCTTCAAGGAACAGAAACTTCAATACTATTTAAATTGTTCTCAAACAGAGAGAAAAAGGAAAGCTTCCAAATTATTTTTCAAAAGCCAACATAACATTGATTCCAAAATCTTAGATGAGGGCAGAGAAAACAAAATTTGAGACAAATTTCTGTTCAGAATACCAAAGTTGGTGTTTCTGAGACACAAAGGAGCCCTGAGTCATTTGAGTGAGATCTCTTGAAAAGGCCAAAGGAATTAGCACAGTCACCAATCACATGAAGATCGTATATCTAGTCTGCTTATATTCAAGTATAGATGTAAATATTTAATTATTAATTTCATGACTAGGTAGAAATCACTAAGAAAAATTTTAAAGACTCCCTCACAACAAAAGCAACAAATGTAAAATAATAAAGTGCATTTAGTATTCATTCATTGCTGGGTCCTCTGTTAAGCTCTTTTTCAAGAATCATTTAATCGCTATTATTACTCTAGGTGAGAGCTAGCATAATGATTCCCCCTTAAATATAAGGAATTTGAGCCTCAGCAAGTGTATTTCACAGCTGGAAAGTGGTAGAGCTGGATTTTAGACCATGATAGGGCACTCTGGAAACTCTTCTCATTTCTCAGATGAATTTCAGTTTGTAAAATGACGGTCATCTGGCACTCTGAACAAAGTCATGTGCTGTGCAGATCCCAAGTGCTGGAAAAAAACACCTTCCGTAAGATGTAAGGGTGACATTTATGCTCCCATGTGCTAAGTATATTTTTGTACTGGAGTAGAGGGATATCCAGACTGGTTAAGAGCAGAGCTGTCAACCAAAGCTAAGACAGTAGAAAATAGAACAGGATGAGTTGAGATCAATAGGCATTGAGGGAATGAGGGAATGACATTCATGCTCAGAGTAGAAAGACAATTATGTGTCAGTCTTAGGTCAGAGGATGCTTTTTGGTGCCAATGATTCATGGGACAACTGGCATAGTAGACAGACTTTTATGTGCATGTACATATAGGTGTGTCTGCAGATAACATCTGTGACTTTCAAAAGATTCTGAAGAAGGGTTATATATTCACAAAAGCTTATACATCCCTGCTGCAGAGGGGAGTAAGATGCTAGGAGAGTACAGCAGCTCCAGGTAGCAAACAGAGTGACCTGGACAGCTTTCTGCTTTCAGGCTGTGCCTGCCAATGGGATGGGTACGTCAGGCTCTGTCCTCTTTTCCTCTGCCCTCCGCTACTTTGCCTTCCTGCTCTCTCCTGCCCATTCTGTGAATATGGCAGTGGGGGTAGGGTGGGGAGGATTCTTTCCTGTGACTATCTGTCTTTGTGCCTGAACTGTTGTGTGTGTGTGTGTGTGTGTGTGTGTGTGTGTGTGTGCGTGTGTGTTGTTTGCCAAGGATCCGATTGCATAAATGTGCTGGT
The DNA here is from genome assembly GCF_048418805.1 of Vulpes vulpes. Classification (NCBI taxonomy): domain Eukaryota; kingdom Metazoa; phylum Chordata; class Mammalia; order Carnivora; family Canidae; genus Vulpes; species Vulpes vulpes. The sequence goes on from NC_132790.1 coordinate 55,489,761, forward strand.
GGCTCTCATCCTGGTCCTAAGAGCCAAAGCAAGATCACAGAATAAGAACTGGTAATAAAATAAACTTGTCAAATCACTATGTTGTACACTTGAAATTAATGTAGCATTGTGTGTCAACTACACTCAGATTAAAACAAAATAAAACAAATTCAGGGATCAAATTGGGGTAAAAGTTCAATGCACGTATCTTTTCTTTCCACAGAGCTTCTCATGAGTTGGCTTGTGCCTTGCCAGGACTAATTATTCCGATAGTGCTTCCATGCTCTGACTTGGTGCTTTTAATTGGTCCCGCATTATTTGGGATTAAAAGAAATAAACTGGAAAACTCATATTTCCAATCCTGGTTCTGGACTTAAAAGCAACAATAACAACAACAAAAATGAAGAATGTGGCTGGATGCTCACAAGAGTTACCATGTAGGGTGGGTTATCAGGTAGAAAATTGTCTCCTACTGAGGAGATTTTCTTTTCAAACATCCTCAGTGTGAACCTTAATAGGCACAGCCAGAAAGGGGGTGCCGTGTTGCTAATATAGCTAAAATTAACCATTGGATATGGGGCGTGTGGTGTCTTTATTTTAACCAATACCATATTCTGCTTGGAAATAATGGGACTGAGGGCTGGAGAGAAGGTGGTGCAGAAAGCAACAGGAGGAACAAATCCAAGAAAAAACGAAATTGCCTACTGCAAGAGAATAAATAAAAAACCACAGGAATTACTTATTGGTGTAGTCTCAAAGGCCTCATAAAAAGGAACTCTTTGATTTACCTTCCCTGTTTCCTGTAGTGGCTGCCAGACAAAATTAAAAATGGGCCCATGAAACTAGTGAGACCGAGACAGACATAAAGTATGCTTCAGAGGCTTCAACTTTTAAGTGCCTTTCCACTTAATTGTCTTTGGTTGCCAGCTATGGAGGGATGGAGAGAGAGAAGATGCAGTCTGGCTCGAAACATGTGCAGAATATCAAGACTAAGCATTCTGCTCTGTGCATGCTGATGGCTGCCCTCCTGTGTCTTACCTCTACCCCAACACTGCCTTCTTCCTTCTAACTGGGCGTATGCCCAGACTCACGTATTACAGATTGCTAGAACAGGGAACATTTTGGTGAAGTCTATCAATGAATTCCCTCTAGAAATACCACTCAGTATTTCTCAGCTTTTTTTGATGAGACGTTGGTTGGACAAAGCTCCAGGAGTGGGAAGGGGGAATAAAATCTCTTTTCTGCCTCAGCCCAGCACTTTCATCATGGTGCAGCACTCTGCCCCTTTGGTTAACATAACATACTGATTTATATGCATTTAATGTTTATTGCATACCTATTATAACATTTATCTCTTGATACAGTGATGCTATTAAACAACCACAAATCACAGCAGCATGCAAGAATAAGTGATTCTTGTGTCTGGAATCAACTAGAGGACAGTCAAGTGATTGCTGATTTTGCCTGGGCTCACTTATGAGTCTGCAGATTAGTTGGCTGGCTGTTGGCTAATCTAGGATGGCCTTGGTTGGGACATCTGGGATGACTTGACTCTCTGCCATATGCCTTTCATCCTCTGCTGGGCTGGTCTGAGCATGGTTTTTCGTGGTGAGGGCAGAAGTTCAAGAGAGCCAGCAGAGACATACAAGCTTCTTGAGATGTAGATCTAGAACAGGGAGGGACACTGGCATTCCTGCCACACGTTTTCTTGGCTGACACAAGACACAGACTAGTCCAAATTCAAGGAATAGGGTAGGAGAGTAGATTTTCTGTCTTTAGTGAGAAAAGCTGCAAAGTCACATGGAACATGATAAGTACAAAGGAAAGGAGTACAAATTAGGATTATTGCAACCTACCACATATACCACATATGTCAAGTCTGCACTACATGTTTATAGAAACCCAAGTTCCTTGGACTCCGAGCCTCTTTCCCTTTCTTTTCTTTTTTTAAATTTTTTCCCCTCTTTCCCTTTCTGCATGTTCCTGTTAGCTCATCCTTGCTAGGGAGAAAGGACAATCCTGACTATTTTACTGTAGATGTCATTTTCATATGTTTCCTGGTCCCATAACTCTTTGAGGAAAGCAGCAGAGGTGTACGTGAATACACGAGGGGCTCTTCCATTAACCTTGTAGCCTGAGCTATAAGCATAATAATACCAAAACTCATGGAGTGGATGCTCTTGGTGCTCCACTCAGTTCCCCAGCTACTGTCAATGTTGCCTACTAATTGGCTCATAGCTGTGTCCTCTTCTCCAGAAAATTGCCTCCTGCCCAGCAAAGGCTGCCTTGCCTCAGGAGCTATGCACTTGTCTCCACCTCTGACCACAGCAGCCTTTAGCTGATGACATAAAATGGGAGTATAAAAGACTGCTCCCTCCCCTTTGATTATAAGTTAAAATTCAAACAACCCTGCATGATATATAAAAGTCATCTTATGACATGGTCTTCCATCATGCCTTTCCAGCCCTGTTCTTTCTTCACTTTTTTCTGGGTCTAGACTGAGCTACAAACTATTTGCTGAGTAAGCCAGGAATCTTGTCCTAGGGGGACTTTATACATGATTTCCCTTAAGTTGGTGTGTCCTACTTTATGTTCTATGTTTGGTAAACTTCTAGTCATCTTTCATGATTCACCTTCATCCTCACCTCTTTATGGAGTGTATTCTGACCATATTAATGTCATTTCTGCCTCAGGATATATTATATACTTATTATATTCATTCTAGATACCGAGGACACTCTGAACCTACATCTGTCATAGGAATTCTTAGATTGATGAATGAATTAGAATACATTATTCTTTTAGAAAACCTGTCTAAACCCTGAAAGCAAATATGGGAAAAAAAATTTAAAAATATACTAAATAGCTCAAGTGTAGTGAGCAAAACAGAATTTCTATAAGCTTTAAACCACACTCACTCTTTTATTCAAACCCACCTAGTATGATTCCTTGATGTTGCTTAAAATATAAAGTCTGAATTGAAGAATTTAGGCACACTTTCTTGTCTTTTGATGATATGAACACCATATGGGTAGACAATGTGTCATATCAAATCCAGCTCAAAGAAATAAACCAGGCCCCTTTCGTTTGTTAATTTATATATTTTGTTCTCTTCCAAATTTATTATATATAAATTTTATATACTTTTTTCTCTTCCAAATTTAGGTCAAACATGTCTCTATAACATTAAATAAAAAGAAAAGTTAAAAATTTCAGCAAGAGATGAGGTGTGGGAAGCTTTTGTGTTTTCTCCTTAAGGTTCTAGAATGCCTTGTGATGGGGAGGGGAAGCTCTTGTGAGTTACAGCCCATGTCCATCAATGCTATATTATAGTTCTCGAATGTCTCTGGAGCTTGAACTTCTTAAAGCAAAGGATAATGCCCATATATACCCTCATTACCCAGTGTCTAATCACCAGAATTGAATGATATCAAAAAAGCATAAACCTCATTAATAAGTATAGGAAGATGAAAGATCACACTTATATCTATTTCTGTGACTATTGTTTTAGAGACTCATGTAAGAATTACTTGGGGGGCTTGATATAAGTGTTTTGCCTAAGCTTAACCACTCAGAAAATTCTGATTCAGTGAGACTGAATGTGGTCAAGGAGTCTGCTTTTTTTTTTTTTTTTTTTTTTTAGAGAGAGAGAGAGAGAGAATGAGAGCAGGGGAGAGACAGAGGGAGAGGGAGAGAGAGCATCTTAATCATGTTCTACACTCAGTGTGGAGCCTGACATGGGGCTCAATCTCACGACCCTGAGATCATGACCTGAGCCAAACCAAGTCATATGCTTAAATGACTGAACGATCCAGGAACTCCAAGGAGTCTGCTTTTTCAGTAAATATTCCAGATGATTCTCATACAGGAGGAACTTCAACCATACTTTGAGTACTCACTGTTCTAACTATTCTGTAATCACAAAAGCTATAACAACTCTGAGGAAACAAAGGATACAAAATATTATTCTTACATAAGAGCAGGTCAATTGCATGGTCAATAGTTTCATTCTTTCCCTGGCATAGATCTTCATCTGACTTGCCCCTGTCTGACTTTGTTAGACTCAATTCACTTGGTAAAATTACATTGCTGATCAGGTTCAAGTGTGCTCACTCTACGATTGCCTTCATGCCACAGAAAAACTCGAACTCACAGCCATGCTGACTGACCTCCCATCTGGCTCTGTGGTTTCATCAAGGTAAGACTCCTACTGAAAATAATTCTAAAAAATGGACAAAATGAGTGAAAGCTATATATAATGGTTTGAAGGTATTTGATTGTAACCAACACAGGCAGGAGTTGAGGGGCTACACTCACTGAGAGGAAGGAAGCAAAGTGGATGAGGTCTTTACTCACTCCAGCTTCCCTACTGGATGTTTTCTGGTTTATCATGTGGAAAACTAGAACCTAGGAAGAAAGAGGCAGCATATGTTGGTGCTCAGAGATTTCAAGACTGTGAGAGCTTGATAGGTAAAATCCTGGAGAGAATTCTGTACTTTTTCTTCTCCAAAATCCCCTTGACTCTACTTACTTCAAGTGGCAGCCAGGAAGGTGCACATCTTGGGTCTTTCTTTCAAGAAAGAATTTGCCAAAGGATACATTTAGTTGATAACCTTCAGGCACAAAACCTTTAAGATCTTTCTCAGTTTTGAGTTCAAGTTCTGTTCTTCCCATGCAGACCCTGGGCAGTGACTAGGCATGCTGAGGCTCAGCCACCTCTGCACAATGTGGGCCTCTTGTATAGGCAGTCCCTTTGCCAGGGCTCCTGTTAGGCTGGCTGTGGCCTTCCAAGGGCTGCCCTGTACCTCATACGCCTTCCTCCTCTCCTTGCATGGGCCTCAGATCTGCACAATGGCCTGAGAGCTCTCTCTACTTCTGCTTCCCCTGATTCCCCACAAATCCTTTTCCTTCTGATTCTTTTTCTCTGTTTTCTGGAGGCCCAATTGACATGCTCCACTGGCCACCACCTCAATTATTTGTTCCCTTTTAGCGAAACTTAGGGAAATAGTTGTTAAACTCACTGTCTATAATTCCTTTCTTCCCGTTGACTTTTAGCTCATTGCAATCACACCTTAACAACCCCATCACCACTTGCAACACATGTGCATATTCACATACTCCTTGGAAACTGTTCTCATGAATATCACTAAGGAATATCACATATGGCTCTCAGCTGACTTGCCAAAGTGAAATACTCCCTCCATTTTGATGATATGGTTTTTTCACTTGATTTCTTTGTCTCTGCCTTTGTCTCTCTTACTCTTTTCATACACATATCTCAGTGGCTACTCTTTCTAAGTCTATATCGTGTTTTTTCCTCTTCAGTTTAGAATGCCCCAGATCTCAGTCTTTGGGCATGTTCTCTTCTATATCCAGTGACATGCCCTAGGTGATCTTACCTAGTCCAAAGAATTGAAATACTATTTAAACGCTGACTATTCCCAAACAACACGTAAACTTGCTGGCCATCTCTCTCCTCACACTCCACACTCCACCTGCCATCCACCTGGAGGTTTGGAAGAACCCTCCACTTGACAAGTCTGACCTTCCTCTTGCCCCTCAACTTTTCTCCCAGGTTATGATAGTTCTATCCTTCCATCTGCTCAGTCCCTGTGATCTTTAAAGTTCATTTTCTCTCACACCGTATCCAATTCTGTTGGCACCAGCTTCAAAATATCCAAAATACATATGGAATTGGACCACTCATTACCTTCTCTGTTAACACTGCCCTGGTCTGAGACACTGTCATTTCTCCTCAGGATAATAATCACAGTAACAGAATTCCTGGGCTCCCCTCTTGCTACTATTTAACTGTACTGTATTCTCAACACAGCAGCCATGGAGAACTTTTTAAGTATAAATTAAATCATATCACTTCTCTACTCAAAACTCTCCAATGTCTGCCAGTTTTAAATTGAGTTGAAACCAGAGCCCCTCGAAAGTCTTGCAGGTCCCCTTACCCTCTCCCACCTCTTGATAAGTTTCTGGCATCCTTTCCTGTTAATCTTTCTCTTAGACACACTAGCTTCCTTGCCACTCCCCAGTGCACCAGGCATACTCCTGAACTCCGGGCTTCTCTGAACCAGTTCCCTCTCACATGATTGCTTTTTCCATAAGAGCAATCCTGAATACAGTAGTACCTCCTTATCTGTGGGTTTGCTTTCTGTGGTTTCAATTACTTGTGATCAGCTGTGTTCTGGAAATAGATGTTCCTCCTTCTGAAGGATCATCAGAAGGTCAATAGTAGCCTGATGCTGGGTCACAGTGCCTATTTCACTTACCACACTTCATCTCATCTAAGCATTTTATCATCTCACATCATCACAAGGAGAAGGGTGAGTAGAATACAATAAGATATTTTCAGAGAGAGAGAGAGACCACATTCACATAACTTTCATTACAGTAATTTATTATAATTGTTCTATTTTATTACTAGTGAATTTGTAAATTAAACTTTATCTAAGGCATGCATGTGTGCGGAAAAATCGCATATATAGGGTTCAGTGCTATCTGTAGCTTTAGGCATCCACTGGGGTGTCAGAACACATGCCCCACACATAAGGGAGGAGGACCACTGTACTCTGTTTCATAATGCTATTCCCTAACTCTCCTCCTTCCCATCCTACTTAATAACTTTCTTTCCTTATAACACCTCTCACTATTTAGCGACTGTAAAATTATGTTACACGTTGTGCTTACTGTTACCTATTTTTTGATGGATTAGGAATCATATTGAATGAGTTTTCTAGATATTCTGCCTAAATTCTGAAAGCAAGTACAATATCCCCCACCTGTCAAAAGATTACATTACACCACTTTGCTTTTATGGAAGACTTATATTAGTACCTGCTTTCTCTAACTGAAAGAAATCTGAAGAGGATTTTAACCTTTAAGGCTAAAGTGAAAATAGCATTTGTTGTGCAGCGAGCCATTACAGAGGCAGCGGGCACCTGAGCAGCGGGGGATCTTGCCCAACTCCTTCCCTGGGATCCACACTCAGCATCTTAGCATCCAGCCGCCAGACCACCGAACTAGGTCTGTGAGCATCTGTACTTTATCCAGATTTAATTTGTGCATTCATTAGCAAGATGGGTCCTAAGATATCAGAAAAGCCTAACAGGTTTGTTGATGGCTCTGGGAATGCTAAAAAATTTTTTTCATATAAATTAACGATAATTGCTTTTTTGCTTTATGCCATTTCAGGTTACAAAAGGTTTCATAGGCATGCTCTACTTTCAGATATTGGGAGAAACCTGTATCCCAGATGAAATAATCATAAAGTGCTTCAAGTCCAGAGATGATTAAGCTGCACAGGGGTTGGCAGGAACATTTGGCCTTTTTGTCACCTTATGGATTCAGTGTCTGGTTTATAGCAGGTGCTCAGTGAATGTTAAGGTGGCCAGAGAGCAAATGAATATCGCCAAGGGAGTCTAACCAAAGATTCTGCCTTTATGTGAAGATCTTGATCTTGTTTATTCCGTTTAGATCTCCTCACGCCCTGTTAAATATCCTCACTGGGTGACATCTGTTTTTCCTATAGTTTCTAAAAATATGGTTTCTGGACATATTACCCATCTGGCGCTAAACGTACCTGAAGCTTCTAAATAAAGTAAAATGAGATTTTAGCTATGTCTATGGGTATTTGAGAAATAGTAACGCTTCCCCATTACTGCCAGGTACCTGAAGTTTGCCAGAGTAAAAATCATAAATGGCATTGTGGTAGATGTCTTTGTTTCTTGTGGACATGGTACACTTTCCAAAATTCAGGGGGCTTTAGCAGAATTTTGAAATAATGATGATGATGATGATGATTTCTTTTTTAAAGCTGAAGCGAGGATCAGTTGAGTTAAAATGTGAAAACCTTGGTCCATTTCTCAGAGCATGGCAAGGCTTTCATACATGTTAAAGTCACTTCCTTCTCACTGGTATAAAAAAAGAGCTTTTACTACTTCCCAGGCATGCTCTGTCCCTTATCCCATGCTCTTCTTTCCAGTGAAACTGTCTTTGGATGATAATTTATTTCCTTGGACACGCCTTTGACTTTGACAGAATTTCTAAAGATGATTGGATGTGTTTTCACTCATCTCTGGTAATTATATTTCATCTGTATTTTATCCTTAGAATGTGCTTTAGCCTTCCATGGTTGTTTTCTCTCTCTTTTTTTCAAGTTGGTATTACCATGGTGCCCCATTCATTTGTTTGTTCATTCATTTATTCATTCAGTCAGTCCTACTATATGGTTTTTGTTATTATTTTGTTAGCCTCTGTCTGGTTAGATTTGGAGGACAAAATATGGAAAGACATGGTCCATGTCTTGCAAGATTTTCTAGTCTAGGAGAGGAAGAAAAAAAGAACTTCAGACAGACATATGAAGTGTTAAAAACATCATAGAAAACTTTACATATGCAGTAAGATCTCAGGTGACTTAAAAACAATAACAATAACAAACACCTCCAAATGCATAATTCTAGAGTAGGTAGCAACTTGTTATGGTTTAAAGATGGGAGTGTGGGAGAGGAGAGAAAAAAATGAGGGGCAGAGTGCCTGGGTGGCACACTTAAGCATCTGACTCTTGATTTTGGCTCAGATTATGATCTCAGGGTCATGAGATCCAGTTCAGTGTGGGGTTCCATGCTCAGCAGGGAGTCTGCTTGGGATTCTCTCTCTCCCTCTCCCTCTGCCCCTTCCCCACCTCGTGTGTCTGCACATGTGCACACTCTCTCTAAAGAAAAAAAAAAGAAAAATGATAGCACAGGTATGTTGGTACAAACAATTCAATAAATTAGAAAATCCGAGAGAAAATCAATGTGTCTATAATTTAGGGGATATACAGGGTACCTGGGATAGGTCATGAAGGCCCTGGAATGCCATCTGGCATTTTTGCGTTTATGTCTTGGGCATTAATTTTTTATTATATCTCTGTGAAGATCTATATATTTTTTAATACATGTTATAAATATGCAAGTAGCCCCTGTGCTATACAGTAAGGGCAATAACAAAGGTATGTGAAAACAGGGAGAGAAAAGCAAAGTAATAATAAGCTTATAGAAGGCAACAGTGAGAACAGCCTTCATTTTAGATTTCCTGGTGGCAAAGAGAAAGAAGACAACTCACATTTTGATGGGTGATTTCTTTCTAACAAAGAACAACTATTTCTGCACCCTGGGAATATGCATGCTTTCTCAGGTTTGTGCTTGGAAAGATCGCTTTCTTGTGGGTGTTTGCATAAAGAGTCATTGAATAATGGTGAGAGGCATTGTCTTTGGACCTGTTTTACAGATAATGCAGAGGTTTGTACTTAGAAATGCTTGTTTTATCTTCAGCCTCTCAGTGAAAGATGGAGAATATTAGGCAGATATTTTATAATGGCAAAATCCAGGAGACCAGAGCTATAAGATGTGTTCAGAAGACATAGGTGTGTCTTTTCTTCCTATTGTATTTCTCACAGTGCCTAGCAAAGAGGCCTGAACTAGTTGTGCAGCTATGATGTACAATACGCACTCTGGGACGTGCATTCTCATATGATTTTACCATGACAAAACTAACTTTGAATTTGGTTTGAATTTTAGGTTTCCAGAATTATTTTCATAGCAAAAAGGTTTATTTGTCTTTCCTTTAGAAAATGTTCTGAACTGAGAATTATAAACTAAAGGGGAAAATAAGGACAACCAAGTAATTGCCCACAGTCTTACTAAGACTTCTTAGTAGAGATGGATTTGGCAAGTTGGTGAGCTGTCTCTCATAGGCAGATTCGGATTCACATGCTAATTATACAATAGCGATTAGATCCTTTTCCCCTCTTATGGGAGATAGTCACAAGTCAGGGTAAGACCAGAGACAGAAAGTTTATTGCAGACAGGAGTTGCTTATTCTTAAATCCTCACAATTGCTATTTTTGAACAATTGAAAGAACTAATTTCTTTGGTATTTGTATTACAAAGATAAAGGATACTAGGAGAAAATAAAGCCCTCATCTTTAGCTAGCATTCACAAAGTATAAATAACTTCCTTTAACATGTATGACTCCTCTAATGCAGAGGGATTATTATTTTTCCTTCGCCAAGGGGATGAAGGAAATTGAGGCACAAAAGGGGGGAGTGAATTTCCTTTGATACATTTCTCTGGGCATGAAAATATCTGATGGGTGTATTAGATATAGAAATTTTGGCTTTCTGAAATTCGATTACGTATATTCCCTAAACCAAGAGATGGACTGTCATTTCTTGATGAGTTTTTCTTTTCTTAAGTCACTTGGTTCTTCAGTATAACTTGGCAGTGTCCCTGGCATCCGGTTAACTTTGGTGATTGTATGGGAGCTGGTGGGTGGGTGGTATCTACAACTTTGTTGCACATGGTGGCTGTCTTTCGTAGCTGCCTGGCTTTCTACCTTATTCGTGTGTTTCCCAGAAGGAAGTGAGTACTTTGTTTTAGAAAAACCGGACTCTAACCCAAAGTGACCCTGAAGTCTGAGCTGTATACTAATCGCTATCAATGAGAGAAAAGCACTTTGTTCTTAAAAATCCACTTGCTCCTTCTTCTTGCCCTTGAAGACTTCCTATTTGAAGTAGCAGGGAACAGAGGAAAGCTAACACATTTTGTTCTTTGGATTTCTACCAGTTTAATTTTCTGTTAGTTTCTTAAAATAAGTGTTGCCAAAAAGGACCAGAAAGACCTTGGATTTTGTTACTCCATCAAAAGCCTTGATATGCAGGAGGCATGAATGTCTCTAAGGGCTGAACCATTAAGGTGTGCTGACCGGAAGTCTCAATTTGCTATCATTTGAACGTCAGAAAGATCAGCAGCCACAAATCCTTAATAAATGACACCGCAAATAAAAATTTTTATTAACAGTTTAAGGTTGTGAATCCTCTTTTTCCTTTTCTATTTTCCCTCTTAGGGTCTGCTTCTTCCTTTTTGTATGATGTTTCCCTTCCTCTCACACACAACATGCATCTTTTCCCAATCTCTGTATCTTAATCTTCCATTAATTTTCCATAAGTGTATTTGCTTAAATAAAAGGGCAAACAGATGTTGACTTCATATTGTGAAGCATACACACACACACACACACACACACACACACACACACACAAAGGACAATTAATTCTTTTTTTTTTTTTTGTATGTGGCAGATCTGCTTTGATCCAGTACTGACAGCCTTTGAAAATGTATATTCCATTTAAGAACCAAGCCATATTTTGTTTTCATCTAGATGCTCAACAGAATTTAACTTCAAGTTTGGTTCCAATTCCCCCAGTGAGAGTCTTCAATTGTTCCCAGAAATAAAACCAGTGAATATTTCCATTTTAAATATTTGAAAGGCCTTTTTTCCTAAATGTGTTCATATTTTTGCTTACATTTTTAAAATTAGCTTAACCCTTACTATCATCATCTGCTTCATCAAAGGCAAGATGAAGTTACAAATGGTTTCTGGTTAGAGTTAAGAATTATTTGTAATCTCAGGCTAGATATATATAGGGGATAAACATGTTTTAGAGTGTCCTCTTAGATAACATTTCTGCCTAATAAGAAACAGATTTCATGACTTGATTGTCCTTAGAACTGTCTGAGGATGGACATATGAACATACGTACATACATCCATGCACATGCTTCTACCTCTGTTTTACAACTTTCTAGCTCAGCATGACCATGCCTTAAGCTAATCTTGATGTGACAGAGGAGCCTTAGCAGTCTTCTAGTAGTTAGGCCTGAAATAGTTGTTCAGCTATAGATCTGGTGTGTGGTAGATGTAAGGTTCATATCTGGTATCCAGACAGCAGCAAAGGTCCCTGCCTTTTTGGTCTATAAAGAAAGGCTTGGTTTCAGCCTCATTGTTTCCTTGGCACTCTGATTTCCCCACTAGGGTCTGGAGCCCTGCTCAGAGCAATAATTCATTTGTTTTCTGCTGACATTCTGATTAACTCATTCTGTTTTTGTTTTGTTTTTTAGAATTTTTATTTGTTTATTCATGAGAGACACAGAAAGAGAGGCAGAGACATAGGCAGAGGGAGAAACAGGCTCCATGCAGGGAGCCTGATGTGGGAAGCCTGATGCAGGACTCAATCCCAGGACCCTCATGACCTGAGCCAAAGGCAGATGCTCAACCACTGAGCCACCCAGGTGTCTATGATCAACTCATTCTAGAATTTCTATTTTGGAACCAGAATCTGTTCTATGTTCTTGATCATGGTTCAGACCTTTCAAGCAAAGATCTGCCTTCTCCCAGCTTTCCCATAGCTGATGTTGATCAGATCAGTCTTACCATCCTTAACCTGAACTCATTTCTTATGTTCAAACCATACCATTTTCATCTCCATCATCACCACTATCTACATCACTATCCTTAACTCCATCTATCGATATCTACGTGCAGGTTTCTGTATCCCAGTCATGGCACTATTCAATGGGCTAACCTATTCCGAAATTCCAAACCAACTTGCTTAGCATTCACTATTGCATACCATCTGTGGAATCAGCCAATGGACAGATGTTAGGCTAGTTAAACTAATTGAGCCATAGATAATCAGAAAGCTAACTAGGTGCTACTCCAGCTTCCTCAGTAGATTCATTCATGTCCCTGGTCTTTTCCTATCACCTCTATTTCCTCTCATATGTCACAATTTCTTAACTCTCTCTTTGTTCATATATTTGAAACATAGCTTTCTATGTTTGTCTTTCACCTAGACCCAAACCTCTTTCCCTGACTTGTGTTTCCATTATTCTTTGCTCAAGCATGGGGTTGTGTTGAGAAACATCCTCTTATCAATGTCCCTTGTGCTAGGAATTTGGTTGTTGGGCCTGGAAAGAAAAGTTTGGAGATAATACTGCAATCTCTTTTGAGTACCATGGATTTGGGGATACTTGGAGAGTCAAAACATCTTACACATATTTGTCCACAAGTGGGTACTTTACACATCTCTGCTAATTGTCTTGTAGTGTACCAGTTAGAGTTTACTCTTACAATTAAGTGTCTGAAAGCTGTGTAGAAGATCTAAAAAAAGTAATAATAAATTTTTGTGTAATAGAATCTGCTCAAGATAGAGCATTGAGATGAGCTGGCAGACGCAGAGAGATAAAGAGATCTGCTAAGAAAGTCATTTAGTAGATAATAAATCTAACCTAAATGAGACTTCTGGGCCCCACTCCAATGCATCAGATACCCTAATTTCAGAAATGCAAATGTTATAGGATTAAAGCAAAATGAAATATTGAGAGAAGATTAAGCATAACCTGATGCACTATTAATCTCAGCCTTCCTCAGAGAGTCATGTTTCAGGAAGAGGTAGAAAAGGACTCCCCAAAGCAAGCATTTATGCCTGGGAGCCTATTCAACAGGCGCAAACAAGCCTTGCTTAATGCGTAGATGTTATGGAGGGGAGACTTCTATCCCCACTCTCTCCGGCTTTCTAAAAGTAGCACTGACCTGTGCCATAGTCAAAATATAGCAATGTTGTTTGTAATCACAGCTCCCACCTCACTACTGACACTGCGGCACCTGCAAATTGAACTTAGGAACACAAGACAAATTATGCAATTTGTGAGGTACCCGGAAAACAGCTACTGTGAAAGTTAACATTAATAACAGTCTCATTACAAGTTTAGCTTATTCTAAGCTACACAGAACCTTGACTTTCTTACCAATTTATTACATTCTCTATTTTGAAGATTATTCAGAATATTTAAGATTATTAGAAAAATGGGCTTTCTCAAGAGCAGAAAACATCAAATAAAAAATGAAAAGAATGGTACTTTATAGAATACCATGATTTGCACGAACGCTTCATGTCAATAAAGAATCATTAATACTTGTCAAACTACACTGAAATTTCCAACAACTGAAAATACAAATTCCAGCTGTCCAATTTCAAGTCAACACAGTTTGTCTAAATTCAACCCTTGACATAAAAACAACTTGAAATTTATTGAATGCCTTTAAGCTGGCAGTTTAGACTTGTCAGATACCCATAGAGCACAATTGGGCTAAGAAAATCCAACTTCTGTCATACACAAGGATTAAATCAACCGAGATTTTTTTTTTTAGTCTTTCCAATCAGGTTTCTATTCAATGGACTGGTTGGATCCTGACATTCCTGAGATTCACAGGGCTCCATTTCCTTGCCACAGTGGGATTGTTTATTCTAGCATGAACTGGAATAGACTTATTTGTAAAGCTTAATATGGCCCCCTTGATGTCAGAAAAGCAGGTTGTTTCAATTATTATTTGCTCTTATAGTATGAAAATATTTTAGACAGGTTAAAATCTTTCAGATGAGTTATTAAAAGAAATCTGAATTTTCATTTATTGATCTAAAAATTTAAGACTTGCTAGGTACACAGTTTCGTCTTTCTAATTTTTTTAAATATTTATTTTTTTGAAAGTAAGAGAGAGCACAAGCTGGGGGAGGGGCAGAGAGAGAGAAGGAGAACCAGACTCCCCATTGAGCAGGGTGCCCAGCTCAGGGCTCTATCCCTGGGCCCTGAGATCTTGACCTGAGCCAAATGCAGATCCTTAACCGACTGAGCCACCCAGGCACCTCTTTCTCTTTCTAATTGTTTTGATTTTGCTGATTCCCAGATTCCTCTTGACCTCTGTAGCATCCTTTGGAATAGGACTCTTTGGAAGTAGTAGCTTTATATTTTGTTCAGTTTGACAAACATGTTCTTAGCACCTACTCTGGATAAGGCCTTAATTTAGGCTTTGACCTAACAGAAATAGAGCAATTTCTGCCATCACAAACCTTAAAGTTTGGCAAAAAGCAGAAGGGTAGAGGGACATGAAGTTTTTTGGAGAGAAAGGAGAAGCTGCTAGAAAGGGATATGTCACTTCCTAGCATGATTTTGCCAACCCCATTATTTATTTGGGGCATAGTCTACCCTGGTAGAGGGAGGGTGGGATCCAGCTTCTACAGATGATTATGTATTCCCAAACCTCATCCTGTTTTGTCAAGGCCTCTTTTGTTTTCCTCTGCCTTGATCAAGCCCCTGATGTATAAAAATATGGCATACACAGCCTGTTAGACCTCTTTAGTGATCTTCAAAGTCCATACATATTTACTAGCTTTGAACCACATGCTAAGTACAGATACAGTGCTTGCTCTCACAAAGCCAACTATATGGTGATAGAAACAGAAAATGAACAAAAATGGAAGAACAAAATAAATAATTAAGGCTTTTGGATTAGTGCTATGAATAAAAGGAACAAGGTGCAGCAATAGAAAATAAATATATTAACTTTATGAGTGCTGTTACTTAGGATAGTAACAGCCTCCCTGAGATAGTGATATTTAATGTGAGACTTGATAGATGAGGAATAAGCCATTTGAAGCTATGGAGGGAAGCATGTTTCTGACAGTGGGAAAGAAACTGGAGTGGGTAGAGGAGAGCAAATTTGGGAGAGAACAGTCAGAAATGGGGTTCAGTTTTCAGGTACAATACCAATAAAACTGTAGGACAAGGAGATAGTACCTTGAATTCAAGTCCAATATGAAGACATTAAACATTTCAAATATATGTGTCATACTATATGATTTACATTTTTAAAATGAGACTCTTTTCAGTCTTCTCAGTTTTATTGAGAAGTAATTGGCATACATCACTGTACAAGTTTAAAAGGTAATGGTTGGATAATGGTTGGATTTACATATATGTGAAATGATTATCATTTAAAAGATCTACTCTTTTAGCTACTTTCCTATGTATCCTACAGCAGAGTTTACTATAGTCATGATGTCATACATTACATTCCCAACACTTACAGTTTGTACCTTTTTTTTTTTGAGAGAGAGAGAGAGAGAGAGAGAGAATGAGTGGCAGGGGGAGGGGATGAGGGGCAGAGGGAGAGAGAGAGAGAGAGAATCCAAAGCAGGTTCCACTCTCAGCATGGAGCCCCATGCAGGGCTTGATCTCACAATTCTGAGATCATAATCTGAGCCAAAATCAAGAGTCACATGCTTAACTGACTGAGCCATGCAGACACTCCCAGAAATTTGTACCTTTTGACTGCCTTCCTCCAATTTTCCTTTCCCTGGCCAGAGATAGCTCAAATCTGATCTCTTTCTCTAGAAGTTTGCTGTTGTTGCTTAATTATTAGATTCCATGTAAGTGAGTTCAACAGTATTTGTTTTTCTCTGTCTGACTTATTTCACTTAGCATAATGCCTTCATAGTCCATCCATATTGTCATAAACTGTAGAATTTTTCTTTTTTTTTTAAATGGTCAAATAACACTCCATTGTGTATATATGTGTATTTATCTGTTCATTGATTGATGAACATTTAGATTGTTTCCATGTGATGGCTGTTGGAAATACTTCTGTTATAAACATGGAAATGTAGATATCTTTTCAGGTTACCATTTTTTTTTTCCTATGGATATATTCCCAGAAGTAGAATTGCTAGATCATATATATGGTAGTTCTATTTTTAATGTTTTTGAGGAATCTCCAATCTGTTTTCCATGGTGTACAATCCCACCAACAGTGCACAAGAGTTCCTTTTTCTCTAAATCTTTGCCACCCTTTGTTATCTTGTAATAATGGCCATTCCTACATGTGTGAGGTGATATCTCATTGTGGTTTTAATTTGCATTTCCCTGACGATTAGTGATGTTGAACATCTTTTCATGTGTCTGTTGTCCATCTGTATATCTTCTTTGGAAAATGTTTATTCAGGTCCTTTACCCATTTTTTGATTGGATTGTTTCTTTGCTATTAAGTTGTATGAGTTCTTCGTATATTTTGGGTATTAATCTTCTATCAGATGTATGCTTTATAACTATTTTTCCCATTCTCTGGGTTATCTTTTAATTTATTCAGTGATTTCTTTTGCTGTGCAGCTTTTTAGTTTCATGTTTCACACTTATTTATTTTTGATTCATTACTTGTGGTGGGATTTCCAAAAAATCATTACCCAGACCCATGTCAAGGAGCTTTTCCCCTATGTTTTCTTCTAAGAGTTTAGTGGTTTCAGATCTTACATTTAAGTCTTTGATCTGTTTCAAGTTAATTTTTTATGAGTGGTGTTAAGGAAGGAGTGAAATTTCATTCTTTTACGTGTGAATATCCAGTTATTCCAGTACCATTTATTAAAGAAACCCTCTTTTCTACACTGAGTATTCTAGGCTCCTTTGTCAAACAATAATTGACTGCATATGTTGGGGTTTGTTTTTGTATCCTTAATTCAGTTCCATTTGTCCATTTGTCTGTTTATATACCAATACCATACTATTTTAATTACTATTTCTTTTCAGTATAGCTTAAAAACAAGAAGTGTGATGTCTTCTGCTTTGTTCTTCTTTCTCAGGATTTTTTGTTTTATTTTGTTTTCAGCTATTTGGAGTCTTTTGTGGTTCCATATACATTTTTAGATGTGTGTTTTTCTAGTTCTATAAAAATGCCATTGGAATCTTGATAGGTTTGTACTGAATCTATGGATGGCTCTTAGTATATTGACATGTTAACAATATTAATTCTTCCAGTTCAAGAATACAGGATACCTTGCCATGTATTGGCATCTTTTATTTCCTTCCTCAATGTCTTGCCATTTTCAAAGTAGAGGTCTTTCAACTCCTTGGCTGAATTTATTCCAAAGTACTTTATTTCTTTGATGCTATTGTAAATGGGGCCGATTTCTTTCTTTTTCAGAAAATCCATTGTTAGTACACATAAATGCTATTAATTTTTGTCTGCTAATTTTGTGTCCTGCAACTTTAAATTTATTGATTTGTTCTAACAGTTTTTGGTTTGAGTCTTTAGAATTTTCTATACATAAAATCATGTCATCTGCAAATAGAAACAATTTTACTTCTTCCATTCCAATTCTGATGCCTTTTATTTATTTTTCTTGCCTGACTGCTCTAGGTAGGACTTCCAGTACTATATTGAATAGAGGTGAGAGTGGGCATCCTTGTCTTGTTTCTGATCTTAGAGGAAAATTTCTTAACCTTTCACCATGTGATTGGATGTATATATATCACAATATTGGGCTGTAGTTTTCTATTAGTGTCCTTATCTAGTTTGGTATCAGGGTAATGCTAATAAATGCCATAAAATGAATTTGATAGTATTCTCTCCAATTTTTTGCAAGAGTCTAAGAAGGGTTTGTGTTTGTTTTTCTTTAAATGTTTGGTTAAATTAACCACTGAATCCATCTGGTCCTGAGCTTTCTTCATTGGCAGATTTTGACCATTGATTCAAAACCCTTACTAGTAATTTGTATGTTCATATTTTCTATTTCTTTCTTGATAGGATATATATTTCTAAAAATTTTTTCATTTCCTCTAGGTGTTCATTGTGTTGGTGTATACTTGTTCATAGTAGCCTCTTATAATCTTTTGTATTTCTGTGGTATCAGTTATAATGTCTCCCTTTTCATTT
Organism: Vulpes vulpes; assembly: GCF_048418805.1. Classification (NCBI taxonomy): domain Eukaryota; kingdom Metazoa; phylum Chordata; class Mammalia; order Carnivora; family Canidae; genus Vulpes; species Vulpes vulpes. Next base: position 55,508,115 of record NC_132790.1, read on the forward strand.
ATAATTTTATTAATTTGGTTCCTCCCTCTTGGTTAGTCTAGCTAAGGGTTTGTTAATTTTATTCATCTTCTCAAAGAACCAATTCTTTGGTTAATCTCTTCTATTGTTTTCTGTTCTCTATTTCATTTGTTTATGCCCTAATCTTTATTATTTCCTTCTGTCTGCTAACTTTGAGCTCAGTTTGTTCTTCTTTTTATAGTTCCTTAAGGCATAGATTGAGGTTATTTATTTAGGCTTTATAGCTTCTCAGTGGAGGTGTTTATTGCTATGAATTTCCCCTGTTACAACTGCCTTTACTGCACCCCAGAAACCTGTGTGGCTTATTGTTTGGGGACTCAAATCATGCAAGAGTATGCACTGGTAAGGCCACTGATTTTGCTCTGTGCTTACAGACTATGGCTTTCCAACAGTGCCACTGTTCAAGTGCTACTGTTGGCAGGGCTCTCAGATGAGCTACATAGCTTCTCATATGCTTTAGTTAGGTTCCACAGTCGAGCAGGTTGAAGGCTGTGTTCAGCACTGAGAAGGGCTATGAATTAGTTTCCCTACCAGGTGCAGTGGAAGAAGCAGCTCTAAAGCCAGTAAAACTTTTTGTTGTCTTAAGTCATCAATGCCCCAAGTTCCCTGGCAGAAACAGGCTGTGGCTTTCATCTTCAGACTATTACCTCTACCTGCTTGTCTCTCGGCTCAAGTATTGCTGACTTACACAGCTTCCAGGTGTTCTTACCAGCCTTTTTGGTTGGAAGAGAGGAGGAGACACTCTCCACAGGGGGTTGGACTATGTCTGTTTCCTTGCCTGGGTGGGATGTGAAGGGGCCCACTTCAAGTCTCTCTCAATTTTTCTCAAAAAAGTTTTTCAGTTATGAGGGACACAGAGCTAACCTCAGCCTCAGCTATGAATTAATACCCCTGCTTATGGATAGCAGGGGAATCCTGAATACCCAATAGTGGCTTTGGTATAGGAGCAGTCAGTTCCACCTGCCCTCTGCTCAAACATTGCTACATATATGGCCAGTAGACACTCTCCTGAGTTGATGTGGCTATGACTCAGCTCCTCACCTGAGTGTAGGCAAACCAGGCTGTAGGGCCAGGAAAATTTATCATTTAAGGATCTGAATCAGGTAGATCTGCACTGCAATGAATTCCCTGGCCAAAGTTACTGCTGACTTTGTTCTGCAGATGAGCAAAGCTGCTGGTTGGGATTATTACTTGGGCACTGCAGGTATGAACTTGTCTGCAAGATCCATGTGTTGGTTGTTGCCAACTTCTCTCCTTCCCCATTGTGGTCAGATTCCCAGTGGTTGAGTCCTGCAGATTCTCCTACAACACCTGTAGGGTAAAGCCAGAGATATCCTCATGAAAAAAAACGTAATGATGCGGGCATTGGTTGTTCTCCCTGGGCTCTCTTTTCCCAGTGGAGGAACCAGAGACTCAGGGGAGATCTCTTCACCTGGTGTTGTGCTGGCCTGGGAGAGGAGCAATGAAGTCAACATGTAGGCACTTTTCTTGGTCCCTGTGGTGCACGGGATGCTTCAGTCTCTTCCTGTGTTCTAAAACTCTCTCTAGACTCTCATGTTTATAAATAATTGCTAGTTGTTCTTGTGAGGGGACAAAATCAGGAACAACCTATGTCATCATTATGGTGATGTCACTCTGTCTTTTCAGAGATTCCTGTCTCTCATGGCTGCTTGCAGAGAATTTGTATGGATTTGTAATAGCAGGGTGGCAGAGGTAGAGGCAGTTGTACTATTCTAGCCTGTTTCAGCAATCCAGACAAAAAAGATCTTGGTGCCTTGGCCTAGGACAGGGGTCACTGAAATGTCAACCATAGAAAACTAGGATTTGGCAACTTGCTCTGGATGGTCTGTTTGTTTTTCATGTGTCATAACGTATCCCAACTTTCCCAATAAAACTTGCATGAACCCATTTATTCATTCTGCTGAAGTGGAATATGTGCTTGGCACTTTACTATTAGGGTGGCAAAGAAACTAAAAAGTCTTTGTCTTTGCACTCCTAAAACTCACATTAAGTGGCGAAAGATATCGGCCTGCAAGTTATATTGCAGTAACAATTGCAGCAATGGAGCTCATGCAAAATTAAGCAGGTGCATTAATAAGGGTGTGGTTTGCCACCAAGAAATTACACTCTACACAGTGTGTATCATCTCAGTGTTTTCTGTGTACCTAGTACAAGGCTATGTGTACTGGAAGCTCTTTACTAATGGAAACCCAAGTATCACTTAAGGTAGGCTTTTTCATTGATGACAGCATCTCAGAAATCCCAAAATGTTTATACTCTAATAACATTGGGAGCTGTTGGTATATGAATGGTCTCAATTATCATCTTTTTTATTCTGTATGCCTAGAATACAAGTTGGCAAGAAGTGCTAAGTAGGAGATTATAAGATTGTGCCTTATTATAGTTATAGGAAATAAGCAATACATAAAATATTTCATGGTGGAGGCTCAATGAGAATGTTCAGAATTTAAGAGATTCTTGGCTGAATTATCTCACTAAAATTTTACCTCATGAACAAATGAAAGAAAAAAAATTCAGTAACATATTTCAAGAAATTTCTAGATTGTTAGAGAAAGAGAAAAATATCTCAAGAGCTAGCTATGAGTAAAATGGAACTTGTAGCTGGCATAGAGGCAATGACCTAACTCATTCCTAGGGTGATGTGAGAAAGCTGATTTTGACAATCCATTTAGGCCTACAAGATACCATAGACAGTCTCAATCCATTCAGTACCCTGGTGCTTGATAAAGGATACTAGAGCTGCAGTATGATTTGGGAACCTATAACTTTCCCCATATAATCCTGAGGACTAGAATCTAAAAGATTTGCTAAAGTCCCAGTAGCCAGAGTCAATTCTCTCCCCAACTCCCCACCTCTCTCTCATTATTTTTCCCTCATTTAAAAACAAAAAAAAAGGATTTACTTATTTATTTATTTTTATTTATTTATTTAAAAGAGAGAGAGTACATATGAGCAGGGGGACAGAGGGAGAGGGAGACAATCTAGAACAGATTCCCTGCTGGGTACAGAGCCTGTTGCAGGGCCAATCTCATGACCTGATCCCAAATCAAGAGTTGGATGCTTAACCAACTGAGTCATTCAGATACCCCTACCTCTATCTCTTATAGAATTAAGACCTCTTCTCTTTCACTATCCAATCTAATGGGGAAGAATTACTATTGATGCTAAAATAACAAGAGGTGACTAGATTTGGGGTTGCATTCTAGCTCTGCTGCTTCATAGCTATGTAAGCTTGACCAAGTGATTCAAATGTGACCAACTGATATTAGGATAATGATTCTAGTTTCAGGGGCATTGTGAAGAATGCATTAAGTTATGTATATACAGTGCCGAGTTTGGTTCTTGGCACATGGTAACACCCAACAAGTATTCAATCTAATAATGCAATTGGACTTGGCTTCTTTGTGGGCACGAGTTATGGCATATAGTACTCCCTGCATTCCATCTCTTTAGATTTTTTGTCTTTTTTGAATGAAATGGAGATAAGGACTTTTTCTTTCTTAAAGCTTAGTTCTTCTCAAATTCATTCATATTTTTCCACAACCCAAACTTCTACATTGAATATTTTCAAACATGGAGAAAAGTTGCAAAATAAAATAATAACTATCTATATACCACCTAGATCCAACAATTAACTAATGTTTTGCCATATTTGCTTAACTTCTCTATATTTACCCTTTTTTTTCCTAAACATTTTAAAGTTGGAGACACTATGAGACCTCTCCCTAAGTATTTCATTTAGCATGCATTTTCTAATACAGAAGTTTTCCTGCATCAACCTAATGATATTATCACTTCGGAGAATATTAATTTTAATGCCATGCATCACTTAATATCCAGTTCATGATCAACATTTCTCAATTGCTTTAAAATATCTTTTATAACTGCATTTCTTTAATCTTTGAAGCAGCATCTGATCAAGGTATAAATATTACATTCAGTTATATCTCTTTGGTTCTTTTATCTGAAACAGTTGTCCCAATTTTCCCATGACATTGATTCTTTTTTTAAAGAGTCCAGGCCAGTTTTCTTCTGGAATGTTCCAACTTCTGGATTTGGCTGATTAAAACCCATTCCTATGACTCAGTTGCATATCTTTTATTCACTGACCCAAGGGTCTTTGAAGGTTGGTCACCTTCAACCTACTTGCTGGTAGATTACATGCCAAGATCCTGAATCCTTCTTCTAGACTGAAGCATAATTATAAATGTGTCTTTAAATATTGTCATTTTGATGTTAATTTGATTGGGGAAGAATGTCCAGAGAAGGAAAGTCAGGGTTTGAACTGACACTGTGGAGAGCTTTGCATTCTTTCCACCAAGAGGACTGAAACCTAGGAAAGAGTCCCCCTGTCAAGCAAAATGTAAATGTATCCAGGAAAATGGCAAATCATCAGTGACCTCTGGAGAGCCCTTGTAGGTTAAAGAATCCACTGAAAGATACTAAAGTCCCAGTAGCCAGAGCAAATGACACTTGAATCTTTTTTTTTTAATTAATTAATTTATTTATTTATGATAGTCACAGAGAGAGAGAGAGAGAGAGAGAGAGAGAGAGGCAGAGACCCAGGCAGAGGGAGAAGCAGGCTCCATGCACCGGGAGCCCGATGTGGGATTTGATCCCGGGTTTCCAGCATCGCGCCCTGGGCCAAAGGCAGGCGCTAAACCGCTGCACCACCCAGGGATCCCGACACTTGAATCTTTTATCTGAGAGTCCACAGTCCTTCTTTGTGGTGTCTTTACTAAGGAATGAGGATTTTTGTTACAAGGCAGAAGCTAGTTGGTCAAAAGTTCTAATTGAATCCCCTGTGGGTTTCTCATAGTTTCCAGACCACATGAGAATCAAGATCCTTGCAGAAGAAGCCAAGAGAATCTGTGTGGCTAGATGTTTTCAATAGATTTTCTTTTGTCTTTCCCCTACAGATCAATGTCCAATAAAATTTTCTGCAGTGATGGAAATGTTCATTTTCTTTTGCTGTCCTGTCAAAGTAGCCACAAGCTGCATGTGGCTATTAAACATTTTAAATGGGCTACTATGATTGAGGAACTGATTTTTAAGTTCAGTTTAGCAATAATTAATTTCAATTTAAATATCAATAGTCATGTGTGTCTAATGACTACTGTATTGACCAACATGATGGTAAACAGTGTTATCACTTGAATCAAATTTCCAGATCTCAAGACCAGGGAATACTTTCACTAATGTCATTCTCTTTCTCTACCTTTTCTCTTTGGTACTTGGAGGCATATACAATATTTTCAACTGTCTAGGTCCTAATTTTCCCTTTCCTTGAACAGCTCCAGATGTATGGTGGCCAGCAGAGGGTTCAGCCACATTGCAGCTCATGCTGAGAAAGGAAGCCTGCTGCCCTAAGTCATGCCAGACTCTGCTCTTGCCCTTTCATCTGAGCCTTTCATTTTTTTATCTGACCACTTGCTCTGAATCTTCACTCCTTTGGAAGGTGAGCTGAGTCCTGGGGAATGCAGACTATAGAAACTCTGCTTCAAAGCTGACAGAGATTTGATTTTTGGAATGGATCAAATTTCATTGAGAGGAGTTTACCAGCATTCCAGTCTTTCTTAACAAGCTGTGTTTTGTGATGTAGTGGCTAGCTAGGACAAGAAGAGAATGACGTTAAGAATTACAGTAGTTTTCCCTTATCTGGAGTTTTGCTTCCTTTGGTTTCAGTTACCTGTGATCAACTGTGGTGTGGAAGAATACACCTCCTGATGTATTACCATAAGGTCATTTGTAGCCTAACACTACATCACAATGCCCACCTCATTCTCACTTCATCTCATCACGTGGGCATTTTATCATCTTACATCATCACAAGGAGAAAGGTGAGTGAGTACAGGACAGGTTTTTTTGAGAGACCACATTCATATAACTTTTATTACAGTATATTGTTATAATTGTTCTATTTATAAATTATTTATTGTTGCCAATATCTTATCTTAATTATAAATTAAACTTTACCATAGGTATGTATGGGGAAAAAATACTACACATGTGGTTTATTACTATCCATGGTTTTAGACGTCCACTGGGGCTCTTGGCATATATCCTATGTGGATAAAGAAGGAGGAGGACCGCTGTACCGCAAAATGGCAAGAACAGCAGAGGTTACATTTTATCATGTGTGAAGAGCTTAGCACTTGTGTTGAATATTTACATGTATTGAATCTTTTGGTCTGTGCAATCTGACGGTTTTAAAAAGTATTTATAGATTTTTAATAGCCTAGGAGAAGGTGTGGTGCATGCTGCTGTCCACATTTATCTAAAGTCTCTTCATGTTTTCAGAGACTTTTGTCATAATCCAGTTAGTAACAATCTATTAGTGAATGAGAATGTGAGAGTGAACAGACTAAACCACATTTTTCTTTGAATCAGATACATAACTAGATCCATCTATTTTACCAAAAGAACTCAAAAGAAGCACTGCCAACTGCTAAAAGATTACTGTGTGTAATTCCTATTATTTCTAAGTACATCACCAGAATAGTGTCTCCAAATTTTGAATCTTAAAAGCCCTCACATGACCTAACCTGTCTGATCTTGAGTATGTTATCTGGGCCCCACATCCCTTCTTGATCCTTAAGACTTAGTTCCTTTATATTATCCTTTCCCTAATATATGCTTATAGTTCTTGGCTTTAAGATTTCTTATCCTTCATTCTGATACATATCTGAGGATGTCAGATAACATCCAGATTAACTGATAAAATGAGGCATATCAGAAAGGATTGAATCTGGAATTAGTTCATGCCTGCTGTGGGAGGAGAGGGAGACAAAGCTGTAAATGTTGAATTACAGGAAGTATAATATCACATATATAAGAGGCAGGCATGCGTTTTTTATTTCATTTCAAATGTATTGCAGATTGTTTGCCAGGACAGCTCAGTCAGTTCACACTTGTCATCAAGTCGTATACCTATTGACCACAACCTAGTCAGCACTGGCTGTAATTTTTACTTCTGATTTGCTAGTTGTAAATAGTACTTCATTGCTGTTTTAACTAGCACTTTATAAATAACTTGTGAGCTTGAGTATTTTGCCAGATGAATTCATTTTCTTTACTACAAATTATCTACTTGTTCCCCTAATTTGTCATATAATCTCACTCTTGAATGAGAATGCTCAAACATATTAAATTTTTGTGAGTCAAAAAAAAAACTTACTTTACTTATCTTTACTTTAAAGATAAGAAAAAATACTGTTCAGAAAGGCATATGGATTATCTAAGAGCATATGATACGGCAGGGAGGGGAAAAGGAATAAAAGTACAATCTGCTTAATTCCATTGTGCTTTCTAGGACTCCTGATTATGACAATAGTTTTCTGCCTTGGATCTACATTATTTGTTTCTACCTCTCTCTCTCTCTCTCTCTCTCCCTGGATCTGTATACACACACACATACACACACACACAACTGTGAATTTTCCAGCCATATGGAATATGCATTTCAATTTCCAATAGAAATTGGAAAAAGTCTTAAATAGAAAATAATTTAATTTGACAAAATAGTTGAATACATATATTGTACTTGTCCTGCTCCACTAAACAATTAACCCCTCTTTAAATTACAGAACTGCAATGTGGAATATGCAATCTTTAGTGAGGCTTGGAGAACATTTTGCATCACCATAAACCAGTTCCAAGTCACCAAGCTTTGCTGTTGTTGTGATAAATTATACATAACATAAAACTTCCCATTTCAACCATTTTTATGTTTAGTGGCTTTAAGTACATTCACATTGTTGTGTGTGTGTTTACTTAGGATGAGTATGGGTTTTTTTTAGCTTTATTTATTTATTTTTTAATAATAAATTTATTTTTTATTGGTGTTCAATTTGCCAACACACAGAATAACACCCAGTGCTCATCCCGTCAAGTGCCCCCCTCAGTCCCCATCACCCAGTCACCCCCAACCCCCGCCCTCCTACCCTTCCACCACCCCTAGTTCGTTTCCCAGAGATAGGAGTCTTCATGTTCTGTCTCCCTTTCTGATATTTCCTACCCCCTTCTCCTCCCTTCCCTTCTATTCCCTTTCACTATTATTTATATTCTCCAAATGAATGAGAACATATAATGTTTGTCCTTCTCCGATTGACTTACTTCACTCAGCATAATACCCTCCAATTCCATCCACGTTGAAGCAAATGGTGGGTATTTGTCATTTCTAATGGCTGAGTAATATTCCATTGTATACATAGACCACATCTTCTTTATCCATTCATCTTTGGATGGACACCGAGGCTCCTTCCACAGTTTGGCTATTGTGGACATTGCTGCTGAGAACATTGGGGTGCAGATGTCCCAGTGTTTCACTATATCAGTATCTTTGGGGTAAATCCCCAACAATGCAATTGCTAGGTCATAGGGCAGATCTATTTTTAACTCTTTGAGGAACTTCCACACAGTTTTCCAGAGTGGCTGCACCATTTCACATTCCCACCAACAGTGCAAGAGGGTTCCCCTTTCTCCATATCCTCTCCAACATTTGTTGTTTCCTGTCTTGTTCATTTTTGCCATTCTCATTGATGTGAGGTGATATTTTATTGTGATTTTGATGTGTATTTCCCTGATGGCAAGTGATGTGGAGAATTTTCTCATGTGCTTGTTGGCCATGTCTATGTTTTCCTCTGTGAAATTTCTCTTCATGTCTTCTGCCCATTTCATGATTGGATTGTTTGTTTCTTTGGTGTTGAGTTTAAGAAGTTCTTTATAAATCTCAGAAACTAGCCCTTTATCTGATATGACATTTGCAAATTATCTTCTCCCATTCTGTAGGTTGTCTTTTAGTTTTGTTGACTGTATGCTTTGCTGTGCAAAAGCTTCTTATCTTGATGAAGTCCCAATAGTTCATTTTTGCTTTTGTTCTTTTGCCTTCGTGGATGTATCTTGCAAGAAGTTCCTGTGGCCGAGTTCAAAAAGGGTGTGGCTTGTGTTCTCCCCTAGGATTTTGATAGAATCTTGTCTCACATTTAGATCTTTCCTCCATTTTGAGTTTATCTTTGTGTATGGTGAAAGAGACTGGTCCAGTTTCATTCTTCTGCATGTGGATGTCCAATTTTCCCAGCACCATTTATTGAAGAGACTGTCTTTCTTCCAATGGATAGTCTTTCCTCCTTTATCGAATATTAGTTGACCATAAAGTTGAGGGTCCACTTCTGGGTTCTCTATTCTGTTCCATTGATCTATGTGTCTGTTTTGTGCCAGTACCACACTGTCTTGATGACCACAGCTTTGTAGTACAACCTGAAATCTGGCATTGTGATGCCCCCAGCTATGGTTTTCTTTTTTAAAACTCCCCTGGCTATTCGGGGTCTTTTCTGACCCCACACAAATCTTAAAATAATTTGTTCTAACTCCCTGAAGAAAGTCCATGGTATTTTGATAGGGATTGCATTAAACGTGTAAATTGCCCTGGGTATCATTGACATTTTCATAATATTAATTCTGCCAATCCATGAGCATGGAATATTTTTCCATCTCTCTGTGTCTTCCTCAATTTCTTTCAGAAGTGTTCTTTAGCTTTTAGGGTATAGACCCTTTACCTCTTTGGTTAGGTTTATTCCTAGGGATCTTATGCTTTTGGGTGCAATTGTAAATGGGATTGACTCCTTAATTTCTCTTTCTTCAGTCTCATTGTTAGTGTATAGAAATGCCACTGACTTCTGGGCATTGATTTTGTATCCTGCCATACTGCCAAATTGCTGTATGAGTTCTTATGGTGGAGTCTTTTGGGTTTTCTATGTAGAGTATCATGTCATTGGCAAAGAGGGAGAGTTTGACTTCTTCTTTGCCAATTTGAATGCCTTTAATGTCTTTTGTTGTCCGATGGCTGAGGCTAGGAATTCCAGTACTATGTTGAATAGCAGTGGTGAGAGTGGACATCCCTGTCTTGTTCCTGATCTTAGGGGAAAGGCTCCCAGTGCTTCCCCATTGAGAATGATATTTGCTGTGGGTTTTTCGTAGATGGATTTTAAGATGTTGAGGAATGTTCCTTCTATCCCTACACTCTGAAGAGTTGTGATCAGGAATGGATGCTGTATTTTCTCAAATGCTTTCTCTGCATCTAATGAGAGGATCATATGGTTCTTGGTTTTCCTCTTGCTGATATGATGAATCACATTGATTGTTTTACGTGTGTTGAACCAGCCTTGTGTCCCAGGGATAAATCCTACTTGGTCATGGTGAATAATTTTCTTAATGTACCATTGGATCCTATAGACTAGTATCTTGTTGAGAATTTTTGCATCCATGTTTATCAGGGATATTGGTCTATAATTCCTTTTTGGTGGGGACTTTGTCTGGTTTTGGAATTAAGGTGATGCTGGCCTCATAGAATGAATTTGGAAGTACTCCATCTCTTTCTATCTTTCCAAACAGCTTTAGTAGAATAGGAATGGTTTCTTCTTTAAATGTTTGATAGAATTCCCCTGGGAAGCCATCTGGCCTTGGACTTTTGTGTCTTGGGAGGTTTTTGATGACTGCTTCGATTTCCTCCCTGGTTATTGGACTGTTCAGGTTTTCTATTTCTTCCTGTTGCAGTTTTGGTAATTTGTGGCTTTCCAGAAATGCGTCCATTTCTTCTAGATTGCCTAATTTATTGCCGTAGAGCTGTTCATAATATGTTTTTAAAATCGTTTGTATTTCCTTGGTGTTGGTAGTGATCTCTCCTTTCTCGTTCATGATTTTATTAATTTAAGTCTTCTCTCTCTTCTTTTTAATAAGGCTGCCTAATGGTTTATCTATCTTATTAATTCTTTCAAAGAACCAACTCCTGGTTTTGTTTATCTGTTCCACAGTTCTTCTGGTCTCGATTTTGTTGAGTTCTGCTCGAATCTTTATTAACTCTCTTCTTTTCTGGGTGTAAGATCAACTCGCTGTTTTTTCTCTAGATCCTTTAGGTGTAAGGTTAGATTTTGTATTTGACTTCTTTCCAGTTTTTGGAAGGATGCTTGTATTGCGATGTATTTCCCCCTCAGGACTGCCTTTGCTATATCCCAAAGATTTTGAAGGGTTGTATCTTCATTCTCATTAGTTTCCATGAATCTTTTTAATTCTTCCTTAATTTCCTGCTTGACCCTTTCAACTTTAGCAGGATGGTCCTTAACCTCCATGTGTTTGAAGTCCTTCTAAACTTCTTGTTGTGATTTAGTTCTAAATTCAAGGCATTATGGTCTGAGAATATGCAGGGGACGATCCCAATCTTTTGGTATCAGTTCAGACCCGATTTGTGACCCAGTATGTGGTCTATTCTGGAGAAAGTTCCATGTGCACTTGAGAAGAATGTGTATTCAGTTGAGTTTGGATGTAAAATTCTGTAGATATCTGTGAAATCCATCTGGTCCAGTGTATCATTTAAAGCTCTCGTTTCTTTGGAGATGTTCTGTTTAGAAGACCTATCGAGTGTAGAAAGCACTAGATTGAAATCACCAAGTATAAGGGTATTATTATCTAAGTATGTCTTAACTTTGGTTATTAATTGATTGATATATTTGGCAGCTCCCACATTCGGGGCATATATTTTGAAGATTGTTAAGTCCTCTTGTTGGATAGATCCTTTAAGTATGATATAGTGTCCCTCTTCATCTCTCACTACAGTCTTCAGGGTAAATTTTTGTTCATCTGATATAAGAATGCTTACCCCTGCTTTCTTTTGAGGACCATTTGAATGGTAAATTGTTCTCCAACCTTTTATTTTAAGGGTGTATGTGTCCTTCTGTCTAAAATGAGTGTCTTGTAGACAGCAAATAGATGGGTCCTGCTTTTTTATCCAGTCTGAAACCTTGCGCCTTTTGATGGAGTCATTAAGCCTGTTCACGTTCAGAGTTACTATTGAAAGATATGAGTTTAGTGCCATCATGATATCTATTCAGTCCTTATTTTTGTGGATTGTTCCATTGGACGACTTCTTAAAGGGGAATTTTGAGAGTCCCCCTTAATATTTCTTGCAGAGCTAGTTTGGAGGTCACATATTCTTTAAGTTCCTGCCTGTCTTGGAAGCTCTTTATCTCTCCTTCCATTCTGAATGAGAGCCTTGCTGGATAAAGTATTCTTGGTTGCATGTTCTTCTCATTTAGGACCCTGAATATATCCTGCCAGCCCTTTCTAGCCTGCCAGGTCTCTGTGGAGAGGTCTGCTGTTACCCTACGACTCCTCCCCATAAAGTCAGGGATTTCTTGTCTCTTGCTGCTTTAAGGATCTTCTCTTTATCTTTGTAATTTGCAAGCTTCACTATTAAATGTTGAGGTGTTGAATGGTTTTTATTGATTTTAGGGGCATCTCTCTATTTCCTGGATCTGAATGCCTGTTTCCCTTCCCAGATTAGGAAAGTTTTCAGCTATGATTTGTTCAAATACATATTTTGACCCTCTGGCCCTTTTGCGCCCTCGGGAACCCCAATTAAACGTAGGTTTTTCTTCCTCAGGCTGTCATTTATTTCCCTTAATCTATCCTCATCGTTTTTTAATTGTTTGTCTCTTTTTTTCTCAGTTTCCCTCTTTGCCATCAAGTTGTCTTCTATGTCACTCACTTGTTCTTCCTCCTCGTTAACCCTTGTCGTTAGGACCTCTAGTTTGGATTGCATCTCATTTAATTGATTTTTAATTTCTGCCTGATTAGATCTAAATTCTGCAGTCATGAAGTCTCCTGAGTCCTTTATGCTTTTTCTAGAGCCACCAGTAGCTTTATAATAGTGCTTCTGAATTCGCTTTCTGACATTAAATTTTAATCCAAATTTTGTAAGCCTGTGGGAGAGAGGACTGTTTCTTATTCTTTCTATTGAGGTGAGGTTTTCCTTCTAGTTATTTTGCTCAGTGTAGTGTGGCCAAAAACAAGTTGTATTGGGAAAAGGAGAAAAAGAGAGAAGAGGAAGAAGGAAAGAAAAGAAAAAAAGAAAAAAAAAGGAAGGAAAAAAGAAAAAAAAGAAGAAAAAGAAAAAAAAGAAAGAAAGGAAAAAAAGGGTTGGGGCAAGCAAACAGAAATCAAAAAGCAAAAAAACAAAACAACAACAACAACAAAACCCACAACAACAACAAAAAAAGAAAACAACGGGGAGCATCCTCTGATTCTGTATACTGTAAGTCCCTTGACTTCCCCCGGAACTTTCGAGTGCTGCTTGGTCAATAATTTGTTTTTCCCCTGTCCGTGGAAAAATACGGGGCCTGTTGTGCTGATTCTCAGGTGTCAGCACTTGGGGGAGCTGCTCTGCCCCTGCCTGGTGCAGGGCTCAGTGGGGGCTGTTCACCCCGTGAGGCCCCAGGAAGAACAACCCCAGTGGCGGGGCCAGCTCTGCAGCCCTGGAGTCAGCCCCCGCAGTAGCTCCGGGGCTCTCCGTCTGCAGGGCCTGGAGCCTCCGGGGCTGGGCCGCTGATCTGCTCAGCTGGGGCAGGAGTGTCCTCGCTGTCCTGGGCCCTCCCGGCCTCTGCCTGTCCCGGGGGAGGCCGGATCCTGGGCTGTGTCCCAGCGCCCTGTGTTCCGGGGCCTGCGCTGTTGGATTCACGCTCCCTCCCCGCAGCCCCCTCCACAGAGCCGCCGCCTGAGCCCCTCCGAGCTGCTCCGGGTCCCGCCGTGCGCGCTGCAGCCCTTAGGGAGCTCGGCGCACTCTCCCGGGGCGCAGGTGCCTGTTAGTGTCCCTGGGAGCCCGAGGGCATCCCCGCCCTCCTGGGTCCTGCTCCACCTCCCTGCGAGCCCCTTTCCTCCGGGATGGTTGGTGCAGCTCCTGCTTCTCCGGGACGGGGCTCTCCTGTCCTGGGGTCACTCGCCCCGGCCTTAGCCCGGCTCCTCGCGGGGCCCCTCCCCCTTGGAGGCCTTTTGTTTCTTTATTTCTTTTTCCCCGTCTTCCTACCTTGATAGAAGCGCGAAGTCTTCTCACTGTAGCGTTCCAGCTGGTCTCTCTTTAAATCTCAGGCCGAATTCGTAGAATTTCAAGATGATTTGAAGGTTATCTAGGTAATTTGGTGGGGACAGGTGACTTGGGGACCCTACTCTTCCGCCACCTTGCCCCTCCTCTTATTTTAGCTTTATTGACATATAGTTTACAAATGAAAGATTAAGATATTTAAAATACATTAACGTTGTACAACCATCACCACATCTTCAGAACTTTTTCTTCTTTCCAAACTGAAATTCTATACCTATTAAAGGTTAATTGTTTAATATCTCCCCACTCCCCGCCCCCCCCCACCTGTCTACTCTGGTAAACACTATTCTACTTTCTGTCTAAGAATGTGAATATTCGGGATGCCTAAGTGGCTCAGCAGTTGAGTGTCTGCCTTTGGCTCAGGGCATGATCCCAGAACTCCTAATTTGGGATGGAGTCCAACATCGGGTTTCCTGCAGGGAGCCTGCTTCTCCTTCTGCCCATGTCTCTGCCTCTCTCTCTCTCTGTGTCTCTCATGAATGAATAAATAAAATCTTAATAAAAAAATAATGTGAATATTCTAGGTACCAGAGCTTAGAGTTTCCTGGTTGCTGTTTTGCCTTCAAGCTTTTAAGGCCAATGTGCTTCTGTCCACAAAGAGTAGGGGTGGAGATTAGTTTAAGATGTGTGTGTATGATGGGAAAGAGATAGGCATAGTAAGTATAAGGTTAAAAACAGGGTGAAATTGAAGATCATTCACATATTTAGTTCCCAGTTTTTCAAGAACAAAGTGGAGACTAGCTGCCAGCTACATACTCAACATCACTTTTACTCTTTCTCCCTCCCTCCCCAAATGGTACATACATATATTCCTAAATTCTGAGTAGAAGCCCAGATAATTCAGAAGTAAAGTGATTTTTATTAACGAAGAAAATTGAGATTTGGTGATCATATTCAACAAACTCCCTTCTATTTTAGAACCAGTGGGGGCTGACCAGATTTTGGAGACATTTGGGCACACCCAAGTACCACCCAATAGAACCAACTGGATTCTGCTTCAATTCAGAGACTCACCAATTCATTTCAATTTCTCTGAATTCTTGTCCTCTCTGTCCACTGGTGTATAGAAGGTTAAAAATGGGGTCTTCTCTCTGAAGAAGCTGAATTCACATTTTTAAAATTTGATACATCATTTAATACTTCAGGATTTGATGTGCTTTCAGTGAAAACAAGGCTTCCTTAAAGTAATTTAGAGATATATGAAATTCTCATTATCACAAGAGAAATGTTGATCCCGTTGAGTTATGCAGGCAAGAATAAATATCTAATTATTTCAGCCTAATCACTGTCATTCCTTTCATCTCCCAATACGCAGTCTTTTCTTATTGTTTTTTCTTCCCAGACCCATCAGCTCTTTTAAAAAGTGATCCTTTTGAGTTCGGAAGAGATAAAAGAGGCTTAAAGATAAGAAATAACAGAAGTCCCTGCACTTCATGGGGATTACAAGTGGAATTAACATGGCTATATAAAATGAAGCCACAGCTTGGGGTTTGGAAATGACAAGGTTATTTATTCTCCCAAATCCTGGGCACTTGGTTAGGTTGTTATTAATCCCAGCGACTACACAGCTGAGGCTGGGAACCTTCATTTGAGGATGGAAAACTATTGAGTTTTGACTCTCTATGACAGTATTCTTTTTTTTTTTTTTTTGACAGTATTCTTTTTAAAAGCAACGTCTGAACATGAAAAAATCTAGTTTTTGAAAACTGTCTAAAATGGAGTATAAAAGTATTGTCTCTCCCCCTTCCTCCCCCACACCCCGTGCTACACTCTAGAGGTAAGTATCTTTTAACCAGTTTCTTTTTTCATTCACTCGACAGTTCCCATTAAATTTTTATATGTTTTTATTTCTGCTTCTATTATTTCAGTTATCAACTTTAGGCAGCACTGATCTACTCTAGGCAATGAAAGATCAAGAATTTAGGAGCATTTTTTACTATACTGTTCCTTTTCTTCTTGCTTCCGTACTTCAGTTTTGTCAATTACATTATTATTTTAGTTCTTCTACTATTGACCTTTATAACTGTAAAAATCAATGCTGACAATCGCATTGCTTGATTTGTCAACTTTAGAGGATACTTTTGAAGGGAGAATAAATTGGTGCATCAATAATTGCTTTTCCTTCCTCTCTCCCTTACCAACTTAAAAAAAAAAACTTTTATATTTTCAAGGTTATACTTATATTGTTCTCTGATGCCTGTAATATTACTTTCTGCATTTGGTATACAGATTGACTTTCAAAATTAAAAATTTCCTAAACAATATTTACAGCGTCTTAATTATATGATTATTACTCATATTGAAACAAGTTGCATAAAGCAGAATTTTTAGTTCTATATCTTTAAGTCCTACTTCCTCTACCCTCAAGATACTCAAGTGTCAAGACCCAAGTGATTCTGCTTCCCTCCCTCCAGTTTTCTTCATATTTTCTAGGGACTACTCAGTGCTGCTATTTCTTAAATCCACATTATCTGTTTCCTTATACATTTTTTTCTCCTGGAGTACCTCTGAAGGGTTTCTGTTTTAATTTGGATTATGACTCTTATGTTTTAGGAGTTTTGAAATATCTAAAAATCATTTTGTCCAATATTTGTTTAATGGCTTGATTGGGTATATATTTCAGGGTTTAAAAATCAGAAATTTGAAAAAAAAAAGTGTACTCTCTTTCAGCATCCATTGCTGCAGATGAGAGATTTGATGTTACTTTGATTCTTTCTCCAACTATGGAAGCTTTAATAATTTTTTTTTTTGTTCTAGGACTTCTGAGATTCCCTAAGTTGTCTCAAAGTGCAGATTCACCCCACCTCCCACCACTGATTTTGGTGGCCATTTGAATCAATTTGAAACGATTTTTTTTTTTTTTTTCAGTTCAAGGGTACTTTCTCTTAGCTTAGTCTTGGTAATTAGCCCTATCTATTCTATTATCCAGTCCAATTACTAATTTTTTTGATAACATGCTTGCCTTTCTGAAGTTTTCTTTTTTCTGTTTACTTCCTTTCCCTGGAGGCCTATTTTTGTCTTTGAAAGAAACAGTTTTGTTCTACCTGAAGATACTAGTATCATTTCAGAGTTTTCTTCTTTGATCCATTCTAACTTCTTTGAGGTCAAATATTACTTTTTCCATTTTGGATTTTTTTGTGTGTTTGTGATTAGCTTTCCTTAAATATCCTAGGATATTTAGCTATTGGTTTGTTTTTATGAATGAATCTAACATACCTTTTGTGAGACCATACCATTTCCCTTGGTCCCCTTTAAATTTCAGTTGCTGCTCTGGTGGACAGGTCCCTCACATTGCCAATAATCTACCCCAATTTCCTGCCACATCTCTCTACAGTTCTGGCTTAGTGGTTTCAAAAACTGCTGGCACTCACATAGTCCATGCCAGGACCACATGGAAATATGGATTGGATAATGCTTCTAAGCCACCCCTACCTTCTGTAGGAGTAGAGATTAGTGGATAAATGCATTAGTCATATGTTCTTCAAAGACACAATTCTTTGTCACGTGGTTCCTTAGATGTTCCTCACAGTATAGATCCTTACTTACCTCTAACATCAATCCTCAAGTTATACATTCTTTATTGAATTTCTTCATTCCTGATTTATTCTTGCTATCTTCACACCTGTTTCCTGAAATCACCTCCCAAATAAACTAACTGCACTCATGGTTCTTGTCTTAAGTTAGACTTGGTGGGGACCCAAACAAAGATGAGGTAATTAGTATACCTAGGATGCTGGGCTTTTCTTTGGAGCTGTGTAAATAACCTCTCCCTTGGATGGGAGGACTGACTGAGTTCTGTGTTTGCTATGAGGTGTTTTAACAAGCAGCTTCCCTAAAGGGTGCTAGATAGAAAATGCAATCTGGCTGGTCTACCATAGTAGCTCACATGAAGAGCCCTTTACACTGGAGGTAGGGCACATTGGTGCTTTTGAGTGTGGAAGGAGTTATTTTACCTTTTTCCTTCTCCTGATTGTACTGTCTGAAGAGTAAGTCCAGAGTAGTCTTTGTCTTGCCCTGCTCCTCTAACAGGCTCTAGTAGTCATGCCTACTTTCGTTAAAGGAAAATTTACCCTGGCATTGTAAACTACTGTTTGCTGTGTGGACTCTTTCAACATGGGTTAGGAGGTTGTAAGGAAAACTATATATCGCTTTTCCGGCCAAGCAGCTAACTTATTACCATGAAGATTAACCCAGGGTGTATGCCCACTTTGGTATAAGTTGATTGTATCTGAAGCTTCTCTGAGGCTCCATTTCGAATGCTATTCTTTACTTGTCATGCTTTAAGTTGTGAATTTTTCTCTTTTACATCTGTCCTGTCAACACCTTTTATTTGTTTTCTGTCCCCTAGAACTTCCTCCATTTTTTCTGGTCCATTATTGGCATCCTTTCCTGTTTTCCAGCATTATAATATATATATATATATATATATTTTTTAATTCAAATAGACCATGTAATGGGTACACATGCATGTTTTGGGTCTATCATCTTTAAGAATTCATTATATTTTAGATGATGAAATTGCAACTGACCTGTGACTTTCCTGGTCCAACAGACATAGAGCACCAGAATCTAGACTTAAACTCATTTCTTCTTATTCCTAGTCTTGTGCTCTGTTGTGTCATCATTTTACTCAGAGCCATGAGGGCAGTTGAGGAAACCCTCACATGTAAAGGTAGCCATATTTTGAAAGAATCCATATAGAACCAAAGGGCACTCATAGAATAGAAATCACAGGGATAACAAAACAAGATCTTTGATATCAGAGGTCTCAGACTAATATTTAGGTTGCTCCCTATTCTTTACTTACAGAGGATGGGCTGCATGTATCTGGCCTTCTGGGCAGCTGAAATTCAGGAAATTTGGGTTGTGTTAGTTGACTAAAATAACACTATGGTACTGGTAGAGAATTATGAAATCAAGAATACTTTACTATCTTCTGACTAAAATTGACTATGAACATTTGGGCAAATCCTTCTATCTCTGAGTCACCTTTAATGTCCTTATCTATAATATGAGGATACAATCAATGAATTTTAACTTTCTCTGGTTCAAAATCTAAGCAGAGGGAGGCAAATGATAGCTTACTTAATTGACAACATTACTGATAAAAAGCTTTAAGGCTATGATCCTTATAAGTTTTGACATTTGGATATGCATCTTGGCCCAATGTACCAGCTGCAGTAATTGTTATAGGTTATGCTGAGACCCAGGCTGGATTCCAATTAAGGTTTGATTTTCATCAGTGATAACAGTAGGATTAGTGGGAAGGGCAGATGCACACACAGACAGTCCTCAGATAGACGGTTTCAATGATTCCTAGACAGATGTTTTAGTTTAAGGGCATTGGCATTTTTACTGAGTAGAGATCTGTCTATTCTATCAGTAGCCTAGTCACTTTTCTTATACCCACTATCTATATTTCTCCATGGTCATGACTTCCAAAGGGAAGATGTTACTGTAATATTCCTAACTAGAACAACTTGAGCCCCAAGGGTATGGCCTTTATTACTTACTGAGGACTCCAATCTAGAGTGTTCTGGGGGAAACTTTGAGTTATTAAATACCACTTGTTGATTGGCTTAGCTCTAGTTTCTGTATCAAATTTCCTGCACAGAACATCTGCTTCCATTAATCTGGTGACTCCTCAGATATCCTGTTCTGAAGGATTTAGTGCTGGCTCTATGTTTAAAGGGGAGAGCTATGGATCTTGTTTTGAACCATATGCATACCTAGTATCCTGTTTCATTTTGTTAAAGCAATTCAACTACTTTGTCTCGCTCTTCTTGGCTTCATCCTCAGGAGGCTGGACATAAACTATACATTTTGGGTTCTTCTGAGATGGAAGAGTTTCCAGAACCATTATGGAATAGCATCATGTATGCATTTACCTGGGGCCTCGCACAACTTTTGTTGTAGCCAAGAATAGCCAAGAATATTGTGAAGAAAGTTGATATCATCATCACCAACACAATCTGGGCAAGTCCCTTAATTTTTCTTAATTGAATAGTACACCTTCAATTCCATTTGTGCCTGTGTTTGTCTTAGTCACAAGCCACATAGCCAGCATACCTAGCCCTTGTTTCACTCATTTCTGGCTTTTGCCCAGTTCCATTAGTTCTCATGCAGGGCCTCATACCTGCCCATGTTCACCAGAGGAATCCTCACTTTTGCAGACTCTTTTCAATGCACTCAGATAATGGATATCTCCTGTGTGCCAGAAACTGGTAAAACCAAGCAAGACCATGGCTCTCTAAAGCCATACTTAAAAAAGCCTTATCTGCATGTCTCTTCAGTCCCATTTGGTTCTCAAGCAGAGGCTTCCGTAAGAGAAAGAAACTGTCACTGCCTTTCATGAATCATTAAGAAAGGAAAGTAGAAGAGTTGAAAGGTTGGCAGTAACAATGAGAGTAGGCTATTACAAGCAGGTCAAGAGTCTTCTTTTTTTAAGTTTCATATCCCCAGCTGCTGTTCAAATAATCAAAAAGGGGTCCTCCCTGAAACTGATTTAATTCTTAGGAGGAATGAAAAGACATTTAAAGGGCAAGCCAACTTCATAAAATGACATTAAAAGGTTTTAAAATAGTATTTTGCTTCTAAGGGGTGTTTGTAAATGTCAGAGGTAACGTATTGATTATGGTCCTGGAAGTTCTTGCTTTGAGATGCCTAGCTGCCTTTGGCTTAACGAATGCTATTGAATCGTGCTCATGGTATGAATTATCTCGGCCGCCTTATTTTGTTTGCCTAAACTTTCCCAATCCACTGGGCTTTATCCACAAATGAACAAAAGGTATCATCAGATCTGTGTTTGTAATCCTTGTCATGTTTAACTTCTCATGTAAATTGCTTAGAGATAAAATGTTGAGAATGGCTGTAGAAGTTAATTGCTTTACAGGTCTCTGAGACTGTCTTATAGACTCCCGTAAAATGTTGCAAGTTGGTTGCTTCATCCGAGGCTATTACTGTGAATGCCTAAATAAATAAGAAAGCCATCTTGAAAGGGTACATATAATCCCATTTAAATCAAGATGGGGGCATACCTCCCCCATATTTCGTGGGCTCAGGCTTCCCTGGTGAAAATATATCTAATATTTTTATTTGCTGATATTAACCAGTTGTTAGTGGTAGCCAAGAATATTGTGAAGAAAGTTGATATCATCATCACCAACACAATCTGGGCATATCCCTTAATTTTTCTGAGCTCATGTCCCCAATTTGAAACCAATAGAGATCATATTAATTGCTCTGACTGCAAGGTCATAACTGAAGTTTCAAAGAAATGAGAATAGTACACATGAGTTCTCTGACTTACAGTTTACCAGGTCCTTACAATACTTGATGAGGCTAAAACTGGTCACTTCCCTTCTGAATTTTAGGACCATTCAGAATCTAGACGTTGGATGTGTTCATGGAATTTAACCCAGGCAGGCAGAAGGGATGGCATCTAATTTATGTGCGTCCACTTAGACCAGCACGTGCCAGCTGTCCCTGTAGCTGTGGCCTTCACCCTATACCAAGACTGTCTTTGGCTAAACATCAAAGACTGCCTAATTCATCAACAGAGCAAAACTGTTGGTTAAGTAATAGTTATGGCTTTGGTTTATTATCATAGGAGTTTTATAGTGTATTAAGATCTTGTTCTTTTTAGCGGGAAGGAGATAGATGCCTATTTTTTATTAAAGAAGTGATAACATGCTCATAGCAAACAAATTATTGTAGTAATGATGTGAGTAATGTGAAAATTAAAATCCTTTCTGTGAGTCCCATCTCATTCTCTGTGGGAAACCACT
This sequence comes from Vulpes vulpes, assembly GCF_048418805.1. Lineage (NCBI taxonomy): Eukaryota > Metazoa > Chordata > Mammalia > Carnivora > Canidae > Vulpes > Vulpes vulpes. Next base: position 55,529,871 of record NC_132790.1, read on the forward strand.
GTAAATGCATTCTTGTATATCCCTCCAGAAACTGTCTATTGTAACAGAAATGAGCAATATTCACACTCTTCTTCACCTTAACTTTCCCCCCTTAAAATATGTACCGATGGTCCCTGACTTACGATGGTTCAATTTAATGATTCTTTGATTTTATCATGGTGTGAAAGCAATTATGTGGTTAGTAGAAACCACATTGTGAATTCTGGATTTTTATCCCTTTCTAGGATAGCAATATGTATGATTGTCTCTGCTGATGCAGGCCAGTGGAAGCCATATGATCATATTATCATGAGGGTAAACAATACGTAGTCTGAAAACCATCATGTACTTAAACAACCATTCTATCACCTTTACACAGTATTCAGTAAGTTACGTGAGATATTCAACACTTTATTATGAAATAGGTTTTATGTTAGATAATTTTGCCCAACTGTAGACAGGATCCCTTTATGTGGAAATTGTATATTCACTGTAGGTGAATGTAAGTGTTCTGGGCACATTTAAGGTAGAATAGGCTAAACTCTGATGTTTGGAAGGTTAGGTGTAGTAAATGCATTTTTGACCTAACAATATTTTTAAGTTATAATAGGTTTATCAGGAAGTAACCTCACTGTAAGTCAAGGAAGATCTGTATATCATGTCTGTGCATGTGTGTGTATATATACATATATACCATTGTATGTAGATAGATAGATAGATAGATAGATATAGATCTGCTTCATATTTTGATGTCTGTATATCACATGGATAATTTGTTTAATAACTTTTCTATTAATGTACATGAAGTTTTTAAAGGCTTTGTTTTTGTTTGTTACTAAAATATAAACATACAATTTACATAATTTTGCAAGTTAGGTAAAAAATATACTTCCTTTTGATGCTAATTTTTTATTTAGAAATGTTCAAAGGTACAACAAAGTTCAACGAAAAGCATCATGAATCCCCAGATTTTCTTTATCTAGAGTTACTAATGGTAAATACTTCACCACTTTTGCTTTCTCTTTCTCAAATGAAGATCATTTAAGTGTAAGTTGAATACATCATGATGTGTCACCCTCAAATACTTCACCATGTATCTCTAAAGGACTAAGCTACTCCTCTATGTAACCATACCATTGACATGCCCAAGAGATTTAAAACAAACTTACCAATATTATATTACCTAGTATATAGCTCATATTCAAATTTTATCAATTTTTTCAAAAATGATTTTATAGATATTATTATGACTGATCCAGGCAAATGTCACCCACTGCATTTGATTGTCATCTTTCTTCATCTAGTCTTTTTTGAGATTTCATGTTGATGCTATTGTGATATTAACTTGTTTGAAATGTTTGGGTCAGTTATTTCATAGAATCTTCCAGTCTGAATTTGTCTCCTCCATGATTAGATTCAGGTTAAACTTCTGTTTTTGTGTAGCTGATATTGTGTACTTCTCATTGCATCCCATTGGGAGGCATTGGGATTTCAGTCTGTTGGACTACTGGTGATGCTCAGAGGATCACTTGGTTAAGAATGTTGCCCCCAGATCCACAGTACTTGATGCTTGAACAACACAAGTTTGTACTGCACGGGTCTACTTATATGTGAATATATTTTATAGTGCAGTCCTGTAAATGTATTTTCTGGAGAAGCAGGCTCCATGTAGGGAGCCTGACATGGGACTCGATCCAGGGTCTCCAGGATCAGGTCCTGGGCTGAAGGCAGCGCTAAACCACTGAGCCACCCGGGCTGCCCATCTTATGATTTTCTTAATAGCATTTTCTTTTGTCTAGTTAATTTTATTATAAGAATACAAAAAATATGCTAATTTTATTGATAAGGCTTCTGGTCCACAGTAGGCTACTAGTAGTTAAGTGTTACCTGTAAGTTTTCGCCCCTGTGGGGGTCAGCACCCCTTACTTCTGTGATATTCAGGAGTCACTATAGTTTTTATCCTTTGTAATGGGTAAGTAATTTGTGATTCTTTGAAACTGTATGCCTATCTTATTCCTCAAAAACTTACCCACTTGTTTTGTTTTCTGTAGATGATCACTGCCTGAATTAATAATCACATTCTGGCATCAAAATGGTGACTTTATAATTCTGTTCTTCTTTGGCACCATTCAAGGATCCTTTTAATTTTGTCTCCCCAATGTGTTATAATGCATCGCTATGTTCAAATTTTACTGAAGTTGCCCGTGGAAGCATTGCTGTTGCCTCCTTTTTTTCCCCGTGCTTTCTAGTATGAGATGTTTTAGGATTATCGCGCACTTTCCTTGTCCTGTACCTGAAGTCATTTGCTTCCCCAAGGAAGCCTGGATCCCTTTACATGTGAATTGTTTTTAGGAGCCAGGATTGGGGTCTTAGGTATAGTATCTTTGTTTCTAAGCCCAGGAGTCAGTAAACTATGGCCAATGGGCCATGTCCCACTTGTGGCCTATTTTTGTAGAGCTTCTGAGCAGAGAATGATTTTAAAGTTTTTAAAGAGTTGCAAAACCAAACCAAACCAAACTAAAAACAAAACAAAAACAAACACACAAAGAAATACTTTTTAAGAAAGATTATATGAAAGAGATCCCATACTGTTTTTAAACCCTAAAGTATTTACTATATGCCTCTTTATAGAAAAAAAAAAAAGAAAAAGTTTTTCAATTCCTATTGTAGGCTTTATCAGTATATACAGTTAGGAAAAATAATTTGTGGATAATATCAAACTTATATTAATATCTCAAATTCAATTCCAGTATCACAAATCTTTCCTCACTTTCCCCTATTACACATTGGTAACTCCTTTCTCCAATGAGAAACAGGTTTCCAATAAAAATAATATATTACTTATTTGCTCATTCTTATTATGCATACCAAGTGGCTTCAGAAATACTCTATCAATACCACTATTAAACAAATCTATTAATTCAAGTTCAAGATTTCTTTGTGTGGTGTTTTTGTTGTTTTTAGAATATATACAACTAGGACTGTATAGCCAAGGTACTATGTTCAAAAGTTATTCAATTAATTCTTTGTCTCCTATGTGCTTATTTGTGCTTATTTGATCAATGTGATGTGTACTAAGTTCATTGGTTTCTGGTTATATTTGATTTTAGGGTGTTTCTTTTTCATCTTTTTTTTAAGATTTTATTTATTTATTCATGAGAGAGAGAGGCAGAGACACAGGCAGAGGGAGAAGAAGGCTCCACACAGGGAGCCCGATATGGGACTCGATCCCGGGTCTCCAGGATCATGCCCTGGACCAAAGGTAGCGCTAAACCGCTGAGCCACCTGGGCTGCCCCCTTTTCATCTTTTATAAATTTTATTTATAAAAATTAAAGTATAGAGCACACAAAATTTAGAGTAGTCACATAGCTAGACCCATTTTTCCAACCCTATTCCCATACACCCCATAGGTACCCGTGTTTCATCATGAAATTTCTGTTTATCCTTCTTGTATTTACTTTTGTAAAAATGAGAATACATACACATACATGCATATATAAAAATACACAAAAATATGATCATATATATTGTTTTTTATGAAAATAATTCATATAAATATAAAATCACCTATATACTTTAGAATATACATATTTCTGAGGTCATTTTTCTTACACAAAATGTAGCAAAGTACATATACTCTGTTATACCTCAATCTTTTTACTTAAAAATAGACTGTCAGTACAAGTCCATATCACTGTATAAAGATCTTTTTCATTCATATGGATAGCAAAGTTCTCTACGGTGTGGGTACACCATTGTTTATTTGAAATTCAATCATTCTGGTTTTTTTGGTAGGGTTTTTGTTTTGTTTTTAGTTTTGCATTTCCAATATTTCACTATTGCCATAAATAATCTTGCATATATTATTTCTTATTTTAGAGATGAAACTTCAAGGTTAAATTTCCAAAAGTGGGATAAAGGTAAAAGAGTAGATAATAAATATGTAGTTTTGGCAAAGATTTCCAATTTCTCTTCTGTGAGTTTTCATTTCATTTTGTTTTGTTTTAACTGTGTGAAGATGTCTGTGATGGATTGGAAGGCTTTTCCTTTTCCCTTCAAGGTCTTTCCTTTTTCCTTCAAGGTATTTCTAACTGGACTAAGAATCAAATCGACATGAGATGGATTAACAAGAGAAAATTAAATTTAATTTCATATATGCAGGGAATCCACACAGACATGGAAATTCCGAAGACAGTCAGGCAAAATGAAGTATATTTGCCATTCTGAACTAATGAGAAAGGAGTAGGGTCCTGGGACTACAAAGAGAAGAAATGTAATTTATAGGAAGATAAAAAAGGGTAAATGTTTAATGAACAAATGTTTACTGGGTCACTCAGAAACAATGGGACATAGAGGAATTTGATCAAATAGCCCTTGCTAGGTTCTTTCTGGTCTACTCTAGCTAGTTCATAGGGTAATGTGGTTATCGATGGTAATGTCGCTCTTCCTGGAGCAGATCCTCTATCTAAAATTTTTTTAGGCAGCTGTGGGCGAGGTAAAGAGCTGGATACTTGAAAGAACCCATGTATTTAACAATAGGAGAAAAGGAGAAAGAAATGGTGTTATATTCCTATAATATAGTATGTAAATAAATGAATTATGCGGACATAATGTTGAATGCAATAAAGCAAAACAGAGAATATACACTGTATGATTGCATGTGTATGAAGTTCACAAACAGAACTAATCCATGGAGAGAAGTCAGGACAGTGGCTGGCTTTAAGGAGGCTGAGTGGTCATGATGGGAGTGAGTCTAAGAGAAGGCTTTGGGTTGCCTCTAATATTCTATTCTTGGGCTGACTGGCTGATATTTATAACTGGTAGAAGTGTTTACAATTTGCAAGTATTTACTCTTATGATTTGTGCATATTTCTGTGTATATGTGATAGCACAAAAATAAAGCTTGAGAAATCTAAAAGAGCCCTGAAAGATTGGTAGAAGTTGCTAAGTCTTAAAGAATTCTTATTCCTACATTGGAAAAAAATGCACAGGGGGCTAAATGGAGGGAGGCCTGTTGTTAACTAGGGACATTCTGGACCCAAATTTATGTGAAAACAGCCAAAGGCTGTCAGCTCATTTTTTTCACAGGCAGGCAGGTCATTTGTGTATAGTTCTTGAATAATCATCACATTTCCTTGTTTTACAAATGTGCAGCCGTCACTCCAACAGGGAAGGTGATGACAGCAGTCACTTTTGTTGTTACTGTAGTGGTTTTATTGTAGGCATTCTAAAATTAGAGGTAAATAACTTGCTGGAGCTTGGGGTTTATTGAATTTTCCCACTTTGCTTATTTTAAGCGATAACATTACCGTGGGTATTGAGCACTTCCTAATTTTCCTTGCAAATGCCCCTAGCATATCAGCACTGGAATGTTTTTTACTACCTGCAAAGAAAGAACATCAGCTTGGAGTCTGACAATTATGGGTTCAAACTCCACATCTTTAATTTTGTCACATTTTTTTTGGTCATAATAACATTTTGGTTAAAGGTTTCTTTGCTAATATCTGGATAAAACTATCTCTTTCCAAGGCTGATATGAGTTTAAAAATAATTTTATAGTTTAACATTCATGGTCATGAGCCCATCTATATCTTAGAAGTGACGGTGTGATTTGGGAGAGCAAGAAAGTGACAGAATTTTTTTAATCTTTTAAAGACAAGCTGTCAATTTCTGGATGTCTTTGTGTGTGTGCCTTTCATCACCCCCATTATATTTATTATCTAAATGAAGATGTATTCTTAAGGCCTGAGGTAGCATCATTTTACATTTAGTGAACATTTAGGAAGGCTAATCAACATATTTATGGTATTTTACTCATCTAAGCTCAAATCTGCTAATAACTTGTGAACACCAATTTACCAATTTTATGATTATTATGCGATCATTTGTTCATTTTATTCAACCCATATGCCTGTACTGACCAGGCCCTGTATTGGCACTTTTTTTTTTTTTTTTTAAGTAGACTCTCCGCTCAAGATGTGCCTTGAGCACAAACTTGTGCCTCTGAGATCATGCTCTACTAACTGAGCCAGCCAGATGCCCCTGTGTTGGGCACTTTGATTTGTGTTATTTCATTTAGAGTTTTACCGGCAGCTTCAGAACTTCATCAGCAGTTTTAAAGTGAAAAAATTATAGCAATAAATGAAAGATTAGTGATCATTTTGAAAATGATCAAGATAGCCTTCAAGTTCCCCTCAGCTTGGCTAAGCTTCACATAGATTTCTGTCTAACTATGACTAATGGAACTAAAAGAGTGCACTGGTTGGTATAGAGGCTGCTTTTAGGTGAACATGCTTGAACAATGGAATAGAGAAAGGGTCACAGTGACCACCTGGCTGAAGACAGGTCCATTGAGCCACCCACCTCAAAATATCCATAGACCCTACCTTACCAATGGGCTACTTAGAAGTAGGCACAGTTCCCAAAAAATGGAAGATTCTATACATGACCTTACCTCCTCATCTTCCCCCTTTAAAAATGGCCACCATCCACTGCCTTGTTGCAGTCTCTCCTCTGCTGTCCTGACCCCAACCCTTCCTTGTGCTGGGTTTATTCAATAAACTTCTGACTCTTTTGTTCTGCCTCAGTGAATACTTTCACTGCCAGTGTCACCAGCTTCTACATGATAGTTGCCCCATATTTGGGGGCTCTCATCCAATCAAGAGATAGCCCATTTATGAACCACAGTTAGGGAACATCAAATTGAACACAACCCCAGAAATAGTATTGAAAGCAAAGAACTTTTTATTACTTTTTCAAGTAAGGAGACAAATGTCTCGTGGTGGTATTAGTACAGGAAATCTCTTTATTCAGTGTGCTAGGGGTGGGAGCAGGCAGGTTGCACGAGCACTTTGGTTCAGTTGCACATATTCAACATGTCAGCATGCTAGTGCATACATTGTATGTTAAAAAAAATGGCAGAAAACTGTCCATAAGAGGAGATCTTAGTATTATAATGAGCCAGAAGTAACTTCAGAACAACTCACAGGGCTTCTATGCAGATTCTCAGCTCCATTCCAGCTCAAAATAGCTCACCGAAGGGGCCAGGAATGCCCAGTACAGGGTTATCAGGTAAAACATCTAGTTGGGCATCTCTCTGGCTAGAACTGCTGGTTCTGCAGAGCAAAGCATTCCTTTGGGGCTTTTTCTCTTCCCCCTTCCTCACTTCTGCTGAGAGCTTTCAACCCATTTGGAGAGTAGCTTCCCTGGTGCATCCTAGCTAATATACAGGCCCTTTACCTCCCATTAGTTAGAGTATGTCTGGTCCTTTGAAATGTAAATCTTCTCCAAGTCTCTTGATAAGCACCTATTAGCAAACACAGATGGCCTACTCTTGCCTTGACCAACCTCCCTCCTAAGGTCCTCCAAGAGGACCTGCTGGCTCAGCCTATGCTCAAAAACTTCCCTGCTTCTTGTTTTAGCAAGTTGAGTTCAATCTCCCCTACTGCAATTATCTTGACCCCTATTAGTCTTGAATAAGGACTCCCTTGCCTGTTTAATTCCCTTTGGTGTCATTTTTCTTTGACACGACTAAAAGAGTTGAATACTTTTACATGTATGTACTTATTGAACACTTGGACACTCCATTATTTGTGAAATGTCTAAGACTTTTTCCAATTTTTTATTGTAATTGTTATGGGGTCTCCCTGTTGGGTGGGAGCTAGTGTCATAGGCAATGAAAGAATTCAGCCAAGGCAGAACAAAATAGAATGAAGTTTACTGAATACTCTGCAAAGGAGCAGCAGGTAGGACAGCAAAGGAGAGGCTGTCTGCTGTGGGGTTGAGGGGCCATAGTTATAGAGTGGAGTGAAGAGGTATGAGAACTATCAAATTTTCCCTTTTTTTTTGGTGACTGTGACTGGTTGTAAGTATAGCCCTCTGATTGGTTAGAATCTATGGCTATTTTGAGGTGGGTCACTTAAAGAGCCTGTTTGCATTCATCTCAGTGCTGTGGGCCCTTTTGCCTTGATCAAGTTTCCATTGTTCAAGTGTGTTGCCTAAAAGTGGCCTCCTCAGTTTTTACCTTTTGTAGTTACTATTCTACCTATGTTTGTAGCTTATGGTATTTGTATTTCCCTCATTGTATAAGTCAGGTGACTGTGTATGTGGTCTGGTTCTGCACTCCATTTTGTTCTTTTCAGCTTACTGCTTAATAATATGCCAATACCTTTCAATCTCAAGTTTTGGAACTTTATAATAAGACCTGATGTCTGCTAGTGTAAGTGTTCTAAATTTGTCCCTCCACTCCAAGATTGTCTTGGTGCTTTTGGTCTTTTGGATTTCCATACAAATTTTAGAATTAGTATATAAATTTATGCACACCCATATATATGCTGGGATTCCATGGAATGTATAGGTTAATTCAGTGTTTTTTTTAAAGATTTTATTTATTTATTCATGAGAGACACAAAGAGAGAGAGAGACAGAGAGAGAGAGAGAGAGAGAGGCAGAGACACAGGTAGAGGGAGAAGCAGGCTCCATGCAGGGAGCCCGACGTGGGACTCGATCCCAGGTCCCCAGGATCAGGCCCTGGGCTGAAGGCAGCACTAAACTGCTGAGCCACCTGGGCTGCCCCAATTTAGTGTTTTTATATTTCTAAATATTTTACCTTTTTTCCATGAACATGGCATAGCTCTCTATTAAAAAAATGTTTAATTTATCGTAAAAGTTCTTCTAATTATTTATATGGAAATGTTGAAAGCATTTTGTAGACTGAATTGCAGGTATTTAATTTTTTTCAATGTTTAGAACATTTTATTAAAGTAAAAAATTGTTAGAATTAAGTGAAATAAAAAAACATAGCAAATATTTACCAAAACATTAGTAACACCAATCAAGTCACATACATGTAAAAATGCAGAAATGCCTTAAAAAATTTGTAAGTTGAAAATTATGGAGATTTCCCAAAAATAGAGAGTGCTTCATGAATCTGCGTGTTATCCTTGTGCAGGGGCCATGCTAGTCTTCTCTGTATCATTCCAGTTTTAGTATATGTGCTGCTGAAGCGAACATAGGTATTTGATGTTTTGATGTCATTGAAAATAGTATTTTGTCTATTGCTAATTATATAAATATACATTCTATGTTGATTTCTAAAAAATGATTTTGCTAAATGCACTCTCATATTTCCATATTTGTCTATATATATTTAGGCATGTTTTATGTATATAACCATGTTCTATAAAATTGACAGTTTTATTTATTCCTTTTATTCACACATACACACATATATACATATATATAACTAATATGTGAATGTATAAATATGCATGTTTTGTCTTGTAGTACTGACTATAGGATCTCCAGTAAAGAAAAAAAGAGTGGTAAGAAAAAGAATAGTAAGAGAGGGCATTTTTGTCTCATTCTAGATCAGAAGGAAATCTTTAGATATTTAACCATTAAGATATATGTATATATTATACATATATTTATATAAAATATTTACCCATTATTATTTATATATTTATATTATTATATATTTATAATATTTATATATTATTATATATTTATAATTTATATGTATAAATATATATGTATTTAGGATACCTTCTATCATATTAAGGAAATCCTATCTCTTGTATTGCTAGTCTGCTAAGAAGTTTTAATAAGTCTTTTAATAAGAACTACTTTCAAGTCAAGTTTTATTCTTAGTAAATGCTGGTCTCTCTGTTTGCTTTTATTCTTGTGCCATAGAATGTTAAATACAGTGGCTAAAAGCCTGGGGAATATAGAGAAGCTGCTCCTTCTTACCAGACCTGGAACTTCATTTGTTACATCCTCAGTATTTTGAGATTGTTGAAGACTGTACAGACTGTCCATGATATCTCAGTCATTTCACTGTGATTTTCTTTTGGACTTCTTCAATTCTTGTTCTATCACCAAGTTGAACATATCTAGGGGAAACACAAAAACTAATTTCAGGTTTATATCAATGTAGTTCCTTCTTTTGGCATCTTGACTCCCTCAAATCTTGAACATTTGGTTACTGTACGGTCTCTTCAATAGACTCTTAAAAATCTAATTCCTCTAATTGTCTAGAAGTTTATTTATTTATTATTTTTTAAGATTTTATTTATTTATTCATGAGAGAGGCAGAGACATAGGCAGAGCGAGAACCAGGCTCCCCAAGGGGGTCCTGATGCAGGACTCGATCTCAGGACCGTGGGATCACACCCTGAGCAGAAAAGAGAAGCTCAACCACTGAGCCACCCACGTGCCCTGTCTGGAGATTTAGAGCTAAAGGTAAATTTCATCATTTTACATAACGGATTATCCTATATGCTTCTACATAGTGTAAATATTCAAAGAATAAGGAGTTCTCCCATTCTCAAGAAAGTTATTGTCCAATGGGCTGGCAGAAACGTAGTAAAATATATTATGTGCAAATGCTGTTGCAAGTAGAGATCAGAGGATCCATTCACCATCCTGGGAACCCTTATTGGGGCATTTTATTGTCACATTTATACTTTGCTTGCTGGATAATAGTGGTTGCCTAGCTTGATGGATGTCACAGGTTAGCAACACAAGTACCCTGAGTTTAATCCCGAATCTCATAAAAATAAACTTTACATTTATGAAGAAATTGGTTAATATAATCACCTGCTGCTATGAAGAATTGGAAGAGGCCTATCAGAATGCAAGAATTTCCATACCCTCAAAGGTCCTTCTAGCTGGACTAAGAATCAAATGGACACAATGTAGATTAACGAGAAAATAAAATTTAATAGGTACATACAGGGACTCCACACAGACACAGAAATTCCAAAGACAGGCAAAATGAGGCATATGTGTCCTCCTGAACTAGTGAGAAGGTTATAGGAGTCTGAGACATTGGAGGAAAGGAATGCAGTTCATAGGGCAACAAGAAAGGGAGCAGATGTTTAAGAATTAGATATTTGCCCAGCCTCAGAGATGGGTCACTCAGACATAATTTATCTCTGCCAATAACTTTTATTCTGGAAAAACACCTCCATTTTTTTTCTCTTCTCTATTCTTTATTTTAAGTATATAGTGTATAATACACATAACATACAAAGTTGTGTTCATCAACCATTTATGTTATCAGTAAGACTTCTGGTCAAGGGCAAGCTCTTACTAGTTAAATTTTCAGGGAGTCAAAAGTTGTATGCAGATTTTCCACTGTGCATGGAGTCAGGTGGTGGCCTAATCCCCTAATCCTCCTGTTGTTCAAGGTCAACTGTGTGAAGTTTAAATGAAGAGTAATCTCTAGCTCCATTCTTTCATTCCCCATCCTCCAATCCCTCTGCCTCCCACACCAAAGAAGCTGTTTTCTACTCTTCAGTTATTCCTCATGGTATAAACCTTCCTGTTTCCATATATCATCTTTATAAAGCTATTTATTCATAATTTTGAGTTATTTATTATATTCTTACTTTGGAAGTGGATCATGTGTCACTTTGATAACTCCACACATACCTGTTCTTCCTTCTTCCTTTCTCTTAGTACAATTACATGGACAATTTTTCGTGAAATCAATCATTGCTGAGTCAAGAACTATATCATCATCACTTTTACTTTCTGAACCAGGAGAATTGCTCCCTTCCTGATCTATCTATGCTGGAGTGCCCCAGGACCCAGGCATTAGACTACTTTTTTTCTGTTTACCCTTACTCCCTAGCCCATTCCTATGGTTTTGAAAATTAACTCCCAAACTTATATTGCTAGCCCTGTCTTCACTTGAATTCCAGGCTCCTATTGTCCACTGCTGACTTGACATTTCTATGTGGATGTCCAGCAAGCTCCATATACTTAACTTGTCCAAAACAGAACCCTCCTTTTCCCTCCTCTGAAACCACCACTTTCCTCATTTCAGGAAATGGCACTTCTGTCCTTCTAGCTGGTCAGACCCTGAAAGCATTTAATTTCTTTAGATTTTAGATCTTCGATTCTTCGAAGAATCCCTTATGTAGGTAAGGGAGGGGCAAAAGTTTCTGGTGAGCACATAGGGTCTTGATTGCCTTCAACTCAGAGTCAACTCGGCCCCAAGATGGGCCGACGTGGCCCATCTTGGGGCCACCTGTCCATCGCCCCTGTGGTTGTCTTCCTGAGTTTTGCTCTGAAGAGCCTAGTGTAGGCTACTCCTTGGACTTGTGGCTTTTAAAACTGGTTCCATTCATGAGTGTTCTACTGGATTTTGCTGCTGAAGCCTTTGTTTGATGTAGCTGGAGGCTTGCCTTCCTCAGATCAGTAAGAGATTGGCAGTTCCTTTAGATAGGCCCACCAGCACAGCCCTCTTTGGTGTTGGAACAGCCTCTGATTGTAGCAGTGTCTGCCACCTAAACCACCACCTCTGTTGTCTGGTAACCTCAACCTGTCCCTCACCATGGAGGAGTCCACTGGCTGGGCCACGCTACTGTCTACTTTATGAAGGGCCTCACAGGGACTTCCTGGGGCCTCCAAACCACATGAAAGCCAAGGGAAGTCCAAGGATCCAACAAAAATTTGTTTCTTTATGTTTTTAATGACCACTTAATTTCTCATTTTTAATTTTCTAGTTAGTCCTTTTTGAATTCTATCTCAGAAATCTTTGTCAACTTCAGGATTAAAGAGATACTCTATTTCTTTGTAGAAGTTTTAGAATTTTAGCATTTATTTTTTTTTTAAATTTTTATTTATTTATAATAGAGAGAGAGAGAGAGAGAGAGAGGCAGAGACACAGGCAGAGGGAGAAGCAGGCTCCATGCACCGGGAGCCCGACGTGGGACTCGATCCCGGGTCTCCAGGATCGCGCCCTGGGGCAAAGGCAGGCGCCAAACCGCTGCGCCACCCAGGGATCCCAGAATTTTAGCATTTATATCTAAGTCTATGATCCACTCCCTTCCTCTCACTCCACTGTCCACCCCTCAAATAATTCTTTGAACTAGAAAGGCCAGCCTTAGGGCTTCTTCCTTCTCTCTCATATGATCTCTGCATCCCTCCCCAGGCACAGAAGAACAGTCTCTATGGCCTTTGCATCCAGATGCTCTCTGGATATGTTTATAAGAGAGATAAAATAACTGAGAATGTGTTCTTTCTTGCACTACATCCTAGCTTTACACTGTCCTTTTGTTGCTTTTATGCTTGTTTTAGATGGCAAACAGTAATCTTAACTCTATCTTTTTATCTCCAGCTCTTTTGCAGGCTGCCTCTTACTCAGGTAAGAGACAATGTACACAAAAATTTAAAAGAAAAATAAACTCATTGATATATTTTTAAAAGTCCAATCTTCATTACACAGAGTTCCCCAGCAATTGTATAATGCCTGAATTCTTCAGCAAGGAAGCTATCTGGAGTGTTTGAAAACCTGGCAGCACAGACAAGAGGGTGTGGTGGACTATTGAATTAACTCAGTGGTGAGAAGCCTCGTGGTGGCATTGGAGGCTGTAGCTGGAGGAACCGTGGCTATGTTGGAAGGAAGGTGGGAACATAGTGCTGGGAGGAGTAGAAAAAGTAAAATAATAGTTCAATATTGGAATAGGGAAACTAGTGTGGTTGTAAGATGGAAAAACCGAGGAAAATGTTGGAAGAGACCAGAAACCTCACTTCTTTTCCATAATTGATCTAAATAAAGGTGTATTTTCTTCTGATATGTCAAAGATTGATGCTATCATATTTATACCAGAAGACATTATAGTGCTGTGATATAATTTTGTCCTATTTATATCTAAAGCCGCTAACGTGAGTAAGGTTGAGGGCAATGTATTTTTTTATTCTTACCAATTGAAAATTTAGCTTCCTTAATCCATTTGTGCCAGAAATATTGTCCATTTATTGAGCACTTTGTATGTGATAGATCTGTGGGATATCACAGTTGAATAAGACATAGAAACAGTTTCACAAACAGCCCTGCAACATAGCTGGACAGCAAGTGTTCCTTGGGACAAGAAGTGTTATGTGGTGTATATATATCCGTGTATATAAATATATATAATCCATATATATAACATATATCCATGTATAACACACACACGTATATATATCCACACATAACAAATTTCCATATATAACAAATATCCTAAGCCTTTGGAAGATTTTGAGTCAGTGGGGGAGTGACGAATACAATGCAAGATTTTTCTTTCTCTGTGTGTAGATTAAAATCAGATTGAGAATGAAATTTGTTTCTGCCTCTCTAGAATCATGACAATAGAATTTCCCTGTAGTTCAGAAATATTTAAAAAGAACAATAAGACAGAATTTAACTCCCAGGTGCTTGCTTAGCAAGCACCATGCCAGTTAAGCACTGTTCTTGTGTCATTGTGCAGATCCCCAGTGGGCCAGAAGAGAAACTTCTTAATTAGATTTCAATGGTCCTTGTTTGCTAAGGTACATTGTTCAGGGATAGCTGGTGATGGATTGGCTAAACATTTTGTTCCAGTTTTTGCTTCTTCTCTGTAGTATTCTGCTGAGATGTGACTCTCTCATGTAACTTTGCAGTTTCCTCTGACAACAGGTTAAGTTAGCCTGCTGCCCCTGTCATATGCAGAACCTGATGGATGTCAAGGGATGAGACCAAATTAATTCAACAGGTGGCAGAGAACCCTGGGGGAGGAGAAGCCTGCTCCACATGGATATGCTAATACAGATTTCAGTGCATGATTATCATTCTGCAGTTCAAGAATAATTGAATTTGCATATCCCCAATGTTTAAGAATTGATTTCCTAAACGAGGAAATCTGGGGCATAATGACCATGTGCCTGTGCATCACTGCACATTATTTCAGGATCCAAAGGAATCTGCGGAGAGTAAATTACTTAGTCCCTTTGGATAGATGGAATTTTCATGTTATCTTAGGAAAGCTGTGGGCATTTTTTTTCTCCTAATCGAATGGAATCATTCTCTGTTCTAAACATAGGATCAGAAGTGCCTTAGAGGCTGCTAGGAGGTAAATAATTAGCTATCCTACTGCCTGGAGAAATAGCTCAGAGGTTTTTAGAGACTCTGCACAAATGGACTCGGATATTATGCAAAATTAGTTTTGGTTAGACTCTAATTTATCTAACTTAATATAATTATTGAGAAAAGCAAACTGTGGACAGTTAGGAGTAAGGAATCAAGAGCTTGTGCAAAGGAGATTGGGCATGAATGTTCTACTAAAGAGATAATGATAATTAGATATGACTGAATTTATTGCTGCTTCTTAACACTGCACATACAGGGTTTGCCCCATATCTATCCCATTGGAATTTCAGTTGTGTCTTCATTATTCAGAAAACCTTATCTTTATTAGGATCAAAGCCCTGTAAGTAAAGGTAAATAATTGTGTAATGTCATCATATATAGCCAGCTTTTCCAAATATGGTTGAATTTGATATGGAACCTATTTTTTTGAAACCCCAGCCATGGGCAGAAAATAATAACACCAAAACTCTGAAGCAATATTTTATGCTGTGGAAGACATATTTGGAGGGATACTCATAACAAGGCTGGTTCTCCTCCAGGCCTAGGTCAGCTGACGCTGACAGTAATTTAGGGAAAAGTAATAAGGCATATTATGGGTTGTATAGGACCATTAGATCCATTTGGTGTCTCTTGCGACTTTTAAGCTTATTAGGAAAGTAGAGTCATAGGCCTTTGTGTTGTAGGAGCCATGAGAAGTAGGATTTGAATGGATTGGAGACAATAAAATCTGAAAGTGATGGAACATTTGATTAAATCATGAGTTAACAGAAAATGGCCCTTGAGACAGGCTCACTGGAAGGTAGCTTAGGTTGGGTGGACAGCTAATGGGATTCCATAATTAATATTTTCATAGGGCTTCAGTCATGTCAGCATCTGTCTTCTCTCTTATGAAGCACAAAAATATGTGTCATGTGCCTGGGTGACTATTTTCAGTAGATCTCCGTGCCATTTTCTTTCTCCAGGAGTTCAAACTGCTGATTGAGAGCTGAGGTAGATGTCAGGCACAGGACCTACTGAGGAAGCTAGGGTCATTTACATTAGGAAAGGTGGGAATGGCGTTGTCATCTTGGTGGCTCAGTGGTTGAGCGTTTGCCTTTGGCTTATGTAGTGATCCCGGAGTCCTGGGATGGGGCCTGCTTCTCCCTCTGCCCATGTCTCTGCCTCTCTCTTTGTGTCTCTTATGAATAAATAAATAAAATCTTTTTTTTTTAAAGGAAAGATGGGAATGGATAGAGAGCCTGAATAAACACACCTGGATCCCAGAATTCATTCTGCAAGTGAGGAAATAAAAGACCTGGGGTTTTCAACAACTTGCAGAAGTCACCCATAAAGCCGTGTAAGATTTAAAGGTGGTGGGGGACGCTAAAAACAAAACAAAACAAAAAACTGTGTAAGATTTGGAGTTTGAATTCAACTTCATCAGACTCTAAAGACTGACCTCTCATTTTAATGCACTGCCTTTGTTAAAATGGCAAGGGTCCACCCAGACTAAACTCCACTTTATCACTGAGAGTTCTCAAAACCTGTGAACCTCTTCATTTTGTGGCAAACAGCCATCCTATAAAAGGCTATGTTCCTGTGAGGTCTTCCTCAGACCCAGGTTGGTTTAAAGGAGCAAGTTCTGGCAGTCCCGGTGGCTCAGTGGTTTAGCGCCGCCTTCAGCCCAGGGTGTGATCCTGGAGACTTGGGATCAAGTGCCACATCCGGCTCCCTGCATGGAGCCTGCTCCTCCCTCTGCCTGTGTCTCCGCCTCTCTTTGTGTGTCTCTCATGAATAAATAAATAAACTCTTTTTAAAAAAAAGATAAAAAAAATAAAGGAACAGGTTCTCATCACCCAACATCTGATCTACCATGTGTTAGTTACTTCTCACTTGACTTTTATGAGGGCCAAGTTGGAATGTTACTGTTGAACACATAAGAAAACAAAAGTCGAAAGTGACTTGTCTAAGTCTGCATAATGCACCTGGATTACAAGGAATATATGTCAAGTATTATAGCAGGTTTTAGCATATTTTTGTCTTCAAATTCTAACAGAATGCTTCACTGACAATTTTAGTCTTAATGGTAAAAATAATAATGCCTATCTCTTACAGGTAGGAAAAGTAACTTGTCCAAAGTCAAATATCTTGTTGCATGGGTTACTTGTTACTCTGAAGTCCAGATTCTATCCATTAATTCACTAAGATGAGACTCTTTATGATATTAGTCATTAATTGCCAGCCATGTTGTAAATCAGTCAGCTTGCTCTCTGGACACAGGGGCAGTAAATTGCAAAAACAAATGACCACCATCCCTCAGCCCTGTCTATAACCATGTTCTTTGCAATATGACTTTGCAGTTCCTCCCATCAAAGTGTGAACTCTATTTTTCCTCTTCTTGAATCTGAACTGACATGACTTTCTTTTACCAGTATAATGCAGCAAAATGATGCTATGACAGTTGCTAACCTAGGCCTCAAGAGGCTTTGCATGCTTGTGATAGCTTTCTTGTTGCTATGTGAACAAGTCTGAAATAGTCTGCTGCAAAATTCCCAAGGCATCCTGCTGAGGACATTCTAGGGTAACTGGTAACCAGTCAATCTGGCAGCTGATTGCAGAAGCATGACAGCCTAACCAAGACTAGAATAATCATCCAGATATATATGACCCAAATTGCTGACCTGCAGAAGTGTGAGCTAAATAAAGGTCTGTATTTTTAAGCTACTGAATTTTGGGGTGGTTTACCATGCCTCAAAAGTTAAGTGACTTAGCAGGGTGCTACACATTGTCTCTTGGCTTTGTTGCTACCTCTACATCTGGTTCCTCTTCCATCTTTCATTGTGATTACTGAAGGATTTCTATTCTTTCAGAGATATCTTTCCATTAAAATTTGATCTTACTTCAAATGTGTTCAAAGTGTGTCATTGAAAACAAGTTACAACAAGGGAATGACCGAGATTAGAGTCTCTTTTCTTATTCATTCATTCATTCCATTCACTCATTTGTTTGTTTATTTATAACTCTGCTCAGCCAAAGTTTAGTTCAAAGAATCTTTCCTTTATTTTGATTTATCAATCACATCTGATTGCAGTGATTAAGAGATTTTTTGAAAGCAGACAGATCATAAAAGAAACAGTGTTTCAAGTGTCACAGAATTTTGTGTTTGGAAGTGATATTATGTGATTATTGCCTGCTTACTCGGTGCTGGTTGCCCCTAAAAGAGACAGACAGATAGGTAGAGGATAGAAGTGATAGATAGATAGATAGATAGATAGATAGATAGATGATAGTTATAAAGAGTAAACTGTAGGGGTGGTAGGATACATTTTAGAATTATTTAGTTTTATAATCATTGGCATTCTGATTATGCTGAAATAATTTAGATTCTTATCCAACAGCAAGTTACAGTGAATAGGTAATGTGATAAAAGCCTGAGCAGTGCATTTCTATTATTCATTTGTTTCTCTAAAAGTGGACAGTAAAATCAATGAAAACAAGTGACTATATCCTTTACATAATAATGCTTCTAGCATGAAGTCATTCCTGGCTTGGGTAAGAACATGCACAGATGAAGGCAAATTTCCTATGAGGTCATTTGAAAAAAATGAAAATATCCGATTCGGCTTTATTTATTATTTATTGACTTAACTGTTTATTTATTCATGCATTTATTAAATACATATTTACTGAGTGCCTCCACTGTCTGCTAAGTACTGAGGAAACAAAGAAAAGTAAGATATAGTGTCTAATAGAAA
This sequence comes from Vulpes vulpes, assembly GCF_048418805.1. Taxonomy (NCBI): domain Eukaryota; kingdom Metazoa; phylum Chordata; class Mammalia; order Carnivora; family Canidae; genus Vulpes; species Vulpes vulpes. Next base: position 55,548,484 of record NC_132790.1, read on the forward strand.
GTCACTTATAAAATGGTATAGGATACATTATTATATATGGTGAGTAAATAAGAAAGAACAAAATATTTTATGAGCAAGAGGTTAGCTTGGCTTATGGAAAATCAAGATGTAAAGATAATATACAATATAGAAGATGCAACATTTTAATTGTAATTTCCTCCTGAATTCCCTGATTCGTGGACCTTAAAAAAAATCTGGCTTAAAAAAATCACCATATGTTTATCTTTAGTTTAGAATATAAGCTATTTCCTCTAGATCTGTGCCCTGAACTTGCATGATGTTATTTCCCAGCTGGTGTTATGACTGACTTTCTAGTAGGTCACATTGTTTGACACAAGCTGTTTCTGGAAGATGGGGTACATTAAATAAAATTAAATCCCATAGGCATCAGGTTTTTGTTTTTGTTTCGTTCATTTCATTGTATTTTTTGATTGAAAGCATCATTTGCATGATACCATATTAATGCTATAAGACTTTTGAATATGCTGGCAGAAGCATATTTGTCAGGTTAAGAAAATTTGGGTTCAATCTACACATTATTTAGAATGAGAACAATTACTGGCTCTTCTATAATTGAAAGGATTCAATGTAATCACCTCACCACCAGGAAAGTTGCTGAGCTTCTCAGAGTATGGTACCCTATTCACAGCTGCTGTATGGTTACTACTATTAGTGAAGTAGAGTAAATCAGGCACTGAACAAAGGGGGTAAGGGGGTATCCAGTTGAACTTGAAAAGAAAGACAATCTTGCTTTTTTTTCTTTTCTTTTTTTTCTTTTTTACCTTTGTACAGTCACCGTCTCTGTTACTATGGCTACAGTTTGAGACTCTCACTGGGGAACTTGGGCTGCTCAACAGAATTTGGTTAACTGAAAGACTCAAATATGCCTCTTTTTAATTAAGAGCCTCTTCTGCATTGGGATCCTGATACCCATTTACAAGGTTGATTTACTAGTGGCACATTAATGTATATTTTCCTCAGATCTCTTTGAAGTTTTCTAACCTTGTTCCTTCCAAGGACATGACCCTCCATTCAGAGATCTGGGTGGATCATTACATTAGCATCCCTTCTCCTAGTCCAAGTGGAAATTTGTTATGACCCTTAAACTACTGCTTACTAGGCATATTTCCCTTTCTTCAACTCTTTCCTGCCCACTCCACCCTGAGTGTGGTTATAAAGCTAGAGCTGTCCACTCTCCCAGGTACTAGTCTGTCATGCAGAACTTTCCATACAATACTATTTTTCCCCTTCTAAGTCAAGTAGTTATAGAAGAGCTTCTCAATCTAGGCACCGTTGTTATTTTAGGTTGGATGACTCTTTGTTGTAGAGGAGATCTTTCTTTGCATTTTAGGATATTTAGCAGTATCTTCGATCTGTATCCACTAGATACCCATCATATACCTTTCCCCAACTGGTGACAACCAAAAATGTATCCAGACATTGCCAAATGTTCTTGGGAAAGGGAGGCAAGACTATTCCTAGTTGAAAATCACTGCAGTGGGGTGACAATGCATAATTGTTTGAATAGGACAGTCTTGTTTTAGGCTTTTTGTCCTGGCCTACTTTTCAGCTCAAAAATGTCCAGGTTTATATGATAAATTATAGTTGCTCTAATCGTAGGAAACTCCCCATGAGATCAAAAGTGTGGGTTGGATGGAGGGGTGATTGTGTGCCAAGAGAAGACATGCTGCATGTGTGAGCCATCTGCCTATGCAACTTTCTTATGCTTCAGAAACTGTTTAGGTCTAGTTCCATATACACCTTTTCCATTTAATAAAGGAGTGTTGCTTTGTGCGTCTGACTTCATGGCTTGGAGCTGCTAGGTAATACAGTCCATGATGTTGATCTCAGTTTTGAATGGGCAGGTGCATAAGCATCAACCACAGTATAGGAAGAGGCAGGAGTGTATCCAAAGTAATAGTTACTTTGTAAAGAATATACAGGATTTGTATCCATAAAAACCTAAGAAATGTGATCTTCCTACCAGGGTTTTCACAAGCTCTAGACAGCATCCTCATCTACCACAGATTTCAAGCGTCATGGAATCAGCTGAGTTACAAATGCCAAATGGCAGAGCTGCCTACATTACAACCTGGACCAGCTGGATAGCTTCCTCTTGCTCTCCTCGTACTCACTCAAAGCTGAAATGTTTATAATAACCTGGTAAACAGATTGGAAAAGCACAACAAGTATGGTATATGTTGCCTGTAAAATTCCCAAGATTTCATTGCCTCTTTCTTGGTATCAGGGGATGCAAGATTCAGGATGCTTTCACTTGAGACAGTATATGCCAAAATGCTCCAGATCACTGGATCCCCAGAAATTAAAAGCATTCTGTAATTCTCTATTTGTAAAGGATTCATCTCCTCACCACTATCATGCAAGGGTTTCCAAGTGACTTGCTGTAGTTACTACTTTTAGCTTTCTACTCTCAGTAACATGATGAACCAGCATGATATATCTAGGATGATGAGAAGATCAAAGTCCCAGCAAATTAAATTGTGAAACAGATATAGAACACTGAAATAATGCTAAGTCTGAAGGGTAAAGTTGATTAGCTCTTTCTGCTAAGGGAAAAACAATAGATTCCGGTGTTGCTTCTTTTTGAGATAAGGAGAAATAATTGATTATATTAATAGCACTTACTGACCACTCTAGATTATGATTCCCTCCAGTAAGCAGATCATATCTAACAAACCAGCTATAAATGGAGTCATTGCCTAATTAAATATATGTCTACTACTTGTCATCCTCAAGTATTTATCCATCTTCTCTACTAACCGAATTGGCAAGTTTAAACGTCAAGGTGAGAAGTATCAACACTCTAAATCTCTTAAGTCTTAAATGATGGCAGATTCTCCTGTGATTTCCTCAAGGATGTCATTATATTTTTGGCTTAGCATTTGGGTATAGATAGGGAGTTTTAGAAACCTTCATTCATCTTCCTGCCAAAATAAACCTATTCCATGAGTCAGGTCAAAATTATTATTATGCCAGTTGCTAGGCTAACTAGTCTAAAATACACTGGGTAACCAAGGATATATACATGATATAGATGAAGAACCAGATGGGGCTACTATGAGGTATACTCAAGTCACAGTCTATTCAATACTTGACCTCTATAAAGTCCTCATTATTTCCTATGACATTCTGGGTCCCTAGGGATTAGCTTTGATTTAAATTGAACTTCCAACAACCTCCCAATGTCTGGGTAAATCTCTTTACTCAATACCCACTTAGCCTGGTTAATGGCCCCAAGGCCCTTTGGGGAAGACTATGAGGAAGATTCATGGTAAGTACTTCTTTGTTATTGCAGAATCCTTCCTCAAGAATACTCTGCTTTCTCTCAGTTCAAAGACATCTGCATCTGGGAAGTAACTCAAGTGTAAAAGGATCCTATCATGATGGCTCTAGTATTGCCTTTGTGAGGCATAGAATTTGAAGGTTATAAATCTCAAGCAGAACATTGGTGGGCTGTCCATCTTTCCTGTCAGATAGAACACCATTATCAATTACCAATAACCATATATTTCAGTGGGCCAGGCCATTGTGATCATCATTTTGCCCTACGGCTGTTTCTTTCAGCCATGTACAAATATTTTCCTCAGGCAGTTACAACTTGCTAACTGGTTATGCCATTCTAGCATCCTCCAACCTTATTAAAGGCCAGGTGGTCAATTTCAAAGTCAGCATCTCTTACCAACAACTCGAAGAATATTTAGTAGTAATGCTGGTTTTCTCCTCTCTAGTTTCTTGAGTACTTGACAAAGGGAGTTTCTTCTGGTCTCTTTTGTAGGATTTCGTAGAATGGACATTTTGCATAAAATAAACTTTCTCTGAAATTCCTATCTCCAAGTATTTTGGTAATTAAATGTTAAGTTTATCAAACCTACAGATATAAAAATTTTACATCCAAATAGTATGAAAAACCTGACAAAAATTAGGTGTTTGTTTCACTTTCCTTACTCCTTATTCCTTTTCTATTCAGGATCAAATGGTCTTTCAGGCTAGTGAAACAAGATTGGAAAGGACATAACAGAAGCAGAGTACTCCTCCCCTTCCCATACAAAAACAGTCTGCTTAGCAAGTCACGGGCCACCATTTCTGGGAGCACCACAGGAGGTATGGCGACACACAGCATGTGCTGCTGAGCTCTGCTGGAAAGGGTAATTGCTGCCTTGCCATTTGAGTTCAACCATACATAGTAGTCTAAGTGACTAATCTCTAACTGTCCCTGTGCTTTTTACATCTACCCTAGAGATTCACACTCACAAGTGATAGCACTGGACAGGCCAAGTTTAGGATATATGTCTACGCTGTGTGTGCTAGAGAGTGGTGATCTGGAACTTACAACAGGGATGGAAGGACCCTGTTTCCAATTTGTTTTACGATATTGGCTGGGAGGCAATAACAATGTATGTTGACAATAAAAAAGTAACAACAGGCTTTTCCTTTTTTCCCTGGTTTCCCCTCTGGCTAGGTAGAAATGCAAATACAAATTAATTAAGTTTGATGGTTATGAATCCCTCGTTCTTGCGCTAATATATTAGTGTGAGCCCTGAGAAGATAGGAAGTCTTTGCTCCTATAACCTTGGTCATGCTGTAATCTGAGCTTCAGGGGGATGGGTTTCAGCCTATTTTTGGGAGCAGCTACATATTTCCTGCCTTGAAGAACTTGACATTCACTTAGACTTCCATAGGAAATGATTTTCCTTTTAGTTAACCTCACCTCCCAGAGAAAGGTGACTGGTCGGGTCGGGTCTGGGTCTATGGCCATGAACTGCCTGGATGGGATTTGAAGACATTACAGACCATAAGTCACCTTGCTCTCAACAAATAATCAAGACATTTTTCTTGCAGCTAAATCCAGGAAGGCAAGTCACATACATATTGGCTTCCTCTCTTGGCTTTTATTATACTCACCACTGAGGCATATAAAGAAATAGAAAGAGACTTAGAGTCTAAGGGCTGTTTGGCTTTAAACATTTTTTATTTTCTAATTGAATTAGAGTAAAAACAGTAGTTAAAATATACTCTTGGTTGTTGTAATGAAAATCACAATAACAAATTAGCCAAAAATAGCCAATTTTCTGTGGTTTCCAAGGATACAGCCACAATTAGAATTGTCATCCACCAATCAATGTCCACTCCCCTTCCAAGGGACATTAAAAGGGAACTTGTGGAAGGGAAGGGGCCAGAGAGAAAGTTTGTCTTGCTAAATAGAGGTTAGGAGAAAAGAGGAAGTGTTCTGAAACCCATTGTGTTGATTCTTTTCAGATCAGTGAAAGGAAGATGGCTAAACTGATTCTGATCCTTCAGAAGTAGCTTAACTGAAAACAAGACCTCAGGGGCTCGGTTTCTGTTTTAAAGAGCCAGGTGGTCCTCTAATTCATGGGACCATAGGATCTTTATGTCCCCTGTCTGATTTTAGCTTTTATCTGTTGGTCCTTTGCCAATAGTCTTGTATCTAATCTTTGCAAACACTGTATGAGGATGTCTTAGACACTTGTTTTGGCCCACCAAACATCCATTCCACTTTTTTTTTTTTTTTTGACAGTAGTGGCCCGACTTCCTTTTAGAAAATTACATTTCCCCCATTTTATACTATCCAGGTATGCAGTAAATTAAGACTCCTTAGCCAGGGAGGGAATGTGAATCAGGCCATTCATAGTTAATACTGGGTAGATAAATCTTCAATGGAGCTATAAAATGACCGAAAATCGCAAGAACTTACTTGCTCTCTGGAAATTCTGGATGAGGCTACAGTGTTCCTTCTAACTTGCCCATTGAATTATTTTGTTTCCTATGTCCCTTTGTTAATCCCGTAAATTAATAATTTCCTTTAACAAGTGTCCATTTTAGTTTACATTAGTCAGAACTGAAAATAATATCAAGGGCTTATTATTCTTATTTTTATTTTAAGGAAACAAAGCCTCAGTTAAATCCTTAGTCCAAGGCTAGTGATTTTTTTTTTTAGAGATTTTATTTATTTATTCATGGGAGACAGAGAGAGAGGCAGAGACACAGGCAGAGGGAGAAGCAGGCTCCATGCAGCGAGCCCAATGTGGGACTCAATCCCGGGACTCCAGGATCACATCCTGGGCGGAAGGGAAGTGCTCAACCACTGAGCCACCCAGGCATTCCAAGGCTAGTCAATTAATATGGAATTTGGATTCAAACTCATATCTGCTGCCCTCCCTCCAACACCCACATGATTACCTTGTATCTCAATAAATAAATTACTCCCTGATCTATACCCAAGTCACAGACTCCCTTTCAACAGAGGAATCAAGGGGTGACTCCTGAGGAGAAAATTCTCATTCTTCACACTTTCCCTTTTTTGAGGTGTTGAGTCTTTTCACATACTTGGTGATTTTTCTCTTTCTATTCTTTCCACCTGGGTGAAAGAGGCTGATGATGGTTGTGTCATGCACTAGGATAAGATACAGTTTCTTTCAGGATGTGCATATGTCTCTCTTCTTCTTCTTTCCCCTTCCCTTCTCCTGTTTTTTTTTTTTTTTTACTTTCCCTTTCTATTCTTTTCTTCCCTTCTCCTAGATTCATTGGAGCATCAGAATACAAGAAGAAATTGGGATACTTAACAGGAAGAATGTTGGGGCTTTAGGACGTACAGCTCTGTGAAGTAGATGGCCTGGTCCTCTGCTGTGGTAGCTGTTCCCTCACTTCCATCCTATCCAAAGGCTCTTTTCAGAGCCATACACACACACACAATTTTTTTTTTTAAATGAAGAATGTTGGAAAGAAGTTTGGAGGAAGGAAGAGCTAGGTTTTAATTCTAGCTCCACTAACTCCTAGCTTGTTGTTAGGGAAAATCACTATCCAGTTATGGGAAGTTTCAATTTGATGTAATTTTTTGTTGCCAACTTAGACTATATTTGGAGGGAGGCAGCTCACCTGTTTAACTGTACACCTGGTCTGCTTGACATCATAGAGCTTCCTGGAACTGCTACTGCCTTTCCAAATGCCCTCTGCTACTTGGAAGAACCTGCATTCAAAGCACAGCCAACTTCCCTGCTTGTGCAGACCTATCTTACACAGTGAGCATAGATAATACAGAGCAGAGATATCATAAAGAGCTCGGATAGTCAGCATAGATAGTGAATAAATACTCTTGAGCTTTTGTGCCAGATGAACCTTGGCACCCAGAGTAAAGGCTCCAAAGAATTCTGAGATTTGCCCCTCAAACATGTGCCCTGTGTTCACAATGTGCTGAGCAGGAGTGTTGGTGAGATCTCCTTGGTCCCTTTATGCCCTCTGTGTATACTGTACTATCCCCTTTGGCAGTGAATGGTAGTCTGGTAGGGATAGTCCCCTTTGCGTTTCCTGCTGAAATTCATTTCAACTTTAGATAAATGGATAACGCCTGTCACTAGTTCTAGAGCAACATATAATATATCAGATTTATTTCAGTGGGGTTTTCAAGCTGTAAGTTAGATATCTCAGTTTAGGTCACTTAGGTATTAATGACATGCTCCCTAATCCAGAGTTCTTTGGTGGATACTGCTTTCCCCACTTAGAGAAATAGATACCTTTATTTGCACATGAAAGAAATGAAAACATGACTTGCTATTCAATGAATCATTTTTTTTCCTTTTCTTTTCTTTTAATCACTGTCCTTACCCATGATGAGCATCAGGCTAAAAGAAACAGGAATACTTAAAATATACCAAAGTGGAAAGTGCGTGAGTTTTGAAGCCAGACAGAACAAAGGTTAAAATCTAGCTCTACTTATTTCCAGCTTGTTGTTGGGCAAAATTACTTTCCCTTTGAGAAGAGCAGTATCCTAGTTTACCCTACTCTAAATGATGATAATATGTACCTTTTAGTATTATTGTTAGTGATGAGAGGTATTTATAATTGTATGTTGCACAGAGTAAGCTGGCTGTGTAGTAGACACCATTAAGTCAAGCCAAAATTTATCAGAAACCTATCCCTGTTTCACAACTGGTATATTTTAAACCTTTCAATATATTTTGGACAAATGCCATGCTCATGATTACCAGTAGCCCTTTCCTTAGGCTCTTTATTATGTAATACTATCATATGTGTTTCCTATTCCCACTGTAACAAATTACCACAAACCTAGTGGCTTTAAAAGCACAAATTCATTCACTTAAGAGTCTGAAGGTCAGAAGTCTATGGTAAATCTAAGTGCCAGCAGGGTTAGCTCCTTCTGGAAGCTCCAGGGTAGAATCCTTGCCTTTTCAGCTTCTAGAAGCCACCTATATTCTTTGGCTCATGGAGCCTTCTTGCCTCTTCAGAGAATCTTCTGTCTGACTTCTGCTCCATTCTTACATTTTTTTTTCCTCTGAATATATATCAACTGCCTCCCTCTAATAAGGACCCTTGTGATTACCTTGGGCCCCCGCAGGAAATTCAGGATAGTCTCCCCATGCTGAGATACTTGACTTGTTCACTTCTGCAAAGTATTTGATATATAAGGTAATATATTCACAGATTCCCAGGATTAGGTCATGGACATCTTTGGGAGAAGGAATGCTATTATTCAGACTACCATATATTTTACCTTGTAGCAATTTAATTCCTCTCTTTGATGAATTTAATTTTTTAATGTTTTTTTAATAAATTTATTTTTTATTGGTGTTCAATTTACCATCATACAGAATAACAGCCAGTGCTCATCCCGTCAAGTACGCCCCTCAGTGCCCGTCACCCATTTACTCCCACCCCCCGCCCTCCTCCCTTTCCACCCCCCTAGTTCGTTTCCCAGAGTTAGGAGTCTTCATGTTCTGTCTCCCTTTCTGATATTTCCCACACATTTCTTCTCCCTTCCCTTCTATTCCCTTTCACTATTATTTATATTCCCCAAATGATGAGACCATATAATGTTTGTCCTTCTCCGATTGACTTACTTCACTCAGCATAATACCCTCCAGTTCCATCCATGTTGAAGCAAATGGTGGGTATTTGTCGTTTCTAATGGCTGAGGAATATTCCATTGTATACACAGACCACATCTTCTTTATCCATTCATCTTTCGATGGACACCGAGGCTCCTTCCACAGTTTGGCTATCATGGACATTGCTGCTAGAAACATTGGGGTGCAGGTGTCCCGGCATTTCATTGCATCTGTATCTTTGGGGTAAATCCCCAACAGTGCAATGGCTGGGTCGTAGGGCAGGTCTATTTTTAACTCTTTGAGGAACCTGCACACAGTTTTCCAGAGTGGCTGCACCAGTTCACATTCCCACCAACAGTGTAAGAGGGTTCCCTTTTCTCCACATCCTCTCCAACATTTGTGGTTTCCTGCCTTGTTAATTTTCCCCATTCTCACTGGTGTGAGGTGGTATCTCATTGTGGTTTGGATTTGTATTTCCCTGATGGCAAGTGATGCAGAGCATTTTCTCATGTGCTTGTTGGCCATGTCCATGTCTTCCTCTGTGAGATTTCTCTTCATGTCTTTTGCCCATTTCATGATTGGATTGTTTGTTTCTTTGGTGTTGAGTTTAAGAAGTTCTTTATAGATTTGGAAACTAGCCCTTTGTCTGATATGTCATTTGCAAATATCTTCTCCCATTCTGTAGGTTGTCTTTTAGTTTTGTTGACTGTATCCTTTGCTGTGCAAAAGCTTCTTATCTTGATGAAGTCCCAATAGTTCACTTTTGCTTTTGTTTCTTTTGCCTTTGTGGATGTATCTTGCAAGAAGTTACTGTGGCCAAGTTCAAAAAGGGTGTTGCCTGTGTTCTCCTCAAGGATTTTGATGGAATCTTGTCTCACATTTAGATCTCTCATCCATTTTGAGTTTATCTTTGTGTATGGTGAAAGAGAGTGGTCTAGTTTCATTCTTCTGCATGTGGATGTCCAATTTTCCCAGCACCATTTATTGAAGAGGCTGTCTTTCTTCCAATGGATAGTCTTTCCTCCTTTATCAAATATTAGTTGACCATAAGTTCAGGGTCCACTTCTGGGTTCTCTATTCTGTTCCATTGATCTATGTGTCTGTTTTTGTGCCAGTTCCATACTGTCTTCATGACCACAGCTTTGTAGTACAACCTGAAATCTGGCATTGTGATGCCCCCAGATATGGTTTTCTTCTTTAAAATTCCCCTGGCTATTCGGGGTCTTTTCTGATTCCACACAAATCTTAAAATAATTTGTTCTAACTCTCTGAAGAAAGTCCATGGTATTTTGATAGGGATTGCATTAAACGTGTAAATTGCCCTGGGTAACATTGACATTTTCACAATATTAATTCTGCCAATCCATGAGCATGGAATATTTTTCCATCTCTCTGTGTCTTCCTCAATTTCTTTCAGAAGTGTTCTTTAGCTTTTAGGGTATAGACCCTTTACCTCTTTGGTTAGGTTTATTCCTAGGGATCTTATGCTTTTGGGTGCAATTGTAAATGGGATTGACTCCTTAATTTCTCTTTCTTCAGTCTCATTGTTAGTGTATAGAAATGCCACTGACTTCTGGGCATTGATTTTGTATCCTGCCACGCTACCAAATTGCTGTGTGAGTTCTAGCAATCTTGGGGTGGAGGCTTTTGGGTTTTCTATGTAGAGTATCATGTCATTGGCAAAGAGGGAGAGTTTGACTTCTTCTTTGCCATTGTGAATGCCTTTAATGTCTTTTTGTTGTCTGATGGCTGAGGCTAGGACTTCCAGTACTATGTTGAATAGCAGTGGTGAGAGTGGACATCCCTGTCTTGTTCCTGATCTTAGGGGAAAGGCTCCCAGTGCTTCCCCATTGAGAATGATATTTGCTGTGGGCTTTTCGTAGATGGCTTTTAAGATGTTGAGGAATGTTCCCTCTATCCGTACACTCTGAAGATTGTGATCAGGAATGGATGCTATATTTTCTCAAATGCTTTCTCTGCATGTAATGAGAGGATCATATGGTTCTTGGTTTTTCTCTTGCTGATATGATGAATCACATTGATTGTTTTACGCGTGTTGAACCAGCCTTGTGTCCCGGGAATAAATCCTACTTGGTCATGGTGAATAATTTTCTTAATGTATTGTTGGATCCTATTGGCTAGTATCTTGTTAGAATTTTTGCATCCATGTTCATCAGGGATATTGGTCTGTAATTCTCCTTTTTGGTGGGGTCTTTGTCTGGTTTTGGAATTAAGGTGATGCTGGCCTCATAGAATGAATTTGGAAGTACTCCATCTCTTTCTATCTTTCCAAACAGCTTTAGTAGAATAGGTATGGTTTCTTCTTTAAACATTTGATAGAATCCCCCTGGGAAGCCATCTGGCCCTGGACTTTTGTGTCTTGGGAGGTTTTTGATGACTGCTTCAATTTCCTCCCTGGTTATTGGCCTGTTCAGGTTTTCTGTTTCTTCCTGTTCCAGTTTTGGTAGTTTGTGGCTTTCCAGGAATGCGTCCATTTCTTCTACATTGCCTAATGTATTGGCGTACAGCTGTTCATAATATGTTTTTAAAATCATTTGTATTTCCTTGGTGTTGGTAGTGATCTCTCCTTTCTCATGCATGATTTTATTAATTTGAGTCTTCTCTCTCTTCTTTTTAATAAGGCTGGCTAATGGTTTATCTATCTTATTAATTCTTTCAAAGAACCAACTCCTGGTTTTGTTGATCTGTTCCACACTTCTTCTGGTCTCAATTTCGTTGAGTTGTGCTCGAATCTTTATTAACTCTCTTCTTCTGCTGGGTGAAGGATCTATTTGCTGTTTTTTTTTTTCCTCTAGCTCCTTTATGTGTAAGGGTAGCTTTTGTCTTTGAGTTCTTTCCAGTTTTTGAATGGATGCTTGTATTGCGATGTATTTCCCCCTCAGGACTGCCTTTGCTATATCCCAAAGATTTTGAACAGTTGTATCTTCATTCTCATTAGTTTCCATGAATCTTTTTAATTCTTCCTTAATTTCCTGCTTGACCCTTTCATCTTTTAGCAGGATGGTCCTTAACCTCCAACTGTTTGAGGTCCTTCCAAACTTCTTGTTGTGATTTAGTTCTAATTTCAAGGCATTATGGTCTGAGAATATGCAGGGGACAATCCCAATCTTTTGGTATCAGTTCAGACTCGATTTGTGACCCAGTATGTGGTCTATTCTGGAGAAAGTTCCATGTGCACTTGAGAAGAATGTGTATTCAGTTGAGTTTGGACGTAAAGTTCTGTAGATATCTGTGAAATCCATCTGGTCCAGTGTATCATTTAAAGCTCTCCTTTCTTTAGAGATGTTCTGTTTAGAAGACCTATCGAGTATAGAAAGAGCTAGATTGAAGTCACCAAGTATAAGTGTATTATTATCTAAGTATGTCTTAACTTTGGTTATTAATTGATTGATATATTTGGCAGCTCCCACATTTGGGGCATATATATTGAGGATTGTTAAGTCCTCTTGTTGGATCCTTTAAGTATGATATAGTGTCCCTCTTCATCTCTCACTACAGTCTTCGGGGTAAATTTTAGTTCATTTGATATAAGGAAGGCTACCCCTGCTTTCTTTTGAGGGCCATTTGAATGGTAAATTGTTCTCCAACCTTTTATTTTCAGGCGGTAGGTGTCCTTCTGTCTAAAATGAGTGTCTTGTAGACAGCAAATAGATGGGTCCTGCTTTTTTATCCAGTCTGAAACCCTGTGCCTTTGGATGGGGTCATTAAGCCCATTCACGTTCAGAGTTAATATTGAAAGATATGAGTTTAGTGTCATCATGATATCTATTCAGTCCTTGTTTTTGTGGATTGTTCCATTGGATGACATCTTAAAGGGGAATTTTAAGAGTCCCCCTTAAAATTTCTTGCAGAGCTGGTTTGGAGGTCACATATTCTTTCAGTTCCTGCCTGTCTTGGAAGCTCTTTATCTCTCCTTCCATTTTGAATGAGAGCCTTGCTGGATAAAGTATTCTTGGTTGCACATTTTTCTCATTTAGGACCCTGAATATATCCTGCCAGCCCTTTCTGGCCTGCCAGGTCTCTGTGGAAAGGTCTGCTGTTACCCTAATACTCCTCCCCATAAAGTCAGGGATTTCTTGTCTCTTGCTGCTTTAAGGATCTTCTCTTTATGTTTGGAATTTGCAAGCTTCATTATTAAATGTCGAGGTGTTGAGCAGTTTTTATTGATCTTGGGGGGGGGGATCTCTCTATTTCCTGGATCTGAATGCCTGTTTCCCTTCCCAGATTAGGAAAGTTTTCAGCTAGGATTTGTTCAAATACATATTCTGGCCCTCTGTCCCTTTCGGTGCCCTCGGGAACCCAAATTAAACGCAGGTTTTTCTTCCTCCTGGTGTCGTTTATATCCCTTAATCTATCTTCATGGTCTTTTAATTGTTTGTCTCTTTTTTTCTCATTTTCCCTGTTTGCCATCAATTTGTCTTCTATATCACTCACTCGTTCTTCCACCTTGTTAACCCTTGTCGTTAGGACTTCTAGTTTGGATTACATCTCATTTAATTGATTTTTAATTTCTGCCTGATTGGATCTAAATTCTGCAGTCATGAAGTCTCTTGAGTCCTTTATGCTTTTTTCTAGAGCCACCAGTAGCTGTGTAATAGTGCTTCTGAATTGGCCTTCTGACATTGAATTGTAATCCAGATTTTGTAACTGTGGGAGAGAGGATTTTTTCTGATTCTTTCTTTTGAGGTGAGGTTTTCCTTCTAGTCATTTTGCTCAGTGCAGAGTGGCCAAAAACAAGTTGTATTGGGAAAAGGAGAAAAAGAGAGGAGAGAAAGAAGGAAAGAAAAGAGAAAAAGAAAAAAGGAAGAAAAAAAGAAGAAAAGGAAAGAAAAAAAAAGAAAGGAAAAAAAGGGGTGGAGGAAGCAAACAGAAATCAAAAAGCAATAAACAAAACAAAACAAAAAAACAAAACCACAGGGCAGTATCTTTCGATTCTGTGTACTTTAAGTCCCTTGACTTCCCCTGGAACTGGTCCGTCTCGCTGGTCTTCTGGGGGAGGGGCCTGTTGTGCTGATTCTCAGGTGTTAGCACTTGGGGGAGCTGCTCTGCCCCCTGCCTGGTGCAGGGCTCAGTGGGAGCTGTTCACCCCGTGAGGCCCCAGGAGGAACAACCACAGTGGCGGGGCCAGCTCTGCAGCCCTGGAGTCAGCCCCCACAGTAGCTCCGGGGCTCTCCGTCTGCAGGGCCTGGAGGCTCCAGGGCGGGGCCGCTGATCTGCTCAGCTCCAGGCAGGAGCGTCCTCGCTGTCCTGGGCCCTCCCGGCCTCTGCCTGTCCCGGGGGAGGCCGGATCCTGGGCTGTGTCCCGGCGCCCTGTGCTCCCCGTCTGCGCTGTTGGATTCGCGCTCCCGCCCCGCAGCCCCCTCCGCGGAGCCGCCGCCCGAGCCCCTCCGAGCTGCTCCGGGTCCTGCCGAGCGCTGCAGCCCTTAGGGAGCTCGGCGCATCTCCCCGGGGCGCAGGTGCCTGTTAGTGTCCCCGGAAGCCCGAGGGCATCCCCGCCCTCCTGGGTCCTGCTCTAACTCCCTGCGGGCCCCTTTCCTCCAGGAAGGTTGGTGCAGCTCCTGCTCCTCCGGGCCGGGGCTCTCCTGTCCTGGGGACACTCGCCCCGGCCTCCGCCCGGCTCCTCGCGGGGCCCCTCCCCCTTGGAGGCCTTTTGTTCCTTTATTTCTTTCTTCCCCTCTTCCTACCTTGATAGAAGCGCGAACTCTTCTCACTGTAGTGTTCCAGCTGTTCTCTCTTTAAATCTCAGGCCGAATTCACAGATTTTCAGGATGATTTGAAGGTTATCTAGGTAACTGGTGGGGACAGGTGACTTGGGGACCCTACTCTTCCGTCATCTTGCCCCTCCTCCTCTTTGATGAATTTAATGTTGTTCAAAGTTAACTTCTTTGATATTAAGATCTTGCTTCTTATTTTTTTTGTTTTGTTTTGATTTGAAATTGACCTTATACCTTATCTACTTTTTATTTTTATCCTGTCCGAATCACTTGATTTAGATGCAACTCCTATAAGGCCCGTAAAATTGTGGGTTGATTTTGGTTTTGGTGATTCAATCTGAAGATTAATTTTCTTTATTTACATTTTTTACATTTTAATTTTACATTTAAATTTTTTTGTGATATATATATTAAGTCATTCACAATATCTATTTTTTTCTTTCTGATATCTGGAAATGTACTTTGCATTTTATCATATGATCCTTTGGTTTATTCTTAATTCTATAGATGAGTACATTCATTGTTTACATGTCACCTTGCTGAAGATTTTCTCACCATCTAGCAGATTCCTCAAAAAGGCACATAGGTTAGTATTTCCTGAGATGTTACAAAACCAAAATTGCCCATAGTTATTATGACTTGGCAAAATATACAATTCGTGGCTCACATTTCCTTTCCATTAGCTTGAGGTGTTGCTCTCGTATCTTTTTAATATCTGATGGTTAACCCAATTTTATTTCCCTAAGAACGAGCTGATCTTTATGCTTGGAAGGTCAAAGGATCCTTTCCTGATCTTTTGAGTTTAATACATTTGCTTGTATTATATTTTCATGCTGACTTTAGGGCATCAGTTTTCTTTAGAATATAGTGTTGTTATTAAAACATGTAGATTAGAATCTCCCTTTATTTAAGGAAAGTTTCTTAATTTACATTTTAAATATTTTCTTCCTCTACCCTTGTTTTGATATTTTTCTCAAAAATTCCAAGTGTGTGCTTTGACTACTTTACATACATATCAATACTCTGTCCCTAAGCCATTTTCCTCTTTCTTCATTTTCTGCGCTGTTCTCATCTCTACTCTTGTCCTTTAATATGCTTTTTCTTGGTGACTTGGCTTTTGTCCCATGTTTTCTTTTTAATGTAGTTTCATTTTAAAATTTTGTTTCCATTTCTTTCCTAAATTATTCAGTTTCTTTCCTAAGTTATTAGCTTCCACTTCACTTCCTACCTTGATTGGGCAACACCTTTTGTATCTGGTCATCTCCTTCCTAAATGTTTATATTTCTGCTTTGTGTCTGTTGTTTTTCATGTTGGAATATAGGATTATAATTTTTCTCTGCTTTTTAATAAGAGCTTTCTGTAGAGATGTTTTACTGCTATTTTTGGATGATTTCTCTCAATAGTATAAATGTTTTACTTATACCTTAAAAAAAACTTATATTGAATTTTCAAATGCATTGTATTCTCCTATCCTAGTTATTATATGGGAGTATCTTACCTAAACGGGAAAGACTAAAGCATCTTCCTTAGTTTCTTAACCAAAGGACTGTCTCATTTTTTTCTTTAATGTATGTCATCTTCTGATTTATATCCTAACCTAGTTGAAGAGGACTTCTACCACTGGTCCTGATTTTCTAAATTATTTTTGCCATCTGCTACCACCAAAGGATAATCCTATTGCCTTCTAGAATTTTTTTTTTTCTTTTAGAAGGTGATTATTGCTGAGAACTCTCATCTCTGAGCCTCCTAGAAGGAAACCTCCCATGTCTTCTCTCTCCATTGCCCCAGATGCTCATGCTCTTCTCCTTCTCAGTCCACTTCACAGCAGGTCTCACACAGGATTTGGTCCTCATCTTCAGAGGATAAATACTTTTTGGTGATGTGTGAAAACTTCCGTGACTAGGGGACCACTGCCCTACCTGTTATTCCTTCCCACAGCTAATGTAACTTTTTCCCCTTCCTGTGCTGGTTCGCTTGCAATCAGGATCTTTTGAATCCCCTGACAAAGAATTTGACATTTGCAGAATTCCTGACTTTTACTTTCTCCATCAATGTAGTTTGGACAAAAACTACTTTTTTTAGTAGTTTTTAAAAAAAATTTTAGACGTCTATTTTCCAAATGATATCTTGAACTTATAGCCAGTTGAGTGGTCAATATTCAATGTAAGCTTATAATATTTAAGGTAGCACTAGTTGCTTCCAGAGACAAACCCTAAGATCCTGATGGCTTAACATAGTAAAAGTTTATTTCTTGCTCACATAAACTACAGGTGGCATGGGGGAGTGCTAGAACAGGGGAACTTAGCCTCACAGTCATTCAGGGGGTTGGGTTCAGAGAGCTTTTGCCATCTTTAACACCTGGATTCCAGGATCACCCCAGACTTTGACATCCAGTTGATGGATGGAACAGGGAGAGATGCTGGAAGTTTCTACAGGAGATTTTCATGGATTTGGTCTGAAAGTGCATACTTCTCTACCCAGTCCCATTGATCACATTCACACATATAGCCACATCTAACTAAAAATGAAATTGAAAAATGGACTTCTGTTCTGTGCCTGGGAAGAAAAAAAAGATATATTTGGTTAAGAGCTAACCTATCTTTCCCACAAAGTTTATGTCTCTTTTGCCAGTTCATGAGCTCTGTGAAGGCAGGGCTAGAGTTTTTACTCCTGTTTATCCCCCCATTTGTCCTAGCATAGAACCTGGCAAATAACAGGGGCTCAAGGAATATTTAAGCAGTATAATGGAATTGCATTTTTATTTTGCAACTTCATCTTAATTATTTAAGTATCCTCCAGTTTTGATCATAGGCAATGCGTTTCTCTCTGGGACTTGCAATGGAAAGGGTTAAACTAACTCAAAGAAGAGATGACACATTGACAAAGTGAACAGGGTATGGAACAGATCCTTAAACCTCAATAAACTGTGATAAAGTCCTGCTTTTGTTTAACTTGTCATGGAAAAGGACACATATGTTGATCTAGGTTAGATCAGATTGTAGTCTGTTATCTGCCGTGATCCCAGGCAGCATGATGGAGAATAATCCGAGGTGACACTAGTATTGCTGCTAGATTTATGCTTGGAAGAAGTACTTTGTACAGATAAAGTGGTGTATATGTATGCATTAACATTAAGGGAACTTCCTATTAACATCTCTAATTATTACATTTTTGTTGTGGTATTATCATATAAAATAGTGTGGCATGCCATATCACATATGAATTTTCATGATGTACATAATCTCATCATTTCCAATAGGCCCAATTTTAGGCAAATTCAGCATGATAAACTCTTTCTGGGATGAAATTTACCAAGAGAAAGAATTCTTAAATTTTTAAGGAACTAAGAGATCATCTAGCACAACTATTTTAATTAAGAGACCAGAAAACATGTTAATAAGCTTAAAGACTTATAAAAGAATACATAACACAATGGAGACTAGAACCAAGTTCTCCTCTTACAAGATCCAATATTTCTGTCTTTTTAACTGAGAAGTAAAGGACCACCAAGCTGCTGATAGGAGAGTCTTCCTAGGTTCTCACTAAGATGGTTCTCTTGATGGCTTGTCCTGGGTTACTCTCAAGCATGTGAGTGTCTCTGAGATCCAATAAGGAGAGGTCAAAAGGCTCTGGCATCAATGAATCTGGCTCCAAGGAACTTTCTCCCCAAATCACTTCTCTCTCAAAAATTGTTTTTTTTGGATGCCTGGGTGGTTCAGCGGTTAACCATCTGCCTTTGGCCCAGGGCATGACCCTGGGGTCCCAATATAGAGTCCTAATACAGGTCCCTGCATGGAGCCTGCTTCTCTCGCTGCCTGTGTCCCTGCCTCTCCCTCTCTCTTTCTCTCTCTCTCTCTCTCTGTGTCTCTCATGAATAAATAAAATCTTTAAAAAATTGTTTTTGTGATTCAGTCAAAGTCAAAAGATGATAAACAAGAGAAAGAAAAAGAGTAGAGGATAGAGGGACTGAGCACAGAGGAAAAGGAAAATGAGAGGAAGAAAATGGGAAAAAAGAAAGATTTTAAAAACAAGTATTTCTTTAGCATCTCATATATCACAGAAGTTTATTTAAGTCTTCACAAGAAGAGAAGATATAAAAATAGGGAAGCTATTTCTTTACATTTTGGCCTTCTCATCAGCTTTGTATGCCAAAATAAGCAAATGCATGTAAAATACTATATGAATTCATTTAAACATGTTAGATTCTAATCTATTTCCAGAAAGAATGGAATATGTGCATATCATATTTGTCATGGTATATTGTTCAGCCTTATAAAGGAAGGAAATTCAGACATATACAAATGGATGAACCTTGAGGATGTTACGCTAGATGAAAAAGAGTCACTAAAAGACAAATATTATGTGATTCTGTTTATATGAGGTACCTACAGTAGTCAAATTCAGAGACAGAATGTAGAATGGTGGTTTCCAGAGGCTAGAAGGAGGCAGAATGGGGATCATTTCTTTATTGTACATAAAATTTTAGATACAGATTTGGAGTTTCAGTTTTGCAAGATAAAGAGTTCTGGAGATTGGTTGCACAATAATGTGAATGTACTTAGCACTACTGAACCATACATTTAAAAATGGTTAAGATGATTTTATGTGTATTTTACCACAATGTTTAGAAAAAGTTACATTAGGGGTAAGTGTGAAGTCTCATGGTAGAATTTCATCTCCTTTTGAGATAATTGTGAGATTTATCTCAGAATGAGATTGTGGCAACAATGTGTGTAAAGCTTTTATCTTCAATCTAAATATCAAAGAAGAAAACCAGTTAGTGCAAAGCTGCTTTTACTTTCATTGTCCAATATAATGGATTGTGTGTGTGTGTGTGTGTGTGTGTGTGTGTGATATATTTGTGTATGTAATAGCTGGTTTGCATATAGTGCAAGTCTTCACATGCATCCTGTCAGTTACTCCTCCCATTAAGCTAGTGGTTTGTGGTTTGGGTATTGTTATTATGCCCAGTGAACAGATGACTTAGCTCATATTTACAGAGTCTCTTAAGTCACAAACCTAACAAATGGTGGAGGTGGATTTGAAATTTGTGTCTGTCTGACTGTCAAGCTCAAGCTTTTAACCACTCACCTTGCCTTTAGATCACTGTGTCACAACTCCTGATAGCAGTAGAGGGAGAGAGCCGCATGCCAGATTCACTCCCCAGATCCTCAGCTAACTCCTTATGAACTTTATTGATTAAAACAATCACAGTGCTTGTGTATGTTAACTATACCTCAATAAGACTGTTTTTACAAGCACTGTGCTTATTGAGGTATAGTTAACATACATAAGTTACCTATATTTAAAGTGAATGACTTAGTAGGATTTAACATGTATACATCTATGACACCATCACCACAATCAAGGCAGCAAATATACACATCACTCCCAAAACTTTCCTCATGTATCTTGGTAATCCTTTTCTAAGTGAATTAAAATGTCAATTCTCCCCCAAATTGATCTATAGGTTTAAAACAATCCCAATAAAAATCCCAGCAGGATTTTTTTCAGTTATTGACAAACCGATTTAAACACATTTTCTGGATTGTAAAAGGAGCTAGAATAGTAAAAAACAGTTTATAAAAGAACAAAGTTGAACACTTATATTACCTGATAGTAAGGGCTAGTTTTAATAATACCATAAGCAAGTCAGTATGTTATTGGCAAAAGTTAGGCACATAGATCAATGGAACAGGATATTAAGTCCAGAAACCAAATGACACAAATATGGTCCATTGTTTTTTGACCAAGGTTAAAGTGTAATTTAATGGAGAAAGGATAATTTTTTCAACAAATGATGCTGGAGTAATTAACTGCCCCTATACAAAAAAATTAATCTTGACTTATAGCTGGCATCTTATACAAACATTAGCTCAAAATTGATCATAGACTAATACAAATCTTAAATATGTAGAACTTTTAGAAAAAAATATGATTTTTATTTAGGCAAAAAGTTCTTAGATCTCATATCAAAGAAAACCAATCTATAAAAAATAAATTGATAAATAGATAAATAAATTTATCAATTTATCTTTTTTAATTGATAAAAAATATAAATTGGATTTCATCAAAATTTAAAATGCTTGCTTTTTGAAAGACATTGCCAAGGGAATGAAATGACAAATTACAGGTACGGAGAGAATACTTGTAACTTAGTTGTATGAAATGGGACTAATTACACTATCAAAATTGCATTATAATATAGAACTAATGAAAATAACGGGAAAACATTTAACATATCTAAAGAACAACAACAAAAAATGGAAGATGGCAAATAAATACAAGAAAAGATATTCTCTGTCATTAGTAATTAAGAATTAAAAATTAAAACCAGGCAGCCTGGGTGGCTCAGCTGTTTAGCACTGCCTTTAGCCCAGGGCATGATCCTGGAGACCTGGGATCCAGTCCCATGTCAGGCTACCTGCGTGGAGTCTGCTTCTCCCTCTGCCTGTGTCTCTGCCTCTCTCTATGTCTCTGTGTCTCTCATGAATAAATAAATAAAATTTAAAAAAAGAAAATTAAAACCACAATGAGATACCACTGTACATCTCTTCAAAAGACAAAAAGGAAAGAAACAAGTAACAACAACAAAAAAACACAACCTAAAAAACCAAGTGTTGAGGATATTGAGCAACTGGAACTCTCTTACATTTCTGGTGGGAAGGCAAAATGAGAAAGCCACAATGAAAAACTCTTATAGTTCTTATAAAATAAAGCATATTCTCACTTTATAATCCAGTAATATCACTTTTAGGCATTTAGGGAAATAAAAACTTGTGTTTTGTGCAGAAATATACACATGAATTCATGTTATATACATGAATGTTTATAATAGTATGTTTTGTAGCAGCCCAAACAAGAAATGACCCAAATTTCCTTCAATGAATGAATGGCTAAACCAACTGTGGTATATCCATCCAATGGAATAGTATTCAGCAATAAAAGGAAGGGAAGAATTGATATACATCACAATACAACTGAATATCAGATGGATTATAATAACTGAAAGAAGCCACATGGAAAATTTTATACACTGTAGAATTTCATTAATATGGCATCTGGAAACGGCAAAGTGATAGACCTAGAGGAGAAAAAAAATCCATGGTTTCCAGAGACTGAGGTAGAAGGAAGGCATGATTTCAAATGGGCATCATTAGGGAATTGTTTGCTATGATGTAGCTATTCTTTTTTTTTTTTTAAGATTTTACTTATTTATTCATGAGAGACACAGAGAAATAGGCAGAGACACAGGCAGAGGGAGAAGCAGGCTCCATGCAGGGAGCCCGATGTGAGACTCGACCCCGGGACTCCAGGATTATGCCTTGGCTGAAGGCAGGCGCTAAACTGCTGAGCCACCCAGGGATCCCCATGATGTAACTATTTTGTACCCTGATTATGGCGGTTATATGACTCTACTGTTTATTAAAACTCACAGTACTGTCCAAAACAGCAAAAAAAAATGAACTTCATGCTATATATACTTTTTTGAGATATTTAAAAAATTTTTAATGAGATATTGTCTTTTTTTTTTTTTTTAAGCAAGCTCTTAATCCATGTGGTGTGAGAACAGTTTCTGCAAGGTGACCTTCAATGAGTGACCTGTGCATTGCTTCCAAGCCTAGGGTCCTTGAGACATCTTGTTCCACTCAGATGTAGACAACATCCACAGATGTGATTTTTTTTCACAGATGTGATTATTGAAAAAAAAAAAAGATGCATGTTTGTCAGAGAAGGACCTTTCTGCTCCCCCACCCCATTCATTATAGCTTTCTGTTCTGAGTTATAAGCACAAGTTAGCAGGAAGGATAATATTTTGTATTAAGAGATCAAGTAAATAACTGCTTAAATAATTGAGACCTGCCCTCAGCCCACAAACATGCTATCATCAGGGAACATCCACCATCAGTGGGAGTAGCAGGCTGTTTGGGAGATGTTGACAAGAGAGTGCTGGGGCTGTTAAACATGTCTTTCCAGCTCTCATAGAACCCATTTGCTGTATTATAGGAGATCAGTGTTTTTTTTTTTTTTTTCCTGAAGCTAGCAACTTGTTTAGTTCAAAAGCTAATATGTACATTATTGCTTTGCTGGATATCAAGACCTTTCTCATTAGAGGTATTATATTGATTAAAAGTTTTTCACCAAGTATCAGGTCCTATTGCCATGAAGTTATTCTTGGCTCCTTAGTGGTAACCAGAGAGTCCAAAATGATCATTAAAATTAATTAGAATAATTTGGAATGGAAAATTTGGTGGGGAAGCCAGTTGCTTGAGGTATCAAAGTGAGTTATTACTGCCACCTCATTTCTCCTTCTCACATCTTTCCCCAAGAAGGCTGTGAGTACCATGGTGATGAACCCTCCCTTGGGCAGGCCAGTGCAGAAGTCATGACCTGTGCTCTCCCATTCTATGTACAGTACCAGCAGACAGGGAGGCCAGGTAAGCTCAGGCTGGTGCTGCAAACCTTGTCTTCAGTAGGCTGCCTTTGCACCAGCTTGTAAATCTGGCAGGGCCTCTGCTTCTCTGAAGATGTACAAGACCTAAAATGTACTCTTTCCTAATGAATGTTTTAGACAGTTGTCCTTCTCTTTCATTGGCTTCTGGTCTTTTATCCCTTTGTGATTGGGGTTCTGCCCCACACTCACCCTTCAGTCTCCTTTTGCTGCTAAGATATTACCAATTCTAGGCAATTCTGTCTCAGAATCACTTTCAGTTCTTTTGTAGTAAGACTTTTCCTACCCTGTTTCAGATACCACCTGCATTTTTCAAGGATAATGCCTATCTGGGCTCCAGTACGAGTAGCTCACATGAAACTGCATGGAGGGTTCTGCTACAGATAGCATATTGTTTGGGGTAACTTGAAGAATCCCTGTAAATATCCTACTGAGGGTGGGTAGAGGCACAGGGGAAGAACTCTAAGTTCTAGTACAGAGCGTAACACCATCCTATATGTCATTTCATTCACCTAAGGGTTGCAATGAGGAGGGTATAGTCAGGAACTTTTGAGGTTCTCTGAATGAAATTTCAACTGCTCATGTGGAACTACATCTGGGAAAGTACCAGATCCCAAAGACAGCTGGTGTGTCCATCCTCCAGCTGTGTGAATATTGACTGCTAATGACTTACAGCTGCCTTCCTTCTATGGTGACTTGCTCTTGGCTTATGGGGAGCTGGCTTACTTTTGGAGGTTTGCCCCCCCAGAACATACGGGCAGCCAGTAGGCAATGACTGAGTGATATGGGGGAACATAAATGAAGCACACTTGCCTCAAGGTGAGATAATTCTGTCTTCTGATTTATGCCCCAGAGTCCCTTATGGATAAGAGTTTGTGTGAGATCACAAGCTTGTTTGGCCCATTCCCCTTCCAATTCTTAAAGGGTTGTGCTGAGGGACACTCCCTCAGTAAACCTTATTAATCCAAGTTCTTATATCAGGATCTGCTTTCTAAGGAGCCTATCCTAACCATTAAGTCCTTGGAGCTATTGGCAAAATATATTTTTTCTCTAGCTTTGATGTTCACCTCTTTTCTTCTGCCATAGCTTTGAACATTACCCTTACTCTTGGAGATGGTCTGTCAGTTGTGGTCAGTTTGGCTTTCATCTGGGTCATAACTACTTTCCCCAGGTGGTATCTGCTTAGACTAATACAACTTTATGTACAGGGTCATCTTTAAAGGACACATGAAAAAGTCTGGGGAAGAGGTAAAGGAAAAAGTTCTTTATCAACAAGAACAAGAAAAAAGTAGAGATGAAATAAGTCTTTATTGATAAACCTAGGTAACAATCAGTATGAATAGGAGCTGTTCTGGTATATGTCAATTCTGAGACAGTAAGAGCCAAAGAAAAAACCTCCATGGAGGAAGACACCTTATATGTACGGAAAAGACATAACACTTATAGATAGCAATATACCAATAACGATAGCAGGGTGATATTGTCTTAGATTATTATTTATTGTGGCTCACTTCAAATCTCCACAAATTACTGCTGATCCTTTAAGCTTCAAATTCCTTTCCTTTCTTATCGTTTTTTTTTTTAAGAGAGAGTGTGCATGAGTTGATGGGGGAGGGGGCAGAAGGAGAGAGAGAATCCCAAGCAGGTTCCACACTCAGTGTGGAGCCCAATGAGGGACCTCTATCTCAAGACCCTGAGATCATGACCTGAGCCCAAATCAATAGTTGGATACTTAACGGACTGAGACATACAGGTGCCCCCCATTTGGTCTTTTTTATCTTTTGCATTTTGGTTTCTGCATTTTAAGCCCTCCTTAAAATATTACTTGAGTTCTATAGTCCTAACTTTTGATTTTTTTCTAGACTTTCCTGAATATGTTGTACTGACAACTTTTCAAAAGCCTTGTGCTAATTATAACTTGATAGGTCATCTGGGAGCCTAATTAAAGAATCACATATATGTGTAAGAGACATCAGTTAGATCAGAATCCATGTACCAATTTTCATGCTACCATCTCTATTGGAAAACAGGGGACAGTGAGAGAAAACCCATGATAAAAAAATATCAGGAAAAAATGCCAAAATGACCTATTCTACTGAAGGAAAGAACTTGTGTGGGGATGGGAAAAGGAAGCAGAGTTTTAGAGCCTGGAAGATTAGTAATCAAGCAGTAAAACTTTAGCCAGTGATTACCCCAGTGACCAACACTCAAGAATGAAAACAAATGTGTTGTTTCAGATTCCATTTTTCTAACTGCTAACATGCTGTCTGAACCACGTTAGTATCCATCCTTCAAAGCAAGAAGACTGTGGGCTTATAGGTGTCTTTTTATGGCTTTCAACTCTTCACAATAAAATTGAAAGAAATATTTTCTTTTCTAATCTCAAGAAGAATTAGTCCAACTCCTTCAGTTTGCAGAAGATCAACAGATATTGGAATATATTCCAGGAAAACAATTAAATTATGGTATTATCAATAATGTGTCCCCATTATGGAAACATAAAGGTGCTCAACAAAATAATAATTCTGAGGTAGAGATGGATCAGGACCATGGAAAGAATAGAATACTTGACCCAATCTCTTTGACAGATGGATGAGTGAAGGAAGGATAGTATATATAAAGGATACATCAGACACCTAGAGGACCTTAATTCATATCCTCATCTCCAATTTTGGATATCCTCTAGCAGATAGTGCCTGGCTGTCTTTGATGCACCACATGTAGACAGACAGCATTTGACCCTCAGCATATGCTATGTATTTTCTACTTTGGGTCCCAGGTTTCTCTAATACTTCAGATATACTGTTGACCAGATATGCTTGACCAGTTGGTCAAGCATACATGCATAGTCTGGAAATGTAGAGTTAATGACCCCAGGGGCAGCCTTAAAAAAGTAGGTGTGGGATGGTAATTGATGGTTAAACACTTCTGGCCAGTCCTCAGGTGGATAATTCTGGGAGGTGGTCTGTACGTATCTTAGAGGAGAGAAGCTAGCCCTAGTTATCCTTACTGGTGACCTCAATAGTACACCTTTATGTGGTGGTTTTCTCTTTCTCTCTGTCTCCCTCTTGGGTCCTTCAGCCCTACATCCTGGATTTACTCTAAAATGAAGTACCTGCCCACAAATCCTGTCTCTGATTCTGCTTTTGGGAAGAGCACAAGTTAAGATAGTGTCAGGTGAGGACTTAGAAATCAGATGCTCCCAATGGAATTGAACCCAGATGCCCACAGCAGTGGATGAAATAATATATTCTTTATTGCCTTTTCCTTCTTCCTTTACCTCCTCTGTCTTCACTGACTGCCCTGGATCCCTCCTAAGTAAGCCCTAGACACAAGTTCTTGCTCAGCCTCTGCCATTGAGGGGAACCAAACTTAGGGATGAAGCAGAAGTGATAAGAGAATTGAAAGAAGAAACAGGGGAAAGTGGTTTCACTGAAGCCAAAGCATGGATGAATTTCAAGGAAGAGACAGTGATAAATTGCATCAAAAGTTATAGAGAAGCCAAGTAAGATGAGAAATGAAAAGAATCAAATTTAGGAACTGAAAGTTTACAGGCAAAGTTAGGATGGAACTGTCAATGTGGTGAAGATGGTAGATTTTTCCTCTACTGTTGAAATTTGTTCAATTGTTGCATTTGCCTGTTTCTCTGGTTTTGAGCTACACCTTCCTCATTTTTCTAAATCTCCAGGCTATAATTTAACATTTCCAATCTATTCAGAGAAATAATCTCTTAATATCACGATGATAGTGAAAGCCATTATAATTCTTCCCTTTTTGTCTCCCAGAATTTATTTTGCATTTACTTTTTATGAAAAAAATCATACCAACTCCTCTGGAGTTGCCCCAGCCAACTTCTCTGGCCTTATTCTAGTCTCCTTTCGTACTCTTTTCATCTATCTGCAATCCCCTAATTGTTTGGTTCCTTTTACTTTATACAACAATGACTCACTTCCCTTTTCATCAAAATTAGTTTTCTTGCCTTTCTTTGGGCATATGAATCATCCTTCTCTTACAAGTATTATCAGTAAGCCTCTCTAAATTCTGAAGTTTGCTGTACATGTGAGAGAGATATGAAAAAAAAGCACAGTTATTGGTTTAGGCTCATTTTTGGCATCAGTGAGGATAGAGAGAATCTTCTCTTGCTATTCATTAAAGGAAAGGGTCCAGAAATGGCGCACTCTTGATAATAAACATTATCTGGCCAGGATGGAAAAAGCAGTTCTATTCAGAATTTTATTTTAATCTTTAAGTTGATTTAGTTTCTTTCTTTACAATGTTCTAGGCATTTTATATAAATGCCTGATACATCTATAAATGCCCACCATACACTCTTCTTTGCTTGTACAAAGTCAATTCTATTGGCAATATTGGTAATTGTTTTGATTATTGTAAGTGGTTCTGTTCAATAAATAATTATTCAACATTGAATGATTTTCGAGGCACTCTGAGAATGTGTAAGGGGTTCTGTAAGGAACTGTGAGTGTTGTCTCAGAAGCCAAGGCAGTATTTGAACTTGGGGAATGAGTGCTTGTGATTGAGAGAGGTCTGGGCAGAGTGGAGGCTACTTCTGGTGTCTTGTTAATGTCCTGTTTCTGGATATGGGTACTGATTATGCAGGCATATTCTGTTAGTGCAAATTCAGTCAGATTTAAACTTATGGCTTACATGAATTTATGTAGTTATTTTATTCTTCAATTAAAAACCCCAAATTTAAACACAAAAATAAAGCCATAAAGTTATGAGATATGAATACAGGCAATTTTTAAAATAATTTTAGTATAAAGTCCTTTTTTTTTTTTAATTTTTTATTTATTTATGATAGTCACAGAGAGAGAGAGAGAGGCAGAGACACAGGCGGAGGGAGAAGCAGGCTCCATGCACTGGGAGCCTGATGTGGGATTCGATCCCGGGTCTCCAGGATCGCGCCCTGGGCCAAAGGCAGGCGCCAAACCGCTGCGCCACCCAGGGATCCCAGTATAAAGTCCTTTTTAACCATGATTCAGAAATCAGAAATCAATACAGAAATGAATGCTTAAATTGCAAAAAGAAAACATTCTAAATAAGGTGAGAAGATAAATGTCAAATTAGAAAACATTGGCAATTCAACTCACATCTCAACAAATCAGTAAGAGGACAACTATCCAACTGAAAATGAGACTAGAATTTGAACAAATATGCCACGTTACAACAATGAAGATGGAAATGAAGATAGATACTCTTATATGTATAAAAAGTTGATCAGTTTGTGTTGTAGGATGAGAAATGAAAGTGAAAACTAATAATATATCCTTTTTACCCATCAAGTTAAGAAAGATCTTTTTTTTTTCTTTTTTTTTAGTTTGATAACATGTTGGTAAGATATAGGGAAGCAGGGATCCCCATACACTGTTTATGGGTATATAAATTAGTGTAACTCTATGGGAATTTTATTGGGATTATCCATTGAAATTAAAAATGAACATACCAGGGGTGCCTGAGTGGCTCAATCAGTTGAGTGTCTGATTTTTGATTTTGGCTCAGGTCATGATAGTAGGGTTGTGGGATCAAACCCCACGTTGGGCTCCACACTCAGTGTGGAGTCTGCTTGGGATTCTCTTCCTTTCCCTCTGCCTCCGCCTGTTCTCCTGCCAAGTGCAGACACCCTCTCTCTCTGTCTCTCAAATAAATAAATAAATCTTAAAAAAACACATACTATATAATCCAGCAATTCAATCCTGAGAAATTAGGTTACTTGTACATGTATCAAATGATTCGGGTTTAAGAATATCAAGTGAGGTAGTGATTATAATTACAAAATACTATAAATAGAGATAAAGTTACTTTTGCTAATGTGCAGATAAAAACTCTTGAAATATACACACAGGCTCTGGAGAGTCAAGATGAGAAGTATATGATTGAAAGATATGGTCAGAGAGCTTTCATTGTCTACATGAATGTTTTCTTGAAAATAACACATTGGGAAAATTAATTAAATAGAAAAATAAAACTAAAGCATAACAAAAAAATCCCCCATAATGTTTCAACTTAAATTACACTAAATGATAGATACTAATCTGGTAAATGCAGTTGTATGATAACCTTACTAATTCTAAAAGAAGTGGTAATTGCTAAAACCAGCATATTACTGCACAATATCTATCTTTCACCAAATTAGGAAAGTGTTTATTCTCTTATACCATGCTTATTGGTCTGCGAATTGACAAAAGATCCTGACAGACAATTTGGTTAATGGTACCAACATCTGAAAAATCCCACCTACACCAATTTGTCACTAGAATGTAATCCACACAATATTATGAACAACACTATTGCACATACTGTTATTTCTATTGATTGAATATTAACATTGAACAATGAGTAATCAATACAAACTGAAAATAAATTAGCATGTATTCATATGATGAATACTACAAAGTCATTGAAAAAAACTCTAGTCTTTGAGACTACATAAAGGTGTGAGTATATGCTGCAGTGTATGATGCATAGTAAGTAAATAAATAATTAAGCAAGACATAACATTTTGTATCACATAATCACAATTTGACAAAATTTCATTGACAATTTCTGAAAAGAAATATCTCTAAGGTGTGGGAAGATAATCAATTCTCTTTTGCTTATGTTCAGTTTTTTTCAAATGTTATATTTCATACATATATTATTTTATAGTTAAGAAAATGAACAAACGAGTAACATGCAGTGCATCAGTGTCTGTTATAACTAGAGTATTCAGATATTGTTCTGCAGTGCTGGTTTCCTGCAGGTGATATATGGACAGCTTTATGCAGCTCTGAAGGGTCCCTGGTGGTGCTGATTCTCACAAAAGGAAAAGTGGAAAGATTTATTTCAGAAAAGCCTTTTGTCATCTGTCCAGTGGAGCACTTAGATTGATTCTCGGCTCAGTTTCCAAGAGGGCACAAGCAGACCATCTCCTCAGAGATTCCTTAAGTTTACACTCTAATGCAGTTGATAAAAGCAGCTGGTTCTAGGTCTGGAATCAAGTAATTTGTTGCTGTAGGATATTCTGTACAGGCCCCGCTCCTGCACTCAATGCCCCTCCTCCACACTGGGCATTGGAAGGACAGGTAACAATCTCTCGCACACGTCCAAATAGCCACGATCTGTCTGAATATTCACCATCATTTCCCAGAAAATGACCAGAAAGTTGCATAGAATTAAGGCAAAATATGCATCATGTTTTGGACTAAAACAGGGATAGAAGTAAGTACTTTGGGGAACAAAAAGGAGCTTAGGCACTGGGTTTACAAAAGCCTGTGTTTGAATTCCTACTCTGATCTTGCTTCCTATTTAAACCTGGCCGTCTTTCTGAGCCTCATCTTCTTCCTCTGTGAAAATAGGTCATCAGTATCTACCCTGCCAAGTTGGAAGAGTTGGACAGTTATGTAAGGAAATGTACAGGAGAAACCCTCATACTCTCTGGCTCATGGAGACACTATTCTGTGCCAGATGCTGATCTAAAGGGGGTTATGTATTTTGTCATAACTTCTCAATTTCTCAGTATCTTCCATAATCTTCCATTATCTTGATCTGATTTTAGAACCTAGTTTTTCTAAAAGAACCAATTTGGTTGCAAATTGGTCTGTATAGAGAAAAATGAGAAGAAAAACTCAAGATATGTGTCGACAAACCGAGAAAAAAATCTAGTAGAACTAGTAAAAATGCAGAAGATAAAAATTAATATAAAATCATCTTGCAATTATATGCAATACTTAAACATGCTTACATATCTTTACATATTTTAAAATAACTTAAAATAAAATTGACTTTATATTAATAAAGTTCTATTCATTTTTTCAAGTTATATTCATTTTGACACATCTATGTGATACTTATATAAACAGTACAACAATCAGGATAAGGGGCATCATACCCAACACTTCCTTTTACTCTTCTTTTTTGGTAGAACTTTCCCCACCCTTAAACTCTGGCAGCCATTGATCTATTCTGCATCATTTTGTCACTATGTTTTTGTGTTTTCAAAAATGTCATAGATATGGGGTCATACAATATATAACTTTTTGAGATTGGCTACTTTGAGATTCATCCAAGTTGTTGTATTTAACAATAGCTTCCTCTTTATGTTGGGTAGTATTCCATTGTATGAATGAACAATGGTTTGTTTAACCATTTATGTGTAAAAAAACATTGAGGTTGTTTCTAGTTTGAGGCATTTATGAATAGAGCTGCATTAAAAATTCATGAACTGGTATTGGTATGAAAATAAGTTATTTCTTTAAAGCACATACCTAAGAGGAGAATTGTTGGATCATATGGTAAATGTGTGTGTATATAGGCATTCTTGATTTTATTTTACACTAGGTGGTGGTGTATATTTAATTTTATAAGAACTATCCAAGCTATTTTCTAGAATGGCTGGACCATTTTTCATTGCCATCAGCAATACATGAGACTCAATTACATCACATCCTTACCAGCACTTGGTATTGTCAGTCTTTTTGTGTCCATGTGTTTTTGTTTATTTTTACAAACACATAAAAGCAATTCAATGGAGAAAAGAAGAGCCTGTTGCTATGTACATACACAAAACTGAAATTGCTTTTTGGTGAATAGACTCATTATTATTCAATATTAATAAATTCACCCCATCTTTCTTTGCATTAATGTTTGCATGCATTCACTTTTTTACTTTTAACTTCCTTATATATCTGAAGTGACTTTTTTTTTTAAGATTTCATTTATTTATTCATGAGAGACACACAAACACAGAAAGGCAGAGATACAGGCAGAGGGAGAATCAGGCTCCACACAGGGTGTCTGATGTGGGACTCGATCCCAGGACTCCAGGATCATGCCCTGGGCCAAAGGCAGGCGCTAAACCGCTGAGCCACCTGGGGATCCCTGAAGTGACTTTTTTGATAACATATACTTAAGGCATATCTTATTTATTTATTTATTTATTTATTTATTTATTTATTTATTAGAGAGAGAGAGAGAGAGGGAGAGAGAGAGAGAGAGAGAGAGATATGGGGTTTGAGGCAGAGGGAGCAGGAGAAAGAGAATCCTAAACCGGCTCCACACCCAGTGCACAACCCAACAACGGGGCTTGGTCTCATGACCTGAAGATCATGACCTGAGCCCAAATCAAGAGTCAGTTGCTTAGCTGACTGAGCCACCCAGGTGCCTTGGCACATCTTTTCTTTTTTAATAATAAATTTATTTTTTATTGGTGTTCAATTTGCCAACATACAGAATAACACCCAGTGCTCATCCCGTCAAGTGCCCCCCTCAGTGCCCGTCACCCATTCACCCCCACCCCCCGCCCTCTTCCCCTTCCACCACCCCTAGGCACATCTCTTTTTAAATCTATCCTGACAATCTGTCTTTTACTTGTTCCTAGAGCATTTACATTATTCATATTTATTACTATGTTTGTATTTAGATCTACCACTTATTTGTTTTCTGTTTGTTTTCTTTTTTTCATGCCTCTATCTTCCTTTTCTGTTTTCTTTTGGCTTACTTGAACACATTTATTATTAAATGTTAATGTATCTATTGTCTTTTTATATTCATTTCCTTGAATAAAACTTATTTTGCTATGTTTCATTTTTCAGTGGTTGTTCTTTACATAATCATAGTGAGTTTACATAATCTGCTTAAAATCTGTTTCTCCCTTCCAGTGGGAGGCAGAAAGCTTACCACCATAGAGTTCCCTCACCTTTCACTGTTTAGTTTGCACTTTCTCATGTGTTAATTCTACTTTCGTTGACAATTCCATCAATGTTATAGTTTTGTCCTCAACTGCCATAGTAAAGAACTCCAGAAAAGCTCTATTATATTTACCTAGATGCTTACTGTGTGATCTCTCTTTTTTCAAGACTGATGTTCCTAATTTCCTTCTTTTTGATGCTATTTACCTTCCCTCTGAGGAAATCCCTATAATCATCCTTTTATTTATTTTTTTAATTTTATATATACATTTTTTATTGAGGTTCAATTTGCCAACATATACTATAACACTCAGTGCTCATCCCATCAAGTGCCTCCTCAGTGCCCATCACCCAGTTTCCCCATCCCTCCACCTGCCTCCCCTATCACTACCCTTTGTTCATTTCCCAGAGTTAGGAGTCTCTCATGTTTTGTCACCCTCTCTAATTTTTTCCACTCATTTTCCCTCCTTCCCTTTCACTATTTCTTATATTCCCCATATGTGTAGTCATCCTTTTTAGAGTAGATCTGTGGCTATGCATTTGTTTGGTTTTCCTTCACCTGAGAATGCATTAATTTCAGCTTCATTCCTGAAGAATATTTCTCCTGAAAATAAATAAATAAATAAATAAATAAATAAATAAATAAATAATAGAATATTTCTCCTGCATATAAAATTGTAGATAAATTGTTCTTTACTTTCAGTATCTTAAAAATGTTATTTGACTTTATTGTAGACTTCATCATTTTTCATGAGAATTCTGCTGTTGGAATCATGGTTTCCCTGTAATTGAAACATCCTTTTCTGGTTTATTTCTGGATTCTTTTTGGTCTCTAAACATTTATATATATATAAATATGTGTTGACTTCTTTGCATTTTTTCTGCTTGAAGTTTGCTGAAACTCTCAAATCTGTAGGTTTATGTCTTTCCAATATTTATGAGATTCTTAGCCATTATTTCTCCAAATAGTTTTTCTCTTCCCTCTTTTCTTCTTCTCTTTGGAGATACCAGTGACATCAATATTTGACCAATGAATGAAAGTTCCTGAGA
Organism: Vulpes vulpes; assembly: GCF_048418805.1. NCBI lineage: Eukaryota > Metazoa > Chordata > Mammalia > Carnivora > Canidae > Vulpes > Vulpes vulpes. The sequence goes on from NC_132790.1 coordinate 55,582,289, forward strand.
ATGTGTCCAGGTTTTTAAAAATCTTTATCTAATTTTTTCATATTGGATAACTCTTTTTCATCTATTTTCAAGTTCATTGACTCATTCCTCTGTCATTTACATTATGCTATTGAGCCTATTCTGTGATTTTTTTTTTTTTACTTTAAACTATTGTACTTTTCAGTTCCAAAATATCCATTTGGTTCTGCTTATCATTTTTTTTCAGAGATTTTCAATCTTTTTCTTTGTTTAAAGAGTATTTACTGATATTTATTTGAGCATTTTTAAATATTACATGCTTTTTGGTGTCTTTGTTGAATAATTTCAACACTTTCACCATTTTCTTATTGGCATCTGCTAATGGACTTTTCCCAGGCAAGCTGAGATTTTTTTTCTAGTTCTTCCTATGATAGGTAATTTTGACTCATACTCTGGACATTTTGAATATTATACCATGAGACTGTATGTCTAATTTAAGTTCTATCAAAAACACTGACTTTTTTTTTTTTTTAACAAGAAATGCTCCTGGTAGAGTCCAAGCCACGTTTGGACCACCTTTCTACTTCCCTTTGTAGAGCTCTTTGGTTCAATCCTCTGTCTGTGTTCTCACTTGCCAGTGTTTTATCTTGGTCAGGTTCAAAGTCTTCAGCTTGCCGCTTAGAACTGGATTCACACATGTTGCAGCTTGGTGGTGAGCCTAGGAGATTTTAAAAAACTTTTGCTTTCCTAAGCTTCTTTCTATGACCTCCTTGATGTTTACTGGTTCTATGGTACTCTCTTCTTCACTCCTCCAGCCAGAAATCTGGAGCTATAGTTATTCTGCTGTGTTCTGGATTCCCCATGACTGCAGCTGCTTCTATGACCAGATGTTGCAAGGCCAGAGAGGGGAAAAAGCAATAGATATTGGAACCACTGTTGGAGCCAGAGATTCTCATATTGCTGAGATAGTTCCTCTGCCTCAGAATTTTAGGTGCCTGCAGTCTCCCACAGCTGCTGCAGTTACTACCACCTCAGCTGCCATAGCAAGATTATCATGAGGCATAAGAGAATAAAGAAAACACATATTTATTTTTAAAAAAGAATAGTGGGGGATCCCTGCGTGGCGCAGCGGTTTGGCGCCTGCCTTTGGCCCAGGGCGGGATCCTGGAGACCCGGGATCGAGTCCCACATCGGGCTCCCGGTGCATGGAGCCTGCTTCTCCCTCTTCCTGTGTCTCTGCCTCTCTCTCTCTCTCTCTGTGACTATCATAAATAAATAAAAATTTAAAAAAATATTTTAAAAAAGAATAGTGGATATTTCTTCCACTCAGAGCATTAAAATTCCCCTTTCTGATCCTTTAGCAAGAAGTAGAAGACTTCTCTTGGAGTTCTTTCTGTTTGTGTTGAAGACCTGTTCTGATTTGGGGCTGCTTTGAATCCAGGCCAATGAATACCAGAGTAGGGGAGGGATGATAAACCTATTGCATGTTCAATGGTGCTTTGAGACATGGTCTTCTTTAATTTGGCCCCTATTGTTTACCTTTTAGAACTTTCAGCAGCCCTATGCCTTCTATCCAGGTAGAGTATCATTGCTTGTCTTCCCTGGAATTCAAACTGACCAAACATACCTTATTAGACTCTAAACCTTGTGTCCTACTTTTCCCCATTGTGCCATGATACTTTTTTCAAAGATTACCGTGAATGAAGATCTCCTTTCTTGTTTGTTAAGTGAAACCCAACCCATAATCCTTTGGATATCTTAAATATTGAATGTTAAATTTCCTAGAATTGGTCAAAGTTATTCCATAACACCAGCATTCAGCTGTTCCTTATACATTGCTTTGGAATCCCTGGAATTAAAAGTCTCAAGACCTCACCACTTCTTTATCTAATGCTGGTTATGTGGAGGTAAAGAACGAATCCTATCTGAGTGGCTGCTCATTCACATGTCTTATTTTACATAATTATCCTTACCTGCTTTCCTGAGCTGTTTCTGTGTCTGATGGAATGCAAAAAAAAAAAAAAAAAGAAGGGGTTCTTATTAAGTGCTATAAAATAGAGGAGCTCTTTATTCACACTTCCTAGTTATCTGTCACAATTTGATGTGCTAAAGAATTTATAAAAGAGCTTACAAAACTAGAAAAGAACAAGTTGGAGAAGAGGATGAAGAATCAACCTACCCTACTTCATACACCAATACAACCCCAATGTACCCTCTTATAGAAATAACTAAAGAATACATCATTTATTTTATCTTGAGATTTTGGTCATAACAAAGATATTAATCACTTATGACTTGTGATAGATTGCAAAAATGGTGCAAACTCTCCATCACTTAAAAATATCTGTGCCCTTTTTCATTAACTTTGTAACTTCTCAAGAGATGAAGTTTTTTCTATTGCTCAAATCTAGGCTGGCTCTGGGACTTGCATTGGCCACTAGAATGTGGTGGATGGGATGCCTTGCCAGTTTCAAGTCCAGACCAAGAAGACCTTCATGCTTCTGTTTACTCCCTGGGAACCCTGCTGAGCCACCATGCTAATAAGCTCAGGCTAGCCTATGGGAGGATGAAATACCATATGGACTAGAGATGAGCCATCCAAGCTGATCCTGGTCTCCACCAGACCCAGTAGTTGACTATGCACTCATCAATGGTCCCAGCTTAGACCAGCTGAGTCAGGCTCAGATCAGCAGAATTATCCAGTCACCTCATAGCCTTAAGAGCATCAATCAAGTGTTGTGTAAAGCCATAGTTTGGAGTGGTTTGTTTGCTGCAAAATCTGACACATGAGATAGGAACTACTTTTATCAATTGACGAGATCCACATTCATCCCCAAACACACACACACACACGCACGCACACGCACACACAGAGGGAGGGAGGGAAGATGAGAGTGCACGTGCACAATGTTTGCTACTGAGATGCACTTAGAAATACTACTCTGAAGTCCCTAATCATATGAATGACAGTCCCAGCACCTTTCTAAGCCTGCCAGTAACTATAAGCACATCTCTAGGGAACTGACAAGTTTTTCATATATTTTATGGCATAAAATAGACATAATTGCCATTAGAATACAATAGTGCATGGATCCATATCTTCAGCACACATCATTTTTTCTGAGAAAAAAGAAGACTGACTTGCACAGAATGACTTTGTTTATGTGAAGGAGAAAAAGTAGCCTGCAATTGAGACTATGCAGAATGGTGCTGTCTAGATCCTCATTTTGTATTCTCAGTCCTAATTAGTTCTTTTGGAGCAGATTGTTTGCAATGAGCTCCAGAAAATTGAGTATGATTTACTCAAGGCAAATAGGGTTCAGTTGTTAACCTTTCAGTCTTTAAGGAGGCAACATCTTAAGGATGAACAATAGTAAATAAGGAAGCTTGTCAATAGGAATCAAGATTATGCCAGGATCCAATTTTACACCAAGTACAAGTCTCTGGAGAAAAATAACTTTTCTGGCATGGAATGACAGTGGGGGAAGTGCTAGAAGAGTGTCATCCCAATTCAAAGCTGATAATTCAATTTTGGAACGTCTAATACTGAGAGGCAATTTTAAAGCAAGCAATGTTCCCATTCTGCTACAGAATCTAGTGAATAAATGATGACTAGAACAATGTGGCAATAAGATATCTGACTTCATAGAAATATGGTGGTGTTCAGTAGAATTATGAGTTTTCAATGTAGTCTTAGACATGAACTATGTCATTAGTAAAGCAGGTGATCAGAGTGAATTGGGGGAGTCTACACAGATGCTTTTGCATGTGGTGGGAGGACCCCCTAAATCAGAATCTACAGCCAGTATCCTCAATCCTTCCAGATGAGCCTTCCATGTGGAATTGCCTGCACTTTTCTGAGTGTGCTGAACCTCCTTATCTTTTACCATGGTATCCTCTCCATCTGGACTATATTTCCTGACCTTCATAGTTTGGCAAATTCCTAATCAAATCATCCTCTTACAAGAGCAGAATGAATCCCTGCTTCATCTCTGTTTCCCAGGCATAGTTTACATTTGGGGTTCCCGATAGACTCTAAGACACTAAAAGACAACTGGACCATTATTTCTGACATCTGAGCTTCAAAGTCATAGCTGTTTGGGTAAATTAAAAAAAGAAGAAACATATGTACCTTCTCTTAGCCTCAGAACATAATTTACCCTCCATAGGTACATAGAGAAAAGTTTTCAGAGAGAACATTCAGATTCTCAAAAAAAAAAAAAAAAAAAGAAAGAAAAAAAAGAAAGAAAGAAAGAAACAAACAAGAACCACATTATTTTTACCATAGCTCCTGGGGCAACCTTACATACAGATGGAAATTTAGTTTCTGCTTCTTGATTGGGGACATGAAATGGTATACTGGCGGTATACAAACATGGCTACAGTTATTCCTGTCCTGTATAGACATCCCTTTGTAATGTGATTTTGCAGCTTCTATCAACAAGAGGTAAAATCCATTTCTCCTCTCTCAGAATCTGGGCTGAACTTGGAATTTGCTTTACCAATAAAATGCAGTGGGAATTCATGCTGTGTCTATCCTAAGCCCCAGCCTTGGAGAACTTGAATTCTTGTGCTTTATCTCTTGGGAAGCTGCTCAACTGTTCAGTGAACTGTCTTGAGCTGGTACATTGGAAGATGAGGGACTATGTACATCAGAAACCAGCCCACTTGGCTGCACCATGTGAGCCCACTTAGCCCCCCAGAGGACCTAGCAACTAAACAAAGATGCATAAGAAATGCAGATCAGGCCAGAGAAACCATCCAACTAGGCAGGGCTAAACCAATAATCTATTGAGATATAAACTAAATGATAGGCTGTTGTTTTAGGTGTCTATGTTTTGAGATGGTTTGTACTCAGGAAAAAAGATTAACTGACAAAATAGTCAAATGAACACATGTCACTCTGTTCCTACCATAGAGGGGACCAGAGTTATTCTTGGCTCTTGGTTTGTTCAAACATCCTCCCTAGGTTTCTGGATTGCTCTCTCTTTCTTTTCTTTCCTAGAGGATATTCAGCCTCTTAAATTCCTCTCCTCTCCATGCTTCAAACTTTAGTCTATCTTTGGTTTTTGGCCTGGGTTCTCTGTTTTATTTCAAATCACTGGTGGTGGGTGGGGGGTTCTCCTTGCACATTGTCATTGAGGGTTTACAATTTATTAGAATACAGGAGAGGGATGAATGAAAACTGCTTATACCAGGTCAGATAAATATAGGACTACCTTTCCACTTTCAAGTATTTCATGCTAAAAAACAAAGCAGGCAACCAAGTCCCCACTTCATGGTTTTCAGTCATTGTAACCTTTTTTTTTTTTCATTTCTTTTTATTTAAGTTCAATTTGCCAACATATAGTATAACACCCTGGGCTCATCCCATCAAGTGCCCTCCTCAGTGCCCATCACCCAGTTACCCCACCCCCCTGACCACATCCCCTTCTGTAACCCTTTATTTCTTTCCCAGAATTAGGAGGCTCATGGTTTGTCTCCCTCTCTAATTTTTCCCACTCAGTTCCCCTCCTTTGCCTTATAGTCATTTTCACTATTTCTTATATTCCCCATATGAGTGAAACCATATGATGATTGTCCTTCTCTGATTGACTTTGTTCACTCAGCATAATACCCTCCAGTTCCATCCACGTTAAAGCAAATGGTGGATATTTGTCCCTTCTGATGGCTGAATAATATTCCATTGTATACATAGACCACATCTTCTTTATCCATTCATCTTTCAATGGACACCGAGGCTCCTTACACAGTTTGGCTATTGTGGACATTGGTGCTAGAAACATTAGGTGCAGGTGTCTCAGGTTTTGACTGCATCTGTATCTTTGGGGTAAATCCCCAGTAGTACTGCAATTGCTGGATCATAGGGTAGCTCTATTTTAACTTTGAGGAACTTCCAGAAAGTTCCTCAGTTGTCCAGAGTGGCTATACCAGTTCACATTCCCACCAACAGTGCAAGAGGGTTCCCCTTTCTCCATATCCTCTCCAACATTTGTTGTTTCCTGTCTTGTTCATTTTTTGCCATTCTCATTGATGTGAGGTGATATTTTATTGTGATTTTGATGTGTATTTCCCTGATGGCAAGTGATGTGGAGAATTTTCTCATGTGCTTGTTGACCATGTCTATGTTTTCCTCTGTGAAATTTCTGTTCATGTCTTCTGCCCATTTCATGATTGGATTGTTTGTTTCTTTGCTATTGAGTTTAATAAGTTCTTTGTAGATCTTGGGTACTAGCCCTTTATCTGATATCATTTGCAAATATCATCTCCCATTCTGTAGGTTGCCTTTTAGTTTTGTTGACTGTTTCTTTTGCTGTGCAGAAGCTTTTTGTCCTTATTAAGTCCCAATAGTTCATTTTTGTTTTTGTTCCCTTGCCTTCATAGATGTATCTTGCAAGAAGTTACTGTGGCCAAGTTCAAAAAGGGTGTTGCCTGTGTTCTCCTCTAGGATTTTGATGGATTCTTGTCTCACATTTAGATTTTTCAACCGTTTTGAGTTTATCTTTGTATATGGTGTAAGAGAATGGCCTAGTTTCATTCTTGTTGTTCAGTTTTCCCAACACCATTTTTTTGAAGAGATTGTCCTTTATCCAGTGGATATTCATTCCTGCTTTGTTGAATATAGTTGACCATAATGTTGAGGGCCCATTTCTGGGTTCTCTGTTCCATTGATCTATGTGTCTGTTTTTGTGCCAGTACCATACTGTCTTGTTGATCACAGCTTTATAATACAGATTGAAGTCACACATTGTGATGCCCTGGCATTGGTTTTCTTTTTCAATATTCCTTTGGCTATTCAGGGTGTTTTCTGGCTCCACACAAATCTTGAGACTATTTGTTCCAACTCTGTGAAGAAAGTCCATGGTATTTTGATAAGGATTGCACTGAATGTGTTTATTGCCCTGGGTAGCATTGACATTTTCACAATATATATTCTTCCAAACCATGCATTGGACCATGGACTGTTTTACATCTCTTCGTGTCTTCCTTCAGAAGACACACTTCCTTTCAGAAGTGTTCTGTAGTTTTTAGGGTGTAGATCCTTTACCTCTTTGGTTAGTTTTATTCCTTGGTATTTTATGCTTTTGGGTCAATTATAAATGGGATTGATTCCTTAATTTTTCTTTCTTTGGTCTCATTGTTAGTGAATAGAAATGCCACTGTATTCTGTGATTTTTTATCCTGCCACACTGCCAAATTGCTTTATGAGTTCTAGCAATCTTGGGGTGGAGGCTTTTGGATTTGCTCTATACAGTATCATGTCATCTGTGAAGAGGGAGAGTTTGACTTCTTTGCCAATTTGAATGGCTTTTATTTCTTTTGTTGTCTGATTGCTGAGGCTAGAACTTCTAGTACCATGTTGAATAGCAGTGGTGAGAGTGGACATCCCTGTCATGTTCCTGATCTTAGGGGAAAGGCTCTCAGTTTTTCTCCATTGAGAATGATATTTGCTGTGGGATTTTCATAAAAGGCTTTTAGGATGCTGAGGAATGTTCCCTCTATCCTTACAATTTGAAGAGTTTTGATCAGGAATCGATGCTGTATTTTGTCAAATGCTTTCTCTGTATCTATTGAGAGGATCATATGGTTCTTGTTTTTTCTCTTGTTTATGTGATCAATCACATTGATTGTTTTACAAGTGTTGAACCAGCCTTGCATCCTAGGGATAAATCCCACTTGGTCATGGTGAATAATCCTCTTAATGTACTGTTGGATCCTATTGGCTAGTATCTTGTTGAGAATTATTGCATCTGTGTTCATCGGGGATATTGTCTATAATTCTCCTTTTTGTTGAGGTCTTTGTCCGGTTTTGGAATCAAGGTAATGCTGGCCTCGTAAAGTGAGTTTGGAAGTATTCTGTCCCTTTATGTCCCTTGAAACAGCTTTAGTAGAATAGCATTATTTCTTCTTTAAATGTTTGATAGAATTCCCCTGGGAGGCATCTGGCCCTGGAGTTTTGTGTCTTGAGAGTTTTTTGTTGACTGCTTCCATTCCCTCCCTGGTTATTGGCCTGTTCAGGTTATCTATCTCTTCCTGTTCTAGTTTTGGTAATTTGTGGTTTTCCCGAAATACATCCATTTCTTCTGGTTTCCCTAATTTGTTGGCATATAGCTGCTCATAATAAGTTTTTAAAATCGTTTGTATTTCCTTGGTATTGGTTGTGATCTCTCCTCTTTTGTTCGTGATTTTATTAACTTGAGTCTTTTTTTTTTTTTAAATAAAGCTGGCTTGGGGTTTATCTAGCTTATTAATTCTTTCAAAGAGCCAACTCCTGGTTTTGTTGATCTGTTCTACAGTTATTTTGGTCTCTATTTCATTGAGTTCTGCTCAAATCTTTAGTATCTCTCTTCTGCTTGGTGTAGGCTTTATTTGTAGTTCTTTCTCCAATTCCTTTATGTGAGAGGTGAGCTTATTTGAGTTTTTTCCAATTTTTTGAGCGAAGCATGGATTGAGATGTATTTCCCTCTTAGGACAGCCTTTGGTGTATCCCAAAGATTTTGAACAGTTGTATCTTCATCTTCATTCGTTTCCATGAATCTTTTTAATTCTTCTCTAATTTCTGGTTGACTTATTCATCTTTAGTAGGATACTCTTTAACCTCCATGTGTTTGAGTATCTTCTGAATTTCTTCTTGTGATCAAGTTCTAGTTTCAAAGCATTGTGGTCTGAAAATATATGGGACAATCCCAATCTTTGGCGATCAGTTGAGACCTGATTTGTGACCCAATATATGGTCTATTCTGGAGAAAGTTCTTTGTGCACCTGAGAAGAATGTGTTCACGTTCAGATGGAAAGTTCAGATGGAAAGTTCTGTATATAACTGTGAAATCTATTGGGTCCATTGTATCATTTAAGGCCCTTCTTTGGTGATATTCACTTAGAATACCTGTCATTTGCAGAAAGTGCCATGTTGAATTCTCCTACTATTAGAGTATTATTATCTAAGTATATCTTTACTTTGATTATTAATTGATTGATATACTTGGCAGCTTCCACATTAGGGTCATGAATATTCATCTTTGCTAGGTCTTCTTGTTGGATAGACCCTTTAAATATGATATAGTGTCCCTCTTCATCTCTTACCTCAGTCTTTGGTATAAACTCTAATTTATTGGATATGAGAATTGTTACCCCAGCTTTCTGTTGAGAGCCATTTGAATGGTAAATGGTTCTCCACCCCTTCATATTCAGGCTGGAGGTGTTCTTAGGTCTAAAATAAGTCTCTTGTAGACAGCATATAGATGGGTCTTACTTTTTTACTCATTCTGATACCCTGTGTTTTTTAATGGGATCATTTAGTCTAGTCCCATTCAGAGTAACTGTTGAAAGACATGAATTTAGTGTCATCATATTATCAATTCAGTCCCTGTTTTTGTGGATTAAGTTTTTGGGTTCCCTCTTTCTTTTACAGGGTTCCCTTTAATATTTCTTGCAGAGCCGGTTTGGTGGTCACATATTCTTTCAGTTTCTGCCTATCCTGGAAACTCTTTATCTCTCCTTCTATTCTGAATGACAGCCTTGCTGGGTAAAGTATTTTTGGCTGCATGTTCTTCTCATTTAGTATGCTGTATATATCATGCCAGCCCTGTCTGGCCTGTCAGGTCTCTGTGGAGACGTCTGCTGTTAATCTGATATTTCTACTCATAATTTAAGAATCTCTTATCTCATCTTGCTTTAATAATTTGCTCTTTATCTTTGAAGTATTCAAGTTTCACTATCAAATGTGGAGGTATTGATTTTTGGGGTGTCTTCTCTATCTCTTGGATTTGAATGCCTGCTCCCTACCACAGATTTGGGAAGATCTCAGCTATGACTTACTTGCTCAAATATACTTTGTGGTCCTCTCTCTTTCTCAGCCTCTTCTGGAATCCCAATTAGATGTATTTTCTTCCTTCTCAAATCATCATTTATTTCCTTAAGCCTTTCCTTGTGGGCTCTTGTTTTTTCTTTTTTCCTCAGCTTCCTTCTTTACCATCAATTTGTCTTCTATATCACTTAGTCTCACTTCTACCTCATTAACCCTATCACTTAGAGCATCCAGTTTGGATTGAATCTCATTTAATCTATTTTTAATTTCTGTCTGATTAGATATCAATTCTGCAGTAATAAAGCCTTTAGAATCTTTTGTGCTTTTTTTCAGAGCCTCCAGTAGCTTTATAATTGTACTTCTGAATTGAATTCCTGACATTGTATTGAAGTCCAAATTCTGTAACTCTGTGACAAGGAGTATTGTCTCTGGCTCTTTCTTTCGTGGTGAATTCTTCTTTTTAGTCATTTTGTCCAGTGCAGGGTGGCTATATGAGTGAAAAATATCAACCATGACCTAAGTGAAATACATCCTAGATGATTCTGACAAGGTCAGAGACCAGAAAATGAAAACAAAGATCAGAACAAAATAAACAAAAGGACCACTAAAGTGAACAATAAATTTTAAAATAAAGTCATAAAAACAAACAGCCAAAAACCAAAAACAAAGAAGAAGAAAAAAGGAAAATAAAAAAAGGTAAAAAAAGAGGAAAAAGAAAAACAAAGGGAGGAATGGTGGTGGTGAGGAACTGTAGTGGAGAGAGAATATAGTCCCTGAGGGATCCTAGAGGGTGAACCTCTTTGTTCTGAGTGTATTTTGTTTTGTATATTAGAAGATGCTCAATCCCAAATTTATATAAACCAGCAATACCTATATAAAACCCCAACATTGACCACAAAAACATTAACAAGATAAGAGTGGGGGGCACAATGGGAAGGAAGAGAGAATATAATCTCACAGAATGGACCAAAATAGTATTCCACTTGGTTCTGGGTGCATGTTGGTCATGTTTTAGAAGGTACTAATTTCCACCATTGTAAAACAAAACAAGGCAGAAAAAAAACCAAAAAAAAAAAAAAAAAAACGAAAATCCCTATCTCACATATCTACCAAAATTAAATTGAATATGTTGAAGAGACTCCAGAAGTGAACAATGTATCTAAGACATGTAATTGTAGAAATATGGAAGTCAAAAAGGAACAAACTTAAATAAGCTGTTAAATATTGTAGTTAAGATGGGAAAAGAGAAAAAATATTGGAAATTTTTAGTATGATATAAAAAACAATTCATAATGGAAAAAGAAATAAAAAACAGGAAAAAACAAAGGACCCTCTAGTTCTATATACTATTTTCCCTCAGTCCTGGAGCTTTCCAGCACTGCTCAGTTAATAAACGTGCTCTTCCCTTGTTCTTCCAGCAGTTCTTCTAAGGGTGGGGCCTGCTGTGCTGATTCTCAGGGTGTGTGCCTGGGGGATATGCCCTGCCCCTTGCCAGGTGCTGGGCGCAGTGGGAGCTGTTTATCCTGTGAGGCCTTTGTTCCCTAGAGGCCCCACCTCTCCCAGGCATAAGGTGAAACAAAGAGGAAAAATAAAAATGGCAGTTGCCAGATCTCCAGCTCTGGAGTCGAGCTCCCTGAGAGTAAGTATCCATAGCCTCCCAGTCCACACTGGCCTAGATGCTCCTAGGGGGCAGGTGTGGGTGCACTGATCTGCACAGCTTGGGGGCACCCAGTGGTAGGAGAGTTCTCACTGTCCTATGCCCTCTCCACTTCTGCCTGTCCCCAGGGGAATGGGGAATCACTGGCTTTGTCCGCGGGGGCACCTAGGATCTAGGGCCCTGTGTGGCTTGACCTGCACTCCCAGGGGCCACTTCTCCTGAAGAAACCGGGGTACAGCCACCTCCTTCCATTGCCAGGCTCTAAGGTAAAGGGAACTCTAGAGCTGGCCACCTAACCACCTGACTTCTCCCAAGTACCCCGGAGGGGTGCGGAGATCCAGTCCTTTACAGATATTGGCCCGCAGTTTGCGGTGAGCTTTCCCCCTGGGCGACCCTCCTCTCCTCTTATAGTGACTCCAGGAATCTTGAGGCTTCACTGCCCCTTCTGGGATTCTGCCCAATTACCCTGCCAAGCACTTTTCCACCAAGGAAAACTCCGCACAGATTTTTAATGTTCCCACTTCTTTAGGGCTGAGCTTTCCTGCCCTGGAGGCTTTCACCACTCTGCTTTAGCCCTGCTAGTCATGGTTCCCCTTCCCCACTTTATTTATTATTATTATTATTAATTATTATTATTATCATTATTATTATTTGCCTTCCTACCTTGTTAGAAGCAAAAAATTTTCTCTCTGTAGCATTCCAGCTGTTCTCTCTTTAAATCTCAGGTTGAATTCATAGGTGTTCAGGATGTTTTGAAAGTTATCTGGGTAAGTTTGTGGGGCCAGGTGAGTGAGGACCCCTACTCTTCCACCATCTTCAGTGATTGTAAATTGTTAGCTGGCTCCACTTATATATTTTTCCCCATGATGCTTTTGGAGAGTATGTCTTATTCCTGAGGTAAGAGAGAAATAAAATTTCTACCCACCACATTATACCTTTAGTATAAAATTTTGAGTCATGAGAAGAGAGTGGTTTTTATTTGATACTATTCCCCTTCCTGGCCATCCAAATCCCACCACCAGGGAGGAAGGGGTTGTGATGAGCCACTGAACTTCCCACTCAAGGCTGTGCTTTTCTAGCAGAAAGTGACTCTATGATTTTCAGGACCTACAAATCAATTAAAAGAATAGATTTTATCCAACTACAAATATTTGAAATTTTGATACTGCCAAATTGTCCTCCAGAAAATATAAATTTACATTCCTGTGTATGAGTGTTGATTTCCTCACCTTATCACAAATATTGTATTATTTCTGAATTTTTATTGTGTATTTATATGTATATATGACATATAAATTAAGCCTCATATTTCTCATTTTAACCATTTTAAATGTATAGTTTAACGGCTTTAATTACACTTACAATGTTGTATGACTATTGTCAATATATTTCCAAAACTTTTTCATCACCCCAAACAGAAGCTCTATAACTATGAAGAAATGCTCCTTGTTTTCACCTCACTCCAACCTCTGGTAATCTGTAGTCTACTTCTCTGTTTGAATTCACCCCTTCTAGATATTTCATATAAGTGAATCATATGATATTTATCCTTCTACTTCTGGCTTATTGCACTTAGCATAACATTTTCAGGATTCCTTGATGTTATGGAATCTGTCAGAACTTCATTTCCTGTTATGACTGAATAATATTCAATTGTGTGTATATGCCACATTTTCTTTGTCTCTTCATCTGTAGATGGACTGGGTTGTTTCACTTTTTGGCCATTGTGAATAATGCAGTTATGAATATTCACATGCTTCTTGAATCCCTGATTTCAATCCTTTGGTTTTACACTTGGAAGTGTAATTGTTGGGTCATATGGTAATTCTATGTTTAACTTTTGAGCAACTGCCAAACTGTTTTCCACAGTGGCTGCATCATTTTATATTCCCACCAGCAAAAGAGGGGGTTACAATTTTTCCACATTCTCGCCAACATTTAATTTCCATTCTTTAATTGTAGCCATCCCACTAGGTGTAAGGTGGTATCTCATATGGTTTATTTGCATTTGTCAAATTGCTGATTTTTTTTTCAAAGACTCCACATTTGGTTTTGTTAGTGATTTATATTATTTTTTCTGTTTTCTATTTTATTTATCTCCACTCTAATCCTTACTATTTGTATACTTACATTAGCTTTGAGTTTGGCCTGCTCTTCTTCTAATTTCTCAAGATATACAATTAGGTTATATATCTGAACTCTTTTTTAATGTAGGCATTTACAGCTATGAAATTCCTTCTGAGGGGCACTTGGGTGGCTCAGTGGTTGACTGTCTGTCTTTGGCTCAGGGTGTGATCCTGGGTCCTGGGATCCAGTCCCACATTAGGCTCCCCATAGGGAGCCTGCTTCTCCCTCTGCCTTTGTCTCTGCCTCTCTTTCTGTGTTGCTCATGAATACATAAACAAAATCTTTTTTAAAAAAGAAATTCCTTCTGAGCACTGCCTTTGCTGCATATCATAAGCATTGCTATGTTTTGTTTCATTTCCATTTATCTAAAAATATTTTTGAATTTTCCTTGAATTTCTTTTGTGACCCATTGATTGTTTAAGACTTTTGTATAAGGGGCACCTGGGTGGATAAGTCAGTTAAGTGTCCAATTCCTGGTTTTGGCTTAGGTCATGATCTCAGGGTTCTAATGTTGAGCCCCATGTCTGGCTGTGTGCTCACTGTGCAGTCTGCTTGTCCTTTTGCTCTCACCACAACCCTGTGCTCTTACTCTCTCCCTCAAATAATAAATAAATAAAATCTTTTTTAAAAAAGAATGTGTGCTGTATAATTTTCACATATTTGTAATTTTTTTCAGTTTTCCTTCCAGTTGATGATTTTTACTTTATTCATTGCAGTTAGGAAAGATAGTTTGTATAGTTTCAATCTTCTAAAATGTGTTGAAACTTGTTTTGTGATCTAACGTGGTTTATCCTGGATCATGCTCCATGTGCACTTGAAAATGTGTACTCTGCTTTTTTTTTTTTTATTCTGCTCTTTTTTAGGGGAGTGTTCTGCATATGTCTGTCAAATCTAGTGGTTTATAATATATTGTCAAGTCCACTATTTCCTTATTGATTTTCTGTCTAGAACATCTATCCATTACTGAAATAGAGGTTATTAAAGTCTTCAAATATTATTTTAGACATGTTTATTTCTAAATTCTATTTTAATTATATCAGTGTTTGCTTATGTATTTGGGGACTCAGTTGCATGTATATTTGTATAATTGGTATATCTTTTTAAAGAATGGATTGTTGAAATCTGTAGTCATCCATTTAAGTGACTTTTGCGACCTATTTTTGCAAAGACTGTATTCTTTGTTACTTAATGTCACTGACTTATCTTTAGTTTGTGTTTGGATAGTGTCTTGACAGAGATGTACTTTCATATCAGGACCTAAACAAACAAACCAAATCTCTGTCAGTCCTTATTGCCAATCTAAGGGGTGAAAAAGTATTATATAATTTTTAAGATATTGTTTTTATTTTTATTTTCCTGATAATTTGTGAGGTTGTGTCTTCTCAAATTTCTTAGTCACTTTTTCAGAGGGTTAGTTTTTTTAAATTTCTTATTCATTTAAATAATTTCTTCAGATAGTTTTCATATACATTCTTTATTACATGTGTTGCAATTATTTTCTTCTACCTGCCAATTTAAGTATTTTTCATGATGCCTGTGTTAGAAATAATTTGATTACTTTTATGTAATTAAAATTAAGAATATTTCCCCCTATGGCTTCATATTTTATGTTTTGCTTAATAAGTTCTTTCTTACCAATATTTTCTATAGTAAATCTAATTTCGTGTGCTTTAGCTTATTAAATAAATATTCATTTTTGAATATTATTTATTTACATTTTTTATTCTCTTGTGTCATACTCTTGATTTTCTTCAAATGTCTGCTTTTTTATTTTTTAAAATCTTTCTGGGATTTCATTTATATTTTTATACTACAGTCTGCTTGCAGTGATCATGCGGCTGTTCTGTATGAGGTTTATCAGTGTGATTCTCCAATGGCTGGTGTTTAGAGGGAGAATGTTCTCTGTGCTTTCTGGAGTACCCATTTGGGCACTCCTTGGCTTCTCCCACACAAGAACCCACATTACTGCCCAAAAGTTTTCATCACCAAAGTGGGAAAGATAAACTTGTATGAATTTAGTTCTACCTAAAATCACCTTGGTAGTTGGTCTTAGCACACATTTATCCTTCTTTTATCTTTTACTTCTGACATGGAGATGCCTTAGAAATGTTTTTGCTTTGCTTTTTACACCTATCATTTCTTTGTGCTCTTTGATCAGGGGTCTCTTCTGTCAAACTGACTCTTTCTGCATTTTACTTCCATGGATTCTTTAACAAGTTTGATTCACCAAAGAGACTACTGTTTTTGCTAATGTTACAGTTTTGCTTGCTCTAATACTATTTTTTATGTCTTCTCTAAGGAAGTAAAATATATAGGTATGTGTTCTCAGACTAATATCCTGACCTAATTTCCTATGTATATTCTTATTCTTTCTTACTAGATATCTTTGTAATAGCCCTCGAGTCTCTTTAAAAGATGACATTTAGTGAAATATGATTAAAAATACATAAAGGAATGAGAAGAAGAGAATGAATAAAAACTGAAAGAAAAAACAAGAAATTAATTTGGTTTCTGTAAGAATTTGGACCTTTGGTAGGTTGGGGCTTGGTCCTGAAAAAGGATAGAAAAGTCAAGGTGTGTCAGGAAACTGACCTTTGATTAACCCAGACGTAAGTTTTCTGGGAATGGTTTTCACAGTAAGTACAACTTAGTGAGGAGAAAGATGCTTAGCCAGAGTTCTCAGAAGATTATACATGTCCCTTCTCAAGAGGAAAATGGTGGTTCTACTGTAGTCAGAACTTTCTACAGGATAGAATCATGGGCAACTGGGCATCTCAGAAAGGACTTTGAAAATCCTGGAAACTTTGGCTTTCAACTGAGAATGTACAGCAAAGTCTCCATTGGTATGTTTCCATATCCTTTGGTAGCCAATAAAAGTCATAGCTTTAACATCTTTGGACATCTTTTGCTATTTCCATAACTGTCACACAATGAGACTACTTAAACTGTTTGGCATAAAACACTCTCTTTGGAATAAAGGAAATGCACATTTGGATCTTGTTTTTCCATTTTTCAGAAAACCCAGTCTTGTGATAGAAATGTACAAGATAAATACATTGGTCATTCGGAGTTTGACTTCCCAAAAATAAATAAATAAATAAATAAATAAATAAATAAATAATAAATATTTACTGTCATATAGGCAAGCCCCAATATTGCAGATATTCTTTGTAACTACTATGGTAGACAGCTTAATGTCTTTTCCTATTTTAGTCCCAAATTATGCTATTTCTGACATATTTATAGTCTTATTATTCTATGTTGATAGTTCTCTAACTGTATTATCTGTATAACGTTTGTCTCTACATTAGATTACTTACTCTATTACAGAAGGAAATGTGCCAAAATTCCTTCAAGAAAAGTCTGTGCCTAGGCCAGGACTGATGAAGTGATCTAAATAACCATTGACTTTTATTGCCAGTAAATTAATAATTGATTATGTCACCTTGTATGAGTGTTATCATGAGGTTCTCCAGCTGCTTACCTTTGCTCTAGGGTTTTTGAGTTGACCCCTTGTAAAAATAGCTAATCTTAGATGAGCAGAAGATCCAGAGGCTGGATGAAATTGAGAGAACAGGAAAATGTCCACTATGAACCTCAGATTCACAGTATCCTCGTAATAAGGCATGATAAAATGCAACCCTCAACCAAGGAATTAAAGGACCCCCTGATCAGGAATTATCCATTCCAATTATAGGACTTCAGTTATCTCCTGAATGACTCCTAGGAATCCAATTATTCTTTATTTATTCGTCTATAAAAGAGTGAAGGGAGATGCTAATGTTTCCTTTAATTGGGTTAAAGAGAGTTAAGAGAAAAATTAGATGCTAAATAAAACTGCTGAGATGGACATAATCAGATATAATTCTTGACATATTCATGTACATCTAACAATAGCTCACCTGTCCAAATCTCAGTCTACTTTCAAGTATGGCTCAGTGTTTTCACGACTCAGTAGCTTTATGATTTATTATTTTTTCCAGTTCTAATCCACATTGTATCCTTGAGTTACTTCTGAGCAAATGTCTTTTCTGTTCTGTGCTTCAATAAATCCCATCACAGAATTGGGCTTACAATAGAAGCTGCTTGAAAGAAGAAATGAGTTCAAAACTTGAATTAAATTTCCTCAGGTAAAAACAAGTTTTTTTTTTTTTTTCCTCTCTAAAGAGCCTTGTTGAACATGTGCCCACTCTTAAGGCAAGTAAGCTTGGACTTGAAGATAATTGACCAAGCTATAACTTGAGGAACTGCCTGGGCCCCAGAGGGAAATCAATCAAGGGCTATTGTGAGAGGATGATGTGCTTACTTCTCCTCTGAGGTGGGGCAGGTATTTCCTGGATCATTGTGGCAAGTCAATTTTGTGTTCATCCCTTTCAGTGCTGATTCTTGGAGCATCACTTCTTGGCCCTCCTCAGGCAGAATTGATCTCTTCTTCTTCCATATTCATCCAGAACTTTGTACATCCCTTGTTTCAGCCTTTTTGAGCTGCAAGGGAATGTAGCAATAAGAGTGAGAAGATGGAGATTGGAGATGGAGAAATGTGGCTTCAAGTCCTGTATCTGCTACTAATTAACTGTATAACTTAAAACAAGTTGTTTTCAAGACTTCATCAGTAGATTAGGGATAATAAAGACTCTCTAAGGTCTGTTGTGAGAATTAAATGTGCCAGTGCATATAAATCCCCCAGTGAAGTGTCTGGCACTTGATAGGTACACAGTCAATAATAACAATAACATTTCTGCCCTAAGATGAGAGAGAGAGAAAAGTTGGGTCAGAGCCTCACTCTATGTAGCTTGGAAAATATGAAGAGAAATAATCATCTTATTGCTTACCAGCCACAATCAACACATGGAGTGGCACAACTTCACTAGAATCCTTTAAAAGTGTAAACAAGAGAAAGAAAAAAAAAAAAAAGAAAAGTGCAGAAGTACCCAAAGCTTGGAGATGTTCCCAATAATATTTCCTCCCCATAAGCAATACAAAGGAAAAAGTAGGCGCGTGCGGCACATCCTGACAAATCTTGCCCATATGCTCTAAGTTAAAAGTAAAGTCAAGAGGATATCAATTGTCATCATCATTGTGGCTCTGAAAGTGTTAGCTAATGCAGTTTGTGTGGGAGAAAAACAGCTCTAAAAGTGAGAATAGAGGACATTAAATTACTTTTATTTGCAGATGATATGATTGTATACTTTTAGAACTCATGGGAATTGTCTGAAACACTATGAGAAATAAAAAAAGGAAATTCAGAAAATTCCCTGGTTGCAAAATTCATATTAAAATCATTACTTTTCTTATATATGAATGGTAAAAATAAAATTTAATGAGGAAGATATCCCACTTATAATACCAAGTAAAAGATTAAAAAAAACGAACAAGAAATATTCAGCATTTACATGAAGGAAACTTTAAAACTCTTCTGAAGATTATAGAAGAAGATTTAGAAAAATAGTTCGAATTGATTCCTGGATGGAAAGTCTCAATATTATAAGAATATTATTTCCTAAAATTAATCTATGAAGTGTATATGATCCAAATTAGAATACCAGTGAGATGTTTGGAGGAAAACTTTATAGCATCATATTTTTTGAGAAATATATGTGTAAAATTTCTATAATGATTCTTCAAAATAAGAAAAAAATCAATAGGTTCAGTGGAATAATATGCAAAATCTAGAAAATATTCATCTAGAGAGACATGAATATGTTACACACGATAAAGATGACATCTTGTGCAGTGGGAAAACATGGATTAGTTAAAATAAAAACACCTCTGTAAAACAGGAGTTGACCTTGGGGAAAAACACCTGGATGGCTACTTCATTCTCAATATAAATTTGTGATCTATTAGTTGTATGAATATAAAAACTAAAGCCTTAGAAATATTGTAAAGACAATGTGGATTGAAAAAAAAATCACTGAATTTATACAGGAAATATCAATAAAAGTGACTATGTAAAAATGAAAAACTGAGTCTTGGCAAAAGCATGGCAATATGAAAAATGAAAGTAAACTCCACAAAATTGTGTAATATGTGCAATAATCATAAAAATGACTAAAAGCAAATATCTCAGTCATAAATTGAGTAATTTTACAGAAAGTAAGACAAGTTACTAATAAATATAAAAATGTTCAGCCTCACATATTAAATAAACAAAAGTAAACTTAGATAGCATTTACACCTATCAAATTGGAAAAAGCAAATATAATTGATAATGTTAATTCCAACAAGGATCTTGGAAAATGGGCACTTCCATAAGCTTGAAGTCCAAAATATACCACTTTGGAGTGCAATGTGGCAATATCTAAGTTTTAAAAGCACATACCCTTTTGCCCAACAATTACATTACCAGAATTAGTCCTAAGGACATTCTTGCAAAACTGTACCATGATATGGAGTATAGTTTTTAACAGTTAAAAAATCAACATAAATATAACCTATAGGGTACTAGTTAATAAAATATACCCAAACAACAACAAAATTGTATTTAGCCTTAATAAGTATGCTACAGTGGAATCTACTATTATGAATAGTTTTTCAAAATATATTCGTAAATGATAAAAGCCAGGCACAGATCAGTTGCAGTGATCAATGCTTTTTGTATAGATATACTGTGTATGTGTGTGTGTCTTTGGTTAGTTGCGGATTTAATTGGAAGAAAATTCAAAACAAATTTTTGGTACTTTTTATATTTCCCAAATTACTGGGGATTGGAGGAGTAAAAAAATTAACATTTTAAAAAAGATACAGACTTAATTTTGTTTTACAGTTGTGTTAGGCTCACAGCAAAATCAAGAGAAAAGTATAAGGATGATCCATATGGCTCCTCACTCCCAAAACACACAGCCTCCCCATCATCATTATCCCACATCAGAGCGTTGCATTTGTTACAATGGATGAACTAGCATTGACACATCATTATCAACCAAAGTCCATTGATTACTGTAGTATTTACTCTTGGTGTTGGGTGTTTTATGGGTTTTCTGCAAATGTATAATGACAAGCATCCACGGTTATAGTATCTCACATGGTAGTTTCACTGCTGTAAAAATCCCTTTTGCTCCCCAAACTTCACTGCTGTTCAACTTTTGCTTCCCCAAACACTTTGCAATCACAGATCTTTTTATTGTCTCCCGAGTTTTACCTTTTCCAGAATGCTATATACTAGGAATCATGCAGGATGTACTCTTTTGAAATTGGTTTCTTTCTATTCAAATCCTTTGCTCATTTTAAAACCAGTAGTTAATTTTCTTATTTTTGAGTTTTAAGAATTATTTGGGTGGCTGCTGGATGGCTCAGCAGTTGAGCATCTGCCTTTGGCTCAGGGAGGGATCCAGGGATCAAGTCCCTCATTGGGCTCCCCGCAGGGATCTGGCTTCTCCCTCTGCCTATGTCTCTGCCTCTCTTTCTCTCCTTCATGAATAAATAAATAAAATCTTTTTTTAAAGAAGAATTATTTGAACATTTTAGGTAACAGTCCTTCCTCAGGATATCTTCCTCAAATATTTTCTCCCAGTCTATGGCTTATTCTTTTGACAGGATTTTTCTAAAGCAGGTTTTCATTTTAACAAGGTTCAACTTAATCAAAGGTTCTTTTAAGGCTCAAGCCTTTGATGTTGTATCTGAAAGGTCATTGACAAACCCAAGGATATCTAGGTACCTTGCAATGTTGTATTGTAGGAGTTTCATAATTTCACACTTTACATCTAAGTCTATGATCCACTCTGAGTTAATTTTTGTGAAGAGAATGAGATTTGTGGATAGATTTTTTTTTTAACCTATGGATGTCTGGTTGTTTCAGTACCATTTGTTGAAGAGACTATCTTTTCTTCACTTGGTTGCCTTTGTTCTTTCGTCAAACATCAGTTTACCATATCTTCATGTGTCTATTTTCAGGTTCTCCATTATATTCCATTCATCTATGTGTCTATTCTTCCACCAAAATGACACATGCCTTTGTTGCTATGACTTTAGAGGATATCAGACAGTGTTAGCATTCTTTGTGTTCCTCCTTCAATTTTGTGTTAGCCATTGTATTACTTTACTAGAGCTGCCATAACAAAATACCACAGATCGGGTGGCTTAAACGATGGAAATTTAGTATCTCATAGTTCTGGATGCTGGAAGTCTAAGATCAAGTTGGTAGCAGGATTAGTTTCCTCTCAGATCTCTCTTCTTGGCTTCCAAATGGCCACTGTTTTGCCATCTCTTCATTTGGGTCTGTGCTTGCATCTCTCTCTCTCTCTCTCTCTCTCTCTCTCTCTCTCTCTCTCTCTCCCCCTCTCTGTCTCGTCTTTCTAAGTGTGTCCTCTTATAATGATACCAATCAGACTGGTTTAGGATCAACTCTGAAGACTTTAAGTTAATTATCTCTTTAATGGTACTTACATGAAAAGGAGATTTGGACACACTGAGATACACAAGAGATGGTGCACAGAAGGAATGTCATGTGAGGACACAGGGAAAATGTAGACACCTACAAGCCAGAAGAGAAGCCTCCGTAGAAACCAATCCTGCCAACACCTGAAACTTGGACTTCTAGACTCCAAAATTGTAGAAAATAAATTTCTATTGTTTAACCACCCAGTCTCTGGTATCTTGTTGTGGCAGTGTTAGCAAATTAATAGACTTTGTATCCTGTAACCTTGGTATAATTGCTTCATATTTCCAGGAGGTTTTTATTCTGTTTTGTTTTGCTTTGTTAATTCTTTTGGATTTTCTACTTTTGTTTTAAATGCTTTCTGGTTTAAAAAATTAGAAAAAAATAACTAATGTATATATTTTAAAATAAATAACAATAGACCTCATTCTCTTCCTGAATTTTGCTCAGTGTCTCCTCCATATAAGTATGTACATGTTGTGGGTAGCATATGGTTATGTCCTAGTTCATGAACTGACACTTAATAATGTCTTCAATATGTGTTCCATTAATGAATGAATTAGAGTTCAAATAGACTGTTCCAAATTTTCTGAAAAGTTTTTGGGAAAATGACCTTTGTGGAAAACAGAAAGAATTGCTGAAATATGCAGAAATCAAATGAGAGGATGGAGGCTATTGCAGGAGGGTCCACTCATCTTTTTCTAGCTGATCCTGGAGAGGAAATCCTCCTATGAGCTCTATTGTAGACATAAATGGAACAGGTTTTATAGAATATAGAGAATGGAGGTTTCACTTTCTGAACATTCAGATTTACTATTCTAATCCTCTGCTTCTCCAGTGGTCCTGGGTGTTCTTGGTCAAGAAGACATGAGCTAGGTAGTGCATGTGCCTTTAATGTTTCCTGTGGTTAAAGGTAAAAGGAAATGTATCTGGCACATACAAGCAGAAGGTAACGAGAGAGGAAGGTAATGAGAGAGGTTTAACTCACTAAATGCATTTTCTTTTTCTGTATCTGGGTAAATTTTTTCTATTATAGTTATATTGTTTGTATCCTTATGCTCAAAGGTTAGTGGTTAATTGGAAAGTAGCACGGGGTCTGACACATGGTTAGTATTCAGAATTAGGAACTGATGAGTGAATGAATTACCTAATGTAGAAGCAAGAATCCAACACTAGGTTTGGACTTACTTTTTAAGCTTTATTCTTTTAAAGACATCTATGTGGCTTTTGCTGCCTCTAGGACTGAACAAAGAAGTCTGTTTTTATGGACTGAGGAAGCAGACATCCAGTTTGTCACAGATGACTAAAATAGATGTCTGCCTTAATAAAAAGAGAAATTATTTATATGACTAAAAATAATCTAGAAGCTACAAAATTATTTCCTGGTGAAGAAAGACCTTATGAATTATTGTCAGTTTGAGTGTCTTTACTGTATCACCCCTTCCCTGCCTTTTGAGAGAGCTAGAGAGTAACAAGAATATGGCAGATTTAATGACATTCTTTATCTACTAGACAGACAAATGATGTCTTCTGAAATATAATTCTCTGGATTTTGAAGTTAAAGCAAATTAAAAAGGAACTATGGTTAGAACTTTTCTGGATAAAGCAAATTGTAGCCATCGACAGGCAACACAGACTGACTTGCAGAGTTCTGAAAATAAAACCACTCACTCACTCACCTGTCTTCAGATATCTAACTATATGTCTTCTGTCTAAAAGGCAAGCCCAACAGAACTCCTGGAGACTCTAAAACCTTTCCTCTACAATCCATCCTCTCGTCCTTCAGTGCAAAGTGCGTATATACTTGGAATCTCTTCTTGACAAAACTGAACGCCTATGAAGCACAAGCATCAATGCTAGATACTTCAAGAGATGTGGAGAAAATCACGTGACAAGATGAGGCCTCATCATCCCCAACACTTACAATGTAGGCAATTGATCTAACTTCTTTCTAATAGCAGATGCCAGGAGAAGAGCCTGTTCCCCAGGATTTTGTGAGATCCTCTGGTTAGATGTAGTGAAAAAAATATTACATTTCTATTGGTATTTATTTTTATCTATTTTAAAACATTTCTATTTCTGTATTTTATAAATATGAGTGTTATATCAATACACTAGCAAATGTTGATAATTTATACTAAACATGAATTAGGAGTTGGGATTTATTTTACGAATAAGGGGTTGTTTTACTGATAGAGGCGCATGTTAAAATCATTCTGGAAATGAGTGGTTATAACTTTTACTGTGTCTTATGCACTATCTTAAAAAAATCATCAGTGTGTACCAACAGGCACAGGATAGTGTAGCATTATAGTAGGTGTATAGATAGAGGGGTGACATTTATAGAAAAAGGTAGATGAGGCTTGTTTCCAGATATCAGATAAACTATCACAAAATCTGGTAATTACAATCAAATTTCCATCTGGTAACACAATTACATGCAAAGAAAAACAGAGACATTATCTTTCTTGCTGTCTAACCTGGCAACTGGAAGTCCTCTGCCTTCTCTCATTTACTCAGTGTTTGCCTGACCTCTGGCTGCCCCCCTCCCCAAATTGCAGGAAGCTGCTGGTGGGTAGATGATGTTTTGTTGGGTACTTTTGTGACCTTTATGCCAACTACATGATTCCAAATGCAAATGTTAATAAGATATACGTTTTGCAGAGTGGTTAAGCATCGGACTCTTGTTTTGGCTCAGGTCCTGGTCTCAGGGGCCTGGGACTGAGCCCCACCTCCAGCTCCCAGCTCAGCACAGAATCTGCTTAAGACTCCTCTTCCTCTGTCCACTTTACCCCCTCAAATAAATAAATCTTTAAATTTTTTTACAAAAGATATACATTTTGCAGAAGAGACTGGGAATTTTAGATATCAACATAAGTGCTCTACTGCTGATCTATGAAATTTCATCAAACAAATGCCATTAACAGCAGCCTTTTTTTGGTTGTTGTTGGTTTTGCTGGGAATACATACATCATTTACAAAACTGTTATCAGCAATGTTAAGGGAATAGAATCACATCTAGCTTCAAATAATTTATACAAGATGTACTTTTATACTTCTTTATGTACCTCAGTGCTTGCACGTCTTACTTATTCTATCTGGTTATTCATATCCTCTTCTGTAAAACATAAAATTTGTTTGCTTGAGCTGAACTCTGTTTCCTTTTGCTCTGACCCACTGTTGTTTCAGGAGAACATGTTTAGATATTTGTTTTTATATATTTGCTTCAATACATATGGAATATTATTCTTGGAGGTATTTCAGTTAGCATCTACTAAATTTTTAATTAAAAATGTCTCTTTACCAAGTTTTTAGGCTCTCCAAATATTTGTAGACTTATATCACCATTCTTCACCTCTAGACATCATTTGGCTAATGAACATTTTAATTTCCTTTAATATTTGTTCGTAAGTCAGTTATCTCATAATAAATTATTTTTATTTACTTTGGAACTGGATTAATTTACCAAAATCTTTCAGTAAGGTATGTAAGAGGGCAATTTATACTGACTGTGATTATGTGGCCACATTGGGAATATGCATATTTGGTGATATCCTTAGACCTGGAAAATAGAAGAATTATACCTGAAAATTATATCAGATATGAAAAAAATAATATATCAAGATCCTTAAAGAATGTTTAATTAAAAAACATATGCTATGAATATATTCTTGAAATTCTGTGAGCAAATCCAATTTTGGTTCCTTGAGCCTTTTTTTTTCTTTTTGAATCTTTTTTGAATGATTAACCATAGTGCTGAGGAATACAAGTTTATCTGAATCAGTTGTGAAGTATGTCATAATTAACTGATAATAAAATACTTTGAAATAAAAAAGATTCTAAGTTTTTCTTATAGTAGTATCACTCTGACTCACACACATCTTCATATGCTTTCTTGAGTGGGAGAGAAAGGTTTGGCTGTGATTTGCAGATAAATTGCAGAGCACCTATTATAAGACACTGGTTGGATCTTTGAGCATTATTTTTAAATGTGTTTCCCATGTGTATAGATGGAGGGGATAGGGAATTGTGAATTAATGCCCAATATAAAATCATAAGAAATCATCAAGTTCAGGTTTATGTCCAGGGTATTGCCATAATTGCCTCCTAACTGGTTTCTTTACTGCTGTTTTTCCCCTTATGTAATATTGTTCACATAGTCAGGGAGATCTTTAAAAAATGTAAATCAATTAAGCCACTTTCCTATTTAAGGCTATCCAGAAGCTCATCATAGCTTTAAAAAGATACTCACTATGATATATGCCTCATAATTTGACCCCTACTTTTGTCTCAGGCTTCTCCTCTATCAGTTTATACTTCACTGTCTATGCTCTTAAATTGCTAAAGCCATTGAAGGAAGGGTCAACAAATGGTGCTGGTGTAATTGGATATCCATAGACAAAATAATGAACCTTGATCTAAACCTCACACTTTGTACAAAATTAGCTGAGAAATGGATCACAGATTTAACTGAAAACATAAAACTATAAAACTTGAAGGAGATAACACAGAAGAAAATCTTATGGACCTTGGGCACGGTGAAGTATTCTTAGATATATCTAAGCACATCATAAAAGGAAAAACTGATAAGATGGACTGTGTCATAATTAAAATATTTTGCTCTGCAAAAGGCCTTTATGAGAGGATGAAAAGACAAATTGCTACAGAATAGGATAAAATATTTGCAATTCACATATCTGGCAAAAGACTCCCATCTAGAATATATAAAGAATGCTAAGATTTCAATACTAAAAAACAAAACAATCCAATTAGGAAATGGGCAAGATAGATGAGAAAACATTTCACTTATGAGGATATGTGGATGGCAGGTAAGAATATGAGGATGTGTCCAACATGACTAGTCATTAGGGAAATGTAAGCTAACAGTACAATGACATATCTGTCATTATTCAACTATCAGTCAGAACAGCTAAAATAAATAGAGACAATAAAAATATGACAAAGGATATGAAGAAACTGGATCATTCATACATTTCTAGTGGTAATACAGTCAATCTGGAAAATAATTTGGCAGTTTCTTAAAAAACTAAAAATACAAATACCTATGACAGAGCAATGGCACTCCAGGGTATTTATCCCACAGAAATGAACATTTAGGTCTGAATAAAACCTTGTGTGCGCTCATTTATACCAGCTGTATTTATGATAGCCAAGAACTGGAAGCAGTGTAAATGTCCTTCAATAGATTACAGTTTAAATAAACCATGGCACATCCATACAATGGAATACTACTCAGCAATATAAAGATACAAACTCTTAGTACACACAGCATGGATAGAACTCAAGAGGTTACAGATTGTATTATTCTATATATATAACATTCTTATAATGACAAAATTTCACAGACAGAAAAGAGAGTAGAGGTTAGGGAATGCTAGAATGAGGGTAGAGGTGTAACTATAAAGTGAAGCATATAGAGATCTTTGTAGTGATGGGACAGTCCTGAGTTTGGATTGTGGCAGTGGTTATATGCCACAGGATGAAATGACACAAAACTATACACAACCTCACATCAATGGAAAAATTCCAGTTTTGATAGTATTTTATACTTATACTAGAGGTAATTAATGGAGAAAATGATAGAAAGGTACGTAGAACCTCTCTATATTCTCTTTGCCACTTCCTATGAATCTATATTTACTTAAAAGTAATTTTAAGTACTTCAGTTGTGTTTCAAGTGATTTCATTCTAGATGTTCTAAATACAAGCAACTAGAAAACTTTTTCTTTACATTTATATGTTAATATTTTATATTTAACATATAAACATTTGCATGGTTTGTGATTATATTCCTGCAGTAGTGTGTACACATAATTCCTAGCCTGCTTTTTCTAAGTACATAGTTATATTCTGTTATAAATTGTTTTGTTTTGTATAGCAATGTGTGTGCCTATGGCTTCATGTACAGGGATTCACACATGCATACCTATAACTAATAGATAGCAATTATACTGTATAATATCTGAGATTCCTTTTAATTTTGCAAATGGAAATGAGTTTAGGTACATAAAATATTTTTCTGTATTTCTTTAAAAAATCAGGAATTTTTTATGGCAACAGCACTCATATATTAAGTAGAATTGGTCTTTTTTGATTATTTTATTATGTTACATTTAATTATGGTAAAACACACATAACATTTACTTTACCATCTTAACCATTTTTATGTGTTCTGTTTAGAATATTTTTAAATTATTTTTATTTAATATGCTTAGTGTTGGCATAAAGAAGTGACAAGAATGTATATCAGAGTTATGGTCTGAAGCAGATTTTTCTCATCAATAATAATATCTTTCTAAAATTAGGGGAGTTTTACAAGGGGCCTGAAAGTAGCAAAGATATAAAGAACAAGAGAAAAGATTCTCTTATAGATAGAACCATTTTTTGTTGTTCATAGGAAGGGTTTGAAGAAATTCAAAAGAAAAATGATCAGTTTAAGAAATAGAATGATTCAGGCAAAAAAATAACAAAAACAACAATTACAAAGAACATTCACCTGCTGTCCTCTCCTCCCAGCAAATTTGGCATCATTAACCATCGTAAATTTTTGCAACATTAAACAATCCCTTCAGATATAAATAAAACCAGTCCGTATAAAGTACGTAAGGAATGCTATTTCACATATGTAAATGTTTGCTGGCCACTTCTTTAAATTTAATGACTTTTTCCCCCCTCATTCTTTCTTGTTGTTAAACATAGTCTTTAGATTCACTGATGAGGGCTGGAAAAAACACAGGGAAGTAGGCAGTTCAATCAAACTACCAGTTTTCTTTGAAATTTGGTTCCCAGGTAGTTGTTTATCTCAGAGATTAGCATACTAACTTTGAATGTGTGACACTAGCTTTCATCTAGATCGTGATCAAACTAAAGTAATACACACAGAACAAAAGCAGTTGTACTCCAAGCACAGACTTCAAAGTGTCCTTTGCTGGTGTCTTTTACTGCATCTAGCGGCTCATTTCCTTTCTCAATCACAGACCAACTGAACAAAGCACAGTTTGGTAATGTAGCCTAAGGCCAACAAAGAAGACAAAGAAGAGAAAAGCTCATAATATTCTAAGCATTGGGTATACAATTTGGGAATTATTCATACTAATTGCTTCCTTGTCTTTTTCATCCTTGAGATGCAATCTGACCATTAATTAAGAAGTAGAGTTGTAACCTGAAACAGACTCCCCTGCCACTGATTAGCTGCTAGGTGATTATTTATTGCTGGGCAACAAACTATCCACAACTTAGTGACTTAACTGCTTATTTCATTTGTGATTCTGTAGTTTGGCAGTTGGAGCTGGGCTCAGCTGGGTGGTTCTTGTAAGTTTTGACTGGGTACATCTGACCTTTTTTGGGCCTTGCTTATACATACATGATCAGTGAATCGGTCCACTGATACAGGATGGCTTCACCTGAGATGGCTGGAATGTTTGGAATGTTTGGCACCCATGGAATCATGGGGTCTCTCATCCTTCAGCAGGCTAGTCCTGTTCATGTGGTGGTCACAGAGTTCCAACTGCAACAAAGAGGACAAAACACAAAAACAAGAGCTTCTCAGTTTTCCCCTCTCATCGCATTGGCTGAAGCTAGCCCCATGCCCTTATCAGGAGTAAAATGGCACAAAGAGGGAAGTGCATTTGTAAAAGGCAGGGAAATGGGAAGCAAGAGCAAATTAGAGTCATTATGGTAACTGATAGATGAAAGAAGCTTTGATGCATGAACTTAAGGGAGAAGACATAAAACAAACATTGTAACTAGGTATCTTAACATTTCAGTGAAAACTAAGTATGTAGCCCATTCAAAAAGAAAAGTCTAGTTTAAAGAAAAATCGCAGAAGACTTATAGGGAAATTAGAGATAAATAGCTCTGATTTCCCACATGAAAAAATGATAAGCCAGATTTTCTACATTTGAATCTCAAGCAATTTTAAAATTCTGAATCCAGATTTTAGAAACAGGAAGCAAATGATAAGGCAATGATATGAGATACTTATTTGTATATTTTTTTGTATATTTTTTTAATTGGAGTTCAATCTGTCAACATATAGCATAACACCCAGTGCTCATCCCATCAAGTGCCTCTCTCAGTGCCTGTGACCCAGTCACCCTAACCCCCACCCACCTCCCTTTCCACCACCCCTTGTTCGTTTCCCAGAGTTAGGTGTCTCTCATATTCTGTCACTCTCACTGACACTTCCCACTCATTTTCTCTCCTTTCCCCTTGTTTTTAATAAAATATGAAATTACAACTTGTATTTTAATGTTTATTATAATTTATTAGATTGCTATAAGAAAAGGTTTTTGGATTTAATTTTAACTGCAATTCTGAGTCATGAAACACTATTATTATTACTGTTATTCTTGTTTGCACAATGGAAACTAAGGTTTAAAAAAATTAAATGATTAGTCTGCAAATCATATAACTAAGTTAATAGAGCTCAGCAGCTGTTGTTTTGACTTTTTTATAGTATTTTAAATTGAGAGTGCTTTTATCCTGTAAATATATACCAAATGATGTGTTCTGAATTTATCCAAAATCACAATTCAGAATTAAATCTATCTTATAATTTCAGTATCAATAATCAGCTGAGGACATTTTTGTTTTCAATTTTCAACAAAGAGTAAGTCACTTATTTTCAATTCTCATCAACTTTAGAAGCTTTGTTTTCTTCTTTTCTCTCTATCTTTTTTAAAGTTGAGACTTGTTTTGACTGGTAATGAAACTTACAATATAATTTTCTTATCACATGACAAGAAAAGCTGTTATTTCTTTCAATATTAATAAGTCAAAATACATATTTCCCATACACATTCATTTAATTATATGCTACAATTATGCTGTGGAAGCCAATGTACTTTGACTCTTAATTCGGTGCTCTTTTCATTATGACGTGTTTATCTTGTATTTAAAATTCATTCAGCCAAAAAGTAATCTTTTAACACAGATGTGGCAACCAATATTGAGGCTGATCCATGCTTTCCACAACATCTACACAGAACAAGGCTGAATCTTTCCCCTCTTCAGACTCTTTTAACATTATCTTCATATTTAGTCTTCATTTTATTATCAATTGTGTATGTGTTTTCCTTAAAAAGGAAGGGAGTTTGCTTCATTTATCTTTCTGGCAGTGCCTAGCACATAGTGCTACAGCAGGTATTATATGGATACTGATTGGATTAAATCATCATCTTCCATAGCCATAACTGTTCAATGACGATGACTAAACTCAGATCAACTGATAATGTTATTATTAATCATCAGACCTCTGTGCAGTTATCTTCAGAATGCAAGCCCAACCAAGACAGAGAGATAGAATAACTTTAGAATAACTTTCAATGGTAAATATTAGGCATATGCTCTAATGCCTCAAATTATTGCTATTTTCAAGGGTAAAATTTAAATTAATAAAGACTTCACTGTAAATATTTCATCTTTGATTATTGTAATTCAATAAATTTACTAGTTGAAGAGGTTAAACCACATGGAAATGGATCACCTGACATTTCTCGTGGGGTAAGTCATCTGGCTGCATGTACTTGTGAGTAGTCCCTTAAATGTAGAGAAACAGAAATGGAGGTAGGGAAATACCAAATGTATGTTCATGAATAAATACCATCAATTCTAACCGAGGTCTCCAGCTTTGACTTCACAAGAAGCAAAGTCGAGAAGAGAAAGAAAAGTGATGATAAGGAAGGAAAATTGGTAGGAAGAAGCCAGAACTGTGAAAAGCCATAAAACTATGAACAAGACAGCACTTGGAGAGCATCAGGTTCACCCTTACAATATATACACATTAGAGACGGCAGTCCTCTTTCAGCTCTCCTTCCCACATCCTAGGCTAGTGGTCCATCAATGTAAACTGTCCATTCTCAGGGTTCAGAACCCAAGTCTGTGTTCATACTAGATAGAAGAATTGGGCAAAAAGGCAGTTCTGAAATTCAAAATGAATGAAACTCTGTCTCAGAAGGTGGCCAAGATGACTAGCTCAACAGATTGGCAACTGGCCAAGGTAGACTGTACATGGATGGGTGCTGACTGATCTTCTATTCTAAGAGCTGGAGTAGAGTACAGTTTCACTTTGGCAGTAGGTACTGTTTCCTGGGCCAGTTTCCTCATTCCATCTAACTGAGAGACAGAGTAACCATAAATTTTAGGCATTATACCTTTGTGGGTGCAAAATCAAACCTAGCATCCTTCTTCTGCTTTAAGGTTCTATCACCTCTGTTTTCAAGTCCTTGACCTTATTTCTTCTCAGAAAGGAAAAAAAAAAAAAAAAGGATTCTTTAAAGGAATCAATATTCATGACACAAAAGTGTGGAAGAGGAAGATTGGTTGGAAGTTCATGTGGCATCTTCTTTTCTCAACTTTAATACAGGAGGCAAGTTATCTCAACTGCTTTGAAGGGGGTTTTGCCTAATAAAACACCAAAGGCACTTGAAAAATATTTAAAATAGAGAAAAATGCATAAAATGTAAGCTCACAGATGAATGGATTCCTATATTCCAAACACCGATGTATCATGACCCGAGGCAAGACACAGAACACTTTCAGTACCTCAGAACCCCTCTCAGTGCCCTTGTAATCACTTTTTTTTTTTGAAAGAGAGAGAGTTGGAGGGGAGAGACAGAGGGAAAGAAAGAGAAGATCTTAAGCAGGCTCCATGCCCAGCTTGGAGCCCTACATGGGGCCCAACCTGATGCTCCATCTCACAACCCTGAGATTATGACCTGAGCTGAAATCAAAAGTCAGGCATTTAATGGCTGAGCCACCTAGGCACCCCTGTAATCACTATTTTGTCATCTCACTTGCCTCTGCCAGGATTGGCAGATATCCCCCAAGAAAGTCAGACCCCACAATTGAAACTGTTACTCACTATCATGAGAAAATGTTCAGATGTTTTCACGCTGGTGTTCTTGGTCCAGGTTTTAAGTTGTCTGCAATAGTAAAGTCATTCCAAGTGATCTAGTTAGTACTCTGTTATTTAAGTGAAACCTACACAAGTCTCTTCTTGGTATTTATTCATTTTGTGTCTCATGCTGATCCTTCCTCTCAAAGATGATCGAGGTGTCTCTCTGATACCTGTTCTGCTCAGCCAATATCAATAACACACATTTTAATCTATGGCAGGGCTTTCTATTACCTGGAGAGGAGAAAAAATGATTTCCAAAGAGATGTGGTGAAGTGTCTGTTTTTAAAGGAATTCATATTTCCTGATTAGTACAGACCTAATGACACTGGAAAAATCGATCAGAATTTGAAAAGTGAGATTAAAGCGCTGAAATAATTTAAATGGCATTTTCCTTCTAGCTTCTACTCTAGCTCTATGGAAAAGTCCAGATGTACAATTAGGTGTATCCAGAATTTTTTGTATTCCAATTCCTATTTGGGATAGAAATCCAGAGAGGGATTATATATAATGAACAATGAAAGCATTTGCATCACATGGGGTTCTCCTGGGGAAGGCTCTGAGTGACTGTGTTTATTTTGTGAAAGAAATAAAAAGGAATGCTTCTTAGTGGAACTGCCACCGTAACTACAATTAATGGGGTCTACAAAAGTGTAAATTTCTACTGAGTAGGCTGCTGAAGCTCGTGGAGCCACTATAGGAAAAGCTTCCCTACAACTTTTCTTCAGCTTCCCTAAAAACTTAATGCTGAACTTCAGATACTACACAGATGATACCCTCCATTTTCTTCCTGATATCTTCCTGAAAGAAGAGAAAATGAATTACAAATCTTTTTTTTTGCTTGCCACATTTATTTTTAATAATGTACAGTTATTGTCTCATACGGTTAAAAAATGCTTTTTATTTTCTCATACTGAGAAACGTTAGGATCTACTGTTTTAGTGCTTTCAAATATACTGTAGAGTTCTGTTAACTATAGTCACGTGTGTTACATAAAGTAACTAAACTTTTTTTTAATAATAAATTTATTTTTTATTGGTGTTCAATTTGCCAACATACAGAATAACACCCAGTGCTCATCCCGTCAAGTGCCCCCCTCAGTGCCCGTCACCCATTCCCCCGCACCCCCCGCCCTCCTCCCCTTCCACCACCCCTAGTTCGTTTCCCAGAGTTAGGAGTCTTCATGTTCTGTCTCCCTTTCTGATATTTCCCACACATTTCTTCTCCCTTCCCCTCTATTCCCTTTCAGTATTATTTATATTCCCCAAATGAATGAGACCATATTCTAAGGAGCTTTCCACTACAATATTTTTTTTTCATGTACCAGATCCTTTATTAGATAGTGAGGAAAGAATGGTAAGCAAGAGAGTCCCAGGACCCTGGCCCATACAAGTAAAAAATCACCATAAAGCGGGACAAAGCCCTCTGATACCACAGTTTAAGCAAAGGCTCCAGAGCCTGGAAAATACTGCTATTCTTATTCTTCACTCCCTCTAGACACTGCGATTCCAGCATTAAATCAATTAGCCCCAACCTGGCTAAAACCATTCCAGTTGTAGATTTTCCAAGAGAAATGTTTGGGAAAGGCAAAGGCCCTGCTTCCTCCATTGCAATTTTGAGGGGGAAAAAGTATGGAACCAAGGAAATAAAAGTGCCTTTATGATCTCAATGTGCACAACATTTTCTCTTTGTCCATTTTTGCATCAGGTATCTTTTCTTTATAGAGGGGCTGTTGGTTCCACCTGACCTAGAGACAGAGCGGAGATGGACTCAGGTATCATCTTGTTTTAATTTTTAAATTTTAATTATTATATATGCATAAGCACTTTTTATAATTCATTTTTCACCATTTCAGAAATTATTGTTTACAAACAATAAAATTTACCCTTTTTTAGTATGTAGTTCTGAGTGTTTTTTGTAAATATTAAACAACACTCTACTGCACAAGCAATGAGCCAAAAAAAATGGCAAATTGAAATATGTTCCAAAATAAAAGAAAAAGAAAATACAATATTTCAAAACCTATGGGATGCATCTAAAGCAGGTGTTAGGGTGAAATTTATGCTATAAATGCTGTATTAAGAGAAAAAATTCAAATAAACAACATAATATAACAAGGACCTAGATAAAAGGATAAACTTAGCTGAAATTTAGTAGAGAAAGGGAATAACAAAGAAAATTCTGAAATAAATAAAATAGACACCATAATAAATAATAACAGAACATTTAAAGTTACAAAGAGTTTTTTAAAGATTTTATTTATTTATTTATTTATTTATTTATTTATTTATTTATTTATCTATCTATTTATTTATTTAATTTATTTATGAGTGAGAGACACAGAGAAAGGCAGAGACATAGGTGGAGGGAGAAGCAGGCTTCCCATGGGGAGCCAGATGTGGGACTTGATCCCAGGATCACCACCTGAGCAAAGTCCAACGCTCAACCACTGAGCTGTCCAGGTGCCCACAATGTGTTTTTTATTAAAAAAAAAAAAAAAAAGCAAAAACAACTGATGATGCTTTAACTACATTAACTAAGAACAAAAAGAGAGCTGACACAAAAACCAAAATGAGAAATGGAAATCAATCCTACCTCTGATGACCCCAGATAATCCCAGATAACAGATACCCCCAGAAATACATGGTGTGAAAACAGATTACTGTAAACAATTATATACTAGCAAATCAGAAAATCTAGGGAAAAAAACCCAGATTATTCCTAAAAATGCACAAGTTACCATGGTTGAATCATGAATCTTGAATCCAAGACACAGGAAATCTTCTTAGACCAATAGCAAAAATAAAAGTTAAATTAGGAACCAGAAATCTGCCAGCACAGAAAATCTATGACCACATGACAGCATTGGTGAATTCTACCAAACATTAAAAAAATAATTAATGAAAATCTTTACCAAAATCTTACAAATAAAAAAAAGTCTTACAAATAATGCTATAGAGGGAACACATTCTATGAGGCCAGTATTACCTTGGGACAAAAACAGGTTAAAAACAGTACAAGAACAAAAAAGTCTAATTTTTCTAAGTATTGCCACTCTGGCTTTCTTTTGATAACCATGTACATTATAAATGTTTCTCCACCCCCTCACTTATGATCTACATTTGTCTTTAGGTCTCAAATGAAGACTCTTGTAGGCATCATAGATATGTGTCTCATTCTTTATCCATTCTGACATCCTATTTCTTTTGATTGGAGCATTTAGTCCATATTTATTTAAAGTAATTATTGATGAATTTGTCTTTATTGTCATTTTATTACTTGTTTTGTCATTATATCTGGAGATTTTCTCAGGTCCTTTCTTGTCTTTGTTAATTATGTTCTCTTATTTGCATTCAAAGACTTCCCTTTAATATTTCTTATAGGTTGGTTTAGTGCTCACAGACTCCTTTAGTTTTTGTCTTGGAAACTGTTTATCTCTCTTCCTGTTTTGAAAGATAGCCTTGCTGGATAGAGTATTCTTGGCTGCAAATTTTTCCCATTCAGCACTTTGAATATATCATGCCATTTTCTTCTGACTTGGCAAGTTTCTGTTGAGAAATCTCCTGCTGGAATTATGGGTTCCTCTTGTAAGTTAAGGAATTCTTTTGTCTTGTTTTGTCTTGCTGCTTTTAAGATTTTTTTATCACTATATTTTTCATATTTAATTGCAAATAAAATATGTTGGTGTTAGCCTGTTTTTGTTGATTTTGAAGGAAGTTCTCTGTGCCATCTTGATCTGGATATCTGTTTCCTCCCCCAGATTATGAAAGTTTTCTGCCATTATTTCTTGAAATAAATTTTTGGCCCCCTTTTCTCTCTCTTCTTCTGAGACTCTTATAATATGAATGCTCTTATGTTTGATGGAGTCATTGAATTCCCTTAACTAGTCTCCTACTGCATAATTCTTCCTCTCTTTTGTCTGCAATCATTATTTTCCATTATTTTGTCCTCTAGGTCACTATTTTTTTTCCTCTGCCTTTTGTTCATTGCATCAAGCCTGTTTCCAACCTAATTTATCACATTCCTCATCTCTGCTAGATTCTTTTTTAACTCTTTAATCTCTGTGGTAAGGGTCTTACTGATGTCTTCCATTCTTTTCTCAAACTCAGTGAATATTCTTATGGTCATTGCTTTAAATTCCCATCAGGTATGTTACTTAAACCTTTTTTGCTTAGATCTCTGGCCATGGCCTTATCTTCTTCTTTCATCTGTGATAAATTTGTCTGTCTTGGCATTTTGTCTAAGTATGTGCCTTCTACTGTGTGTTAAAAAGCTAGCTATGTCTCTTGCTCCTGAAAGTAATGGCCTTATGAAGAAGATCTCATGTAGTACCCAAGGATTTGCACTTCAGGGAGTGTCTCTGATGTGTTTTGTGTGTGCTCTGCTCTTGTGCTTTGACTGCTCTATCCCTCAGGATAGTCATCTGCAGAGGCTCTCTTTGCCTACTATGGGCAGTATTTGGTTCCTGGCCTGAATGTGATGAGTTTTAGCTAGGTGTGTTTTAGTGTGTTTGTGAAATGAGACCTGACACCACCTCCACCAGAACTGATGCCCATGTAGACATGGTGTGGGCAGGGGTTTGTGTTGGTCTTCTGGGGGAGAAGCCCACTGTATTGGGACTAAGGCAAACTTACTGAGAAGGGCAGTCCCACCAAAGTTCAGAGGTGTGGGGCTCAGTGTAATCCAGTTAGACAGCCAGTGTTGGCACTGAGCTGCTTCCTGCAGGTTCCTCTAAATTTATGCTGAGGGGCAGGGAGAGAAATGTTGGCAGGGAGGGAGATGTTGCCAGCCAGCTCCTTTATTCCCAGAGAGGCATCTCTGTGAATGTTGCCTCTCAAGGACATGCTCCAAAAAGAACAAATAATCTCCCTGATATGTGCATCAGGTGTTTTTCAGATCACTGTGTCCACACTGTCTGCCTCTAAGTCATTTGCCTGCCTTATCTCCAGGAGTGGTGCAGTGCCATCAGGGCTGTATCCCAACCATGCCCACTGATCTTTTACTTATTTATACATGTATTTATTTAATTATTTAATATTTACTTAATTTGTTTATCAGAGAATGGGGGGAAAGCATTAGCAGGAGGAGCAGAAAGGGAGGGAGAGGAAGAGACAGAATCTCTCAAACAGACTCCATGTTGAACATGGAATCCAGTGTAGGGCTTGATCTCATGATGCTGAGATCATGACCTGAAATGAAACCAAGAGTTGGACACTCAACCAGCTGAGCCACCCAGGCACAGACTCTAAGCCTCGCTGGTTGTAAGAACTCAAGAAATTCAACCCCTTTTGCTTTCTAAGCTAATGGTTTTGGGGAAATGTTCTCCTGCATTCTCCTGTATGATCTTTTCTCTCTTGTCTCTTTTTCCATGACCACGTCCCCTCCTGTCCACAGCACCTATGATCTGTTTCTCCCCTAAACCAGGTCTCCACACTTTCTTCCTTCTTTGATGTGGCCTCTTCTCCCTTTAGTTGTTGAGTTTGTTCTGTCAGGTTTCAGGCTGATTTTTGGAGTATTCAGGCTGATTTGATAGTTATCTAGTTGTATTTGTGGGACAAGGCAAGCCTAGGGTCCTCCTATTCTGCCACCATATTCCCATTTCACATTTTTTTTTTTAGATTCAAATTCCTTTCAGAGTTCTCTCTTAGAGTCCCACCACTTCTACTTTTAAGTCCTTGGCCCTAAAATAGATAATGTCATCTTCTTTCTTAGAATAAAAACATGAACAAAATTAATTTTAGTGAGTTAAATATGCACAATACAAAGTCTGGGGAAAGAGGGTTGTTGAGGGGACTGCAGAATGGAGATTTGGTGATGGTTCATACCAATGGCCCATGGCACTATGGTAATAGGGGAAAACCAAGATTGCCTTGAAGTAGGGCACGAGGAAGGGGTTGTGGGTGGATATGTCTGCCAAACCAGAGAAGCACCTGCTAGCAAACTAGTTAAATCACATGGACAACTTAAAACTAAAGGACCCCACAGAGTGGGGCTGAGGCAAAGGTCAACAGAGGTCAACAGTGGACATGATGAGAGAAGAAGAGAGGACAGAGGAAAGGAACTCTCTAGAAATTTCAAACTTTATTTTCACAAAGAATTCATGAGATTTTGCCTCATAAAGAAAATGAAAAATTATAAAATTTTTAACTTTGCTTTGGTCAAGTGGACATTTAGTGACAAAGTTAAAGGTAACCAGCCACAAACCATGTAGTATCTTATAATTTGCACACTGTTTTATTTCCTCCTCCTGTGTATCTCATATAGAAAATTTAAATGCCTGATTTTTTATGTATGCAAATATATTGTTTTGTTCAATCTGTGTATTGCCTCAAAAATTCTAAAATTAATTATAGTATAAATAAATAAACATTCATAAAATTGGGCTCAAATGGATAATAGGGTCTGACCTGAAAAAAAGAAACAGAAGAAGACAATGTAAAGTCTGAAAAGGGCAAGGAAGAGGGAAAATTAGTTAATTGTGAGGGAGTTGGGGGTGCTCCTTGGTACCTGAGCTGAAGTCCTGTAATAGCTGAGGAGAGAGAGGAATTGGTGCTCACACAGGATATGAGGGAGGACAATAATCCATGTAAAGGAATCAGTAACATGCGAAGCTTGTAGGGGAAGCAACATGGTGGATTTGGGGCACTTTCTATAACAGGAAATAGAAATAGGGCAGAAGGAGTTTTCTTAAAAATTAGTTAAGGGAGGACTCTGTGTCATATGCTGTGTAGGATGAGGACCATGGAGCTATAAAAGGGAGTGAAACATAATCCAATTTGTGGTGAAGTAATGGTTCCCTTTTCACAACTCAGTGGGGAAAGACCTCAGGGGCCTGATTGGGTAAAGTAGTCACTTCTGTATTTGTAGTTCCAGGGCCACCATTTATCTGGAGACAGAGGTTTGAGTGACACCTGCAACTGAAGGCATTTAAGTTGTTGACAGCACCCAAGAGGAGTATGAAAGTGATGATAAAGTGGACCCAAGATAGAAAATATGGCCAAGAAATATCAGAACTCTCAAAAAGGGAACATACAAAAAGAGGATAATCATCTCTGAAGGTGTTCGGTTAAAATTAGTTGTCCAACATGGAAATTTGGTCACATTTTTAATATGGTTGAAAATTCATATCTTCTGGCATCTGCTTTAAAGATTGGAAGTAAGCATCATGTGAGATAATTAATACTGTGTATGGGGCAGCCCAGGTGGCTCAACAGTTTAGTGCTGCCTTCAGCCCAGGGCCTGATCCTGGAGATCCGGGATAAAGTCCCACATCAGGCTCCCTGCATGGAGCTTGCTTCTCCCTCTGCCTTTGTCTCTGCCTCTCCCTCTCCCTCTCTCTCTCTCTCTCTCTCTCTCTTTCTCTCTGTGTGTGTGTGTTTCTCATGAATAAATAAATAAAATCTTAAAAAAAATACTGTGTATGTTTTTGACCATTTTATCCTATTTATAGATTTTTCCTTTTCCTTTTTAACTTTGTATTCATTTGCAGAGAGCCATCCCTATGCATTGTTTTATGGTGTAAAGCTAGAATAATCTAAATATTTATTGATAAAGAATCAATTGGGTATAATGCTCAGAGAAATAAGTTTTAAGAAATAAAACACATGAACAAAGAGAAAAAGAGAGAGAGAAAGAGAGAGAGAAAGATAAACCAAGAAATAGACTCTTAATTATGAAGAATAAATTGATGATTACCAGAGGGGACAGGAGTGGGGAAATAGGTGAAATAGGTGATGGGGATTAAGAGTGCCCTTGTCATGATGAGCATTGTGACACATGGAATTGTTGAATCACTATATTGTACACCTGAAATTAACAAAATAGTATATATTAAAAAAAGGAATTGTTGAAAGAAACTAAATGTCTACTCATTGGTAGATGTGTATATAAATTACCATAGTTCATAAAGCAGTAAGTAGGGTAAGAACTTATACACACATGCAAATATCATCTTTTATATACGAACCATATTCGTGTTAGAAATAAACACTAAACACATATGTCCCATACATAAATATATTTGTTGAGGGGTTGATAGGTATGAATATATAGATAATAAATACATATATAGATATAGATATAAAGAAATATTGATGCTTAAATTTTTTCAATATGCCAGAATATGTGCCAATATTTAGAATATAGTTGTCTTTCATAATTAAAATGATAAGTCCTGTTTAAGGCTTATATTTTTCCCAGCTGTATTTTCTCTTAAGTTACTCAATGCATTAGGCTTTATTTAAATAAAACAAAGTAACTTTGAAGTACTTATAAAGTGATATATACCTATGATATATATCAAAATAGTTGATCAGTAATATTCTTTTCTCCCACCCTCAACACTTCAGTCCCAATTTGTAGTGGTCACAAATGTTACAAATTATGTATGGTTCTGGGAATTTTCTAAACTCACAAATTTTCTGTCTCACATCTAAGAATGTGTGTGTTTGTGTGTGCATCACACACAATACATATATATACATATATATATATATAAATAAGAATATGTTTATTATATGTATACATGCACGGAGGTCATAGGATCTGTAACCAGACTGACTATGATTCCTGACTTCTTAATTCTGTGTGATGAAGGGAAAGTTTGTTAACTCTGGACCTTATTTTCCTCATCAGTAAAGTGGGGATGGTAACATTAACTACCTCGGGAGTGTATTGAATGGTTAAAGGATATTCATATAATGTACTTTGGATATTGTTTATCACATAATCGGCATTTAGTAAATATTCATTGTTAATATTATTAGAAACTACCCCTGAGAGAGAGTCTGTACAGTGTTCTTTGGTAACAATGTCTACATCTAAACTTCTACCTTTTACCAAACTAACCTTAATGCAAGATAAACAAATTTGAAAAGCACCTTCAGGCTGGGATGGGATCTGATCAGAGGCTGGTAAAGAAATTGCATCCTGATTACAGAGCAACTTGTTTAACAACCACTGTTTACATGCTTATGGTATTTTATTCAGTACAGGCTAAAATTTGGGATAAAGGAGAGTGAATTTGGGATTGATTCCCAAAGGGAATTGATTGATTGAAAGGGATTGATTCAAGATGGCATTTACTTTGGATATATGTAAGAAAAGAAAGGGGGCAAGAGCAAAAATGAGCAGCAAGTGTGTGAGAGAGAGGTTGAGAAAGTAAAAATGAGGAGGATGGAATGATAATACCATAGATTCCAGTTTAGCCTACTGTCTATCAGGGAGAAGATGATGCTGGATATGATCAATGTTGTAAGAGGTACATACATGATATTGTTGGAACACAATAGAAGGATAATTAATGTTTTGCCTATGGGATAATAAAATAGGCAGAGGGTCATGGATAGAATTTATGGTGACCTTTGGGTGTAGATGGGTGGTTAAAACTGTCCCTCAAGTTGGAGTCTGCCTCAGATATATTCTCTTAATTATTCCTTCAATAGATATTTGCTGAGCATCTACTATGCCTGATATTTTTTTAGGTCTGGGGGAAAATACAACAGGCAAAAAAGACTATTCCCATGGAGCTTACATTATAATAGGAAAAAATGGACAAGTAAGATTTCAAAACCCAAAAATATGACATATTTGTATACTATAATGTGAAATGCTAATGAGAAAAAAGGATAAAGTCAGGAAGGAGAAAGAGTGTTGGTGGTGGGTCATGCGGACACATTATTTGATAGATCATATAGGTCCTCTCCTGTCCAGTGATCAGAGCATGTTCCTCAGGAATGTAGATTGCAGATGCCTTATCTTAATCACAGCACTGACCAGAAATAGAGAGATGTTTAATTAATTAATTAATTTATTTTATTTTATTTTTTAATTTTTATTTATTTATGATAGTCACAGAGAGAGAGAGAGGCAGAGACACAGGCAGAGGGAGAAGCAGGCTCCATGCACCGGGAGCCCAACGTGGGATTCGATCCCGGGTCTCCAGGATTGCGCCCTGGGCCAAAGGCAGGCGCTAAACCGCTGCGCCACCCAGGGATCCCGAGATGTTTAATTTATTGTAGAGAATGTTACTACATGCTGTACGAGTTAATAAAAATGATTTTGAAAGGTAGTCAAATATTCTCTGAATGACTGTAACATAAAAATAGGCAACTTCAAATTGCAACTTGGAGCTCTCTTAACTCAGAGCTACAGACCATTAAGGATGGAAGGAATGTCACCTATGACCTGATTCAACCTTTTCATTTCAGAGCAGTTTATGGGGTTAAGTGGCTTGCTCAAGGGTACACAAAGAATTGGTGGTAGACTTGACGTGCAAGTCTAGTTTGGCTGCCTCCTAGCCCCTTAATGC
Source organism: Vulpes vulpes (assembly GCF_048418805.1). Taxonomy (NCBI): domain Eukaryota; kingdom Metazoa; phylum Chordata; class Mammalia; order Carnivora; family Canidae; genus Vulpes; species Vulpes vulpes. Next base: position 55,625,443 of record NC_132790.1, read on the forward strand.
TTCCATTAAGCCAACTTTTCACTTTGCCTCAGGCAGACCACAGTCCTTGGAAAGAGGGAGCATGACCTTGAAGAAAGAGGACTTGATGGGGGAGTCAGGAGAGAGCATTTAATAAGGGGCCACCTTGTATCAGAAACAAGTCCAGTATTTCCATTCTTTATATCCTATTTCATCTTCATAAACAACCACTTAAGCAAGGTTTTATGATTCTATACCTTTTGGATTATTTACAAATGAAAACATGACATATATTAATTGAGGATTCATGGTACCCATCTTTTTTTTCCAGAAAACTATCTTGAACCTGATATTTCTTTAGTCCTTGCATAATTTTGTATTATGACACTTTATAAATATCCTTTAAAACAGTAAATAACAATACCTTTCCATTTTCAAGATTGCATGATAGTCTTACTCTAAATGTAGGATTCTGCAATATATTTTTTTACTTACAAAATATTTTTGAGATTTGTCTAAATCCATACATGAATTCTACTTCATTCTTATTTTTAATTTTTTAAAGTAGAGTTGTATTTTTTTAAAGCAGTTTAAAGCAGTCCACAGAAAAATTGAGCAGAAAGTACAGAGAATTCCTATTTCCACACCCCATGACCTGATGTGTACCCAGACTCCCTCACAATCAACAGACTTTACCAGAGTGGTACATTTGTGACAACTGATGAATCAATATTAATATATTATATTATTATTAGCTGAAGTCCATAGTTTACATTAGATTCATTCTTTGTGTTTTTTGTTTTATGGGTTCTGATAAATGCACAATGTCATGTATCCACCATTACAGTTATCAGACAGAATAATTTCAGTGCCATAAAAACCCTGTACTGAGCCTATTCATCTTTCTCTCCCTCCTCCCAAATTCATGGCAACCACTGATCTTTTTACTGTCTCCATGGTTTTGCTTTTTCTGGAATGTCATTGTAGTTGGAATTATATAATACATAGCCTTTTCAGATTGGTTTCTCTCACTTAGGTTTCTCCATGTCTTTTCATGGCTTGACGGCTCATTTCCTGTTAACACTGAATAATATTCCATTGTCTGGATGTACTACAATTTATTTATCCATTTACTTACTGAAGGACATCTTGGTTGCTTCCAAGTTTTGTCAATTATGCGTAAAGCTGCTATAAACATCCATGTGCAGATTTTTGTGTAGACATAAGTTTTCAACATCTTTGGGTAAATACCAAGGAGTACGATTGCTGGATTATATGTTAAGAGTATGTTTAGTTTTGAAAGAAACTGCCAGACTGTCTTCCAAAGTGGCTGCACCATATTTCATTCATTTTAATAATGATTTAGATTCCATTATTTAAATATTTCAAAATTTACTTATTTATTATCCTAAAAATGGACAATTAGGTGGCATCCAGTCTAATTTTGTATTCTGGTATGTATTTCATTTAGCACATTATGGGTTTCTCGAAGTTATGGACCTAGAAATGGAATTTCTGGGTTGACAATAATGTATATCTCCAACATTATGTATTTTTAAAGTTTATGTATTTTTAATCCCAAAGACATTGTACCAATTTACACTTCTGCAATATAATGATTTATAAGAAATATATATTTGGTCACTCAGATGACCAAAATATATTCCTCAGTTATATTTAGTCTTCACCCACGGTTCCTGAAAACACCTCTGAACCATAAAGGTAAGATGCGTGTCTGATTATTATTGAAGATGACTTTTGGACTCCACTCTAGAGTGGAGACTAGTTGCCAGGAGGACCAATCATGTGATTAGAGGGTTAGAATTTTCAATTCCATCCCCAAACCCTGGAGAGGCAAGGGTAACTGAAGGTTGAATTAGTCAATGACCAGTTAGTCAATCATGAAGCCTCCACAAGAACCTAAGAGGACAACTTTTCAGGTTTTTTGAAGAACTTTCATGCTTTGGCAAAGCAGAACACTTCCATATGCCACCAAACTGGGCCCCAAGTTATACCAGGACATAAAATCCCTCTTCAGGAATCTTGGCCTATGCATGTCTTCATCTGACTGGTAATTTATATAGCTTATCATATCTTTTTTAAATTTTTTATTTATTTATGAAAGTCACACAGAGAGAGAGAGAGAGAGAGAGAGGCAGAGACGTAGGCAGAGGGAGAAGCAGGCTCCATGCACCGGGAGCCCGACATGGGATTCGATCCCGGTTCTCCAGGATCGCGCCCTGGGCCAAAGGCAGGCGCCAAACCGCTGCGCCACCCAGGGATCCCGTTTATCATATCTTTTAATAAATTGGTAAACAAGTAATTGTTCTTTGTTCTGTGAGCTTCTCTAACAAATTAATCAAACCAAAGAGGTCATCAAAACCTCCAATCTATAGCCAGTTTGTCACAAGAACAAATATCGGTCTGGGTTTGTCATTGGTGTCTGAAGTGGGTGGGTGGTGAGGAGTCTACAAGTAATGAGCTCTTAATCCGTGGCATCTGATGCTATCTCTGGGTAGAAAGTGTCAGAAATGAGTTGAATTCTTGGACACCTGCTGTTGCGTGGAGGATGTGCCTCCCTCTCGGTGTTGGAATAGGATCTGGGAACCTTACAAGAAAGTTATAACCTAGATGTGAAGTTTCCAGGTTATAATAATGCACATCTTCAAATTTATTATATATTTTCAAATTGATCTCCAGGGGGATCCCTGGCTGGCTCAGTGGTTTAGCGCCTGCCTTTGGCCCAGGGTGTGATCCTGGAGTCACGGGATCAAGTCCCACATCAAGCTTCCTGCACGGAGCCTGCTTCTCCCTCTGCCCATGTTTCTGCCTCTCTCTCTCTCATGAATAAATAAATAAAATTTTAAAAACAAACAAAGTGATCTACAAAGACATTGTGTCGATTTACACTTCCTCTGTCAATATATACCAGGCCAGCCCTTGGTATTGTCAGCCCTAATTTTTTAATTCAACCTAAGAGATAAGAACTAGAAATTCCATGTTCAATCAACTCATATTTATTTGGTTATGGAGGTGTGAGCATATTCTTATATGTGTTGGTCACTTGGATTTTGTCTTCTGTGAATTGTGCATTCATATCCTTCAATGATGTTAAAACTGATGTTGTTCCTATTTTTCTTATTGAGCTGTAGAATTTCTTTATATATTTCTAATCATAATAATAGCTAAACTCTCACCAGAGCTTTGTTTCTGGTATTTCTGAGTGTTTTAGATAACTTAACACAATAATTGTTTCAGTAGTGTTTTGAGGTAGGTAATAACATCTACATATATTACAGGTGAGGAAATTCAGGTATTAAAGAATTAAGTTACTTGCTTAAGATTGCACAGCCCTCAGTTATAAATCCAGTCCAACTGGCTCCAGAAAGGTTTATACTAGGATAAACCTTTGTCTTTTATGTGAACAGCCACAATGGATGGCTTTCTATTTCACTTGTTTATTGGTGTTTTATATTATTCAAATATCTTAATTTCATGGAAATTAATTATAATACCTTTAAAACATTTATGATTACTTTATGCGTTTTATTAAATGAATTCTACAGAATATCAAGATCATAAAGTTATTGCCCTTTATTGCCTTCTAAAAGTTTTAAACTGTCAAAATATGGGATTTGACTCCCTGGAATTCACTTCTATGTACCATGTGAACTAGCTATTTTGTTTTACATTTTTCTCCATGTGAATATGAGATTATGTGAGCAAAATATGCTAAAGAGTTTATCCTTTCTCCATAATTTAAGTCAGCTCTCGTATAACTAGTTATGCTGGGTTTTATTCTGGACTTTCTCTCTTATTTACTGATGGGTCTATTTATTCTTGTGCTTTTTGCCTCCTAGATTTTTATTATAGGGTTGCAATTAAGTTTTTAATAGCTGGGTTAATGAGTTGTCTCCCTCCTTATCCTTCAAAAATATCTTGTTTATTCTTGGTCCTTTTTTTTTTTTTCTCTAGGAACTTCTGGTTGAGCTTAAGTTTCATGAAAACCCCTGTGTGATCTTGAATGGTATTATATTCGGATTGTACATTAATGTTTAAAAATTTTATGGTTTTAGCATATTATTTCTGTCCATCTCTGAGGACAATATATTTATTCTTTTATTCAGGTTTTTTCTTATGATATTTTCTAATAAGGTCTAAATGTTCACATGTAAGAAATATATTTAGCCTTTGATTTAATTCATCTCTATTTTTTTAGAAAGTCTGTTTTTTATTATTATTTCCTTTCTTCCACTCAATAGGAGTACCTCACTTATTTTTATAACTTTAAAATTAAAAGATTAACACATTTATCTTCACTGTATTTTGTTTCTTTGAATAAATACCTTGGAAATTAAATGCCGACCCCTGTCTGAGCTGCTCTATTGTATGTCCTGTAGACACTTATATAATGCCTTGACTATTAGTACTAAATATTCTGAAATTTGTATTATGATTTCCTATTGAAACCAGGATTTACTTGAGTTATTTTTAAATTCTCACTGTATTTCCTTCTTCTTGTCAACTGATTTTGGGTTATGTTATTCTACTTCAGTTTTATTTTGGTTAGAGAATGTGACCAGTATGCTGTCAATTTGAAACTCCTTATATGGTTTAGTACTACATGGTTAATATTTGTAAGTGTTGCTTATATACTTTAAAAGAATGTAGATGTGTGCTACTTTGGTGGTAGAGCTGATGTTGAACTATATTACTTTTGTTCAAGTCTCCTGAATTTTTCCTAATATTCTGTATGTTTAATATATTTGTTTATGAAATATAGATGTTAAAATAGCCCAAAGTGATTGTAGAATAGTGAATTTATCATTGTAAACTTCTCAGTTTTTGCCGTATACATCTTAACTTTAAAAAATTAATGTCAAGTAACTTCTTTTAACAAATAACTATAAGCATTAGTTAGTTCTATTCTAGAACCTCAAAGAACATTTAACATGCTTTAATTACCAATTATAATTCTACCTTCATGTTTTTAAAGCTATAGAATTTAATTTACATTTTCTTAAGCAAAGTTATTAATTTTAAGCAGTCCATAATTAGTGCCTATACCTATATAATTTATCAGATTCTGGGATGACTGTTTAATATTTATTTATTTTTAAAAGTATTTATTTATTTGAGAGAGAGAAAAAGAGCATGAGCAGGAAGGGCAGAAGGAAGGAGAGAGTGGATCTGAAGCTCACTCTGCACTGAGCACAGAAACTGACTGTTTCAACCAGGAGCCCCTGGAATGACTTTTTTAGTAACATATTTATTGAGATAAAATTCACAAACCATATATTTACTCACTAAAATTATACAACTCAATGATTTTCACAGTTTCAGAGAGTTGTGCTTCAGAATCACAATCCATTTTTTAATATTTTCATCAATTATCCCAAAGAAATCTCATATCAGTTAGTAAGCATGTCTCATTTCTCCCTAAAACTCTTGTCCTTAACCCATCTATATTGTTTCTATAAATTTGCTTTTCTGACATTTGATATTATTGGAAACATATAACAGATGTTCTTTTGTGAGGCTTATTATCACTTAGCATGATTTCAGGGATTATCCATGTTGTCAGAATGCCAGTGTTTTGTTCCTTTTAATTACCAAATAATATTCCATTTTATAGATATATGACATTTTATTTTATTTTTTTATTTTTATATTTTTAAGATTTTATTTATTTATTCATAGAGACAGAGAGAGACAGAGAGAGAGAGAGAGAGGCAGAGACAGAAGCAGGCTCCATGCAGGGAGCCTGACGTGGGACTCGATTCCGGGTCTCCAGGATCACGCCCTGGGCTGTAGGCAGCGCTAAACCGCTGCGCCACGAGGCCTGCCCGAAATACGACATTTTATTAATACAATAGTCAGTTGAAAGATGGGTTGTTTCCACCTTTTGGCTTTTATAAACAATGATGCTATGAATATTTTTCCTAGACTTTTTTTTTTATAAACAAATGTCATTTCTCTTGGATATATACATAGTATTGACATTGGTAGATCATATGGTGACTCAATGTTTAACATTTTGAGGAGCTGCCACTGTTTTTGCCAAGCACCTAGATGTTTACATTTACAGAAGCAATGTATAAAGATTCTGATTTTTCCTTGTCAGATGAAGTGATGTTTTTCAGTGATTTTGATTTACATTTTTCTGATGGCTACTGATGCAGAGCATTTTTTCATATGCCTATTGCCCATTTTTGTATCTTCCCTCTAGAAATATCTATTTGGATTTTCTCATTTTTTGTCATTTTATTATTGAGTTCTAATATTTGTTTATATACTCTAAACACAAGTCTCTTATCACATCTTTAATTTGAAAATATTTTCTTCCATTCTATCATCTGTTTTTCCACTTTTTTTGCTGGCATCCTTTGAAACAAATATTTTGAGTCCAATTTATCTGTTTTTCCCTTTATAGCTTGGGTTTTGGAGTTCAAATATAATATGCCTTTGCTGACTCAAAGTCCCATATTTTCTCCTAAGAGTTTTAGGGTTTTAGCACTTATAATTAGGTCTGTGATCAATTTCAACTTAATTTTTGTTTCATGTGAAGTTGAAGCCCAACTTAAGTATTTTGACTGTGAATATCCACTTTCTAAGCACCAATAGTATATTTTTGGCATCGTTGTTGAAAAATCAATTGATTAGAAAAGTGAGAATTTATTCTTGGACTCTTAATTCTATTTCATTAATCTATATATTTATCCTTATGCCAGAGGACACTATCTTGATTACTACAGCTTTGTAGTAAGTTTTAGTATCAGAAAGTATGAATCTTCTTTGTCTTTCTTTTCAATATTGTTTTGGCTATTCTGATTCCCTTGAAATTCTATATGAACTTAGGACCAGTTTATCTGTTTCTGCAAAGAAGTTGACCGGGATTTTGATAGATTTTGCATTAAATTTGTATATTAGTTTGGGGACATTGTAATCTGCATAAATAACCTAAAGCATGATTGTGAGCATGATTGTGAGACGGCTTTTTTTTTTTTTACCATTTATTTAAATTCTTTCAAAATTTTTTCAAGCACTTTTAATAATTTTTAGTAAACAAGTGTAATATTTTAATTCCTTTACCGCACTTGCTATATGCACTTTATTAATATATACTTCAGATTTATAGTAAATTCTATTGAAATATAAAATTAAAAATATAAATATAAAAACATTACTCCTTTGAGTTCCTCAAAAAGGTAAAACTATTTTATGATCCAGTAATTGCACTACTGGTTATTTGCCAAAAAAAATACAAAAACACTAATCCAAAGGGCTACATGCACCTCTGTGTTTATTGCAGCATTATTTACAATAGCCAAATTATGGAAGTGTCCATAATGTCCATTGATAGATGAATGGAAAAGAAAGTGGTGTAGATAGATAGATAGATAGATAGATAGATAGATAGATGATATACATATATACACATACAATAGAATGTTATTCAGCCATAAAAAAGAATGAAATCTTGCCATTTACAACAAATTAGGTGGCCCTAGAAAGTATAATGCTAAATGTAAAAAAAAAATGGTCAGAGAAACATATGATTTCACTCATTTCTGGAATTTAAGAAACAAAGTAAACAAGCAAAGGAAAAAAAAATATATAGAGAGAGACAAACCAAGAAATAGACTCTTAATCATAGAGAACAAACTGATGGTTACCAGAGGGGAGAGAGTGGAAGCTGGGTAAAATAGGGGATGGAAATTAGAGACTACTTTTATGATGAGTGCCAAGTAATATATATAATTGTTGAATCACTTATTGTACACCTGAAACTAATATAACATTGTACATTAACTATACTGGAATTGAAATAAAAAATCTTAATAAAAAAATAAATATTACTCTTATGTAGTCATATTCTTTTGCCCTTTATGTATCGTTATTGTAGTAAGTATTGCATCTATATATGTTACAAATCCAATAGCATGATGTTACCATTATCATTTTATATAATTTTATGTCTTTGAATAAAGCTGAGAGAAGAAATAAGAGCAAGTATACATTTATCTCATAACTTTCATTTACAATTTCATGTTTTCTTCATTTGTTCCTGTAGAATCCAATTGCCTTATGATGTCTTTTCACCTTATCAGAGTAAGGACTCTGATACAACTTTTTGCCCACCCAGCTCCATTTTGCTGTTATTGTCAAATATATTGCATTTCTATGTGTTATAGGGCCTGTAATGTAATATATATGTAGTAACACATATTGTATCATATGTAATATATTTCAAAATAAGTTAAGAGGGCAAGAAATATGCATTTATGCAGTCTTTAAAAACTACAAATTTTCCCAATTCTTGCCCTTGGCAGATATTTCCATTTTTCAGTAACTGGTGACATGGCAACCTATCTATAAAGGAGGCTAGGAAAGCTAAGGACAAGTTCAGCAATATAAGCTTAGACAAACCATGATCAATCACCCAGTGCTGGGCACTTTGGTGCCAGTCATATTCTCATCCCCCTAGATTGTCTTTCCATTAGATAGGAAGGGAAGTATGTTAGGCAGGTGGAAAGCAGTATCAGATGCATTGCTGTTCAACTTCCACTTTCTACCCAGCCTTAGTATATAAACTTAACAAATAAACTACTACCTACTATATAAACTTAGTTTCACCTAGAGAGAAATACATTTTCTAATTGCTTACTGTACATCTCAGTAAGTGAAGTTTACTTCTCACTAACAAAATAATCTTGCTCAATTTATAGCTGTAGTCAATCATGTAATTTACATTCATTTAAAGCACACCACTGATTTTCCCCATCAAAACACAGCTATTGTCTGGAGCTGCTACAGAAGTTATTGAGTAAAACTGTGAACAGCATGTTGAAGACCCACAGTCTGATTTTAACTTTGCAAAGAGAAGAGGAAACAGATTGCTGGTCCTAGCTGGGAGGTTTTACATTAAAAGCATGCAGAAGGAATGAGGCCCTTCTAAACAGAATTTCTTGCTTTTTTCTTTTCTTTTCTTTTCTTTTTGATAAGAGAAACAAAAAAGTGACATTTCCATTTCCATGAAAATGGAAAAGTGACAGTACGAGAATGAGTTGTCATTAGGCTCTTAGATATATTTTATACTTAAAATGTTGATGTCCCTACATACTGCCACACTGTCCCTGCTGTATGAATACTATTAATGTTCAAATCCCAGCAATTTGACCCTATGAGGGTTTTGATTCCATATTTGTGAATATAAGCAAGGTTTATAGTTTATATTATTTACTTCTTTTTTAAAAAATTATTTATTTATTCATGAGATACACACAGAGAGGCAGAGATATGGGCAGAGGGAGAAGCAGAGTGCCTGTGGGCAGCCAATGTGTGCCTTGATCCCACGGCCCCAGGATCATGCCCTGAGCCAAAGGCAGAGGCTCAACCACTGAACACCCAGGTGCCCTGATTGTTTACTTCTTTGATGGATGCCTTTTGCAATATGACTTGCTACTCCTACAATCAAGAGGTAGTTTCTTTCTTCAGCTTGTAAATCTGCCCTTGCCTTGTAACTTTTATTGAACAGAAGAACCTAGTACCAGTGATGGTATGTTGGTTCCAGACCTAGGCTTTACCGCCTTGGGACTTTTGCAATCACTATCTGGGCAATTCCAGCCTAGCCTACTGGAAAAGGAGAGAGACTGCTGATCCATCGCCCAGCCCTCTTCACCAGACCAACAATCTGCTAATCACCAGACACGTGAGTGAGGCCATTCTAGACTAGCTGCCCACCAGGTGACCACAGATATATGAGTGAGCTAGGAAATCAGCTAAATTTAACCTACATCAAAGGAACCACTTAGCCCTACTCTCGGATCTATAAGCTAAAAATGTTCCTGATTTTAAATCACCAAGTTTGGAGTGACTTATTACACATAAACAGGTAAGTTATACAGGATTTAAACTATTATGTTACAAGCAAGAACAGTTAAAACATTTGCTCTGAGTAGTAGCCCAGCTAAGTCATATTTTCAATAAAATATATAAATTTGTTTTTATGCAATTCAAGCTATATGTAAATGGCTTGAATTTTCATTTCTTTCTACCTAAGGGAAACTTCAGTCTGCATTTCAAGGTCATCCTGGTCAAATTCTGAAAGCTAAAAATGTCTCAGTAATACTGGCAAGTACTGATATAGCTTTATTTTAATTATATTAATTCATATAAAGAACAATGAAACACCTGCAAATGTTATCATTCTTGAACTAATTATTTTCTTTTAAAAATAAGTCATTTTGTGGTTTTAAAAATATATGTTTATTAAATAAGAAAATGTCAAAAAAAGAGGTGAGAAGAAAAATTTTTTAAAGAGCCAAAGAGCCTATAATCCCATCAATGTAGAAAGAATTGTTTGATATTTAAGCTGACTTAGAGTTTTTCCTAAACAATTGTCCAAATTTAGACAGGGTCCAACTGGACTCCTGCAGATAGAAATATACTCTATATGTAAATTAGAAAACTTCTGAATACAGTATTAAAATATAGATATGTGTTACACAATTATCACAGGAGTTTCTTGTGGACTTTTTCTCCTCCTTTTTTGGGTGAAGGGGTGTTTGTACAAGTAAGTCAGAATGAAAAGCAGTAGCAGTAAAAATGAAAGTTATACCATCTTCTGACTCTGATTAGAGTAGCAAATATAATTTTTTTTAAGTTCTCAGAGTAATCAGAATGTTTTGAGTCTTTGCCACAAGCTGACTCACAATTTCTGTAATAAAATAACAAAATTGAGGGCTTAGTCCCTGTCCTAAAGTCTCTACATTTGTTATTTCCTTTTTCCCTCTACATAACACTCTGAGATACATAACATTATTGCCTTTATCTCCACAATAAAGGAAATGGGTCTTAGGGAGTTTGGGACACCCGCAAAATTTCTATTGTAAGTTACCATTGGAACTGAGATTCAACCCAATGCCACCCATCAACAGACTTATTCTGGTAATTGCTCTGCTACAGAACTTTCAGCGTCCTGAGGCTCTGGAGTGGTGTCATTGTGGAACTCTGGGTGACCCTATATACCGAGGAATACAGGATGGATGCAGAATACTCCTTGCCACTCTTTTTAAAAAAGGCCTTCTGCATGTATGCCTAATACATCAATTAAATATATTTGATCATGACCATAGACCTAAAATTTCATACTCCTATAAAATATCATGTTTTAATGTTTCATATTAATAAAGAGTGGGTAAATCATATTTCCATAGCCTAACACACACCATGCAGCGATGGAAATGATACTAGATGTGGAGTTGTATGGCTTGGAGTTAATCACTAGTTCCTACTAGCACCTGTATGGGCAGAAGTCTCATAGAGACTAAATCAAAGATATAGATGAATTCCTTAGAAGTCCAGAAGTTGATCTGCAGGACAGGTGCTGTCTAAACCAGAGGTTACAAACCAGTTGACCAAAACCTGTAAAATTGCTCTGTTTTAACATTTAACATTGAAACATATGATGTTAAACAAACAAACACAAACATAAAATAGGAAGGAAAGAAGGAAGAAAGGAAGAGAAAAGGAATAGAAATTTGAGTCTGTTGAAGACACATGAAATTCTGGGATTTCATTTAAACATGTGTATGTCCAGGTTCTCTTAAAAAGGAGAATATGGAGCAAAACAAGGCCACATTCCAGTTGGCAAAAATAGGCTTGAAAAGATACCGGCTCCCTGGACTGGGCATATCATTTTTATTTTGCCACATTCTCATTAGTTCCTTTTATCCCCAGTTCCTAAGGCCAAGTGTGGAATGTCATGTATTACTGCACAGGTGATGTGTGTGTGTTTGTGTGTGTGTTTGGTTTGTGTATGGTGTGTGTATTTATATGTGTATGGGGTGTGGTGTGTGTGCATGTGTGTGCTGTGGAGTGTGTGTATGTGGTGTGTGGTGTGGGTGTGGGTTATGTAGTGTGTGGAATGTGTGCATGTGCATGCATGTGTGTGATGTTTATAGTGTATGTATACGAGTGTGTGGTGTGTGTGTATGTATGTGTATGGGGTTGGCAGTGTATGTGCTCATGTTTGTGGGTATAGTACATGGGGTACATGTGTGTGTGGGTATGCATGTATGTGTATGAGCTGTGGTGTGGGGAGTGTGTGTGTACATGTGTGGGGTGTGTGCATATACGGGGTGTGTTTTTATGTGGTATGTGTGATATGTGTATGTATGTGTATAGGGTGTGATGTAGGGAGTTTGTGAACACTCATGTGTGTGCATTATGGGGTATGTGCATTGTGGGGTCTGTGTGTGTGGTGTGCATGTATGTGTATGGGGTGTGGTGTGTATGTGCATGTGGTGTGTGTATGCTGTTTTGTGTGTACATATATTTGTGGGAAGAGGGTGTAGGTTAACTTTTCTCCTTTGCTGTTCTGGGCCTCAGGGCTTGATTTCTAAGTCTGGACTAAATCCAAAATGAAGGAGCAGTTATTTAACTGTCTCATCGTTAGTACTGTACTTTCTCCTTTCCTTGTAATTATTAATTCCCATTATTATTCAGAGAAGTGATTAATCTTTTTTTCTGCACCACCCCCCAACCCTAACTTGCTAGAATTAGAATTACAAATTCTTCTTTAGGGATTGTCCTTAGTTTTATCGGAGAAGCACTGTCCATTCAAATAAAAATCCTCATTCAAAATACAATTTTGTTATTTTTTTTTCTAATTGATCTGATCTGTATTACAAACCCACATCCCACTGGAGCATAGGGAATGCTATATTTTAGATCAATCCATTGAGTTCATTTTGATGTAGAAGTTTAAATATGTTAATGTTTGTACTTTCAGAATTAAAATCCTTCCCACCTTTCTACTCCAAGGCATGGCATTTGGGTCGGTGAGTGGTGTGGTTGGAATGTATGTGCATTTTTAATTTCAGCTCTTCTGATCTCACCAGTCGTGTTTCTTGTCTTTCTGGTCTAGGTTTAGTCCCTAGTGAATGCTGTCACAGCTTAAATGTCTGGACAGTAGTGTGCTTGAGATAGCTCATACTGGCTCTTGAGAGGCAACTCCAGATTATGCCCAGCTCCATATTTTGTTATTTTGGCTCATCACTTTGGTAACGTCAATGGGTCACAGTAGGAATTTTGTCAAATGTGACTAATCAGAGCTATTTTACTTGGAGAGCTGGTTGTTAAACATTTACGAATATACCACTAACTCCAGATGACAGAAGTGGAATTCACATACTGGGATAGTCCCCTTCACCTTTATTGTGGGCTTGGATATATAACTTGCTATGGACAATTTAGCATTAGCAAATGTGATGCCAGCATATTCCTAATAAGGTCTTCACAATGAGGCTCATCCTTCTGGAACACTATTTGAATCCTTGTGACTACCATGCTCTGAGGAATCCCAAATTACATGGAGAAGACACATGGAAGAGGTTGGAGGAGTACTGGAAGCTGGAAGATATAATGAGGCCTCAGCCATGTGACCCTCATTCAGAAATCCCAGTCAGCCCCCTCTATCTGGCCACCTCGGTAGAGGACCCTGATACCATGCAATAGAGAGGAGATGCTTCCAGTGCACTCTTGGCTGAATTCCTAACTTATTTGAATTGTGTGTATGTTTTGGTATGGTTATTTACACAGCATTAAAATACTTAAATGATTTTTTTTCCAGTTTCTCCACTTGTTCAGTTTTGTGGCTTCTAGCAGACTCAATCTCACCTCCTATTTTGCTCACACTACAAATGTCTCTGAGAAGCTTCCGTAACTTCCATTGGTAGCTATGTTAGGCTGTTTGCACCATTTCTCTTGACATGGTTCAATTCGTTGGTCAGCCTGTGTTCAACAGAACCAAAAGCATCTGAGAGAAGCTAACCTCTTTTCTTTCTGAGATGTGACCACTCTTATCTCCAGGTTTCTTTGGTTGTCTATATCTAGGTTAATGTAGGGACAGACTATAAGGCAGTCCATCATCCCCTAAGCCATTTGGGTCAAATATTTCCTGTCCATGATACTGACTTTAACTTCCCTAGAACACCATTTAACTTTAGGGCTAGGGTTTGAATAACAATTTAATGACCAAACTTATGAGACAGACAAAGAAAATCATTATTTTCAAAATGCAAATGTTATCATAGTATTCACACATACTTAAGAATCTAATGGAGGCTGATAATCTAAATTATTGTGCTAGTTATACTGAGAGAAGTGTTGTACAGTATTTTGCATTCAACATGGAGCTGATTTTCTGCTGACGTGATGAATAACTTTGTAACCCAAAAGTTGGATCCATTAGCCTACTTTAATCCTAGGAATTAGATTCTCCATGGGTAAAATCAGTTTAGATATGGATTTGATGGTGCTATTTAAAATGTAATATTATGAATTAAGGATATTGGACATGATTCCTATACTGTGAAGATTGAAATATAACCATTCTTTTTCAACTCTGGAGTCATGATTTTAAAATATACTAAAAAAAGAAAACTTTGGAAAGAAAAAGAAAGGGAGTCAATTTTTTCAAAAAACCTTGAGAGTCTTAGACATCTTAGATACACTTTATGTATATATGTACATTTGTGTGTCTATCTCTTTTTTGCTCATTCTTTTCTCATTTAACTGCCTTTTTGAACTGATTTATAATGTTATACATTTTTGATGAGTTTTTTCAATTAGATACAAATATTTTCTGCCTGTAGCTTACCTTTTCCCTCTCTTAATGATAACTACTGATGAAATTCAACTGTATTAATCTCAACAAATCCAATATTATCAATTTTTATAGTTTGCAGATCTTAGTTCTGTTTAAAAAGTCTTTACCTATTCTAAAGGCATAAAGATATGCTCCTGTGCTTTCTCTTAAAATTTTTAGTTCTTTGCCTTTCACATTTAGGTCTGCAATCCATCTGGAAAAGCTTTTGTTTATGATATAAAGTAGGAATCAAGATGCATATTTTCAACAACAATGCTTGGTTCACTCCATACAATTTATTGTAAATATCATTCTTTATTCCACTGCTGCAAGTGTTCCTTTGTCATAAATCAATTGACCATAGAAGTGTGGTACTCTGGCCTCTATTCTGTTCCAGAGTCCATTTATATCTCTTTACATCACTACTACCTTGTCATAATTTCTCAGAAAATGTAATGGGTCTTGATACCTGATAGTGTGCTTCATTATTATTTTGGGGGGAGATTTATATGTTTTTTAACTAATGGTACTGCATAGGTTTTCGAATATTGGCATTTAACGCTGTCCTTAATGAATTGCTTATTTATTTCATGTTCTAGCATGAAATTCATGGCATGTTCATGGCATTTGTATTTCTTATTGGTTTGTAAAAGCTTTCATTTTAATTAGCATATTATTCTTTTTGTTACCATTTTATTTTGCAAATATGCACAGTTTGTGGTTTCTTTTTTGCTTATTGTATTTTTACATAAAGTAGTCTTCACTTTTTATATAATAAGGTAAATATTTTTTCCTTTTGTCTCTTAGTTTTGAAAATATATTTGGAGAAGCCTTTTTTACTTTGAGATAAGGCAGTACATCTTGTTTAGGTTTTTAAGGCTCTTTGTTCACACGTAACTTTTAATCTATTTAGAAATTGTTTTCTGTACCATGCATGGTGGAAACAAATTTTTTCCCAATAGGAAAATATTTAATCCCATAGTAATTAATAAATAATAATGTCCTTCATTTTTCATTTGACCAAAATTATATGCCAAAAATTACAAATATACATGAGTATCTATTTTAAGTTTTCAATAAGACTTTTAATACACTTGGGATGCCTGGGTGGCTCAATGGTTGGATGCCTGCCTTCAGCCCAGGCCATGATCCTGGAATCCCAGGATTGAGTCTCCATCGGGCTCCCTGCATGGAGCCTGCTTCTCTCTCTGCTTCTCTCACATGCCTGTGTCTCTGCCTCTCTCTCTCTCTCTCTCTCTGTGTGTCTCATGAATAAATAAATAAAATCTTTTTAAAAAAGAATTTTATTACATTTATTAAGAGAAGATGAAAAGTGTATCATTAGAGGTTAAGGATGGCAGGGTGGGGGGAAAGGAGTTTTGAGAGAGTAGATAATTTACATGAGATCTAAGATTATGAATGCTGTAATGGCACAGAGCTGGATCAGGAAGCAAAAACTAAAGCAATGCTTCTCAAGTCTCATAATGCATATGTGTCACTTAGAGATTTTGTTAAATATAGATTCTGATTCGGTAGCCCTCAGGTGGGGCCTCTGATTCTACATCTTTAACATGTTCCCAGGTGACAATAGGGCTGCTGCTCTGCAGACTACATTTTCAGCTGTTGGAGACCGGAGTGTCTATCTGGGTCTTCATGTTTCCTTTACTCCCATGCATTCTCTGCATTCCAGTAGGTGGGGGAGTTCTGAGCTCCGTGAGTCTGTTGCTGAGACTTGGCTGACACTTATGAATTTATTTCTTCACATCTTCCTGGTAGACAATCCCTGTTTATTTGCTATTGTTCTGCATTTTCCCTTGTCTTATTTGCTTGAATCATAATTGACAGATACTTTTGTCTTTTGTGTCCCAGATGAAACGATTTTGTCAACCTTAACAGGTGTGATACCATATCCTGGTCCTTCCTCTTGCACTGTTCCATGTTGCCTGTCCTCTTCAATGAAAGGAGAAATCACTTTCTGTTTATTTCCGATAACATTGGAAATACAATGGGAATAAAAAAGAAAACTTTACACCTAACATCTGACACTCAGCATTTTTTGAAAAGTTAATTTTTAGGCCCTATATTATGTTGAATTTAGAGAATGCCAAGATTCTTGGAAAATGAAACATGTTAGCTACTTCAGTAGAAAGAAACAATAACACTATTTCTTTGACATTGAGCCTCCTAGCTTGAACACTGTAGTTAGGTTTTATTGTATAAGCTTTTCCTAACATGTCTTTATCTGTCATTAAAACTTTAGAAAATTCATCATGCAGGTAGGTTGTTAAAGAAAAATAGATTTCATTGCATTTAAGTAAGAATAACTTCTGAAATTAATAGAGTTGTTGACATGCATCGTTAACTCTTGACATTTGTGTTTTCTGAATCTTCGCTGAATGAAAGTAATAACTGTCTGGAATTTTCATTCAATTAGTAATTATTTAATTTTTAAATTTTTTAGCATGAAACCAATTAATTTTGGCTCTAAGTTGCTTTCTCAGGGAGAATATTTATTTAGCTCTTAGATCAGTCTAGAAACCCTGCTATTTTGCCAAAAATAAAATAACTGATTCAATCTGGCAAACTTTGCTTCAACATGGGGAAAGATGGATTGTGATAAGACTCAGTGAGGGAGTGGCTGAATAGAATAATGCATGATTTTTTCCCAAGTCAGATCACTTCTAATCAGAATTCTCAGCTTCCCTAGCAGGAATGGAGATAACTTTTCTTAAGACCATGCATGAACCTCTAGCCAGGTTCTTCTCAAGGTACTTTCCGGAAAAATCGCAAAACTTCAAGACATTTTGGCTTTTTTGCTCTTCATAACACTTTTACACAAATGTTTGCATTTTTGTGGGTGCTGGGATACCTCAGGGACCCTGAATAAATTAACCTTGGGAATCTCATAAAAATACACTGATGAAGAAAGATTTTCAGTAATTATTCTCTTTTTACTTTTTTAAAAAAATGTTTTATTTATTTATTTGAGAGAGAGAGAGAGAGAGAGAGAGAGAGAGAGGCAGAGACACAGGCAGAGGGAGAGAAGCAGGCTCCATGCAGGGAGCCCGACATGGGATTCGTTCCTGGGTCTCCAGGATCACACCCCAGGATGCAGGTGGTACTAAACCACTGCACCACCAGGGCTGCCCTCTCTTCCTACTTTCAAAAATAATCTTTACTCTTTGACATAGAGACTGAAGTTGCCTTCTCCAGCCTTTAGAAAAATATACACATTGAACTCAGTGCAATATTTCTAACTGGCACCATTCTATGTTATGTGCGAGTGCCCCTCAAATTATTACTGTATGTTAATTTTTATTAGACAGGAGGTGGCTCTGTGAGTCTTGATTTCCTGCCAGTACAATCAAATGTGAGCTGAAGGAATGGAAAGAAAATGTTACTTTCAAAATCCTAGTGAGGAGTGTATTGCTTATAAATTACTTAAAAAGTGAGTTGTGTTTCAGTTAAGTGATTACAAATGTCTTTAGTGGATGCAGTGTCTGAAATGGGCATTCAATTAATATTCTGCTTCTTCCTAGTCCATGCACAATGCAATTTCAAAATTTTATATTTCAACAGTCCCATTCTTATGGACTGAATTTTGTCCCCCCTCAAATTCTTATGTTGAACCTTAGCCCCCAATGTGACTGTATTTGGACATAGGGTCTTTGAGGAGGTAATTAAGGTCAAATTAGGTCATAAGGATGGGCTGTAATTCAGCAGGAGTGGGGTCCTTATAAGAAGAGGAAGAGAGAGCAGACCTCTCTTTCTTTATCTCCCTCTTTCTCTCTGTGTCTCTTTCTCTCTCTTCAAGCATACCCAGAGAAGAGATCATGAGAGGACATAGTGGAAAAGCAACTATCTACCAGCCAGGAAGAGAATCTTTATCAAAAAATAACCCTGATGACGCTTTGATCTTGGACTTCCAGACCTTTCTAGACCTGTGAAAAAATACGTTTCTGATGTTTAAGTCGCTCGGTTTGTGGTATTTTGTTAAGGCATCCTTAGCAGTTGCATGCTCATTTTTTTCACATTTTTTACTTTTATGATGATTCTTTCTTTTAGAAGCAAGTGTTCTGATGGAATGAAAATAGGTTGATGGAAAAATGGGGTGTGAGTAATGACTGAGTGGATTGGCTTATTCTTAAGTCATTACTTGTATTGATATATAACAAGTTGAACTGAGGTGACCCATGCTCCCCCCCGCAAAAAAAAATTTGAATACATTGAGAGCCAGAGTGTGTTTGTTTGTTTAGGATCTACAGTACTTAGGCTAGTATCTGAGATATAGAAGCTTTCTAATATATATTTGAATAATGAAGTGAATAAATCAATGAAATCAGTTTCCAATTAGATCTCCTAGAGACATTTAAAAGTATGCTATCTCTTTGAAATACAACAATGCAGTAAAGTATGTTGAGTTTTAATAATTTGGTGAGGCTACAATGACATATATTATAGTTCTTGTTATGAATTCTACTGTTCCCAATGCTTCTACTGAAACAGCCATGACTAAGGCTGGACAATTTATATATTTCATCCATGTTCAAATAATAAATTTTTGCTACTTGATTAGTACTGACCTCATGTCAGACAAGTCAGTGTACCAGGCAAATCCCTATCCACCAAGATTGCATGTTCCCCCCAAAAGATTCATAGAACGCTGGTGGTACCTGAAATAAATACCAGTTCTAGAGTCATCTCTCTGTGTTTTTCTCTCTGTTGTCTCCATCTTTGTCTTAAGCAGAAAAGTCTTAAGATACTGTCAAAGGAAACAGTTTTCATGCAGCCAGAGGAGTATTGCTATATTAGGATTAAGCCATCGACACGAATCAAATTCCCCTTTTATATGATGTAACTGTAATGTACTGTTAAACTTTGCATTTTTCTTTGCCCCAGTGGAGTAAATGCTTAGGCTTACTATTAAAATGTACTCTTTTGAGTTTTGTTTCAGATGACAGATATGATCATAAGTGTTTGACAAGGCAGAAGTCGACTATAAAATTAGAGACAGGGGCACTTGGAGGGCTCAGTCACTTTCAGCTCAGGTCATGATCCCAGGGTTCTGGGATCAAGTCCTGCTTCGAGAGGGAGGAAAGGAGGGGAGTGTCCTTGCTCAGCGGGGTGCCTGCTTCTCTCTCTCCCTCTTCCCCTTCTCCCTGCTTGTGCTCTCTCTTGCTACCTCTTTCTCAAATAAATAAAGAAAATCTTTTTAAAAAATTTAAAAATAAAATTAGAGGATATTGAATGTTTTTGTGTATCTGAAATCTCCAAATGCAGCAATGAAGTAAGAGTCCAGAGAAATTCAGACTACCTTTTCTAGATGCTGTGGTATAGGTTCTTTATGTACAATTAATCATTTAATCATCCACAAGGTGGATATGATTATATTCATTCCAAAGATAAGGGACTAATCTGAAGGTAGTGTGTGCATACACCCAGCTAAGAAATGCTAGAGCTAGAATTAACATTCAGGTCTTTCTGGCATCCTTTTCAATGCAAATACATAAAAGATGTATGTCAAGGGGTGTACAATGAGGCATAATTGATAAATTAGATGTGGTAATGTTTAGACTTAGGTGAATTAATTTAAATTAATTTTAAATAAATATTCCCCCTTTTGCTAACTCCCACTAAAAAACAATGAGGAGTTGAGGGGTGCCTGGATAGCACAGTCAATTAAGCATCTGACTCTTGGTTTCAACTCAGGTCCTGATCTCCCAGTGTGGTGAGATCAAGCCCTGCGTTGGACTAAGTGCAGAGTCTGCTTGAGATTCGTTCTCCTTCTTCCTCTATTCCTCCTGCTTCTGTGTGCATTCTCTCTCTCTCTCTCTCTCTCAAATAAATAAACAAAGCTTTAAAAAATTTAGGAGCTGGAATAAATTATGGACATAAGCCTGCCATTCACTGAGTACTTTTCCTTATGACAGAAAATAGACCAAACACTTTAAAGCTTTAGTTCATATATTCCTCAGAGGGAATGGTGTAGGTGCTGTTATCTACATATTACAGATGAGGTAAGTGGGACTCAGAGAAGTTCATCAACTTACTCCAGGTCACATAGCTTTCAGACTCAAACTGGGTCTCTGATTGCAGAGCCTCATCCTTCACCACCACTCCCTTCTGTAACACAAGTGCAGACTCCACTTCTGGACTAGCTTTTTCAGGTTTTATCAGGGGTCCTAAGCCTGGGAATGGAGCTAAGACGGGGCTGGGCTGAGGTTAAGGAAGAGACAGGGCTATGTCTACTAAACATGCAGAATGACAAGGGCATCAGAATATAGAGCTTCAAGCAGTGTGTATCCCACAGTCAGGAGAAACCCTCAAGCATTTGTGTTTACTCTGTGTACAGTGAGTATGGATTGTAAAACCTGTTTCAAGGAGGGCATGGATACAACTTGTTATGGCTAAAGTCTTAGGACAGTGTTGCTTCTTGAAATCTGAAAAATCTGTTTCATGACTCTGGATAGTCCTGGAAATTCCAAAATACATTTCTTTCCAAATTCTTGTTTTGAAGAGAAGTGTTCTTGGTCTTCATTCCAGAAACATGGAGTCATTTTTCATTTTTTAAAAAACTGTTTGTTTTTCAAGATCGCATTAACATTTTGTACTGCCACATCAGCATTTTTTTCTATGATCCATAAGCAGCCAGCTACCTCTATAGTGGAACTTATTAGGATCAAACTCCACTTTGCTTTTTTTTTTTTCCACTTTGCTTTAAACTGTTACAACCCATATGGAGACTTTCTTGGGTGATTTCCCTCCATTTCCTGCCATTCTGTCTTCCCCCAAGCATCATTACCATGTTCATTTTATTTAGGACCTGGTGGTATTCTGGTTCCTTTTCTCTAAATATAAGCTTTAGAGTAGGGCTGCCCAATATAGTTAGTAACTGAGATCCACATGTGGTTATTTAAATTTAAATTTATAAAAATTACACAAAATTAAAAATTAATTTCTCAGTTAGCTACAACTAATGTGGCTAGTGGCTACCATATTAAATATTGCAAATATGGAATATTTTCATTTTCACTGAAAACTCTATTGGGAAGCATTACTTTTGAGCTTCAATTTCCTAGAGAAAATATAACTTAATGAAATATTGTGGTATATTATATTAATTTTCATGAATGTATTTACTTCTTTACTGCATGTCTCTTCATGGAGTACCTTGCACATAGACCTCTTCATTGCAGGGGAATTATATATACCTTTGCTCCATTGTCATCAAGTTTGGTCAGATGATTTGCTTTGTCCAGTGAACTATGAGCATAAGCAATGTGTGTACTTCCTAAGGAAACATTTTTAATAGCCAGTGTGTATTTTACTGTGAGATCTTTTCCCTCAGTCTTGAAGCAAGCAGTGTTTGAAAATAGGACTTCTTCTGAGTCCCTGGGTGAAGGCAACATGGAGGAGAACTGAACACATCCATGATCAATATTTAATGTGGACAAAAAATAATCTTTGTTTAAACTCACTATTTTTAATATCATTTATTATCACATACTAACTTGACTTAAACTGACTGATACACACATGAACTCTCAATATTCTAGAAATGAAGCCAAGAGACTTTCTTCAGTGATATTCTATGTAGGGTTGAGCTGGAAGCCAAGATAACAGGGAAAAAATCATACAGATGATGCAGTTGATGATCAAGTTCATGACTTATACAGAGAATAGAAGGTTAGCCCCTGGATGAATTGGTTGAGCCATGTGACAGGACAAGAGCTGATATTTTTGGACTTTATTCTATAATCAGGTGTCCACAGAGTGATTTTAATCCCGAGGGTATGAATAGCCCTCAGATGAAGAGCCCTCTGTGTGAGAAGATGTGCTTTCTGTAGTCCAGTGATTCTTTTCATTTATTTTAATGACGTCTCTGGTATCTGCATGGGGGAGCTTCTCCTCTTTTCATGTCAAGGGCATTTTTCCCCCATTCCAATGCTATCTTTATGTTTTGTAGTTAGGTCAGTGGAGTAATAATAAATACAAATACACACTAAGGGATTGAGGAGTTGAAGGTAAAGTGGGCAGTAAGTTAATGACTTGCTCACCTGAGGAGGAGATGTAGATGATACTTATTTATTTATTTACTTTACTTTTATACTTAGATTCTTGTATTAATTGAAATAAGAAAGATTTAAAATCATCATTTCCTTGCAGGCAGGATCCTTGTTGCTCAGGGGAACTAAGAACATTTCCAAATGAAGAGAGTAATGATGGAGAGTCAGAGACTCTTGAATATTTGAGTCAGTAGAATTTCCAGATCATCAATGATACATCTCTGTAAAAATGAATTTATGAGCTAAAATACTCCAGAGAAAGGGTCATTATCCCATGTGATTGAAATAGCACTGGTCCAGGGATAAGATGCCTTGGCACTGAATACTATCAGTATGTAAGAATTGGGGGGAATACCTTCACTGATATGACCTTTGTTCTGCTTCCTATAAAATGAATCCTTTGTCTCTTTGATATTACTGGCTCTAATTTGTGGGTGAATTTTAGCAAAATTATTGACACATCTTCAAAAATACATATATTATAAGTGTGGGTATATTTTTAAAGAAAAATAGACTATGCAGAAATTGTAAAATTTTATTGGCATACTGGAACAATATTTCTGTATAGTACTAAAATTAAGATAGTATTAACCTGAAATGCATTGTTTTAAGTTACTATGCTAGTTACCGTTGTCAGGAAAACCACTAAGAAAACATCTCAGGAATTACAATTTTTTTTTTAAAAAAGGCAAGAAAATAGAAATAGAACTCTAGAAAAATATCTAGTTAACACAAAAGAAGGCAATAATGTAAGAACAGGGAAACAAAAGCATAAGATGTATAGAAAACCAATAGTGATATTGCAAATGTAAATACTGCCTTCTGTGTAATTACATTAAATATAAAGAGATCAAACATTCCATAAAAGTGTAGAAATTGGTAG
This sequence comes from Vulpes vulpes, assembly GCF_048418805.1. Lineage (NCBI taxonomy): Eukaryota > Metazoa > Chordata > Mammalia > Carnivora > Canidae > Vulpes > Vulpes vulpes. The sequence goes on from NC_132790.1 coordinate 55,649,003, forward strand.
AATGACATTAAAAATATCTAAATAGATGTTTACTATAATGACACTTTTTATTTAAAAAAAAAAAGCAGGTTGAAAGTAAAAGGATGGAAATGGTATACCATACAAACAGCAGCCTAAAGAAAGCCAGAGTACTATACTAATATTAGATGCCCACCCAAAAAACCTTTAAGACAGAAGTTTTTTTATTAGACAAAAGGAGGGATATTTATTATGATAAAGTTGTGAGTCAAAAAAGAAAGATATTACAACTCTATATATACATCTACAAAACAGATATAAACCTGACATAATTGAAGGGAGAAAAATTCCATTCAACAAGAGTAGTTAGAGAATTCAATAACCCTTTTCAATAATAGATAGAAAAAAATAAGCAGAAGATCAACAGGGAAATGAAAGATGTGAACAACACTTGCGACTAACCAGACCTGACAGACAGAAAAATCCACGCAGCAACAGTAGGACATGCATTCTTCTGCCTGAAAGAAGAGGAGATCAGTGGTTCATTCTCTCAAGTACACATGAAACTTCATGCAGGGATAGCCTATATGCCAGGACTTAAAAGGAAAAGAAGACTCAAGAAACTTAAAACGATTTTAAATAAAGTAATAAAGAGGTTTCTCTGATTGCAATTAAGTTAAATTAGAAATTAGTAACAGACAAGTTTGAGATTTACACACAGATGACCAAATGAGGAATACATGGCCTATGTTATCATCATGGTCAGTGGGCTCCTAATTCATGTCTAGAACTATACTTTGGGGCCAAACAAAATTGATTGGAGGAATATACATACTGACATTTGACCACATCTTCAATTATCTGTATTTTTCAGTTTTTGATTGGCTTTACTAATCAGCTCAGATCGTAAGGTGTGCATTTAACACAAGGAGAAGAATTTCCAAGTTTTGTTTTTCATTGGGTTTTAAATGGCTTCTGGTTACTGCTCTACTTTAATGTTGCTGTAAGAACTAGATACCAGGGGATCTCTGGGTGGCGCAGCGGTTTAGCGCCTGCCTTTGGCCCAGGGCACAATCCTGGAGAGCCGGGATCGAATCCCACGTCGGGCTCCCAGTGCATGGAGCCTGCTTCTCCCTCTGCCTGTGTCTCTGCCTCTCCCTCTCTCTCTCTGTGTGTGACTATCATAAGTAAATAAAAATTTAAAAAAAACTCGATACCAAAAGCTCTCCTAACAGTCAGAAGCAGAAAGATACAGAACCTATTCAAGATAGCTGGTTAGAGTTAGCATAGTTATCAGCTAAGGAAAAAAGAGAGACATAAAGCAATAAAGGATTTAATCATGATTGAAACAATATTAATGGAGCCATGCTAATAAATGTTTTTGGACTAGAGTCATGGGTATAATAAACTAAACACCTTTGGAGGTGAGGAGAAGAGTGTTTAGAATTTCATTTTTTTTCCCCAAGGAAGGTAATTGGCATCAGTGACCATCATATTGTACAACAGAATTACTTCATCTCCTTGCATGGTGACTGAGGACAGGATTAAACAGTTTACACCACTCTTCACTCCACTTGTTTCATTACCATTAATGAGAGAGCACGCAGAGTTTGAGGGGAAGATCTGTTCCTGAGCCTGTACTTCTGGGCTTACCCTTCTAATCCTCTTAATATTACCCTGTACACTTTAAGGAATTCAAATTAGAAGTAAAGGGAGCTGAATGTCTTCTGTGACCTTTTAAATAATGAAATGTCCCTAAGTTCTGTGCCTCAGTCTTTTAAGTCTAAGAAAAAATCCCACATCCTCTTTTAGCATTCATTCATCTGCTAAGTTTCCCCAGAATATTATTGGAAAGATTTTCACTGGTTTCTCCACATTAAAGAATCAATTCCTACTTGAAACATTTCTTGCACACTGAAGCCATGTTACTAAGTAATGTTGTCTTTCAAATTTGTTTGAGGTAAACATCTCTCCCTCCCCATCCTCAAGATGTATCTTGAGTCTATTATTTAAAAAAAAAGATTTGTATTTCCCTGATGGCAAGTGATGCAGAGCATTTTCTCATGTGCTTGTTGGCTATGTCTATGTCTTCCTCTGTGAGATTTCTGTTCATGTCAAAAAAATAAAATAAAATAAAAAATAAAAAAATTTACTTTAATATAGAAGCAAAATATAGCCAGGAAGAAAACCAGATACTAGGGCAGTTTTATTCATATATTTCCTTAGTTTTATTTGTAGTTCATAAATATGGCCTCTGATCCAGCCAACCTGGATTTACCATGTGCCCCTTTGCAGCCTTTTCTTTCATTCCCACTCCCTAAACAATTATAACAGTTGATACTATCAGAATGTCAATCATGTGGCAGACATTTTTTTCACATATTATTTTTAATCATCTCTAAAGTCCTGCTATGGTATACTGAACTCTCCATTCCACGGATACAAGAACAGCAGTTCAGAATGATAGCCACTTGGTTGAAGTAATATAATGAAGTAGAGAGTCAAACCTGTGATTTAAACACAGACTAAACCAAAGTTCTTATTTTACTATGTAAAATTATAACTCTTCCTTTATGGAGAACCTGGGTGGCTCAGTGGTGGAGCGTCTGTCTTTGGCTCAGGTCATGATCCCAGGGATCCCTGCATTGGGATCCCTGCATGGAGCCTGTTTCTCCCTCTTCCATGTCTCTACCTCTCTCTTGTCTCTCATGAATAAATAAATAAAATCTTTTTTTAAAAAAAAGAAAGAAAACATTGTAAGACAGCTGTCTTAGGTTGGGTTTCTTAGAAAAGATTCTAAGATGAAAGTTTGTGTACACGTTTCCTCAGTGATACTTTTAGAGGACACATCTGCAAGGAATTAAGGGAGGCCTTAATGGCAGAGGGAGAAACTAATTTGAAGCCTCAGTTGATGTAGTAAGAAGCTCTAGGTGGACGTTCAGAGTCGTATATGATTATGGCAAGGTATACAGCTGTGAAAGAAGATGGTGGATGTGTGCAGAACACCACAATATCCCTTATAGAAAGGATATTGATTAAACAAATATTGTGAGATGTTATATACCAGGAAACTTCTGATGTTTCTGATGCCAGCCATTGTCTCATGAAGCCTGAATAAGGGAAGAGGCAGGGTACATAGGTACTATGGACTGATTAATTCCATAACAGCAGTATGTTCAAAGGACAGAGGTAATCCCAGTCTGTGTAAAGAAGGCAATACCACCAAGGTTTGATGCCTGAATTGAGTCTTGGTAAATGGATAATAATTTGCTGAGCAAAAGTCCCTAGAATGATATCTGGAATAAGGTGGCATACAACACAAGTTTATTGTTTCTTAATGCTTGTAGTTCTAGTCCTTGTTCATTACCATGCACACTAGTTTCTCAAGAAATAATTTTCATGTCATGTATATTTGGCACATAACAGACGCTCAATAAGTATTTGTGGAATAAATATAACACAGTGTTATATTACTTTCAGGTGTACAATATAGTGTTTCAACAATTTCTTTTTTTTTTAAAGATTTTATTTATTTATTCATGAGGATACACAGAGAGGAGAGAGAGAGGCAGAGACACAGGCAGAGGGAGAAGCAGGCTCCATGCAGGGAGCCCGACGTGGGACTCCGTCCCAGGTCTCCAGGATCAGGCCCTGGGCTGAAGGTGGCGCTAAACCGCCCTGCCACCAGGGCTGCTCTGTTTCAACAATCTCATACATTACCCAGTGCTTATCATGACATACGCACTCCTTAATCTCATCACCTATTTAACTCAACCTGTTACCCACTTCTCATAACCATGTTTGTTCTCTATAATTAGGAGTGTGTTTCTTGGTTTGTCCCTCTCTTTTTTTTCCTTTTGCTATTTGTTTTATTTCTTAAATTCCATATATGAATGAAGTCATATCATGATTTCTGACTGACATTTCACTTGACATTATACTCTCTAGCTCCAGCCATGTCATTGCAAATGGCAAGATTTCATTCTTTTTAATGACTGAATTATATATATATCTCACATCTTCTTTATCCATTCACCAATGTGATGGACACTTTGGCTTCCTCCATATCTTGGCTATTGTAAATAATGCTGTCATAAACATAGGGGTGTGCATATCCCTTTGAATTAGTATTTTTGTATTAGTTGAATAAATACTCAGTAGTGCAATTGCTGGATCATATGATAGTTCTATTTTTAACTTTTTGAGAAAATTCCATACTGCTTAGAGTGGCTACATCATTTTACATTCCCATGAAGAGTGCATGAGGGTTCCTTTTTCTCTACATCCTCACCAACACCCATTGTTTCTTGTATTGTTGATTTTAGTCATTATGACAGGGGTGAGGTGATATCTCACTGTAATTTGGATATCTATTTCCCTGATAACAAGTGATGTTGAGCATCTTGTCATGTGTCTGCTGTCCATCTGGATATCTTCTTTGGAGAAATGTCTGTTCATGTCTTCTGTCCATTTTTTAATGGGGTTATTTGTTTTTTTTTCTGTGTTCAGTTTTATAAATTCTTTATATTTTGGATACTAACTCTTTATTGGATGTCATTTACAAATATCTTATACCATTCCGTAGTTGCTTTTTTAGTTTTATTGATTGTTTCCTTCATTGTGCAGAAGCTTTTTATCTTGATATTGTCCCAGTACTTTATTTTTGCTTTTGTTTCCCTTGCCTCAGGAGACATATCTAGAAAAAGTTGCCATGATTGATGTCAAAAAAGTAACTGCATGTGTTCTTTTCCAGAATTTTTATGATTTAAGGTTTGACACTTAGGTCTTTAGTCCATTTTAAATTTTTTTGTGTATATACAGTGTAAGAAAGTGGTCTAGTTTCTTTCTTTTCCATGTTGTTTTCCAGTTTTTCCAACACCATTTGTTGAAGAGACTGTCTTTTCTCTTTTAGATATTCTTTCCTGCTTTGTTTAAAGTTAACTGACTACATACTTGTGTGTTCATTTCTGGGTTTTCTATTCTGTTACATTCATCTATGTGCCTATTTTTGTGCCAGTTCCATACTGTTTTGATTACTACAGCTTTGTAATATAACTTGGGGTCTGGAATTGTGAAGTTTTCAGCTTTACTTTCCGTTTTCAAGATTACTTTGGCTATTCACAGCCTTTTGTGGTTCCATACAAATTTTAGAATTGTTCATTCTAGTTTTGTGAAAAGTGCTGGTTGGTATTTTGATAAGGATTGCATTAAATGGGTAGATTGTTTTGAGTATAGATATTTTAACAATATTTATTCTTCTAATCTATGAGCATGGAATTTCTTTCCGTTTGTTTGTATCCTCTTCAGTTTCTTTCATCAGTGCTTTATAGTTTTCAGAGTATAGGTCTTTCATGTCTTTGGTTAGATTTATTCCTAGGCATCTTAATATTTTTGGTGCAATTGTAAATGCGATTGTTTTCTTAATTTCTCTCTCTGCTGCTACATTATTGGTGTATAGAAATGCAACATATTTCTGTACCTTGATTTTGTATCCTGTGACTTTACTGAATGCATAGTTCAGTTCTAGCAGTTTTTGGTGGAATCTTTAAGTTCTCTCTCTATATATTGCATCATCTTCAAATAGTGAAAGTTATTTTTTTAAAGATTTTTTTTCTATTTATTAGACAGAGAGGGAGAGAGCATGAGTGGGGGGAGGGTCAGAGGGAGCTGAGTGCTCTGCTAAGCACAGAGCCAAAGTGGAGCAGATACTAGGACCCCAAGGTCATGACCTGAGCCTGTCAGATCCTTAACCCACTGAGTCATCCAGGTGCCCCTGACATAAGCCCATACTTTTATGGCTAATTAATATATGACAAAACAGGCAAGAATATACAATGAAGAGAAGATAGTCTATTCAAGAAATTGTGCTGAGAAAACTGGACAGCAACATGAAAAGAATGAAATTGAACCACTTTCTTACATTATACACAAAAATTATTCAAATTGTATTGATAACCTAATGTGATATCTGAAACCATAAAAGTCCTAAAGAAAAACATAGGCAGTAATTTCTTTGACATTGGCCATGGAAACAATTTTTTTAGATACACCCTCAGGCAAGGGAAACAAAATAAAAATTAAACTATTTGGAACTACAGCAAAATAAAAAGCTTTTGCACAGTGAAGGGAACCATCAACCAAACGGCAAGGCAATCTACTGGATGGTGGAGAATATTTGCAAATGATATGTCTGATAAATATATAAAGAACTTATCCAACTAACACCAAAAAAACAAAAACCGAAAGAAAGAAAGAAAGAAAGAAAGAAAGAAAGAAAGAAAGAAAGAAAGAAAAAATCCAAAAAGCAAAACAAGCAAATGAAAATCCAACCAATAATCTGCTTCAAAATGGGCAGAGAGCCTGAATAGATGTTTTTCCAAAGAAGACATACTAATGGCCAACAGACACATGAAAAGGTGTTCAACGCCATCAGGGAAATGGAAATCAAAACCACACAAGATATCATCTCACACCTGTCAGAATGGCTAAAATTAAAAAGTCAAGAAATATTTGGCTTTTTGTCTTAAATTTAGCAGCCCTTAGGTGAATTATTCTTGTTCAACTGAATGAAACTAACACATATTTGGTGCCATTCATGTCTTTACAAGTTAATAAAATAATCAGTACCAGGCTTTTAAAAAAAGAAGCATTCTGTTTGTTTTTGTTTGTTTTGTGACAACATGTTTGCACAGTGTATGTGTCCAATACTTGGGGCATAAGAAAAGAATAATCATCTTCTACTGTGGAGAACTTACCCTTTTAAATGCAATAGATTTATTAAGTAAATCAGAAGGTATGCACGGTAAAATTTATAGATTTTTTTTCCATGCAATGGAATTGAGTAGAGGGGAAAGTAAAAATTGTATATTGCTTCAAAATGTGAGAACAGTCTTCACCTGGTTAAGCCATCTCCATGCAGGGCAGTATTAGTATGTTTGGATAGAGGAAATGAACAAGGCAAAATTTTGAAGGCCCTTAAATGCTCAGTGTAGACAGAGGAAATTGGTCCTTCAGACAATTATGTCCTTCGAGGAAACAACAATAATTTCCAGTTGGGATGAGGTGATAGTAACTTTTCAAAGTGATGCCTTGGAGAGTTTTAGTGTGCAACAACATGCACATTGTACTCATTTGGGACAAAAAGAAGGGAGAGAGACCAGTTAACAGAATAAAGCCAGATAATTCTTGATGAGAATTTGTACAAAGAAAGACATATTCAAGGAGAATATTTAAAGAGAGGATGTGTTTACAGAATGAATTAAAAAATATGAGTCAAAAGTTACATTGCTAACCTAAAGAAATTATATTACCACTCCATGATTTCATTCAATTATCTAAAAAATTCACTGGTTCTTTGTGTTCTCTTCTTATAGATAACCTAGATCCTCTATTTGGCAATTTGTTTGTTTTCTGCTTATTAGATTTCAGTGGGGACAGAGAAGAATTGAGTCACAATCCAACTGTGAAATTGTAAAAGGTTCAAATGGTCTTTCGTAATGATTAATTCATTCATGTAACTTTTATATATTTCTTATACACTCAGTATTCTAGATAAAGAACAGATAAATAAGCAATTATAACAATTTTAATTTAGTGAGAAGCATGTCTTTGTGTAACAATAGTTGGACATAGGGAAGTCTAACCCAGGAGTTGATAGGGAGAAGTCAGGGATGCTTTCCTTGAGGAAATGATATCTGGATATAGGATGGATAAATGAATGGTAGCTAACCATTTAAAAAGACAGAAAAATGGAGGGCCTATTTGGCTCAGTCAGTAGAGCATGTGACTCTTGCTCTCAGGGTCATAAGTTCAAGCCCCATGTTGGGTGTGGAGCCTACTTAAAAAAAATTAGAGAAAGATGGAAAGAGATTAAGATGTTCAAAGACACAGAGTTAAAGTCTTACAGGAATTTTAGACTGGCTTGAGTATTTTCTTGCAACAAGTTATGAGAAATGTAATGAGATATCTGGGCAGCATCCACAATAATAAGAGAGTTTTTCTTTAGACTGAGGGGTTTGAGCTTTATTTTGAGGTCTTAGAATTCCAACCAAGACAATTATATGATCAATTAAACTTTGAGAGATCAGAATTGTGCCAGTGAAAAGAAAACCATGAGCAACTGGAGAATCTTGGTAGGAATTTTTATATTCTCAAATAAAAAGTTGGCAATGTAGGTTAGAAAATAGCAGCATATCTAAGGAGTTCTGAAAGAAGTATGCACAAGATTAAGTAAATGATTCGACGTGAGGTGAAGGAAGAAAACAAGATAGCATGGTGGATACTTGCTATATGCTTACCAATCCAGTCCTTCTTCCTTTGCACAGAGATAATTTATATTTCTTAGTTATCTTTCAGTGGGGTGGAACCCCATGAAAAGTTCTTGCCAATGGAGTATACACAGAAGTGATTTGTGGGCAAAAGAGTTAAAGAAGGCATGCTTTCTCTATGTTCTGTTTCATCTCCCAGGTAGTCATCTGGATGATGTTAGGATGATGTTGGAGCCACATTTAGTAGATGGCAGATCCAAAAGATGAAAGCAGCTTGCATCTTCAAACGATTGTATGGGACATAGACTTCAATGATTTATATTGATTTTAACGAGAATGAGAAATGGTAGAGGTGTGTGGGGGGGGGTATGAAGACTGGAGTTTTATGCCTTTTTTTTTTTTTACAAGGCAGCTAGAGTTTTCCTGATTAATACAATTGCCACTTAAATTTATGACTTGAGGGATGGCTAGGTGACTCAGAGGTTGACTGCCTGCCTTTGGCCCAGAATATGACCCTGGAGTCCTGGGATTGAGTCCCATGTTGGGCTCTCTGCATGTAGCCTGCTTCTCTCTCTATGTCTTGCCTCTGTGTGTGTGTGTGTCTTTCAGGAATAAACAAACAAACAAACAAATAAATAAAATTCTTTAAAAAAATAAATAAATTTATGACTTGAGAATATGGGTGGATGAATAATATCTTACCAAACTCTGGAACATGCAGAGTAGGATGAATTTTTTGGGTGAAAGATAATTTTAACATAATCAACTGTTTTTGTTATGGTGTGATTTATCAAAGCTGTATGCCAGTTGGGGATTTGGATATGATTCTGGAGCTCAGAGGAAAAGATAAAGCTGGAAACATGGTGATAGGAGTTATTGGCATAAATTAAAATTGAATCTATGAGAGGGAATGATAATATCCAAAAATCTGTGTGCTATGAGAAGAGAAATTGTCCAGGACTAATGCCTTAGGGACATGAACACTGAAATAATAAAAAGAACAAGGATACTGCAAATGATACTGAAGTAAAGCAGCACAATGGTTGGGAGGAAATCCAAGAGAAAGGGGTGTCTCATAAAGTAAAAAAGATAAAGGTGCACACAGGGAATAACAGCCAACAAAATCAGTATATGAAAAAGGGTCAAGGAGTAATTAGCCCATTAGATTTTACAGCTAGAGTGTCTGGAGTGTCATGACCATGTGCCTTGTTTGTTCAGGGCAGTCCAAGTTGAAGCTTAATTATTAATAATGCCCCCTTTCACCACTTTAGATGATAGGCTATGTGGTCACATTAGTCACAAGAATTTCTGGTAACAATAACAGTAGTTTCAGTGATAATGAAATGAGTTTGCTGTAGGTTGACAAATTCACAGGTGAGACAGTGAGTCTCTTCAGAAGCTTGGTGAAAAGAAAAAAAGGGTTAGTTGAAGTAATTGGTCGAGGAATCAATGAGAAGATTTTTGTTGATTGTTGGATTTGTTTTCAAGTTAAGAGAAACTTGAGCATCTTTTGTGCTAAAGGACAAAAAAAACCTGTAGATAGGGGGAAAATGTTAGACTTCTTGCTAATAAAGGAGATTTCCCAGATAAGGTTTTAAATGAGGCAAATGGATTAAATGTCAGTTCTTCATCTGCTTCACTAGCTTTTCGTTCTTTCTGTTGCCATTCAGAGTCACAGGTATTGTGGGTTTTTGGCCTGCACTGTGAATGATCTCTCCTGAAAGATAAGGCCTGTATTGCCACAAAGACAATGATTTTTATGATCTTGCAGTGATTCATGTCTTCTTCATCTTTAAAGTGTGTTCAAATGCTTTGTCATAATTTTTGCATGTTAATTCCTCTTATCACATCATGGGGTGTAAGCTAACACAATTTTTAAAAATATTTATTTATTTATTTGAGAGAGAGGGAGAGAGAGAGAGAGAGAGAGAGAGAGAGAGAGACCATGCTTGAGCAGGGGAGGGACAGAGGGAGAGAGGGTACCAAGCAGACTCCCAGTTGAAAGGAAGCCCTGACATAGGGCTTGATCTCATGATCCTGAGATTGTGACCTGAGCCAAAATCAAGAGTTGGACACTTAACCTACTGTAACACCCAGGTGACCCTAATAGATAAGTCAGCTTACAAAATTTATTTTATTTAATACATGAGGTCAAACAGAAGCTTATTTATTAAACAATACATCTTTTTTTCTTCTCTCTTGGGAATCATAATCACTATTCAGTCTTTGCCTATATTTTAATGCACTTAGAAATCTCTAAATCTCCATAATTCATAGTATAGAAGTAAAATATAATTTATCCACATTATGCTACTGAATTACTGTACAACATATGAGGAAGAAGTCAGAATTAAAACTGGTGAGATAAAATCAGATTCACCAGTTAGGATTTTTATCCACTTAGGAAGATGAGGACATGCAACCTTCAATATCATTGAATCATGCATCTCTAACAGGATATTTTGTTTAGCAGAGAACGTTCTTGCAACAAGAACTATTTTTTTCCATAAAATAAATCCTTCTGTTATGGAAAAAAAGAAACTACTTTAAAACATGTTATATATTTTTTTAGCTTGAAAAAATAATATTGCTTGAGTTGGTGGAAGGTTTATGGGCAGAACAGGCAGTAGGTCAATAGTTCAGGAATAATAGCAAACCAGAAGACTAAGCCAAACATGGAGGTTGAGATCTCATTATAGGAAGGACATTACTGCTTTTGAAGATCTGTTCCACCAGAGTTAATATTGGCTCAAGAGACATCATTTATCAAAGGGCTGCAGTAGTAATTGTGATTTTCCCCAAGTAGTAACATTGTATATAAAGTTCACGTCTCATTCCCATGATGAGACTGCCATATTAAAAGCATTGCAGTTTAAGAACTATGTGACTCTTCTACTCTAATAGTCACACAATACTTTTATTATACTTTGCAGACTTCTTTTTTCCCCCCAGGTTTCTGGAAAGACCTGTTGGAGAGTACTTACATATTTCCTCATGGAGATGAATAAAACTTGAAGAAAAGAGGGGCAGCCCTAGCACAGGAAACATTAAGTAGTGTTGGAGGGGAATAAAAATACTGACTTAAGTGGATAGGAATATGAGGTTAACATGTTGAGGGAAGGCAGTCTTGACTGTACTAAGATGACAAACAGTAAGCAAGAGTAGTCTAGGGAAAGGAGACAAAGAGAAGCCAGGTTAGCCTATATCAGAGGAGATAAGATGAGATTGTAGGATGTTGGTGTGGAGCACCATATTCAATGAGAGAAGAATGGAGACTGCGCTTTATATCAGGCTTTATTGTGGTGAGTGTGTAGGTAGCAACCTTACGAATCCTCTATTTCTATAATCTGCACTTAAGCTAGATTTGATGTTTCTCCTTCTAGGAGCCAGATTATCATTCTCATGAAACTTGTTCTTCTTCCAGTCTTATCCATCTCAGTGAATGAATCCACCCAATTCCAAGAAAGAAAGCTCAAAATCATTCCTAATTTCTCTATCCTTTTCTCTTTTATGGTGAGTCAATACCCAAGTCAGGTAAATCCCATTTCCAATAGGTATTTTAAAAACCATGAACTTCTTACTTTCTTCATTCCTATTACCCTAATCTATGTCCTATTATATCTTAACTGGACTTCTGTAGCTGTCTCTTCAGAGTTCTTACTTTGTTCCACAAAACACTCTCTGGATAGCTTTTCCTCTCCACACAGAAGTCAGAGAAATGTTTGAACAATGGGAATGTGATTAAGTCAATTGCCTTTTTGAAGACCTTTAATTGTCTCCCATTTCCTTTACATGATTTTCTAATATCCTTAACTACATGAGTTTCTCCTCTCTGTCTGGTGTCTCTCTTTGGAGCATTTTTCCCTTTTGTATGCAATCTTTTCAGCCAGCCAACTTATATTCACCATTCTGGTCTCAATTTAAAAGCCTCATCCAGGTGCCTGGGTGAAGCATTCAGATGCTTCAGTTGGTTAAGCATCTGTCTTCTGCCCAGGTCATGATCTCAGGGTCCTGGGATTCAGCTAGACTTCTGGATCTCTGCTCAGTGGAGAGTCTGCTCCTCCCACTCTCTCTGTCCCTCCCCACTGTTTGTATGCACACACACTCTCTCTCTCTCATGTTTTTTTTTTTTTCTCTCTCTCTCAAATAAATAAAATATTTAAAATAAAAATAAACAAATAAACGCCTCATACATAGAGGATACTTTCCCTGATATCACTCAAGCTAAGTAAGAGCCTGCTATTCTATATTCTTATAACATCCTGTCCATAGCAGCTATCACAATGTAATTAACTATATTTGTTGTGTAATAGTGGGTTAGTACTCCTCTTCCTTCAAGCTTTAAACCCTCAGAGACATGGTTTATGCAATATTGGATTCCCCAGTACCTACAAAATTGCCTTGCACATGTTAGACTCTCATTATTAAATTAGTAAATCAATGAATGTTTGTCAAAGATATTAATACCAATTTTTCTGATTTTGAAACTAATACTGCTAGACTTACTTTGATAAGAGTGCAAGATTAATCTAATTTTTATTTAAAAAATTTTCTTATTTTCTTTTTAAAATTTTTTTGAAAGTTTTCTTTGTTTTTTACTTTTTTCGTTTTATTTATTTTTTAACAGTTATCTAAGTTCAATTTGCCAACGTATCGTATAACATCCAGTGCTCAATATTTTTATTTTATTTAAGATCTATTTTTAAAAATTTAATTTAATTTTATTTACAATTAATCAACATACTGTATTATTAGTTTCATAGGTAGAGTTCAGTGATTTATCAATTGTAGATAATACCAGTGCTCATTAAATCTCATGCTCTCCTCCAATGCCCATCACCTAGTTACCCATCTGTTCACTCCCCTTCTTCTCCAGCAACCCTTGGTTTGTTTCCTATGGTTAAGAGTCTCTTTTGGTTTGTCTCCCTGTTTGATTTCATCTTATTTAATTTTTCCCTCCCTTCCTCTATGCTCCTCTGTTCTGCTTTACAAATTCCGTATATGAGTGAAATCATATGATGATTGCCTGTCTCTGATTGACTTATTTTGCTTAGCATAGTATCCTCTAGTTCCATCCATGTTGTTGCAAATGGCAAGATTCGTTTTTTGATGGCTGGGTAATATTCCATTATATATGTATACCACATTTTCTTTTTTTTCTCTTAAGATTTTATTTATTAGAGAGAGAGAGAGAGAGCACACAGGGAGAGGGAGGAGCATATTCTCAGCTGACCAGAGAACCAGATGTGGGGCTTGATCCCAGGATGCTGAGATCATGACCTAAACCAAAGGCAGATGCTTAACTGACTGAGTCAACCATGTGCCCCTATATCACATCTTCTTTATCCATTCATCTATTAGTGGACAGCTGGGCTCTTTTCATAGTTTGGCTATTTTGGACATTGTTACTATACACTTTGGGGTGCAGGTGCCCCTTTTGATCACTACTATGTTGGTGTCTTTGGGGTAAATGCCTAGTAGTGCAATTTCTGAGTGATAGGGTAGCTCTATTTTAAACTTTTTGAAGAATCTCCATACTGTTTTTCCATGGTGGCTATACCAGCTTGCATTCCCAATTGCAGTGTAAGAGGATTCCCCTTTTTCTGAATCTTCACCCACATTTGTTGTTTCCTGACTTGTTATCTTTAGCCATTCTGACTGGTGTGAGGTGGGATCTCATTGTGGTTTTGATTTGTATTTCCCTGATGCCAAGTGATGTGAAGCATTTATCAATCCCAAGGCTCAATCCCAAGACCCATGAGATCAGGATCTGAGTCAAAACTAAGAGTCAGTGGCTCAACCGAGTCACCAGGCACCCCTAAAATTACTTAAATTCCAGTTAGTTAACATATAGCATAATGTTAGTTTCGGGTGTATAATGTAGTGATTTCAACATTTACGTTGAACTTAACTGGTTAGAATTAAATCACATATATTTTCATGTCTCCAACACCTTCTTGACTCTTGGTAAATCTCAAGAGTCATGTGTCAGTATGTGTGTGAATGCTAAAGGTAGTTTTGCTGAATTTTGCCAGTATTCTGTGTCTGGATATAACCTATTTTAGAAGAAAAAGGTTGGAAGAGGATTTCTTTAAAGCCATCACTTTCCAAGAGTAAATGACTTGCTCAAAGCTATAAAAGATAGTTAATGGTAGGCAGAGCAGGGCTTCCCACTTTAACCTTGTGAATTTTTTCTAAGATAGTGTTTAGACTTGCCTGTACTATCTTATAAAATATGGCTGCACACAGATGTTGTAGTGGGATACTGATCCTCTAAGCCAAAATGTTTACAGTTTAAGAAACCATGATACATTATCAAATATTTTAGCATATTGATTTATGAAAATGGAAAATATCATGGGCTTGAAATCTAGGACAAATTGGGTACACATTCAGTGTTGGCCACATTCTCTTCTGTTACATTTCTTTCTGCTTTTGGAACTCAGGTATAAAGTGGGTGTTTCTCTTTCTCCTTAGTTCATAGCACAGTTTATTACTTGTATAGTCAAGGTTCTTTATTTTATTTTATTTTATTTTATTTTATTTTATTTTAGTATTTTTTTATTTCCCTTTTATCCCTTTCATTCTTGATCCCAAGTTCCACTATGAGCATTGACTCTAATGTGTTTGACATGTGTCTATAAATATGCACAGATATCGTGAGTAACATGAACATTGTTCTGTGTTTGTTTCAAAAGCATATATTGGTCTTTTGCTATAGATCACAACTGTTTCATTCTTTTAACAAAAATTTGACTATTTGTAAGACCTATTCATCTTACTGTTTGTATGTCTAGTCTTTATTTCTAACTACTCATGTTCTGTAATGCAAATGTACCACATTTTATTGTTCTTTTCTTTAAATAATTGTAACTGGATATCTTGTAGTGCTCTTCTACAAAAAATAACACTATTTTTATTTTTATTTATTTATTTATTTATTTATTTATTTATTTATTTTTTTTTTTAGTTATTTATGATAGTCACAGAGAGAGAGAGAAAGGCAGAGACACAGGCGGAGGGAGAAGCAGGCTCCATGCACCGGGAGCCCGAAGTGGGATTCGTTCCCGGGTCTCCAGGATCGTGCCCTGGGCCAAAGGCAGGCGCCAAACCGCTGCGCCACCCAGGGATCTCAAAATAACACTATTTTAATAGGCATCCAACTATATGCATCTTTATTGATCTCTGAGAGTATTTATTTAGAATATAAATCCTGGTGAGAAATATCTGGGTTTGGACATATGTACACTCAAAACCACTTGATTCTTCCAGAATTATTTTCAGAATAGCTATGTTAGTTCACATTACTGCCCATAGTACATGGGAGTTCTTGTTCATACCTTTGCCAGGTCTTAATATTATCTACCTCTTTAATCTTTCATAAACTCACAGTTTTAATGTTGGTCCAATGTTTTTCTCTGCATTCTTTGTTTAGGTATAATTTACCTTATATATATAAAGCAGATTTCAAATGTGCAACTCAAAGAGATCAACAAATGAATAAAACTGTGTATCCACTAACCCAATCAAGACATTTATCATTTCCATCACTGTAGAAATTCCTCTTGATTTCCTATTTGTGTTTTCATTTGAATTTTCATGGTTTTCAATGAGTTTCTGTATCTTTTCACATGTTATTATGATATCACTTGACGATTATAGTTTCTGTGTTAAATAATATAAATCTGTCATATTTCCTAGATAGGTTTACTGGTGCAGGAGAATATTTAAATTGGTCTTACATCTGGCAATGGTCAGGAACCCTTTTATTAGTCTCGATAGTGTGCTTATTCTATGGAGTTCTAGGAAATCAAATCATCAGTTAATAATAAGAATTTATCCCTTTCTTTCCAAATTTGACACTTCCACTCTATTTGCAGTTTTTCTTGAGTTGACTGATCACTTGTTTTCAATGTCTCTAGGCTTTTGAATAAAAGCTACAGATTTCTTTTACAGTATCAGTTTATTGGTGCCCCACAACCTTTGTATGCGGTCTGAGCACAATGAAGATTTGGGCATGCATTCTGCTGTATATTGTGTCTCAAGTACTACTAGCTCTAAGACATTGGTCAAAAAACAAAAAACAAAAAACAAAACAAAAAACAAACAAACAAACAAACAAAAAAAACCAAAAAAAATGGCTAAATGGCTGATGGATAGTTTGTTCACTCAGAGCACTCATTCTCAACTGGAGGTGATTTTATCTCCCCAAGAGACATTTAACAATATCTGGAAACATTTTTGGTGTCATAATCTGGGAAGTGCTACTGATATCTATGTGGATGTTGTTAAATGTCTTTCGCTGATGTAGACAAGCCCCCACAACAAAATATCAATAGTCACATGGCTGAGAAATCAAAATATAAATAAGACTAAAATATAAATAAGACTATATGTAACATGCAGTGTTGTTTTGAATGTATTCTATCACTAGCACTTTGATCTTGGAAAACTTCTTTCTGAACCTCAAAATTCCTCAGAGTGGAAGATGATACTGCTACCTCTGAGCGATGGCATGTAATATATGACAAGTGATGTGACATGAGTGTTCCGTGAAAGATGCTTGTTAGTGCTTTGCTCTTAGCTTTTTTAAGAAGAGTATAAGAAAGAGCTAAACAAAAAACATTTGTGCATCTTCTGTAGTTATGCTGTGGAATACATTGCCACAGTGCAACTTTGTATCTCTGGTTATGTAAGTTTTCTCATAATGAATTTTTTTCACTAAAAACTTAAGAATTTCACATAATGTTACCTGTAAGAATATGCTACTACTGGGATTTTTATTAATTAATATTAACCTGCTACTGAGGTTCTATTATAATAAATTTTCTGGGATGTGTCTGTTTTATCCTGCTATAATTGGTAGGATTAAAAAATACATAGCATTTGTTAATATATGTATTTTTATGAGAACTTGTCTTTTCCATTATGCTATAGAGCTTCATAGCCCTTGGATTATACATTGGTTTTAGCATATTATCTACTTATTGTAACTGATCTGATTATTTTTGTGTCTTCTGTCTGCTACTAAAATATGTGAATTCAAGTGGCTCATTCTTCTTTTCCTCCCTGGCAATTATCACATGTAAGGAAACCCTCCATGCCATAAGGAAGAGCTCAGGGAGGGATGATTATGGACTGGGGATTAGACAAGTTTGAGTGAAACAGAGTTCCTGAGCAGGGGCAGTTGATGGGATAAGCACTGGGTGTTATGCTATATGTTGGCAAATTGAACTCCAATAAAAAAATAAAATAAAAATAAAACCATTATACTCGAAAAAAAATAAAGTGACTACAGTATGCAGGGTAAAGAAAGAAAGAAAGGAGCTGGAAAGAAAAAGGACAAGTTGGGGTAATTTAGTAACTCACACAAGAAGTGATTTAGACTATTTTATCTAAATCAAAGACAAAAAACATTTATATTCATTATACAAAGAATTCATTAAACAAACATTATACAAAGTTCAGGGGAGACTTACGGAAACTGAATTAATAGGACCTGGTGACTGCTTATGGCAAATGGGGAAAGGCCTTATATATGGACTCGAAGGTTTTACTCCTGGGAAAGATGGTGCTGGTGACAGGAAAAAGGAAACAAAGGGGTTAAGCCAATTTTTCTGTAGGAGGTGAAAAAAAAAATGAACTAACAACTAAGAACTGAATGCGTGCCTAGTTCTAGTCTTTCTGTTTGCAGGTAAGTGGTTTACATGATATATTTCTCCTAGAGAGATGTTTATATTTTAGAAAATTTGAATTTCAAGTATTGAAAGGCCATTTATGTGGAAATGTGTAATAGATAAATAGAAGTGCAATATGAAGCCTGGATATACGGTAGAGTCAGTATAGTAGTGATAGTTAAAGCCTTGGACATAGATAAGATTTTCCAGGTAGAAAGCAGAGAGCACCACCAAATTTATATTGAACACTGAGTAAATCCACAATCAAAAGAGAACAGAGAGGGAACATAATACATACAATTTATTGAATACTTACTATATACCAAGCATTGAGCTAAATAAAACATTATGCATTAGTCCAGTGAATGTGCCTGGCACAGAACAAGCAGCAAATAAATATTTCTTTTAATGAAGAAATGAATTTCCATGATAATAATATTACAAAATGGGAATTGCTTCTGCCTCATTACAGATAGAGGGACTAAGTCTAAAGATGTGTAAATAACATCTTCATCATCATGTAACTAGTATGAGTGTTTTTGCATTTGAAGGTAGTAGGTCTGTTTGAGTTCAAAATATGTGGTTTTTCTGTTATGCCACACTGCCTCTTTGGATAATGCTATTCTAAGAAAGGAGGAAGTTTGAACTAGAAAAGGATGATCAAATATGTAAAATGCTGGAAATAAAGAAGAGAAATAAAATTCTAAAATTTAAAATGAAAATAGTCTACTCAAAACACAATTATTGGTTATGAACAAAATACAGAAAATCATGAATATTATATATTTGGAGCAGCAAAAAATCATAAAATATGATATTTCTATGCTGTAAGTGGGGATTTTCTAAATGGAATCAACAGAAAACTAAGTGATAGAAACGAATCTTACTAATGGAGTCATAATGATTCCCTATGGCCCAGAGGAGTAAAAAGCCAAGGAAAGTGAAAGTGGAAAAGGCACAGAGCAAAAGACATTTTTCTTCAACTTGAGCTTCTGAGGGAATTATTTTGGAAAAAACAAAAAAAAAATTTTCACAAAATGCTAAAAGTTCTTCAAGGTTTTGCTCAGGATGGAGAAAAACAGAAGAGAAGATACAGGTTGTGAGAACAAGCCTATGATGGTTGCTTCCCGGCCTGTGTTGACCATGAAATAGCAGGCCCAAATGCTTGCTGCTGGATCATAACACTAAGAATGGAGAATTAAAGAATCATAGCTAATGAAAGTGTAGTGAGGTTAATATGGTTGAACATTAGCGGTAAATCAGTTGCCAGGAAGCATAAGCATGCTGCCATTGCAAATATCTGTATCTAGTAAAAGGACCAGAATTGCTCAAATGCCCCACTTTAAGACATAAGGCAGTCTTGTAACATATTTGCCAGGGGATTTCTCCCAAATGAGTTTTAAGTTCCTGGGCAATAGACTTTATATAACTGGGAACATTAAACCTTGTAAAAAATTAAACTTTATGTGAGTCTTTTTTTTTTTTTCTTTGAGATCCTTCTTTTCCTAGGACACATTGAGGATCTGCTCTGTGGCTGATGACATTAATGTTTAAAGTACAGGTTTAAGAATGTAATCTTGTAGTGTATGTATGTGGGAGAGGAGGTGGGTTTTGGGGAAGCTGACGGAAAAATTGATTTCAAAAATATTGTAGACAAGAATCCCTTCTTTGAGATTCATGATGAACACGAGCATCTCCATAGCTCAAACATATCTTAGGAAAGAGACTTATGTATTTCAGGACAACTCTGCATTTAATTTACTTTTTCCATGGAAGAATTTAAGGAATGTTAGCACTCTGTTGGACATTTTAGGGAATATTTCTGGATTATAATTCATGTTTTGGAAGCACTGTTAGGGCCCAGGAAGTATCAAGTATATTTTTAAAGATCTGTGTTTAGATTGTTAGGTCCTATAATAATCTCATCCATTCTGGGTCTCAATTTAGGATATGAATGGGTAAGCAAGAGGTTAATGTTATAATAACAAACTGGTCATTGGAAGCATGTGTAATATGGGAAAGTTGGAGATGCAGTAACCTCTTTTGTATCAGGTTAAAAGGAACAGCATCAGTTTCAGGGGGAAAAATCTCTACTGGTACTTTGTGAAGAAGGGGCATGTGATCCCATCAGGAACATGGGTAGATGCAAGACTGGTTTGGATAAGGTGAATAGAGTTAGGTAGTCTGTACATGCATGGAATACAATGTTATTTTCCCTGTCAGAATAAAGGATTAGGTTAATAACAGATGGTCTTTACTGTGTTGAATGTTATAAGGTGATGGAAAATCCAATGAATTTTACTTTCATGATATTATGCATAGTTATTGCATAAGCAAATACTAACAGGAAAAACATGCGTGAACTGTAATAAATCAAATTTGAGACATAAAATGAAAGAAAAAGTGATTTTTGACTTAGTGAAGAACGTGACTATGCACCAAATGCAGTAGAAAACACATACTAATTCAGTTTATAAGCATTTGAAGTCAACATCAAAGTGACATTCATGAAGTGGTGGAGGACTTGCATCGTGTCTCATTGGTCCCAGGTAGAGACACAGGAGCAAGGAGAAGGATGAGAAAATAAAGAGAAACTCACGTTTTAGGATAACCTGCTATTATTTTCCCCTTCCTAAACAGCTTCAACCCTACTGATCACTGGCATTGCTCCAGTTTATCAGGAAAAAGAATCCGTAGCAGTGGGGTATTAGTGACATGTTCCAAATTTGATGAGGAGTCCAAGGTTCTTCCATCCTCTAAGCCCACACTCCATAGAGGAGACTTGTTGGTGGAGGTCAAGGCCATGGATGTTGGTGAGCTGTGCTACATGGACATGTGACATATGAATACTTGGTTTAATCTCTGCTGTAACCATCTTGAAATTATTAATCATTTTTAACAAGGTGCTTTGCATTTTTATTTTTGCACTGGGCCCTGAAAATTATGCACCTGATCCTGGCCATGGTGTAATAAGTGTACATTCCTGTGTGCTTTGGGGATATCACTGAGTTTCATTTTGTGTAATCTTTATTGCAGATCACACTTTTAGGTGGCTCCTATTCTCATGAATTTGGGGTGATAATAGAGGACAGCTACCTTTCCTCATGATACAGAAATTTATAGGATGGGAAGAGAAGCTCAGGAAGTGGGAAAGGACAGATGAGGCTTAAAATTGATCAGGAAATGAGAATGTTTTGGAAATTATAAGGTAAGACTATATGAAACCTCTGGCCCAGTGAAGTCTCTGAGCATACATAAGAATATAGGAAAATTGGTCTGAGTGTTTAATATTACTAAGTGTTCAGACCAAACTCCACTGCAGATCTGTAGCAATTTAGAATAGTACAAGTGAAAAACTCAGTCTAGGGATCCCTGGGTGGCGCAGCGGTTTGGCGCCTGCCTTTGGCCCAGGGCGCGATCCTGGAGACCCGGGATCGAATCCCACGTCGGGCTCCTGGTGCATGGAGCCTGCTTCTCCCTCTGCCTGTGTCTCTGCCTCTCTCTCTATCTCTCTGTGACTATCATAAATAAATAAAAATTAAAAAAAAAAAAAAAAGAAAAATTCAGTCTAATAACACCCCTCCTTAAAACTCAGACTCAACCTCAGAATATTTTACTTTGAAGGGCTTAACACTTTTCTCAGCCCCAAGAGAAAATATACAGTATAGTTTTATCTATAACTCACTCAAGAATGTAGCCCAATCAGTATTTTGCTTTCTGACCAATGAGGTTAACACTTCTAAAGGTAAATTAATTAGGAACCTTGAGGATAGGCAGAGAGAATATTCTTGAATCTTTCTCCTAGAGGCCAGAAATATTCTTTTCAAATATACATAATTTTTAGAAGCTCCAGTTGTAATTGATAATAAAACTTTTATTGTTGACTGCATTTCTCTCCTCTCTCCAGCCTAATAGCTGTAGTCCAGAAGTTGGAGCAAGTTTCCCCAAGGGCTAAAACTGTTAGGATCACCAAACAAGAATGTTCATTGTGAAGTGCAGTGAGCTCAGGCAATTTACAGCATTCATTCTCCCTATCCATAAATGGCACTTCATTGCTCCTCCATAGGCTGTGGGGAAATGTGTTTATTGCATTCATTTTAAGAAATATTCTTGCACCTCTTTTGTGGGCCTCCCTACAATCTCAGCTATATTTCATCTCCTAAGAAGTTTGCTAAATGTAGCTTCAAGCAGCTCACTCTGGTAGGTGTGCTTGAGCCATTATCATCCATTTTTCAATAAAGCTGTGGGTGAAAGTGTCATTGATTCTTTTTCACCAGGAGAGAATATTAGCTTTTTATCCTCATCATATTATCTCTCTGCTTGACTGATAAAACTGCCATGCTAAAGGAAAGGTCAGGAATTATGGAGTGGGTGTTCATTTAATTCCTCTTTCACCCCCCTCTTCCAACAAATGTGTTGGGAATGTAACAGAAAATTTGTGTTTATGAAATGAGAATAGAAGAGGGAGATAAATGGATGAAGTCCTCATGGATTAATACATCATTTTGTTGTCTCGGAATATGTGTGAGCCTTAAAGGGTCTTCATTTATAGCTTATAGTTTCCCCTTATTTCATTTTCTTACACTGATAGAAAGAATTCTCAAATGACATTTAACCAAACTATGAGACTTCTTTGATAGGTTGTCACATTCCTGGACACAGGGAGGGGTCAGAGAACAGGAGGGGACAGAAGGTTCGTGTGGCCAAAAAAGATCATACAGCTCTCATAATTCAATACACTCAAGGAAGTTATAATTAGTGGGTGTTCTTCTAACTGTATTTTATTTTCCAGGTAGCATGAATTAATGCTGTGATGAGCAGCTGAGAATGGGGAGGATCCAAACAGAAGAGATTCGTTAGAGCCCTGGTGAGTAATTTAGAGGAAACCAAACTGTAAACACAAGCAATAAAACTAATGGGCCAGTTCTAGGTGCTTCTCTTCCCATTCCACTTTTTGTGATTTTCATCCTGCCCTATATTCTCTAGATGGTCTGATAAGGTGGGAAGTTTAGGATTTCCCCCTCTCTGTGCTCCTACTCCCTAATCCTAAACAGCAGTCTCACTGAACACGCAGGAGAGAGCGTGATCTTAGAGAGATCTAGTTTGAATTCCAAATCAGCCATTTCCTGTTATAGGATGTTAGGCAAATAATTAACTTCTCTGTATCTCGCTGTTCTTGTGGGGAAAAGGAGACAGAGTGAGAGGTGATTATCCCATGGGATTTCACTGTGTCTCTGAATCCAAAACTTAGAAGCCATCCTTGACTCTGTCCTGCTTTCCATCCCTCACATCCGGGTGGTCAGGAAGACTTTTCCAATTCTAACCATTAAATATCTTTTGAGTCTGTGACTTGTTCATTTCTTCAATGCCATCCCCTTAGACCAGACTGTTGTGGTGTCTTACTTGGACTACTGAAATGGCCTTCTAGTTGGTTTCCCTCCTATCTCACACCCCTTTCCAGTTCCCTTCTCTCCTAGTCAAGATAGTATTTTTCCCAGGTGCCTAGCCCTTCCTGCAACTATAAAAGCTACACTAAAGTCTGGATGGCTTTTCCTCACATGTAAACTTTTCTACAATCTAACAATTGCCCACAACTCAAGAATGGGTCCTCTCTAACTCTCCATTTAGTTAACTTTGTAGAGCCAACCCCTTCGTTTCTTTGTATATGCCTATCCCTAGGCTTAAAGAGTCTCTCTACATGGCACTTCCTTCCTCACCCAGTGGACTTAGTTATTTTCTATTTATCTTTGAAACCTAGCTTACATATGTCATCTTTTTAACCCTCCTTCATTCCTTTGAACAATCTTAATAGTTTTAACATTTCTATTGTTATATTTATTGCACTAAATCAGACTTTTTTTTTTTAAAGATTTTATTTATTCATGAGAGACACAGAGAGAGAGAGAAAAAGGCGAGATAGGCAGAGGGAGAAGCAGGCTCCATGCAGGGAGCCTGATGTGGGACTCGATCCCAGGACTCCAAAATCATGCCCTAGGGCAAAGGCAGGGGCTAAACTGCTGAACCACCCAGGGATCCCCAAAATCAGACTTTTTAAATGCATGCCCTTTTTACATATATCCCCTAGATGAAAAAGGCTAATCCAGAAGAACTTTGTATTCTGTGTCTAAGACAGTGCTGATGTTTAATATATGAATGAATACATTAATGAAGTCATGAGTATTTGATAGTAATATAAACCTTCAGGGTCACAGTCCATATTAAGTGCCAATAAATGTTAGTCTCTCTTTTTCTTTCTTTTTTTCCCTTTTTTAATATCAGTGTTTTAGTTAAACACACACACACAATGTGAAAAAGACATCCATGAGAAATGCCCGCTTTAGGGAAACCAAGTAAAAGATAATTTCTAAGGGAAATAGCAGAATAGGTCCATGGAAGCCACCAAAGGTGAGATGAATGATACAAAATCAGTTCGTTTAGATTAATTTCTCATTGGTACAAATCTTGGTGGGAAAAACTCCATCTCCCATCTTCCTTCCCAGCATTTTACCAAGCTCCTGGAAGTTCGCCAAAAGTGCCTTTCTGCAAGCAGCTTTCTCTTCCTGGTATAGTCTCTCCCTTTCTTCAGCCAACTGTATTTAACTTGAGCTCGAAATTAAAGCTCCCTTCTTCTGGAAGCCACCTTAAGGTGTTCAAGGCTGGTTGCATTACCTCTTCTCTGTGTTCACATAGCCCCGTGCTTTCTGCCTTTCACTCTGTCTTGTAACCACCTTTTATGCATTATTGTTTCCCACTGATTGTGAGCTTCCTGAAGACAAGGTTGGTGCTTCATTGATCTCTATGTTCCAGTGCCCTGTACAATGTATATATTCACTAAATACCTGAATGTATTTATCACTGATAGAAGTCCTTGCCTGTCACTGTTTTACACTTGCCCCTTTCTGGAGTATATCCCACTAGGGGACAACTGCTTTTTGTATCCTGCGTATGGAACATGCTTTGTCCATTATTAAGACTGGAGGCAAAAGCTCTAAGAGCCAGGAATACTTAGCCCCACCTCTTCCCATCCAAGAGCAGTGGAAGATGTAAAAGGACCAATCTGAGAAACAAACCCACACTGTGGATCTTGACATCTACCTGCAAACATTTGTAACGTCCTTCTCTTTTTGGCCTCTCATTAAACTTGCAAAAACTATGAGGCAGCTCTTGGCTGGCACTTCACTTTTTCCTCTTTGAAACTTGTGAGTTCTAATTATTTGTTGCCCTCTTGTGGGTCAGAGTTCACTTCTCTGCTGGGAAGAGCCTGTCTGCTGATGCCCCATCACACCCGTCCACTCTTGCCTTCCTGCTGGCATTTTAGAATGCTATAACACTTAGGGAAACTTCTGATTAAAAAAGGTTTAAAACGAGTCAAGATGGCAGGTTAAAAATAACTGAAATGCTCCTGCTGTCCCAGTTAGTAGACCGATGGTCTAGCAGTTAAACCTCCAGGCAGTGCCTCTGGCGAAGTGAATCCAGCACCTCATCATTATCTTCCAGAAATCCTTAGGTCGGCTGAATCTGTAGCCATTAGCTAGAATGGAAAGGTTTTGACCTGTCATTTAAACAAGAAACGTCAGCCAAGCCAAGTTCTTCATTACAGGGAAGATTTTTAGTGTTAGAAGAAATCATGGCCTCTTTAATTTGTAAAGGAATGATAAGGGAACAACTTAGTGCTTCCCCAGACTATCTTCCTTCCATTTGTGTCCCTGCCAGTCTGGATTACGTGTCCTTCTCATGTGTTCTGAGAACACCTCCATGATCCATAGCTCTCATTGCTGGGGGAGGCACCCAGGGACACCCAGGGACACCCACTTGTGTCCCTGCCAGTCTGGATTAGGTGTCCTCCCCATGTGTTCTGAGAACACTTCCATGATCCATAACTCTCGTTGCGGGGGGAGCCACCAACCTGAGAATGGTGGCTGGGAAGGCAACCTCTGGAGTTGAATTGCCAAAAGTGGATGTCAGCCCTGCTTCTTACTAGTTGTGAGATCTTGGACAAGTACTTTACCATTCCATGCTTCAGTTTATTTATCAGTAAAGAGGAGGTAAAAATGTATTCCCTACATTATGGGGTTTTGCACAAAAACTAAGTGAGATAATATGTGCAAAACTCCCTTAAGAGTACCTAGGACACCGTAGGTACTCTACATGTTAACTGTTTTTATGAGTATGATGATTTTTTATAATTTTTATCACCTTGTCTTTTGTGTGCATGCCTGCCTTTCCTATTGGACTGTGAATATTCTGAGGACAAGGATTTCATCTTTTGATTCTGAATCTCCAGGGCATAACACAAGGGCTTTGTTTTTAGTAGAAACACAATAACATGTTTGAATACATGGAAGGGCCTAATTCAACATCTTCATTTGAGAAAGAAGAGAAATGAGACCACAGATCAGAAAAGGATCAGTGTCTAGAATTATAATCCAGCTTTCTTTGTTCTGTATCTGGTGTACTTTTCTAGGCATTGCAGGGCTATTTGTGCAAGGAAAATGGAAGACTAGGGCCCACTTCATGCTCTGGGAGTTTGGCCAGTGATAGAATTTGAGGAAAGAAAATATGAGCTTAAATTATGAGGTATGTCATCTCACACTATTTTGGAGCCCAATTTTCCAGAGATTTCTGAGCCCTCAAACTAAAACCTGTCTCATTTAACAATGGCATTTGAAGATTAAATAATATCTGTATCTGTATTTATATCTATATCTACCTATGTATACATATAGCAATATGTAAAACCAAAACCCAGAGTAATTAATTGACTAACTGTACATAAGAAGTGAAAAAGTGACTCAGCCAGCACAAGTTCTATTACTGGCCTTTTAATTCAAGGTATTTTTAAATAACACAAATTATCAATTATTAAATATTTACCCTGTGTTAGATACTGTGTTAGATGATTCCTGTTTATAATCTTAGTCATTCCTTATGATCATCCCTATTTTACAGATAAGAAACCTGCAGCTTACAGAAGTTAGGCAACTTCCAAGGTCATACACATAGAAAGTAGTAGGGCTGAGCACTGTGATTCATTAGCAGAGCACCACCAGAACATTTGTCAAATCCACCAAACCATCTTTGCAACTCTGCTTGGAAACTCTGGACTTCTATGAACCAGAAGGAACAGTGACAGCAACAATAATTATCATGAAATCCAACGGTATGAAATTCAATTTCATGTTCATTTTCTCATCTTTCAAAAAAGTTTTTTGGACTTCTGCTTTTGGTCAAGATGGGGAGTGGATTTGTTCTCTTAGCTAAAATACCAATCAAAGGCCAAATATATTTTTTAAGTATATTTATAAGACACTGGTTAGTAGTCAATGGAAGGCAGTGCACCTGAGAAACAGGCTAAAAACTCAGCAAACTACGAATACAAAACACTTCCTCAACTTGAGAAAAGGCATTTACAAAACACCCACAGCTATCATATTTAGCAGACTGAAAATTTCCCATGATACCAGGATCAACACAAGGCTATCTGCTTTCTACATTTTATTCAGCACTGTACTCGTCATTCTAGCCAGTATAAAGGTGGGGCTGGGAGGGAATAAAGGACATTCAAACTGGAAAGAAAAAAGTAAAACTTTTTATTTGATGTTGGTATGATCTCTATGTAGAAAATCCAATAAAAGATACAGAAAAGCTATTAGGTCTTATAAGAAAGTTTAGCCATATTGCAAAATACAAGATCAATGTGAAAACCAATTGTAGTTATATGTACTAACAATGAATAATCAAAGATTGAAATAAAAATGTCATTTACAGTAGCACTAAAAATGTGAAATGCTTAAGGATAAATTTGCAAAAATATAAAAGATTTATACACTGAAGATAATGAAATACTACTAAAAGGAGTTCTAGAAGATCTTAATAAATGAAGAGATATGCAGGATTCATGAAATGGACGTTAATATTGTTAATGTGTTTATTCAAAAACAAAACGCCCCAAACCAAAAAATGATCTATACCTCACACCACATATAAACATTAACTGAAAATGAATCATATACCTAAAATATTAAGCCTAAAATTATAACATTCCAAGAAGAAATGTAAAAGAAAAACTTTATGATCCTGGATTAGGCAAAGATTTCTTAGTACACCAAAGGCACTACCATAAACTAAAATTTTTACCGAGTTATCAATGGGACTTTATAAACATTGAAAACTACTCTTTGGCTCTACATCACTTGCCATCAGGGAAATACAAATCAAAAGCACAATGAGATACCACCTCACACCAGTCAGAATGGCTAGAATTAACAAGACAGGAAACAACAGATGCTGGTGAAGATGTAGAGAAAGGGAACACTCTTGTACTGTTGGTGGGAATGTGAATTGGTACATCCACTCTGGAAAACTGTGGAGGTTTCTCAAAGAGTTAAAAATAGAGCTACCCTATAACCCAGCAATTGCACTACTGGGAATTTACCCCAAAGATACTAATGTAGTGGAGCATTGGGACACCTGCACCCCAATGTTCATAGCAGCAATGTCCACAATAGCCAAACTGTGGAAGAGGCCTCAATGTCCTTTGACAGATGAATGTATAAGGATGTCATATATATTTTTTTTCTTTTTTTTTTTAAACTGGTCATCCTCATTCATGAAGGCTGAAAGAAGTTTTTTATACATCCTCCATGGGTCCAGGGAGCCAGCCCCAGACTTGCAGTGAGGATGCGTGGTGTCACACGGAGGCTGGAGGAGCTCATTTGCCACTTCATGGCCTATAGGTGCCTCCAGATTTCCATAAAGGATACTCTCTTGGGGTGTTTCCTCCGGGTACTCAGCGGGCTTTCTCAATGATAGCCTTGGCAAGCCACTGTTCATGAATCCTTCTCAGGTGAGCTGCCCAAACCTGCAGCACATGGAGATGTGCATGCCCCAGTGATATTTACTGGGTAGATGGGAAGGTTGGATGGCTGGTTAGATGAACAAAACAAATGTTTTACAAAGTTCATCTGTTGCTAGATGGAAGACTAGGCTGGCCGAACGACCTAGGGCATTTCACCCCAGGGCTCTGAGCTCTGCCTCTTCATTGGTTCAAACAGGGCCTGGTCACCTCTGCACCAAGGGCCACCCTTGGCCTGGGCTGGGAACGCTTAGGGGAAAGCGAGGGAGGAGTGTCAAATGCTCAGGAAGAGTCTGAGTGTTCACTCCCTCCACCTCTGCAGAGAGTGGCTTTCCCAGGCCTTCTAGGAGGCTGCTTCCCCGCCACCCCCCCCCCCCCCCAGGAAGTGGTTTATTGCTTTTAGAACAAAATAAGATGCTATTAAAACTTTTGTTAAGTGAAGAGAAACTGTTAGAACATGAAAACTTTTCTAAAACAATATTTTTGTCACCTGATGGATGTAGGCTCTTCAACAGAGAAAACTGCTCGCCTGTAACAACTGCGTGCAGCCTGAGCAACCACCTAGAAGCGGGGCTTGCGCCTGCGGCGACGGTCCTGGGTGTCAGGTCCGACCTCCTTGCCCTGCCGCCTCCCTCCGGCGCTCCCTCCCAGCACCCCCTCACCGCCCCGCCGCGCCATCCTGTAGGGGACCCTGTCTCCTGTGACTGCGGCCTCCTGGACCTCCTCTTCCTCGTTACTCTCGTTACTCTCGTTCAGGGGCTTGGGCATAAAGGTCGAAGGCCCAGAAAACAAGCAGAGGTAGAACTTCTTTGCTTTGGCACTATTGGGGAAGTCCACCCCCCGCCACCAGTGCAGCCAGCCTTGGTGGCCTGGGTCGTAATCAGCTCCAACTGCTCGGAGTCCTCCAGGTACAGCTGCAGGACGGCCCGGCCTCCACGAACCAGCACAGAGCCACTGTATAGCGGAAATGCTGACACAAGCATCAAAGGAGCCTGGTTTGAAGGGGATGCCCTGGCCCATGTCCCCCAGAAGCAGGTCTCCCTCAGTGTCTGGGTCCAAGGCTGCATGCAGCATGGCAGGGCTGATGCCGATGCCCACCCAGCAGTGCCCTTCATCGGAGAGATAATCTCCACTCAGCCCGAACCACAGCCAATATCCAACAGGCAACAGGGCTGACCCTTGGGCAGACAAAGGAGCTCCAATGCTCGTCCAGCCATCTTGGTCTGGACATCAATCATTCGTGAGTTGCTCACGTATTTCTCATTATATATATATATATATATATATATATATATATATAATGGGATATTACTCAGCAATCAGAAAGGACAAATATCCACCATTTGCTTCTACATGGGTGGAACTGGAGGGTGTTATGCTGAGTGAAATAAGTCAATCGGAGAAGGATAATCGTTGACAAGGGGAGGTGCGTGGGAGGATGGGGTAGCTGGGTGATGGGCACTAAGGAGGGCACTTGATGGGATGAGCACTCGGTGTTACACTATATGTTGGCAAATTGAATTTAAATAAAAATTAAAAGAAAACACTACCATTTGTAAAATACTGTGAAGAGAATAAAAAGACAAGCTATGGATGTGGAGAAAATACTTCATAAAAGACTTGTATTCAGACTATAATAACTCTCAAAACTCAATTATAAGAAAATAATCAAATAAAAAATAAGCAAAAGATTTGAATGGGCACTTCTCCAAAAAATATTCATATAGTAGAAAACATAAAAATATGCTTAACATACTAAGTCATGAGAAAAATGCAAATTAAAACTACAAGGTCATCCCACTACACAACTATCAGAAAGGCTAAAATGAAAAAGACTTACTGTACTAGATGTTGATGCTGATGAGGAAGAACAGTGACTCACAGTCTAGGTAGGCTTCTAAAATGGTCCAACTGTTCTAGGAAATATTTTTCAGTGTCCACAAATGTTAAACATATGCCTATCATTTGATCCAGCAATTGTACTCCTTGGAATTTACTCAAGAAAAATGAAAATATATGTTTTTTATTTTTTTAAGATTTTATTCATTTGTTCATGAGAGACACACACACACACACAGAGAGAGAGAGAGAGAGAGGGGCAGAGACACAGGCAGAGGGAGAAGCAGACTCCATGCAGGGAGCCCGATGTGGGACTTGGTCCTGGGACTCTAGGATCACACCCCGGGTTGAAGGCAGTGCTAAACCTCTGAGCCACTGGGGCTGCCTGAAAACATATGTTTATATAAAAAAAAACCTTTTGGGGAGTATTCATAGCAGCTTTATTTTTAATAACCAAAACCCAATGATCATTCAGAAGTTAAAGGATGAACAAAGTTCAATGTGTCTATACAATGGAATAGTATTCAACAATAAGAAAATAATGAATGACTAATACAAACAGCAAGGATGAATCTCAAAATAATTATGCTGAGTGAAAGAAATTAGGTAATAAAGAGTACACATTATGTGACTTATTTATATTAAACTCTAGAAATTCAATTTTTTTGTGTCAGAAAGCAAAGCAGTGGTTGCCTGGAAGGTGGACCAGGAAAGAGACAGGGGGCAGGCAGATGCTTCTATGGGTGATTAATACATTCACTATTTTGGTTGTGGTGAGAGTTTCACTGAGTATTTATATACCAAAACTTATTAAATTATGTGTTTTAAATATATTCAGTTTATTATGTATCAATTATATAGCAATGAACCTATTTTTTAAAATCTTGACTTTTGACTGTAAACTTGAGGAGGCAATCCTGAGTCAGGACCTAAGATCAGACATGCTGTGCCATGGGCTGATCAGGCATGAAGTATCTGGCAGAGGTTTCACTATGGTGATGACCATTGAAGTCCCCTTAGTCTATTTACAAGACATAGTTCTGTTGATTTCTCTTTACTTGTTTATAACTGATTACCTTGTAACCTAATAAATGGTGGCCAGAGTGTTGGGTGGTGGCCAGTTATGGGCTCAAGGACAGGTATCTAGAGTGAGGCCTTTAGCCTGATGGCTTCTGGGGGCGTGCAGGTGAACCAAGAGGCAGTGGGTTTGGTGACTTCTGACCAAACAGGCACCATTTTTAGCTTTAAGGATCCTGGTTTCCATAAGGATTAAGATACAA
Organism: Vulpes vulpes; assembly: GCF_048418805.1. Taxonomy (NCBI): domain Eukaryota; kingdom Metazoa; phylum Chordata; class Mammalia; order Carnivora; family Canidae; genus Vulpes; species Vulpes vulpes. Next base: position 55,680,879 of record NC_132790.1, read on the forward strand.
ATTTGTGCATCAGGGGTTCATTCCTAAATTCAAATCCACTTGTACAGCACAGGATGCCCTTCTGTTGGATTGTGATTTCTCTTTTAAAGCCCAGGAACTTTCATCCTAAGCCACTAAAGTTAGAGAATCACCACATGCTTCCACACAAAACCCCCAGAGCCAGAGATATAGGCTTTCACTTGGTCCCAAACATTCTTCTGTCTCTAAGGGGTGGCAACCCTTGAACTTTTTAGTATTGAGGTATGAGGGGCACCTCAATGAAGACACTGGGATTCCAGGATTGAGAATAGGGCTGCCTAAGAAAGACACAGGAATCAAGCAGCTGTGAATGAAAACATCATGTGCATTGAGTCTAGATGCAATGGTGTGGACTTAATGGGATAGTTTCATTGAAGACAGGGGTAGAGGTTGTGAATGCTGGGGCTTTTGTTGAATTCCTGTTAGAACCCTCTCTGTAAATGATACAACTACACGTAATGAATTCATCTTTCAGTGGCTTTTACTCAACTGTTCTTGGGAATACAGAAGTGGAGGTTCACAGCACATGACTCTGGAAAACTGCACACCTTTCTTATCCCTTTCTTCTTCTAGAGTCTTGCAATTTAAAGCAACTATTCAATTTTTTTGCATTAACTCTCTGTTCTGTCTTTCTCTCCCCCCTTTCTTCTGCTGTGCCAGTTTCTCTCCTTGTCTTCATTCCATTTCCTCAGAGAGTTCTGTGCCCTTTCTTTGTTTATTGATCATGTAGTTCTACTAGCTACCTTGCTCTTTCACTCCTAGGAGACAAGAAAGAGTGAACATCTGTGAATACTTAACCTCTGACATTTTCTTCAGTCCTTGTCTCATCACAATGATTAATTATCTTGTTTCAGTGAGCATCTTCAATATCTGCAAATCCTCAACCCCTGACATGGGCTTCTCCATTCCCCAATTCATTTTTTTTTTCCTGAGTACTTACACTATCTAACTTGTCCACATATTTTATCTAATATTTTTTTTTTCAAAATTATCTGTTGTCCTCTCCCCAGTTAGAAATATAAGACTCAATAGGGCAGAAACTTTTATCTTGTTTGGTCCATGGATAGATTTCGAAAACTTCAAACTAAATTTAGTGCAGGGATTGATATTCAATAAATATTTATGGAATGAATAACTGTAATTCTTGCAAGGAGGCATCTTTTTCGGTTATTTTGCCTTTCAGAGCAAGTCACTCTCTGGATGTTCAGTGACTCCCATTATTCTTTATCTGGGACTACTCCTTAAATTTTCTCCAACCATCTGTTGACTTCTCTTGGCTTATGAGTGTTTAGTAGCAATAGGCAGATTCCCAATTATTTTAATATATGACATAGTTATTCCAATATAACATGGTCAGTCTCCTCTTAGAGGTTACATTTCCATGCAAGGGACAATGAGCAGACTCTCTGGGAATCCCTGCTCGTTGGGCATTTGGAACGTTAGCATCAGGAATCAAAACTGAATCTAGATGCAAGGTTAACCAGTCTTTGAAGGACACAGATCTAGCTTTGAAATTGGATTCTGCCACTTACATACTATATGTCCTTTGACCAAATCCATAACCTTTGAGAGCTTCAGGCTTTTTTCCCCCACCTATAAGACCAATGAACCAACAGGCTTCACAGGCCATATATTAAATGAGATAGTGTATGTAAAGTCAGCCCAGGTCAGGACATATGAGAGGGCCCCACTAGATAAATACAGGTGAAAAAAAGAGGGAGAGAGAGAAGAAAACTGTATATTCAATAAGTAGAAGTCACAGAGAGAAAGCAATTTGGACTTGAAGAGTAATATTGGGGCAATTAGATGTATGCAATAATGGAATGACACTCCTTCAGAGAAGTGTGAGTCTCTGTAATGATATCTTAAGAGAGGATAAGTGACAATGTATCTGGGAAGATAAAGAGGCAAGATGTGCACCGGGTATCAGAGATGCTCCATGTGCTAGTTCAAAGTCCCCTGAGAAGTGGATGCCAAGATGGGATTAAACCTATGAGAAGTTTCTTAGGAAAATGCCTGTGAGAGACAATATAGTCAGGACCAGAAAGGTCTGGAGAGCCTCAGAACATGATGCATTCTGATCTAGAGCAAAAGAGAGAAGGAAGGGCAGAAGGAAGATAGAGTGGAAGTGTCTCAGACTTTCTTGCAGTTCTAAGCAAGGTGTCAAAAGGTCATTGAACCAAAGCCACTGTCAAAGAAGTCACATGTCTCCCAGGAAGATGTGTCCATGTTCTCAGTCGCTGGATGGGAGCAGCTAATGGGAAGGGTGGCAGTGGTACAGTGATGGATTTCAGAGAGCAGTAGCTAGGTCCCGAGTTCAGTAGCACTCATGGAGATGGGATTCAAGCAGAGCCTTCCCAATTCTGTTACACACAGCACTACCTTTCTTCTTGATTTAAATCTGAGGAGACTCAAGGAGAGCTCAACACTGTGAGTCCCTGAAAAGGGTCAAACACTTTCAAATCTAGTCTGAGACTAGATTTAATAATCAGTATTCTCAGGGGGTTCAGCAAATCTCAACAATCAATCTTTCCAAGAATGTTGACATTTAACTAGAATCCTTGCTTTGGATTGAATTGCACTTTGGCATTAATTAACTCTAGAGGTAGGAAAAAATTATTTTAATTTTTTTCATTGGGTCAACTTTAGCAAGAATTGAATGAAATGAAAAGTCATTTCCTAGTGCTGCAGCTAGGTTGAGTCCCTCAGTTAAATTAGATTAATTAATAAAGTGAGTATCTATTCTGTGTCAGACACTGCACTCAGTGCTGATGAGATAAGAATGACTAAGAAATGGATCATGCACTCAGGACATTTGCACTGATGTCACATAGGGTATCTTATTCTGTTGACATCCGGCAACCTACTCTCATTCCTTAAAAGATGGCATTCTCCAAACCAGTTAGGGTCCTCACACCGGTAGCTCAGTATCTGCATTGCAGGATCCATCCACATCTTCCTTTCCCTTCCAGTAAGGCACAAAGGAAAAAGGACAGATTTAACGTCAAATTCCAATTGCCTAAACATGTAAATTTGGGCAAGTTTCTTAACTTCTACAGACTTTCATGTCTTGCCATAAGAACTGGGGAAATGAAACAAAATAAAACAAAAAAAAAACCTCCTACTTTCCTGGATGTTCTGAAGATTAAAGACAATCTATGCAAAACATTGTTGTAGGTAGGTCTTAGCACATCTCAGAGGCTCTAATTATCATAAATACTTTCATTCTTATAAAGTGACACAGGATTGGCCTGAACCTACTCCTGCTATTATGATAAGGGGTTAAGACTTGTCACAAATAACCTGTTTGACTTTATGTAATTGCCTTTTATTTATTTTTTTTTATTTTATTTATTTTTTATTTTTTAATTTTTTTAATAATTGCCTTTTAAAGTCACAGTGTCTATGCCAGGAAAATCAGGTAGTGCAGATGCCAGACCCCTTGTAAGACTTTGGCTTTGAAATCTGGAGCATCTATTAAGTCATGGCTACTCCAGTCAGCCTTAGATACATATCTGACTGTTTATTCATGTAATAAGAACATACAAACAGTTATTTGTTTCTTGCCCCACAACACTATGCCAATTCAAATAAAGCCTTTAAATGACTCATTTTGGTCATAATCATTTTCTCCATTAGCTGAGCTGGTCCAATTAGCTTATTGATTGAATATATTTCAGTTCTTATTTTCCTCAACTATTTCTGTATCATTTGGCATTTCATGAAGGACTCCCTCTTTCCTAAAACATTCTTTTTTCTAGCATTTCTGACATTGAACATTCTTCAGAATTCTTTTTGATCACCTCTCCACCTTATTCATTGCTGAAATATCTGGGACTCCTAGGATCCTGTCAGGCCCCTTTTCTCTAGATTCTTTCTATGGGAAATATCATTAGATCCCTTGGCGGCAAGGGTCACCTGTATATTGATAACTTCAAAATCTGTATCTTCAGTTGAGCCATCTCAGATGAGCTCTTTGTCCATATATCCTACAAAGTGTCAAGAATCTCCGACTGGATGTTTTTATTGATGACTATCAGACGAAGACCAGGCTGCAAGGAATACACTTGTAGCCAAGTAAAATTAGATTTGTTTAGTTTACTGTGGCTCAGGAGAGTTCACACTAGAGTCACCAAGGGAAATAGTTCTGAACTGTGTCTGTCAGAAGGCAAGTCAGTGATTGGGTACCCTGGTGAGCTTTACCAGAAAGCAGGATGATTAAAGAGAGTAGCCACTCCTGTTAGTTGGACCAGGGCGATACTTCACTATTTTTGTGGTTGTAGAGTAACTACAAAATAGAGTCCCAAGAGTGGCCTTGTTCATATGGCATAAATATAGTTTATGCTTGTTTGGGGGAACGATGCCTAGTGTCATCTCTCACTATGAGTCTATGGATGCCTAAAAATCCCTTCTCCCTACTTTTACACTCATTTCAATCATATTGTTGCCTCAGTGAACCTCCAGTATAGGTTTAATGTCCACCCACCCATACCAACCAATAGCAACTTATGTCTCCTACCCCCTCATCCTGACCACCAATGGTCAAAGTTCAGAAACTTGACTCTTCTTTCCTCTTTTATGAAAAAAATATTTTAAATAGTGTCCTAATATATTCCTCTGTGTCACTACCATACTCCTAATTTATTTGAACATTGCTAATGTAATGAATTTTCTAAGTAGAAATCTGATCATGCAACCAGCTTTTCTAACAATATTCACTGGCTTTTCCAATACTTTAACCCAGCCATTCCTGAATTGGCTTAGGAAACCTTACAGTATGATATTTGCCAGTGCACTTTAGAAATCACAAATACAATGAGCTATTACTGCCCAGCTCATGCCCTTGGGCAGCTACTAGAGATAGCTCCTGTCCCCTCTTGTGATTTGGTCTAGGCATATCATTTTGAGTGAGAATGTCTCATTGGGTGAAAAAAAAACTTTGATAAAAAGGTAGATGAGTGGAAAGATTAATAATAGAATTTATACTTGGGAAGATACTTATAGTAGGAGGTGTGAAGAAAATAGAAAGGTTGAGAATTGGAAGACAAAGAAGGAAAAAAAAGAAAATGAGGATTTGAGAAAGGAAGAACAATAAAAGGGTATGAATGAATAAAAAAAAAAATAACCTGTATTTGTGTCCCAGGCATGTGAGGTATTTGACTGTGATCATCCTATTGTGGCAGATGGGCATTTGTTGTGTTCCCCAATATTATGTACAAGCGCTGGTAGCAGGCAGGTATTGGTTCTGACTGCTGTGTCTGCCACAGGACCTGGGGCAGGCTTTCAGGGTAACCAAACTTTTTAATATACAGACAGGGGTTAATATTCCTTAGCAGTGGTACTACTTGCTATGGAGATTCCTTGCAGTAGTTTACACTGGGAAATTAAAAAGAAGTTAGGTGTTTTATTTTTTTTTTAATTTAATTTTATTTATTTATGATAGGCACACAGTGAGAGAAAGAGAAAGGCAGAGACATAGGCAGAGGGAGAAGCAGGCTCCATGCACCGGGAGCCTGACGTGGGATTCGATCCCGAGTGTCCAGGATCGCGCCCTGGCCCAAAGGCAGGCGCCAAACCGCTGCGCCAACCAGGGATCCCAGAAGTTAGGTGTTTTATACTACACTCTGAAATTCAACTAGAGAGTATGTTCTGCTTGGTGGCTGGCTTTCAAAAAATAGCCCCAAAATGATTCAAACAAAATGTTGCACTGTCGGTCAATAGTAGGCTTTGAACAGAGCAATATTTTTTCTTCCCATCTCAAAATCTTTTGGTCCCCTAAAAAAGTGAAAGCAGCGAAATAGATTGGGTCACAACTTCTAAACATGTGTTAATCCCTTGAACATTTTGACAGTCTATCAGATTCTACGAAACATGTTCAAAACACACTTCTGAGAAAGAGGAACATAATACCAACCAGATTTCCAAACCTGTGAAATGTGATATGCTAGTGGCTGGAAAAATAATATCACCTACTAAAAAATGTGTTTCTGATACTTAATTTTGCATTCACACTGGGAATAACAAGTGTGACTCACTAAACATACAGGATTTGATGCTGCTATAGTTACTATTACCGTCAATAGTCCAATTAACATTATAAACTGAAAAAAACCTGCTAATGTTAAAATTCATACATATAATCTCTTACTGAAGAGTATACTTCTTGGGAAGAGGGTATTATTTTTATTATTAAATTTTAGTGAAGTAAATGAAATTGGTGAATAAATATTGCCACACCCTCAATTATCTCTTGTGGGGAAAGTTAATTCATTTTATCATGTGCTGTCTGCATACTTTTCTTTACACAGGGTGCAAAAATAGGTTATGAAGGAGGGATTTCTTAACTATCACCGAGATGTGCAAGCTTATAAATAGCCATGGTTGAGAAAGCTGTGGTGCACATAAAACACACAAACTGGGCACTGTGGGATTTCAGAAAGACTGTTCCTTTGATGTCAGACATATGGAGAGCAGCACTGCGATAAAACTGGACAGGCAGAAGCTAGGTGTAGGACATTTGAGGTGACAGGGAGGGGTGGGGCACAAAAATCACCACTTTGGAATCATTTCCAGGCATCTGCTGCTTTGATTGCATCATTCATCTTGACTGCTTGCAGGGAATCGTTCTGACATTTAAAACTGAACTCCATGAAAGAAAACTCACAAATTAAGATGAAACTAACTACCCAACTCACAGCATGGCTGTTAAATTGAAATGAGTCAGTGCATAAGAAACATCTAGCACATAGATGAGTGTGGCACAGAAAAAGGCAAAGGTTCATGTCTTCTTAATAACGAAGCCTATATCCCATCGCTTTCATTTCCCAGGGTTTTAGAATTACCAGGACACATAGTAAGCAGTCACTAATACTTGTTGGATGTATGAAATAGGGTTACTCATATCCTTGGAATTATGTTGGGCCAATTTGACATCTGTTTTCTCTTAATAAGCCATTTCCAACTCAAGTATCTCCATATTATGCCAATCCTTCTACAATGCCTTTTGGATCCAAACTTTTCGTCCTCTCCCTGCCACCACCCTATTGTGACTAATAGTTGCTTTATACAATGATTGTGTTCAATCCCTCTGTAAAACCTCAAGCCCAGCCTCTCCCTTTCTGTCTTTTCCTTTTCTAGATCTTGCCTATCTGTGGGGTGAATCTTCCTCAGATATTTCTCTGCATATTCTCGATGAGTGGTCCTCAGAGTATAGAGCATCACTACCACCTGGGAGCTTGCTCATGTTATTGCTGAGTCAGAAACCTGGGGGACAGGGGTGGAGGTCAGGCCCTCCAGGTGATTCTAGTCCATGGTAACACTTGAAAGGCCACTGATTCAGCTCTTGCTCCCTTGTTCTAGGTCCTACTGTGACTTTCTCTGCTGATTGGTTTAAGTCATACTCTCAGAGTTTCTACTAAAGAGCTTGCCCAATTTAATCTAGCCTTCATTCTTTTATATTGTCATCCCATATGAATGTCCACACACAGTCGTATTTCAATTAAGATAATGATAGTTACTCATAGGACTTTCATAATACAGTTCTCTGGTGCAGAAAGGGGATTTGAAAAAAAAAAATAGCAAGAGATGAAGCTGTGAAGGCCATTTCACAAAGAATGTCATAAACCATCTTAAAGGGCTTAAATTTTATCATAAAAATTATGGGAACCCATTGAAGTTTTAAGCAGGAAAATAACCATGAGTAGATATGCATTTTAGAAAGACCACCTTAAATGTTATATGACCATTGAGAAGGGGAGTAAAGCAAGGTATACTTAAGTGGAATATCCTTCAGAGAGCTCCTATGAATAAACTGATGACCAGTCAACATGATATTTTGATTGCTACCAATTTCTGAATGTTGATGTAGAGGTAAATAAATCATGATATTTCCCCTTGAATTGGTCACAGTCTACTTGGAGAATCAGTCATATGAGCCTATCTTTTTTTTTTTTTTTTTTTGAGCCTATCTTTCTAATGCATAAGGAGAGTTGTGTTGAGAGACCTAGGGAAATTGTCATGGCACACATTTGTGCCTGGGGGAGATTGGCCACACCTAGCAAGGGAAGCTGATTTTGGTAACTTTTCTGGTGTTCTGAGTTACATTAATAGTCTTAGATTTTTTTGTATGAGAAAAAATACAAAACAATTTTTGAGAAAGATTTAGGTTAGGATAGACATGGCATTTTTGTGTCCTTACATACCTCCAGAACATGGGATACTCAGCAGAAATTAAATGATTTACTGAGTGTGAGTGAATCAATACATAAATGGTAAGCTTACCTTCTGATTTCTAAGTGCCTGATGCTGACTTTTAATACATATAGAGAAAAATGCCATTTGATGGGTTACCTGTTCTGGAAGGGATTAAAACTAGAGAGGATAGTTAGTGGTTCCCATCAAGCACTTAATAAACCACAATTCTAAAGCAGAATATGTTAGCCTAGGTGGGATATGAGGTTTTTTTTTGTTTGTTTGTTTTTAAAGAATGGGGGTGGAGGGCCCAAAAACCAAAAAGCAGCAACAACAAAAGAATGGAGGGATCCAAAATTAGGATATTAATGTTCAAAGTCATTTAGCATATGCTTGACTAGAGACTTTTCTTAACCTAAGTTCCTCCTAGACACTGAGATTGAGAAAGGGGCCAATGATAAAGTCTAGGAAGTCATCAGAGGGAACAAGAGTGAGAGACTTAGGAGTGTGAAGCAGGAAAGGAAAGGCAGGTCAGACCCTCAAGATCTTCTGAGAAACCATAAAGAACAGACATCCAATTTTTCTATCTCAAGGGCCTTAAGAAGAGAGCATTTATCCACTAACTCCTGTGCCCCATTGATCAAGTGTTCTGATAGGACTTGTAGGGTATGCATATGTGAGAGTCTGGAAGGTCCCTGTGACTCTATGTCAGATGATAGTGATAAGGGATGTTAGAGATTGTGCTGTGCAGAGCTGAGGCAAGGTGCTACCAGTTTATAACTGAGTAATATGGGTTATTACAGCAGAACCAGAGTGAATGTAAAAAAGCCGGATGCAATGCAAGGACATGTCTTTTAAACAATTCTATGAGATGGGCTTCATTGTTATAATTTCACAGATAAGAAAATTGAAGATCCTAGAGGATAAGTAACCCACTTATGATCACCCAGGTGAGCATAGCCAGGACTATAGCCTGTGAATGTCTGACTGCAAAGTCTATATGCTTTTCCAGTGACATCTCAGAGCTTCTCCCTTAACTCCATAATCTTCAACCCTAAAGTAGTGATGTGCTCATCAGTTCCATACTCATATCTGTCACTCTTTGGCCCTTGATGTGCACTCTTGAGTATTTAGGGTTCCCTATATTGTAGACCCCAGGTCATCCCAGCCTAGAGTGACCCACTGTGTTTCTTTCACAATGTTATGCATCTTCCCAGGTCTTGCTCTCCCAAACCTTAAAATGTACCCCTCTATGATATCATAAATGATGTATTTATTAACTTTGACATTTAAAATTACCCAGTAGTACAATTTATAGTCAATAAGACTTTTATTTTTATCTAATAAGGGAATTATTATTTGAGCTTGCATTTCAGAACCAGGCAGTACAGTCAGACTACTGTTTATTTATGTCCTATAAACTTATGATAAGTGATAAACAAAATAAGAGAATGCCTATAATCATCCAGATACATTTCTCAGAAAGGGAAAGCTCTTTGATTCAATATTTATAAGATCCAAAATATTTTATTGAAACTTGTTAGTTGCAGATTTCTAAAAAAAATATGCAGAACTAAATCTGTCTATCATGGAAGAAGGCAAAAATAGCTAGTAAGGCTAGTGATCACACTGCCTTGAAAGTTATCAGTGTGAGCGTCTGGGTGGCTCAGTCAGTTGAGCGTCCACCTTGGCTCAGGTCATGATCTGGGGTTCCTGGGAATAGGGTCCAGTGTCAGGTTCCCTGTTCAGCCCTCCCTTCTCCCTCTGCCCTTCCCCCCTGCTCGTGCGTGATCTCTCTCTCAATCTCTCTCTCAAATAAATAAATAAAACCTTAAAAAAGAGAAAGTTATCAGTGAGGAAAATTCTATTACCTATTTACTTACTTATTCATTCATTTAAAAATTATTTAAACATGTATCAACTTTCATCGTAAAGTCAAGTCAAGAAATGAGTAAGGACTATATATAAGGAAAAACAAGGATTTGGTTCTTATTTTACAAATATATACACAAATAGTCATACAATTTTATCTCAAATTCTCATTTGTTAAAGAGTTAGAATCATTGACTTTAATCCCCCAAATTGTCTACTGCCTCCTTCCAAACTATGGTATTATTCCAAGATGCCTAGAATAGAATAGATATTCTTTCCCCAAGAGATAACACTCCAGTATTTAATCAGAGATTGGGTGAATTGGATAATACTGGGGAGACCCTAGAATGTTATTGCAAATAAAAAAAAACTTTATGAAAACATGAGAAATTATTTTTCATTAAAAACTATGGCCCATGGTCAATATCTTTCATACACAAAGTACAATTACAACTAAATCAAGAAGAAAAATGAACACAAAGATGAAAATTGGTTTAAAGACAGGAAGAGACATATCACAAGAGACAAACTATAAACGGTCAATAACAAAACTTTAAACTTCACTTTTAATCAAATAAATGTATATCATATGACCCTTTCCTGTCACACTGGAAAAAATTTAAAAGTAATCATAACCTCTGTTGATGAAAGCAAAGAAAATTTACACACTTATGTAGAATCAGTACGAATATAAATCTATATAGTGTTCGTAGGTAGTAATTTAGAAATGTTTATCAAATGTCTTTTTTTCTACTTTTTTATACTCCAAGGAAGATATTAAAATTGTATCTTTATAGTTTGTGCTTAATGTGAGGAAGATGATGCTTATCTTGGTTTTGTTCCAATGAAGCTGGTGGAAAATGTCCTTGAATATGATTAACAGCAGTCAAGAAAGGAATCAAGGAAGTCAAAAATCACACACTTGCAGAAGAGGCTAGTAAGAGGTTAGTAATAAGTGGAACAGAAAAGGGAATGTTGATTCCTTTTTTAATTGAAGTATAATTAATAAACGGTGTATGTTAGTTTGGGGTGTACAATATGGTGATTCAACAATTCTATACATTTCTCAGTGCTCATCAGCTAAGGGTACCCTTAGCTATCACCTATTTCACTCATTTCCCTACCCACCTCCCTCTGGTGACCCAGTTTGTTCTCTGTGAGTTTAAAGAGTCGGGTTTTTTGTTTGTCTCTTTTTTTTTTTTTTGGTTTGTTTCTTAAATTCCACATATGAGTGCAATTATACGGTATTTATTTTTCTCTGATTTATTCCCCTTAGCATTATACTCTCTATATCCATCCATGTGGTTGCAAATGACAAGATCTCAACCTTTTTATGGCTGATATCTAGTGTGCATATGTGTGTATGTGTGCATGCATGTATCACATCATTATTCATTCATGTATGGATGGGTATTTGGGCTGCTTCTATATCTTCACTATTGTAAATAATACTGCAATAAGCAAACAAGCAGAATGGTGCATATATTTTTTCAAATTAGTGTTGTCATTTTCTTTGGGCAAATACCCAGTTGTGGAATTACTGGATCATATAGTAGCTTTATTTGTTTTAATTTTGGAGGAAACCTCCATACTGTTTTCCACAGTGGCTGCATCAATTTACACTCCCACCAACAGTGCACAAGGGTCCTTTTTTCCCCATATCCTCACCAACACTTGTAATTCCTGGGTGTCCACTAAACAGTACAACATGAGGATTTCCCTGTGGTTTTCTGTGTGGGCATCTACCCTGTGTTTGGAATTTAACCCCCTGATTATGAATAATTCTTTTCTGGCATGGAGATACTCAAGAGCCTGGAAGTCACCGAATTGGATTCTCTCTCTTCTGTGATTTCACATGGCCATTCTTCTAGTGATCAAGTGTTCAAAATTCAAAGCCTCTCTGAGGGCCCAGATCCTGGGTCTTGAGCTCCATGACAGGAGTTCCTCCTCCTCTGTTATACAGGAAAGGAGAATGGACAAGGAACACAGCTTCTAAGCCTGTTACTGGGAACCACTCCTCTCTTTTATAGTGCTGTTCTAGAGCTGAACTCAGATTGAATTTCTTCCAGCCCTGCTTCCCTTTTATGATCCATACACTCTGGTCTTGATGCATATTTTCAGTGTTTCAAAACACTATGAAGGAAAATCTTCACAGATTTTTACAACATTGATGACTTGTCTGAGTTCATCCATTTTACTACTCAGGGTGTATACTAGTATTTAGAGTTAGGGGAAAAAGGGAGTGGTGAGGCTATAGACCATTTCTATTCCTGTTTGACTATGGCATTCCAATCCTGTTAAGAAAACTTTACACTTATGGAGCAGAGTCCATTAAGTGTCTGCTTTCAGCTCAGGTCATGATTCCAGGGTCCTGGGATGGAGCCTGCGTGGGAGTTCCTGCTCAGCAGGGAATCTGCTCCTCCCTCTCCCATCTGCACCCCCACCTCATACTCTCTGTCTCTCTCTCAGTCTCTGTCTCTGTCTGTCTCTCTCTCTCACTCTTGCTTTTTCTGTCAAATAAATAGAGAAAATCTTAAAAAAAATAACTGAGGTCACATTCCAAATAACTGACCATTCCAAATAATGTATACATAATGTATACATAATTATATCCATAAATGTACATAATTGCCCTCCAGAATTCCTCATTTTTTCATGTTTACTTAAGTATGGCTTTCGTAATTTTCCCCTTAGACTTACATTTATTTTTATTTATATTTTCTCCTGGGAGAGAGGCATCTCTCTCTCACCTTTATCTCTTTCTTTCTCTCACATTCTTAATCTTATTTGTGTGTTTCTAAACAGAGACATTCTATACTACATAAAACACTGTTCAGAATGTTCATTTTAGGGCACTTAAAAATTGGTATACACTGAAATTGTCCTCAGAATATTTAATTGTATGGAAATATCATAACTCATCACACCATTTTCTTGAGAGTGAAATCATTGCATCTGTGAGTTTTGCATATATAGTACAAAATTTCTCACTGACTTTTACTCTAACTAACCACGTAGGAGTTTTCCTATTACCCCACACTCCTGCCAACACATTTAAAAAAATCTTTTCCAATGTAGTAGGCTTGTCAATTAAAATAGATTCCAATGCGCATAACAGAAATATCCGAATAATATTGGTTAAAAACAGGGGATCCCTGGGTGGCTCAGCAGTTTAGCGCCTGCCTTTGGCCCAGGACATGATCCTGGAATCGCGAAATCGAGTCCAGCGTTGGGCTCCCGGCAAGGAGCCTGCTTCTCCCTCTGCCTCTCTCTCTCTCTCTCTCTCTCTCTCTCTGTCTATCATTAATAAATAAATAAAATCTTAAAAAATATATATATATATATATTGGTTAAAAACAATATAAAATTTTATTTCTCTGAGGAGGAGGGGCAAGACGGCGGAAGAGTAGGGTCCCCAAGTCACCTGTCCCCACCAAATTACCTAGATAACCTTCAAATCATCCAAAAATCTACGAATTCCGCCTGAGATTTAAAGAGAGACCAGCTGGAATGCTACAGTGAGAAGAGTTCCCGCTTCTATCAAGGCAGGAAGAAGGGGAAAAAGAAATAAGGAAACAAAAGGCCTCCAAGGGGGAGGGGCCCCGCGAGGAGCCGGGCTGAGGACGGGGCGAGTGTCCCCAGGACAGGAGAGCCCCGTCCCGGAGGAGCAGGAGCTGCACCAACCTTCCCCGCGGAAAGGGGCCCGCAGGGAGTTAGAGCAGGACCCAGGAGGGCGGGGATGCCCTTGGGCTCCCGGGGATACTAACAGGCACCTGCGCCCCGGGGGAGTGCGCCGAGCTCCCTAAGGGCTGCAGCGCGCACAGCGGGACCCGGAGCAGCTCGGAGGGGCTCGGGCGGCGGCTCCGCGGAGGGGGCTGCGGGGCGGGAGCGCGAATCCAACAGCGCAGACGGGGAGCACAGGGCGCGGGGACACAGCCCAGGATCCGGCCTCCCCCGGGACAGGCAGAGGCCGGGAGGGCCCAGGACAGCGAGGACGCTCCTGCCCCGAGCTGAGCAGATCAGCGGCCCCGCCCCGGAGCCCCCAGGCCCTGCAGACGGAGAGCCCCGGAGCTACTGCGGGAGCTGACTCCAGGGCTGCAGACCTGCCCCCGCCACTGCGGTTGTTCCTCCTGGGGCCTCACGGGGTGAACAACCCCCACTGAGCCCTGCACCAGGCAGGGGCAGAGCAGCTCCCCCAAGTGCTAACACCTGAGAATCAGCACAACAGGCCCATCCCCCAGAAGACCAGCTAGATGGACAGGGAAAAAACAAATTGTTGACCAAGCAGCACTGGAAAGTTCCAGGGGAAGTCGAGGATTTACAGTATACAGAATCAGAGGATACTCCCCCTTGTGTTTGTGTTTGTTTTTGTTTTTGTTTTGTTTTGTTTTTTGTTTTGTTTTATTTTGTTTTTTTTTTTTTTTTGCTTTTTGATTTGTTTGCTTGCCCCACCCCTTTTTTCCTTTCTTTCTTTTTTCTCTTTTTCTTCTTTTTTTCTTCCTTTTTTCTTTTTTCTTTTTTTCCTTTTCTTTCCTTCTTTCTCTTCTCTCTTTTTCCCCTTTTCCCAACACAACTTGTTTTTGGCCACGTTACACTGAGCAAAATGACTAGAAGGAAAACCTCACCTCAAAAGAAAGAATCAGAAACCGTCCTCTCTCCCACAGTTACAAAATTTGGATTACAATTCAGTGTCAGAAAGCCAATTCAGAAGCACTATTATAAAGCTACTGGTGGCTCTAGATTAAAGCATAAAGGACTCAAGAGACTTCAGGATTGCAGAATTTAGATCTAATCAGGCAGAAATTAAAAATCAACTGAATGAGATGCAATCCAAACTAGAAGTCCTAACGACGAGGGTTAACGAGGTGGAAGAACCAGTGAGTGACATAGAAGACAAGTGGATGGCAAAGAGGGAAACTGAGGAAAAAAGAGACAAACAATTAAAAGACCATGAGGATAGATTAAGGGCAATAAATGACAGCCTGAGGAAGAAAAACCTACGTTTAATTGGGGTTCCCGAGGGCACCGAAAGGGCCAGAGGGCCAGAATATGTATTTGAGGAAATCATAGCTGAAAACTTTCCTAATCTGGGAAGGGAAACAGGCATTCAGATCCAGGAAATAGAGAGATCCCCCCTAAAATCAATAAAAACCATTCAACCCCTCGACATTTAATAGTTAAGCTTGCAAATTCCAAAGATAAAGAGAAGATCCTTAAAGCAGCAAGAGACAAGAAATCCCTGACTTTTATGGGGAGGAGTATTAGGGTCACAGCAGACCTCTCCACAGAGACCTGGCAGGCCAGAAAGGGCTGGCAGGATATATTCAGGGTCCGAAAGGAGAAAAACGTGCAACCAAGAATACTTTATCCAGCAAGGCTCTCATTCAGAATGGAAGGAGAGATAAAGAGCTTCCAAGACAGGCAGGAACTGAAAGAATAAGTGACCTCTAAACCAGCACTGCAAGAAATTTTAAGGGGGACTCTCAAAATTCCCCTTTAAGAAGAAGTCCAATGGAACAATCCACAAAAACAGGGACTGAATAGATATCATGATGACACTAAACTCATATCTGTCAATAGTAACTCTGAACATGAATGGGATTAATGACCCCATCAAAAGGTGCAAGGTTTCAAACTGGATAAAAAAGCAGGACCCATCTATTTACTGTCTACAAGAGATTCATTTAAGACAGAAGGAAACCTACAACCTGAAAATAAAAGGTTGGAGAACCATTTACCATTCAAATGGTCCTCAAGGGGATCCCTGGGTGGCACAGCGGTTTGTGCCTGCCTTTGGCCCAGGGCGTGATCCTGGAGACCCGGGATCGAATCCCCCATCCGGCTCCCGGTGCGTGGAGCCTGCTTCTCTCTGCCTGTGTCTCTGCCTCTCTCTCTCTCTCTCTCTCTCTCTCTCTGTGACTATCATAAATAAATTATAATAAAAAAAGGAAACCAAGTTGGATTCCTTTAAAAAAAAATCAAATGGTCCTCACAAGAAAGCAGGGGTAGTCATCCTTATATCAGATAAACTAAAATTTACCCCGAAGACAGTAGTGAGAGATGAAGAGGGACACTATATCATACTTAAAGGATCTATCCAACAAGAGGACTTAACAGTCCTCAATATATATGCCCTGAGTGTGGGAGCTGCCAAATATGTCAATCAATTAATAAGCAAAATTAAGACATACTTAGATAATAACACACTTTTACTTGGTGACTTCAATCTAGCATTTTCTACACTCTATAGGTCTTCTAAACACAACATCTCCAAAGAAACAAGAGCTTTAAATGATACACTGGACCAGATGGATTTCACAGGTATTTACAGAACTTTACATCCAAACTCAACTGAATACACATTCTTCTCAAGTGCACATGGAACTTTCTCCAGAATAGACCACATACTGGGTCACAAATCGGGTCTGAACTGATACCAAAAGATTGGGATCGTCCCCTGCATATTCTCAGACCATAATGCCTTGAAATTAGAACTAAATCACAACAAGAAGTTTGGAAGGACCTCAAACACGTGGAGGTTAAGGACCACCTTGTTAACAGATGAAAGGGTCAACCAGGAAATTAAGGAAGAATTAAAAAGATTCATGGAAACTAATGAGAATGAAGATACAACCGTTTAAAATCTTTGGGATGCAGCAAAAACAGTCCTGTGGGGGAAATACATTGCAATACAAGCATCCTTCCAAACACTGGAAAGAACTCAAATACAAAAGCTCACCTTACACCTAAAGGAGCTAGAGAAAAAACAGCAAATAGATCCTACACCCAGCAGAAGAAGAGAGTTAATAAAGATTCGAGCAGAACTCAACGAAATCGAGACCAGAAGAACTGTGGAACAGATCAACAAAACCAGGAGTTGGTTCTTTGAAAGAAATAATAAGATCGATAAACTATTAGCCAGCCTTATTAAAAAGAAGAGAGAGAAGACTCAAATTAATAAAATCATGAATGAGAAAGGAGAGATCACTACCAACACCAAGGAAATACAAACAATTTTAAAAACATATTATGAACAGCTATGTTCATATGTTTTGTATGTTGTTCAGGCATATCTTTTGGCCATTTTTTTTAATTGAAAAGAAACATGAAATATTCTTGTGAAAAGAACTTGACGACAAAATGGCAGAGATATGACTGCATATGAAGAAGGAAAGCATGGAAACAGTACTAAAGGTGAATGCTGAATTCATTTAAATATAAAATGAAGACCAAGTGTCTTTCGGGAATGTAGTTGCAGAAAGTAAATACTAGGAACTCTGACAACATAAAAGCAAATAAATATGATGAAAACACAACCTGGAGGTGGGTGATTAAGGAAGTTGTGAAAGACTGTGCAAATGTCCTTATATATTTTTTAAATACTCTGTTAATAGCTTCTACTTAATTTAGATGCACCTTAGAAAGGGATAAAGGAAGTTGCAGAGTACAACAGTGGAAGAGATAATAATAAGAACATGTTAATAACAACAACAAAAGTAAATATGGAAAGCTAGAAGGAACAGAGGAGGTGACAAGAGATGCAAGGTTCTTATTTTTTCACCTGCGGTAAAAGACACTCAATATAGGTTGTAAAAAAATGACCCAGAGAGGTAAGTGTACTATAAAAAGTAAGTGTAATCACTTAAAAACCATAAGGAGACTCTAGATCTTTTAAAATATAAGATGGAAATCACACACACATACATACACACACACACCACATATCCTAAAATCTACATTAGCCACATTGCAAAAAGACAGAAAATACTAAAAGGAAGAAAATTACATAAAAGGATACTAGGGGGACTGATTCTGCTAGTTCAATAGAAAAATGACATAAATTTTAATCTCTTGAAAGCATTAAAGGCTCAGATTGCATCAAAGAGTAATGCCCAATGCATATTACATGTAAGAAATATCTAAAACAGTGTGACTCAGAAAAGTAAAATATAAAAGGATGGACAAGTGAGTACTGAAGTGTAGCAGCAAAAATAAGTGAAGGATAAAGAGAAATTGATGCCAAGCTAGGAGTAGGGGGAGTTTTTAAGGGATCACCGTTTGATGATACTTAACTATTTTAACTATGAGGCTCAAAAATTTACAAAGAGAGCAACAATAATGGAAATGTATGAACTGACTTTACTTATGAATATTAAGGTCAAACTAAACATTACATATAAAAACATAACTCCGTGAATTTCAAAAATAAAATGTACCATGACCCAAATGGTAAGTATGCAAATATGGTTCACTGTTAGAATATATAGCAAATATGGTGGTTTGGTTCTTCCAAGGCATATGCCAGTGTTGAAGAGACTAAGCAGCTAAAATTCTGCATGTGATGCTTTCTCTGTGGCAGAGAGACAGATGACCAAGTAATCAATTGAAAAACCATAAGGAGACCCTGGATCATTTAAAATATAAGAAGGAAGTCACACAACACACAGACACCCCACATATCCTAATATCTTACATCACCACATATCTTATCCTACATAGCCACACTGCAAAAAGAAAATACTAAAAAGAGGATGTTAGTTGCCAAGACCAAAAATTACAAAGGTGATGGCTATCTCTGATCTAGATCTTAACTTGAATGGTGATTTCCTTAAGTTATCAAGCATGGAGGCATCTCTCTGACTTCAAGATCCATGTAAAGGTGGTGTGATCCTGGACTCAGTGAGATGTTCAGAGGTACCAGCTGCTTTGGGGGGTCAGTTCTGCAAATTGTTCTGGAAGCATCAAGAAGGACATTCATACTCTTAAAACATACTCTAAACAAAGATACTTAAATGAAATGAGATAAACTTTCTCATCTATTCAAATGGCAAAAATTTTAATTTGGTAATGTCGGTACTAGAAAGTTGTGTAAATTATTATTTCTCTTCAGCGGAAAATTAAAAAAAAAAGCTGAGTGCTTAGATTCAGTGATTCCAATCTTTTGATTTGTACCAGGAAAAGTTGGCCAAATTGTTAGGACTAGAATGTTCTGCACAGCTCTGTTTACTATTAAACAAACAACAGTAAACAAACAATAGTCAAAATGTATTTAAAAATCTAAATAAATATTACAATAGGCTCTTTTATAACCATTAAAATATATGAAGAGGATATATACATACATTATTATGGAAAGATCTCTAGCATGTGTTACTAAGCACAATAAACAAAAATCATTATACATGTACACTATTAGCTATTATATAAATATGAATGATGATTATCTTTATATTCATAAACAAGTATACACTGATAAATGCATTTTAAAAATTGGTCTAAAGGGAATTATGTGAGTCTGTTGTCTTGGTGACTTTGGACCACAGCACTTGGAATGTGAGAGGACAGTTTTCTTTACACTTTTATTTTTCTATATTATTTGGATTTTCCAAACTTGACCATGAGATGTTTTCATTACAAAATTTATCCACATGGATTATTTAAAAATGTGAGATTGTAGGCATTTTGCCTTCTTCTTAATTTTATTAGTAGTTTAAAGGACCTTGTTAGTATGTATGAAGGGCCAGAGTATCTAATTTTTCTTGAGAATTAACTAGGTGACCATGAAACAGTTTTCCCTGAATTCTCTCTTTAATTTATGCCACCATAATGTAAATCCTCTAAGACTGATGCCACCACTCTATGTGTGAAGCTTCAGAGACTCAGAAGTGTCCATAGCACTAGGCTCATGTCACACACAAGGTAGGAGATAAGGAATTTCAACACACACACTTTTTCCACATGCTGTGTTTCTTCCATAGATCTTTGCTTCCTAGTATCCATAACAAAAATTAACTTCCTTTAAATAATACATTTCTAATATATTAAAAGGTATTTTAATTCTAAGACTGGGTGAATGTTTACTTTTTTCCCCATGAACAAAAGTGGAAGATAATATGCCAAGATGACACTGTCTCAATAAAAAATGATATTCATTATTATAGCATATGTAGTTGTGTGATATCTCCTCGTTTAATGACTTGCTATGCATAAGTGCCAGAAGACGAACTTGACATTTGATACTGATACAACTCTAAAGAGAAGACCTTGTATTGTGGCCTAATATAGCTTCCTTAATGTGTCAAGTGCTTTATTTTCCAAAAATGAAAATGTAGGGTTTGTCCTACCCAGAGAAGTCAACAGCCCCCCTGATTTTATATTTTATTTTTTTTCTTCCCTCTCCAATGACCCTTCCCAACCTCTTTATTTCTCATGCCATGTGCCCCTTTTTTTATTTGTTCCCTCCATTCCCATAACCTGAGTTTTTGAAAGTGTCAGTGGCTCAGGAAGATCATGGTGAGCAACTCCTGTATGTGGCATTAGTGAGATGCTTTAATTTGACCCTGCGTCAGTAGACATTTTTGTATTTTAAAACATTTTTCCATCCCCCATCAGAGGAACTTAAGGAGGAGGATGAAGATGAGAGGTTCTTGCTTAGAACTGAGGAGGATGAAGATGAGAGGTTCTTGCTTAGTATATGATTCTACTGATGTCCTGAGCCCCTAGAGGCTGCTTTTGTCTAAGGAAAGGTCATTTCTGTTTCAGTCTTCTTGTAGCCCCAGTGTGGATGCTGAAGAATGAAACGTGGGCTTGAAAGAAAGCCTGGAAGAGGACAGAGGCTAAATCTTGCTTGTCTTACTTGTCTCTGTTTCTCTTAGTCTCCTGTTCATCTTCTCTTCTCATTACCACAGTACCTCCCCCAATGCCACCTTTTCCAGGAGGTCTCTGCCTTACCTGGCTGGAGGAGAAAGAGGAACCAAGAATTGGCTTGTAAAAGTTATTTTGTTTACCTGAAGGCATTTCCTAAATCCTCTTGCTCAGAAGCCTGCAGTGCTTCATGTAGCACTTTTCTGTGTCTAGGCTGGACTCTACCACCTAACACAAGGCCCTCTGCAGTTGGCCTCCCCTGTGCTTCAGTACCCTGCTCCCATGACATCCTATCTCCACCCTTGGCCTCAAGCACCACACTGAACTCTAACACCTAAGTACATAGAAAAGCCCTCCTAACTCTGGTAACTCACACATGCCTCAGGGCACCTCTCCCTCACTGTACCACCTTTTTGTCTTAATTGCATTACATTCATTCTGTAGATTTACATCATGAGTCATCAGCTGTAATGGTAACATACAATCTCTCCCCTTGGGGTGCTCCAGTCCACTTTTTCTATAGTGGTTCACTGTGTATCACTATAGACCATGTCCCATGGCAACTGCATAAGCATAATTCCTCCTCCACCATAGTATAAGTTCTATTTGATTTATGTCTGCAGCTTCCCCTCTTCAGGGCCTTGCACATGGCTCAAGAAAACATTTCCTCTATGGCAGTGACTGATAGGAACTACAGGTGCTCTTTGAGTTTACTGACAGCCATATCATGGACTACTGTGAACAGAAGGCATTCATATAAGACCCAGATTTTCTGAGATTTCCCTCCATTTAAAAAATTGTGTCTCATTTTCACAAGTCTTGAATTCCATATTAAAAATTTGATGACAATAGTGTTTTACATTTCTCTTTATGTAAAATATACTGCTCAAAACAAGAGTATCATTTCTACTCTAAACTCAAAGCAAAATTCATTTTTTCCCCTAAATTGTACTTTACTTGTAGTTGTTCCAATTCATATGAATGTAAACAAACAAAAACACAAGTTTGATGTCTGTGTTGTATCATCAGTAAAAGACTGAAATCAGTGCAAACTCTTCTCTTGACGATCTCAAAACTCTTCTTGTTTTGTTTTATTTTGTTTTCAAAGGTCTTCTGCGGCCAGCACAGCTCATCAGCAGCTCTGCAGTACTTTTGCTAATGCATGCCTTGAGTACTGGGGATCAGAGCTTTCTAACCACTGGAATAGAATTTTCAGAACCAGGAAGAGAAGGAAGACCATGATAATTGGAGATAATGATAACAGTTTCATGTAAAGGTTTTCTAAAGTCAGACATCTGAATGTCCTACAGGACCAAGGTTGGGATGGAAAGAAGTATTTTTTCCCCTAAACCCCAAAACTGAAAACTTACTGAGGTTGAACACTTCCCACAAATCTATGTCCTAAAACCAAATATCTTCTGCTAAATATGGAAGTGGATACGTTTCAATATTCATTTTTCCCTCTCCCAAATCTCCTTCCCTTCATCCTTCCTATCACTCAGCTCCTGCTGTTCTTCTGATCACCAGCTGCACCTCTTTCTTTGCAGGACTACAGCACTGAAGCAGCACACATTTTAAAGCAGAATTTAGGACTTGACACAGAGGAAGGAATCCAGCTAACTCTGTGGAGAGAATCTAATTAGGTAGATGGGATTTGAGAAGCTGAAGCTTTTCTAGGACATCTGGCTCACCCTTCTGTGTAATGGAAGTTGTCACTGGCCCTTTGCTGGCAGCTGAGGCACCAGGATGTGGGTGTCACTTCTTATTTGAATTAAATGCTGCCTCCAGCATGACATGTCACAGGCAAACAGGAACTGCTGGGTGCCCAGGCATTGGGATCTTTACCTGAAGTCTCTTTCAACTCAGTGACACTATAATTTTGCACAGGGAGAAAGTTGCCACCTCAGCAGAAGAAAGAACTTCCTGAAAATCAGAACTCTCAATCACTAGGTAAACTCTTTAGTTGAGTACTGGGATCTCCACTACTGGCCAAGGACAGGCAGAGAGGTGGCTTGGTGGGGAAAGCAAAGATGGGTCTACCTCTGAGCCTGAAGACTTGCTAAGTTAACTCAAAGCTTTCAGCCTCGTCTTTCACCCATAAGATGGTGGATATTATATTCATTCAGTCACATATTCAATAAATATTTATTGGGAATCTGCAGTATACTAGGCATTCTTCCAGGGATGAGAATAGAATGATTAACAAAAGAAGTGAAGTCCTTGCCCTCAGGGAGCTTGCATGTTAATGAGAAAAGGCAGAAAGCAAGCAAATAGATACTTGGCTGTGCTAATACTGGCAATAAGGGATAGAGAACGGTGGTGGAAATGCTGCCAAACCTGTGGAATTAAATGAAATTAAATGATATTAATAGCAATTAAATGAGATAATAATGACCACCATTTATTAAACATTTTTGGGTTCCTGGCACTGTGCAAAGCACTGTGCCTTAAATAAACCTCATATCAATAAAAAACCTATTATTTTGTAGACCCTGCAGCTGAGACTTTGAGTACTTGTCAAGTAAACCTAGCTAGTTAAAGGTAAAGCTGGCAATGGAATTCAGGTGTGAGCATCTGGCTCATAACAGGCACCCATTAGTTATGTTGTTTATGGAATTTGTTAATATTTTTATAATATTGAGCTATGACAAAAGTTATTTGAAGTTAATTTTTTTTTCATTTAACAAATATTGCCTATGGCATAGTGCTAGAGGCTATGATGCATGTAAGGAAACATACAATGCTACCTGTGCTTTGTTCTACATTTCCATCTAATGTGGAGAATGCTATCTTGGGAGAAATTAAGTTAAAGCAGCATGTGACTCTGATATATAATAGTTCTAGACAACAGAAGTCACTATTACCAAGGGCAGCAGGGAGAAAAAAAAAAGGAGTCAGCAATGGGGTTCTCTGTGGTCAGGAAAGACGTGGGTTTGGGTGAGGTCTTGAGGGGGATAAACCTGCAAGGCTCTGGTAGGAAGTAGAGAGTAAAACAGATGGGATGGTTTGTTTGCAAAGATTAATGAAGCTTCAGCAAAAATTGGAAGCAACCCAAAAGTCCATCAAGAGGACAATGGCTAAACAAATGGTAGCATATTCGCCCAATGGGATATTATCCAGTGATAAAAAGGAATAAACTACTAACACATGCAACAACATTGATGAATCTCAAATGCCTTATGATGGGTAAAAGAATCTAGACACAAAAGAGTGTGTATGGTTTGGTTCCATCTGTATGAAATTCAAAATTAAACAGAACAAATCTATGGGAATAAAAGTCAGAAAAGTGATTCATTTTTGAGTGTGAAGGAAATAAATCAGGAATGGGAATTAAGGAACATTCTGGGCTGATAGAAATGTTCTGCAGCTTGCACTGTGTGGTAGTTACATAGGTGTATGCATGTATAAAATGTCACTGAGTTGTACATTTTGCTGCATGTAAATGAAACTATGGTAAGTCAAACACAATAGAGGAAAAGGTTAGGGTTGGAATACTCTTGATCAGAGATTGGTTCATATAACCAAGACAGAGATCACCAAAGGCGTTTTGGGGGAAAAACAAAGTTTGGAGTCAGTTGCCAGACAGCTCATAGTCCTCATAATAAAAAATACAGGAATTATCATTTATCCTATGAACAACAAGTAGGCTTTGGAGTTTTGGGGTAGAAAATTAATAAGTGATGTTTCAGGAGGGCGTCTGTCAGAGATCTGAGGTCTAAGGTGGAGGAACATAATCTGGAGGAAAGAAAGTATTAAGAGTCTACTGTGTGCTAAACTGGTATTTTCATAATTTGCTGGTTGAAGAAGATAATGCTCAGAGAACTTGGTTTCCCTGGGTCACAAAGCTGATCCTTATAGGAGCTGGGATTTTGGATTCCAAAGCTCAGATTTGCGGCACTGTGCTGTAGTTTTTCCCAGAAGTTCTGAAGTGAGGAGACAAGCTAGCCTATGGAAGGGAAGAGAGGAAAAGATGTAGGTACATAATATTGAAAAGAAACATAAAGGGACTTCCAATGTGTGTGGATGTAGCTATATTTTCTTTGGGTTATCTCAAATGAAGATTAAATTTCCTTGAGCAGAAGGACACTTCTGGCATGGTATGAAGATTCCATCCACCTTGATGAAGGAGGACTAAATCTTCTGGCATTTGAGACTATATAGAAAGTTGTCAATACATCTTCAAAATAAATAGAACAAGAAATATACATATATTTGCATACACTGGGGAGAAATTTTGACCTCAGGGATAGACTTCTCAACTGGGAATGTGGGGAGTTCCTTAATAAGAATTATAGAGGCAATCCTAAATCTAACACAAAAGGGTGTGAATATTTCATCTCTCTCTCTCTCTCTCCAAGGTTAATATAACATAGCTTTTGTTTTTGTTTTTGTTTTTGAGGGGGGTGGGGGAAGGGGTTGCTTTTTAAAATTCATTTTAATTCCTTAATTATAACCTGAATTCATCAACCTAGAAAAATATTACATTGAAACAGAGTCCTCCTGGGGGCACTTGGGATGAGCACTGGGTGTTATGCTATATGTTGGCAAATTGAACTCAATAAAAAAAATTAATTTTTTCGTTCAAAAAAAAAATAAAAGAAAGAAAGAAACAGAGTCCTAACTGATTCTAGTTCTCTCCAAGGATGTAACCACAATTTATATTTTTATATGTATCCCTATAATATGCTGTGCATTAACATACACATGATATATAATATAGACATGCAATCATTTTTGGTGGCAGTTTTAAATAAATTTTTACAAATTTTAAGGATTCTATAGCTTTATTTTTTAATGCAACAGTATGTATTGGGGAGATTTTCCCGTCAAAATATATAAAAGGACTTCATTCAATTGTAATAGGGGGGTGCATTGCTTAAGATGAATGTGCTTTAGTTAACTTAACAGTTATCCCACTTACTGTTGTTTTTATAAGAATACCTGCACGGAACCTCCTTGTTCTATGCCTCCATTTGCATATGTGGAAGTACTTTTCTCGGAAAAATTCTAAGAAATAGATTTATGGTTTAAAATGATAATACATCTCTTAAAATTTCCCTCAAGCATGGTTGAACCAATCCTGATGCCTCTAAGCAGCATATAAAATTGCCTGGCACACTTTACAAATACCCTATTGTATAATTTTCTTGTGATCTCTGTTTTTCTTAGTAATTATATTATCATATCTATTATTACTGATGCATAGAGGACATAAATCTTGCCCTGCCCAAACTGGCAATCAACATCTCTGTGGTTGATGGTAAAATAAAGAAGGTAATTAAGAAATAAAGATAATAATAATGAAACTTCCAAAAACACGAAACAAGACATCACAGAGTAATGGTCATTTTTGATGACTTTCTGATATTTGTTGTGGGCTTCTGTTCTATGATCATAAAGTCTGCAGAAGTGAGTTGTCTCAGTGGTGTTCTATATGACCAAGAATCTCCAATGGATTCAAAGGTATTTCTTTTGACTATAGGCAGGAGGATTGCCCGGGAAGCAGCATGGAATGGTAGAAACCATCACTGATGGGGGTGCTGAGTCTGGCATTTTCCTAAATCCATTGGTCATTCTGGCCACTCTATACATCCTTTTTGAGCATTAGTGCCTTCACTTGAGTAAATGAAAGCCCCCAAATGTTCTTTATAGATGTAAATTTTCATAGTTTTAAGAACAAGTGAAATATGTATTTGAATAGGGTATTCTTTTTGCACAAACTTCAGTGGGTGTCAGAATTACCAGGAAAGTTTGTAAAATGTCAACCTCTAGGTCCCACCAGTAGGGTCTTGTCAGGGGCCTGGAAATATTCATCTTTTACCAGTTCCTAGGTGATGCTGATGCTGTTGTTGCTGGTGTGGCAATCACACTTTATTGCTTTAGTGTGGTTCTCAGGCACAATGGAATGGACATTGAAAGAAAGCCTGAGAAATAGTGAGCTTTGAGGATTTTTGAATGATAGAGATACAAGGCTCCAGATGCAACGAGTGTAGAGACAAGTTGTGTTTGAAAGAGGCCATATGGAGGCTGCAAGAAAGGAAGGCTGGGCCAGAGAGAAGCCATCCAAGGAGGAGGCTTCTGTTGTAACTCAGGAGAAACATGAACAGAGTTTGAACTGGGGTGACATCGAAGGGAATGAACAGGAAGAGATTTATTAGGAGTAATTTGGAACTTGGGTTAAAGGACCTGGAATTGTATGCTGGGATGAAGGTAAGGGAGGAGTCTTGGATGCCTACAGATTTCTAGTCTGGGTAATAAGGTGAATGATGGTATTACTTGGACTGTAAAACAGGGAAAGAGCATTAGCAGAAGGTTAGTCAAGGTGTGTGCAAGTACTGCAAGGGGGTGGTGTCACAAACAGCCCCAGGTTCCTGCACAAGGGCCAGGAATGCGTGGGAAATAAGAGGAATGACACCTCGATGTGACCTTGATTAATGGGACCTTTAACTGAGAATTATTTTACCAGAGCTGAGACCAAACAGGAAAGTCAAGAAGATGGGTGTTTGAAAATAGGGTTAATTTTATTTTTAAATTATAAAGTTTTCTTACATTTCAAAATGTAAGGATTTTGACAAATATTTTGGAACTTCAATAAATAAATAATAGCAAGGTGTGGGCAGCTATGAGAGTGTGATAAAGAGGCAATTGTGGCAGCAGCAGCTACAAATTCACAAGGATAAAATCAGAGTCATGAATAAGTCAGAAGTGCACACACATGTATATGAGATGGCAAGGAGAAGAAAAGAAGGCTGAGCTCTCTAAACAATCTTAGCTTATATCTTAGATGAATAATAGTAACATAGATTATATATAGATATGTATTATAAACACATACAGAGAAATTAAATAGGTGAAAGATTGTAAAGAAATATATTAATGCATGGACAGTGGTTCTATCTGGGTGTTTTTAGATTATGTTTATTGTCTTATAGAAACTTTTATTTTCTTATTTTCTATAATCAACGTGTCATGCTCTTAAACCTTGTTAAAGGTATTTACATTGATTTTTTTTTTTTTGTTTTGTTTTTTTTTACCAACTTGTTTTCAAGTGGTGGGGAAAAAATGACAGAATTCTTAGAGAATAGACTGGAGAGTTTGGCTTTCTGGTTCTCTTCTCTCTACAACCCAAGACAGATCTTGGCAATTTCATGAATCATCTAGATCTCTCATTGTTGAATGATGGGCAGGCTGGACCCCCTGAGTGTTGCAGCCTCACAGGCAATTTGATCCATTCTCTTTGGGAAGCCTGAGGCTAAGAGGTAATATTTAGAGGGCTATAACACTGAAGCCGATTTGAAATACACACACACACACACAAGTGTTAGTGATTCAGAACAGTGTAGCCACAACTCACTCCACCTGCCAGCCTCTGGACAAGTAGGGCCCCTGGGCAAGTAGAGGAGCTCTAGTAAAAGTAATCTGGGAGCTCTGGGCTGGCTTTGTTTCCCAGGATTCAGAGGACCCAGCAACAAATGGCCAGGCCCACACAGCCAACACAGATGGATGGCAATAATAAAGCAGAAATTTTATTTTATTTTATTTTATTTTATTTTGTTTTATTTTATTTTATTTTATTTTATTTTATTTTATTTTATTTTATTTTAATTTTATTTTATTTCATTTCATTTTATTTTATTTTATTTATTTTATTTTATGTATTTTTTAAAGCAGAACTTTTAAACATAAAACACACATGCTTCCCATTGCTCTTTACTAAGAAGTAAAATAGGATTTTAAGATCCATTCTTCATGGTGCCTGGATGACTCAGTGGGTTAAGCGTCTGACTTTTTTAAAATTTTATTTATTTATTTATTTATTTATTTATTTATTTATTTATTTATGAGAGAGAGAAGCGCAGAGACACAGGCAGAGGGAGAAGCAGGCTCAATGAAGGAAGCCCGATGTGGGACCTGATCCCGGGACTCCAGGATCACGCCCTGAGCCAAAAGCAGGCGCTAAACCACTGAGCCACCCAGGGTTTCCAGGCGTGTGACTCTTGATTGTGGCTCAGGTCATAATCTCAGGGTCAAGGTCTTGAAATCCAGCCTTGCCACAAGCTCTGTGCTGGTTGGAGCCTGCTTAAGATTCTTCTTCCTTCTGTGTCTTCCCACTCTTCCAGTCCCCATCCCTGCTCACACTGTCATGCTCTCTCTCCCTCAAAAAATAAAAAATGAAAAATAAAAATCAGGTCTTTATATGGGACAGGGCATTCACGGTAAAATAATATAAGAGCTTTTGTTCCCACATCCACAAAACTGATCCTTGTTTTCTTCTTTAAATCCATCCCTTTGCTTTGCAGTTAGTTCTGATTCTAATTATGTGGCTCTGTGACCTAAGAAATGGAAACACAGGGGTTCACAGTTATGTGGATGCTTTCCCTTATTGCTCCATGTTCTCTGCCTTCCTTCTCTTTAGAAGAACTCAAGCCTTGAGCCCAAGCTTTAAGAAGTACAGGTTGATTTCTGCCTACAGACATGCACATGTGCCTTTCTGCCTTGTCTTCCATAATCTCTCAACAATGACCCCCTGAATATTTTTAAACTTTTATTCATCTGTATTGGATTATTTTTGATTAGGTTCACATGGAAATCACATTCATCCTTTATTTAAACTTTTATTTCTGTATACTGTACATTTCAGTGAGGACATTCAGTGACCCACTATTTCTCCTTTAGCATGATAATCATAGTTGTGAGGTGGCTGTGATCACACAATGGGAAAATGACATGGAAAGTTTCTTGTCTGCTTCTCTGCAAACATGACATCTTTCTGAATCTCTTTGAGGTCCAGGCTTGGCCTTTTTATCCTAGCAGACAGATTCTCTGACATTGGGTAGGCCTGAAGGCTAAGGAGGGAATAATTATCTGGGGAGAGAGCTGGCTGCCACTGTAGCCGTCAGATGGCCTAGCAATAGGAAGGGAGCTTCCTCCATCTCATTTCCAAGCAGTAACGCCACTGGCATAAACCAGAATCTGGAGGGATTTCACTGCATGTTTGTGCTCACACACCTGAAAGTGCCTATGTATATCTATCTGTATAGTCTTATTTTATGTAAATATTACATATATTTTTCTGCAATTTGTTTTCTCCCTTAATAATATATGAGCAAAATCTCCAGGATCTCCACTGAAATGAAATGGGATCTGGCCAGGAAATACTGATAATCAGTCTGCAAGCATAGGTTTCATTTCTATAACTATTCCAAGACTCCACCATTAGGGTAAAGCTGAGATCAGGCCCTTTGTTTAGGTGCATGTTTTCTCCAGGGTTATAAAGTCAGACAAAAGAAGGTTTTAAAGTATTGTAAATCACAAGAATGTTACAGAATGTTATAGTTGTTCTGCAACATTGACTGTTTTTCCAGGTTAAAAAAAAGAAAGGGGGACTTTTCTGGCTGGAAAGGTCATTAGTTAATTTGAGATAAGCAATTTACTAGAAACAAGGACAAATGTATTTCTGAGCTGATTCATAGGGGAAGGTCATGGGGAGGACGTGACCCCCAATTGACTTGTGAGCAGGATGGAGGCTCCCAACCCCTCCTCTGTCCTTACAGTGTACCATCCGCCCACCTTTCCCACTGTTTGCAAGGATGCCTCCTTGTGACAGTGAGATTGTGTTGAGACCCTACAGATGATTGGTGTATGTGACTGAGCTCTGTTAAGGTCTCCATAGAAACCTTAAGATTCTAGCAGCGGGTGGAAATCTACTTGTCTTGAAGCCCCAAGACCAGCCTGGTGAGTTCCCATGCTGGTTAAACCTGCCACCTGCCAATCTGTAGTGTCCCCCGCCCCACTCCACCACCACCACTTCGGTCTCTGCCTGTCCTCCTTGCTCCAGGCCAGTTTCAGATTTCACTCAGGAAGCTCTGAGATTTTGAACCAACAGAGGCTACTTGAGGTGGATAAGGAAATTACCTTTGCTCATCCAAAAGTAATTTGTAAAGAAGTTATGATTTTAAATATTTTTGGGAGAAGGGTGAGGAATCATATTATATTTTATATCTTTTTATATGTTCCACCTCAATGAAATTGTCTTAGTATCACAGTGTTTTAAATGACTGGATATTATTCTGTATTAGCTATGCACTGTAAATTGATTCCTCACTAACACATTGAAGGGCATTTATATTTTTCCTGATTTTTCTTTATTCTAAACTATATCAAATCTTCTTTTAAAAATTTCACATAAATATATGTTCAATACTTTTAATAGATAAGCAGTTTAATGGATAGCATATTGAGAATCCCAAAAGTTTCCTTCATATTCCTTCCCAAACATTCCTCTCTCTCCTTTCCAAGGTTTATAAATAACATGGCTTCTAACATTGTGTATTAGTTTTTCTATTTTTAAACCTTACATAATGGAATGATCCAGTAATAATCTCTTAGGTTTGCATTATTTGCCTCATATGGTTGCACTTGTCTTTTTTAAGATTTATTTATTTATTTTTTTTTTTTTTAAGATTTATTTATTTAGGACCCCTGGGTGGCTCAGTGGATTAAGCACCTGCTTTAGGCTCTGGTCATAATCTCATGGATTGGGTGATCAAACCCCACAGGGGCTCCATGCTGAGTGGGGGGTCTACTTGAGATTATCTACCTCTGCCCCTTTCCTATCCCCCACTGCTTGGGTGCTCTTTCAAATAAATAAAATCTTTAAAAAAGATTTGAGAGAGAGAGAGGGCGTGCCCATATGTGGGGGGAGGATTAGAGGGAGATAGTGTGAAAGTTTATTAAGTGAAAGTAAGAAGAGAAAGGGAAAAAAATATCTCAAGAGAGGGGTCCCGAGTGGGTTGCCCCTGTGGGCTTTTATGGTCTGTCTTTTACAGAAAACTTACCAGGGAACTTGGTAACTTTCAGTGGTCAATCTGTAACTATCATGAAATTATCTCCCTCTAATATTTAAGACAAACAAGGTAGTCTTGTTATGTTCCCTTCTCTCTGGGTTTTAAGCCTCAGCATTTCCACATCTGGGATTCTATGAGCCTAGCCATGTAGCACCCTACCTATGTCTCCCTACATAGCCCCACTTGTCCCTTATTCAAGACCATGACCTGAGCCAAAAATCACTAGTCGGTCACTTAACCAACTGAACCACCAGGTGCCCCAAATTTATTTGTCTTTTAACATGGAGGGGTGGTTCAACATCTTTATTATTGTATTGTGTTCCACTGACATCATTTGGAATGTGTGGATATTTGTGCAGTTGCTAGTTTGTGGCTATTATGATTAATAATGCTATAAATATTCTTGTGCATATATATTCTTTTGCACACTAGTGAATTCTTGCTAGATATTGAAAAATTAAATGTTAGGTTCAAATTTAGTTGAAAATGCCAATACGGTAGAAAACATACGTCTGAGGCAAACTGTTAGTATTGAAAAGGATTTCATTGTTTGACATTCTCACAAACTTAAATTATCAAAATTTTTTAAATTTTTAAACATTTCAGTGAATGTGAAGTGATATTTCACTATTGATTTTTTTTTCATTTTAGTGATATTAATGTAATTTCATATAATTGTCCATTTGTGGACACTTTTTAAAATTTCTTGCAGTTTTTATTAGATTGATTTTTAATTCATTTTAAATTAAATTTCCTATTGAATCAAAAGTATTGTTTATATATCTTGATAGGAGTCTTTCCTTGTTTATGTATATTGAACATCTTTTCTCATTTTGTGGCTTACGTTTTTCTGTTTATTTTACTTCCTTTCTTTCTTCCTTTTTTTTTTTGAGGGGTTATAATTTTTCAGTTCATTTCAGTATAAACATAATATAAAAGGCATTGCCATCCTCTTCTCCTCCTGGGGGTGATCCATCAAGCCTGTCAATCTGGACCATTAGTTCACAGCTCACCATGAATTATGTGCAGGGCATGGTCACATAGATCTAGTAGCTTACTACAAAGTTTGGCTTTGATATTGTTAGTGTGGCTTACTTTTTAATTTTTTTTTTACTGGAATCTCAAGATAAACAAAAGTTGACAATTTAGTTGCCCTATTTTTCCTGAGGGTTGATATTTTCCTAGTTTCATTTAAAGCTCTGTTCTCATATAATGTTATAAATGTATTCTTCTGTATTATAGTCTCCTAAATTTACTTCTTGCTTTTTACATTTATAGTTAAAATCCACTTGAAATGTATTATTGCTAGGTTGTGAAACAGGGAGCAGGACTTTTTCTATCCACATGGATATTCAATTTTCCAAGCACCATTTATTAAAAACTATCTTTTCCTTCATTGTTCCTTAGTATTGCCATTGTCAAAATTAAGTGGTCATATATCTGTAAGTCTGTTTCTGCACAGTCATTTAATCCACAGAGTCTGTTTATTAGTCTGTGCTAATAACACAATGTCTTCATTACTGTAGTTATATAATAATTCTTGGAAATTGGTAAAGAAAGTCCTTCTACTTTTTTCTTTGTTCCACTTGCTCTTCTTCCAGCATATCTTGGATCTTTTTTCATCCCATAGAATGTTGAATAAAAATGGTGTAGAGGGGTGGGCATAAATGCCTTTTTTTCTCTGATATTAAAAGAAATGTTTTCTGCAAATGACCATGGCATCATTTCTCTTCATGATTATTATTTTAGAAATATGCTTTACCAATTTTCTTCTGTTTATAGCTTCTAAGACTTTTCCATCATAAATAGAATTTTTTTGTTTCTTGAGTATGCATATAATATTTTTCAGTAATTTTATTAATATGGAAAATTACATTGATATATTTTCGGTTGTTGAACCAAACTTTCATTCCTGCAATGTCTTAAATTTGGTCATGATATGTCCATAGATATAGATATGAACATAGATATAAATTATATATATATTTGCCATCATTAGCATATTTTTAGTATTATTTGTGTATAAAACAGAATGTTTCTATCTCTTAATGCCTTTGTGAGGCTTTTATTTATTTATTTATTTTAGAGGGGGAGGGAGAAGGAGGGTGGGAGGGTGGGGCAGAAGGAGAGGGAGGGGGAGAATATTTTTTAAATTTTTTATTTAAGTTCAATTTGCCAACATATAGTATAACACCCAATGTTCATCCCATCAAGTGCCCTCAATTAGTGCCTGTCACCCAGTTACCCCATCCCCCTACCCTCCTCGTCTTCCAAAATCCTTTGTTTGTTTTCCAGAGTTGGGAGTCTCTCATGGTTTGTCTCCCTCTCTAAGTTTCCCTACTCAGTTTTGGAGGAAAAGAATCTTAAGCAGACTTTATTATGCCGACTTCAGAGCCCAACTCCAGTTTTGTCTCACAACCCTGAGATCATAACCTGAGCTAAAATCAAGAGTCTGATGCTTAACTGATTGAGCCACTCAGGTGCACCCCTCTTTTGTTAGGCTTTGATATCAAGTTCATGCAGACCTCATACAAATTTTTGGGAAATATTTCCTATTTGTCTCTCTACTGAAAGAGTATTCATAAGATGATTTTTTTCCTTATATATTTGGTAAGACTTACTATAATAAAGAAATATACCTTTGCCAGGTATACTTTGTGGGAAGCAATTTTTTTCAAATCACAGATTGATTTTCTTTAATACTCATAGGACTATTGCATTGTTCTTTAATTTTTGTATTACTTTTAATAAGTTGCACTTTACCGGGAATGAATTCATTTCATCTAAAATTTACTCACTATTTTTGTGCTTTTCTTTATCCTCTTTAGTATATCATGTTCATTTATAATAGGCTTATGAATACTTGTATTCTAATTCTATAATCTCTGTGATTTCTAGGTCTATTTCTAGTGATTGATTCCCCCTCCCCTTGTTATGGGTATATATTGCAGGGATTTTTTTGTGCCTGGTGATTTTTGATTGGGTATGGAAACTCTGAATTTTATATTTGTTGGATGCTGGAATTTGTTGTGTTCTTCTAAATGCTGTTCAACTTTGTTCAATTTTGTGGTCACTTAGGGTCAGTAAATTCATTTCCAGTCTTATTTCAAACTTTGTTATGATGAGTCTAGTGTTTATCTTAGGGCTAACTTGACCCCACTGCTAAAGCAACAATATTCTGAAGACACTACCAATGTCATGTTTTATGATGTTTTCTCACTTATGTCATGTTTGTCACAACTAAAGAAAAACATTGGTATATTATTGTTAAGTAAACTCCACATTTCATTTGGATTTCATAGTTTTTTTTTTTTTTTTTCCTTTTACCTAATGTCCTACTGTTCCAGATCCCATTCAGGATACCACATTATATTTAGTCATTATGTTTCCTTGAGTTCCTCCAGACTGACAGTTCTTGATGACCATGACAGTTTTAAGGAGTACTAGTTAGGTGGGGTTTTTTAGAATTCCCCTCTTATTTTGGGTTTGTCTGATGGTTTTCTCAAAGTTGGACTGGAATTATGCATTTTGTTGATAACAGAAGTAAAGATTCATTCTCTTCTTAACATATCAAGGGTACATGCTAATGATGTGACTTCTTGCTCATGACGTTAACCTTGGTCAAAATGACCAAGGTGGTATTTTCTATATTTCTAACTGTGAAGTTGCTTTTCCACCCTCTTCCACCGTGTGCATTTGTGAAGCAAGTTCACCAAGCCCAACCCACAATTAAGGATAGAAGGTGTACATGAAATTGGAGAGGGTAGTATATACATAAATTGTTTAGAAGTCTGCTTTTAAGATTCTTTCTCTTCTCTTCACTAAATATAGTGATATTTTAAATATGTTTTTAAACAATGTATCTGATTATTTGACATATAAATTTTCTTGGGTTTTATGTTGATTTATTTGCATCGTTCATGATGTTTTGCTTCTTTGTGTGTTTGACAATTTAATGTTGCAAGCACATTGTTAAAGGAATTTTATTTGTGGTAATCATATGCAGTATGGCATATAAGACACTACTTATACTCCACTTCAGAGCCTCTCAGCTATATTGCCTCTTGTTCCCACTGCTACTATGGTCACCAGCTCTCCTTGGGCTTAGACTTTTCATGAAGACACAACCCCATATTACCTAGTCATATGTCTCATACCATCTACATTTTGCCTCTTGCCCAGGGCTTCCCTTTTGATGTCTGAGTTTGGAACCTCAAAGACCGGGCTTTGCAAACACTCAGACGTTGGGGATGTTAATTCCTAGAGGGCAAATATTTGATGAATGAAATATCAAAGCCAGGAAAATAGAGTTGTCCCCCTTTCTCCTTTTGAAAATATCAATGAGATGTAGTTATATGGTTTGTATAGGGTCAAGTAAATAGTCACACCCATCAGCAGCCTACCATTAGAGTTCCTCATTTCAGTGGCTCTTCTAGCTTGACTCTGCTTGGAGTCAGTCGCCCTAAAAAAATGGTGGCCGATAAGTCCTTTGCCACAGGCTCTGCTTTCTAAGGAATCCCTAAGAATAATGCCTCTGCCTGACGCTCCTGAGTTTACCAGCCTGGGACCACCTTTTGTCTAAATTTATTAACCTGGGGTTTTTTGGAACAGGCAGACTTTGCAAATTTCAAAATTAACCCTAATAGAGAATTATGTTTATAAAATCTTAGAGGATCTTTTCTTTTCCTTTATTTAGAATTCAGAGCAAAATAGACGTTTCTCCTCTTGTCCTTTATCTCTGAGGTGCCATTAAAAAATCAAGTCTATCTTCTTACTACTGATGAAGCATTTTCAGATCACATGTTTATATGGGGATCCTGGTATCTCCCCACATCCATTTCTCCTAACCATATATGGTTGTTAAAACTAACTCCGTTACTGAGATTTCAGTTAGACCCAAAGTGGCAGAAATCTCAACACCTACTTGTGTCTGGTTTCAAATTCTTCTTTATTTTGCACCCTCAATATTTCCCTTACATTCTTTATAGCCCTGCTATACATTAAAATCATGTTTATTATTTTTCATCCAGTGTTTTCTAGGTGTTATTATTGGTGAGACTTTCCTGATGTATTGTCTGTATAGTCCCAGGAACAAAACCCTGAATATTTGCAATTCTGCCAAGCTTGGTGATCTTTTTTATAAATGCACTTCAACTTGGAAGCAGAAATTCAAGAGGAGCGTTTGCTACTAGCAAGCACATGCCTTCCCTGAGAAATAACATGGAAGTAGAAAAGACAGGAAGAACAGATACAGACCCAAACAGTATGCATTGCAGCCCAACAATAGTTAGTGTAGGGAAATCATCTCTACATGTTTCAGCAAACCTGATCATCCATGTCCTAGAACTAAATTATCATTAATATTAATAATGTTGACATCAAGGAAATGTAAAAATTTTAAAAATATTCATCATATCAAAGAGGGTAACACTACATAAAATATATTTAAAAATCTTTTTCCTGGGATAATTTAAAGTGTCATGTTACTTTAAAGAGTGGATAATAATAAGATAAAAATTATAGTCATTGTCAATTATTGAGTTTTTAATAGGTGGCTAGTACTGAGCTCTGCATTTTATCTAAATTCTTAAAATGATCACTTAATTCTCACAATAAACCTGCATGATAACTATTATGAGTTTTACTTTATAATAAGTACATTAAAGTTATGCAGCAAGTGGCCAAGACAGAATTACAATTTCCATTTCACTATATTAGTATTCTTTTCCATCCAGAAAGATTTATTATACTATAGACATGTTCTAAGAATGTGTCAGATAGCTGAGGCATTATCACATTTCTTTGCTCAGAAAACTCCCTGACAACTCAGGAAGAGACAGCATGTATTCAGTGTCTTTCCTTTGACCCCTGTTTATGACCTTGTACTAGCAGACTCCCAGATGTTCAGACCCTCTATGTGGAAGAGCCTGTGATAGAGGTATTTTGGCACACATGCCAAATTTGTGGCATTGAAACCAGCGGGGAGATCTAAAAGAGGAACTAGATAGTGAGTCAAAAATGACAAAAACAGCAATAAACAGGAGAGCCAAGTTTTCAAATATGATAATTCTGTCTGGACAGTTGACAAAGAACAAATGCTCCCTTGCTCCCTATGGAAATGATAATTTTAAAAAGCAGACTGGGAGCTTTAGATAATTATTTAGTCCTTTTAAATATTTATGAGTTCCAGTGTGCTACATACATTTTAAAAGACAGTTGACAACTGCAGCATATATCATCTTGTTCCCCCAGCAAGCTAAAAATAGTTTTTTTCTTCTTAATGTAAAAACAATACTTTCAGGTTGGCGCCCGTGAAATAAAAGACTGTAAAATACTAATTTACAGGCATGACGGCAAATGATGTTATAAGAAATTCTTCATGTGGCCTTTCAGATGTGTAATCGGTTCTGTCACTTCTGCCTGAGAGAGACCATAGAGGGCACTCTTGATTAGTGGCCAGGACAGGGGCTGAAATTTTGAGGCCCTGAGGTTAATGCTGCCAGTCTCTACCCATGGGGTGTGGGAAGCTTAAGGAATCAGTTCACTTGTAGCCTGGAGGAAAAAACTTAGATTTGATTCAGAAATGAGAACCAGTCTTATGATCAAAAAGGCAAAGCATTGACAGGAGCAGGAGAAAAAAAAAAAAGAGAGAGAGAGAGAGAGAGAGAGAGAGAGAGAGTAAGCTTCCAAAAAGCAAGTGTTGACTGTTGTTTCAAATTGAGCTCATGTTTTTCCTCCTTTTCTAGGGGGGCAGATGCAGTGGTGTAGATGAGTCTGGCTGATTTAATGGGGCAGCCGAGGACCTCCCATCCTTTTTTGTATCTTAGAAGGTAGAAACTTGTCATGGAAACCGTCGGTGCCCCAACCCAGATCTCCTTCACCAGCAGGTATACTCATTCCCAGCTTCC
Source organism: Vulpes vulpes (assembly GCF_048418805.1). Lineage (NCBI taxonomy): Eukaryota > Metazoa > Chordata > Mammalia > Carnivora > Canidae > Vulpes > Vulpes vulpes. Next base: position 55,719,358 of record NC_132790.1, read on the forward strand.
AATAGTACTTCCTGTTTGCATTCCACAGAATTGGAAGAATTGCCCTCCTTTCTCTGAAGAATTGCCCTTGGCCTAAAAGGAGCCACTTACTTGACAGGCTACTTCCTCTTGAGTCAAAATCAGTGATTGTTAACATAGAGTAAAAAATGCCAGCCCCATTACTGCAACATGAGAATGTCACTGTGGCACAATGCATGCTGCAGAACTCCCCATGGGATCAGGCTGGACTTCCTCTTCCGTTGAGGCCTCATTTTTGCTCACCCTCTTCCCCTGTCCCATTATGCTCCCTTTGCTTCTTTACATACTTCACTTAAGTTTACCCCTTTAATAAATTATTTGGTGAGAATCTCTACTCTAGGGAACCAACTAAGCCAGAAGGATAAGGAGTGACCTTGTTATGTGAGCCAAATGGGGAAACACAATCTCTAACAAGGTAAGTGGGGTCTCCCAACCTGATATAGCAAGAGCTTGTAAACAGCCATTCTCTAAGCTTAAAATGTGCTTCTCCTCCTGAACACTGCTCGTGCTTTAGGACTGCATCCTAATGTCGTTCTCTTGGAAAATGCTCTCTACTTGTCCTGCCTCTGGGAGTCCTCCAAGGGTCTGACTGGATCTGATTTCTCCTTTACTGGGGCTTCCATGATGGTTTACATTGCTTTGTGTTGTTGATATATCACAATGTATCATGAGGTTGGCTCTAATTTTTATTGAATGTGGCATAAATGCCCTAGCTTGCTTCAGCTAGAGGGTGCAAGGCAAGGAAATGTTCTATACCTGAGCTCCTACTTCTGAGGATGGCAATGTCTCTGCACTTCTACCTACTAGGGGCACCACACTCCCATCCATCACCTATATCACACTGTCTGAGAGTAGCAGGAATGCCTGAGGGTCTACAGCTATTACATTAGATCTGTCTGGAATTGGTGTCTCCAAAAGTCTGTCACACAGCGCAGTGTAGTGATAGAAGGACACTGAGATTATCATGGGAATCCAGCATCTCCCAAACAGGACTGAAGAGGAGGGCTAGCTCCAGGCCATCCTCATGAACATTAAGCTTCTTTGCTAAATTCTGTGCTATCATATAAGCTAGTCATACAAACAAACAAGGATGCTATCTCATCATGGGGATGGCTGTACAACTTCTAAGGTGTCAGGTTGTTGTCTTGGTAACACCCCGTGGAGGAATTTCCAGGCCTGAGGAGGTGTGAACTATGGGGAGATGTAATGTATTGAGCTCGATGAAAATGCTACTGAGAGAGAACTAGGCCTACGGATTTCAGAGCAGGGAGCTTTGGAACCCCAGCTCCGGATAGCAGCTTGTACATTCCCATGAGTACCATTATGCCCTGAGAGAGTCCACACATACCAGAAGACATATATGCACAGCACATGCAGGGGCTGGGGGGCACATACACATGCAAGAGGAGGGAACCTTGCCTTTTAGTCTGAGCTGAGACCTGAGTACCTGGGTCTGCTGTATACAGTAGTGGAGGAAGCCCCTAGAGAAAAGGATACCATAAACCTGGCTCTAAGGAGCATCCTTGACCCACAGGGTGGAAGGTCTGAACCTGTAGCTGCTCCTCCTTCTCACATTTAGGCCTAGATCCTCAGTCAAAGAAGCCTTTGTCCCAAGGTAGCTAAAGAGTTTGGGGGACATATGAGAAGTCTGCTGGATGGACCAAATATGAGGGGAAAGGCCTGGAATCACTCCAGGAATACCTCCTCAGAGGATAGGGCTCATTAGTGGGTAGATGCAGACAAATTTGTGAGAACCCAACACGCATGCAGGGAGATGTTAGCCCACACATGATGAAGCCTCAGCTCATCATACTCAGCCTCAGCTAGCTGGCAAATCAGATATAGTCTTCCTGCAACTGGCCACAAACCTGAAAGAAGAAGAGTTTGATGAGTATATGAAAACGATCCCAGAGATAAAAATCCCTCATATGCTCTTGAAACAATAACAAAAAGTCTGTCCTAGTCAACACAGCATGTGTGAAAACTGAAATCTTGTTTATCCATCCAGACAGGAAGGAGAGATCATGTCTCTAGGCCTACTGCCACATCTTCAAGCCCATGGCTCTTAGCCTGAGACCCATGCAGTGCAATTTTGCAAGCAGAACCAGCAGTGGAGGGTTAGAGCACTCAGCTTCCAGGGCTTATTGACGCCACAGGAGGTGGTAAGGTCAGGTACCACATGGGGACCTGAACATAGGGCTGGAATTGTCCTCTGGAAGGTTCATCCCTTCTCAAACCCTGAGTCTCAGCCTGCCCACAGGTCTCTGCTACCATGAGAAGATTAGATTTGGAGGCAAAGGACTTGAGTGTGAATTCTACTCATAAGTCCATTTATTAGTTGTCAGGCTTTAAGCAAGGAACATTAACCCTCCCCATCTGTAGAAAGGGAATGGCAATGCCCACATTTCAGGGTTACAGTGAAAAACACTTACGGAAATATACTGAGCATTCCACCAACTGCACATGAAAAAATGGCAACTAGTTAATGAGGATCTATTCTCTGCTACATTCTCTATTCAGCTCAGTAGGGGTGATACAAAGATGAATATGACAAAATCTTTGCAGATGGTTTACAATCCCATTTAAGAGAGGTGGCTGACCTATGGCTACAGGGATCAGCTTACAGGCAGATTAGGATATATTGCAAAATATTTAAGGCCCTGCAAGGGGAATCTCAGGTATGTTTTGAGGAGAGAGGCCTGATTCTATTTCTCAAGTTTATGGAATTGGGATTAAACCCATGTCCACATAAATCCAAAGCCGGCCTTCTTCCTCTTTCAGAGATGTCGCTTATTTAGTGCTAGTGCTAGAACTACTGTCAGATTTTTTGACTGCCAGCACAGAGGTATTTTCACTACAGCACACTTTTGTTTTTCCATCAACATTAAAAGCAAGTAATTTCGATTTCAGAGTCTAAATGAAAACACTGGGGTAGACCCATTGGGAAACGTACTATTAGACCAATACTTTTCTTCCAAAGCATCATAAGAGATTTTTATAACCCTAATTAGGGTTATTTTATTGCAACCTAATGCCACAGCACAGATGCCTAATACATTTTTTTTTCCTTTATGATCTAGGAACAAGGTCTTCTGATGCTTAGATAGTTTGACAATCTAGTTCCTTCTCTCAGGAGAGAGAACAGTAACATTGCAACTGAAAAGCTATCTCTGGTTTGGGAAAAGTGATTTTTCATATTAGCCAGTTAAAAAAGCTGACTAGTGGAATAAACATCCTAGTTCCTCCTTTGGAAGCCTGGGGGCTGCCCCAATGGAAATGTGCTATAGTGTGTCATCTTCCGCCATGGATTGTTCCTGAAAGCAGAACAGTTGCAGGTTCAAAGCAAATCATTGTTGTGAGTGATTTCATTTGGAGGATTGTCCAGGTTGACCAAGTGGTCAGTGTTGTTTCCCCAAAATAAGAAATTGTTTGTTTCCTTCGTGCTCTCACTTTTTCCTGAGAGAGCTGCTGGAGAGGCAGTTGATTAAAGCAAGAATAAGAATAATTCTCAAAACTGATAAAAACAATTCAGCCAAATGGAAAGCTGCCTGGCACTCTGACACTCACTATTGTCATTCAAGTGGTATCTCTTGCTTATGTTAATTAAGAAAAATAAACACTGTTCCATGTTGCCGTATACTGTCAAAGCAAATACACAGTGGAAAGCATAATCCATTTGCCTCACTGCAAGTCCCTACTACTGAACCAAGCCATTTGGAAAAATTGTTTAGCTTAGCTCAGGGCGACTTTATCAGTTGCTGATTCTAACCTCCAATGCCAACATTTATTAAACTTTTACTCTAGGCCAAGACCTGTAAATGTGGGGAAAGAGATAACTCTCCATTTCTCAGGGCTCTTGCAAGTTAACTAGAATTTTTTATGATATAGACATAGTATTTTATATTTATTCATCCACTCAGCAAATATTATATTTAAAAATTAAGCACCTAAATTCTAGAAGGTGTGGATCAATACTGAACCTAAAAGAGCCAGTTGCTGCCCAATTTCTAATGAAGGAAATCTGACTGTAAACAAATAAAAAAGTAAAATGCATAGTAAAATGATAGAAGCCAATAAGTGATATCAAGAAGAATAAAGAAGTGAAAGGAGAATGCAGAGTACTCAGGATGGGATTGGGAGGATTATTCTATATCGTGGTCAAGGAAGCCTTCTTTGAAAGACATTTGAGAAATCAGAAGAAAAACAGAGAGAAAGTGATGTGGCTATGAGAGAAAAGGTATTTTAGGCAGAGGAAACAAGTGAAGGGGCAATGAAGGTGGACTGTGCTTCATTCCAGGAGCCAAGGACCAGCAAGGAAGTGGGTGTGGCTAGAGGGGAGAGAAAAATAGGAGATGAATGTATGGAGGAAAAGCTGCACATCAAGCAGAGCCTTGTAGCATCAGTAGGAGCTTAGCCATTATTCTGAATGCTCTGGAAAGTATATGGGGGCAAGGGAGAAAGTTCAGCAGAAAAGAGACAAGATCTGGCTTGAACTTGAGAAAGAACACTCCAGGTCCTTTTGCAGAAAAAATGGTAGGGGTTGTAGATAAGCTGAGAGACCAGATAAAAAAACTAATGCAGTAATCCAGGCAAGAAATGCTAGTGTCTAGTACTAAGATGATAGCAAGAGAAGAGGCCAGATTTTGGATATATTTTAAAGATAGAGTAATAGTATTTATTGATGGATTTGCTATAGGGTGTGAGATAAATGGAAGAATTGAGAATGACTCAAAGGTTTGGAGGCATACACACATGGAAGTACAGAGTTGCCATTTACTAAGCCAGGGAAAGTTGTGAGGGAAGAAGATGTAGGAGTGAAATTATGAATTTTGCTACTGATGTGATAAATTTCAGATGTCCCATTTAATCTAGGCTCAAGAGAAAGAAATGTGGTTTAGATATAAGTTTGGGGGACATTGACATAAACATGTTCTATTTGTTACCAAAAGATAAGCTTAACCAGTGGGCAAGTTAATATAGTAGAGAACAGGTCATTGGTGAGTGCTGGTAATATATAAAAACTGAGAACTCAGGAATGAAATAGCAAAGGAGACAGGGAAGGAGAGGCCAGGAAGCCAGGGGCCAAGCCAGGAGAGAGGGTGATGTCATGGAATTCAGGTAAAGAAAGTGTTTCACCCAGAGAGAGAATGATCAAGAGTGGTGTGGGTGCAATATGCATGCCAAAAACTTGGAACTAATTATGTGTTTTACAGGAGTTCAGAGGACAGAGTTATTTGTAAGGTTGGAATAAGAGCTATGGAGAGGCTTTGTTTTAGAATGGGGCTGTGAGTGGTGGAGAGAGGAAGGCTTTTTAAATGATAGATAACTCATATTAGCAAATGCTGAAAAATGCTTAGCTTGTGCCAGGTACTCTTCTCAGAAATTTGCATGTGTATTAAATATGTATAAATATATAATCTTAAAAGTCTATGAAGTAGGTACTATTATTGTACCTTGTTATAGATAAGTGCTTGAGGTTACAGAAATAGTATGAATTGGGCAATATGATTTTGTAGAGCATTTTCTTAATGCCTTTATCCTTCTGTTTTTAAATTCTTTTTTGAATTTAAATTCAATTTAATTACCATATAGTATATCATTAATTTCAGAGGTAGAATTTAGTTATTCATCAGTTGCATATAACACTCAGTGCTCATTCTATCAAGTGCCCTCCTTAATGCCCATCACCCATTACCCCATCCCCACAACCACCTCCCCTCCAGCAACCTTCAGTTTGTTTCTTATTGTTAAGAATTTCTTTTGGTTTGTCTCCCTTTTTGTTATCATCTTATTTTTCCTTCCCTTCCACTATGTTCATCTGTCTTGTTTCTTAAATTCCATATATGATATTTGTCTTTCTCTGAATGACTTATTTGGCTTAGCATGATACCCCCTCATTCCATCCACATTGTTGCAAATGACAAGAATTCATTCTTTTTGGTGGCTCAGTAATATTCCATTATGTAAATATATATATTTGTGTGTGTATATACCACATCTTCTTTATTCATTCATCTGTTGATGAACAACTGAGCTCCTTCCATATTTTGGCTATTTTGGACATTGCTACTATAAACGTTGAGATGTGTGTGCATGTTCAAATAATTATGTTTGTATCCTTTGGATAAATTCCTAATGTGCAATTGCTGGGCTCTTACTGTTTTTATAAGTAAACTCATGGAGTTAAGAAAGGACAACTAGATTGATAAACTGTTAATAGACTAGTTTGACTAGAGCAGAAGATTTTTTTACAATAGCAAGTGAAGTTTAAAAGCAAGGTTAGGGCTGTATCACGTGGTGTGGACAGATCTTGATGGTTTTGGACTTAATTCTGTGGGCAGTACGGGGGCATTCATGTTTCCAAATGGTACAGTTTTTAGTTAATATTTCCTTATTTTCTAAGGGACATATGACCACTTAACAACCACTGTTTTGAATTTGAAACATTTCCACAAATCCTAAAGGTGCAGAAACTGACTGGACACATAAATTAGTTCTCTAAAGTCATACAGCTATCAGCAGGGATGTCAGCGGGGCCAGACCCAAGTCTGTGCCTTTTAACCTCACACCTTTACCAGCAGGAGTTAATGATTAGGCTGTAACTAACTTAAAATTGGCTTAGATATAGTGACTTGTCTAGTTTTAATCTTTCTTTTTATTTAATTTTATAATATATTTTTTTGTGAAATATTTCAACAAAAGTTCATAAAATAAATTTAATAGACACTGCATTTAATTTGCACCTTTAGGCTTAAAGCCTTTAAGAACAAAGGTAATCCAAGGAGAATCACTTGTAAAATGTTTAATAGGTGCAGCAGACACAGCTTGTGTTCTGCCCACATCCTCTCTGATCCATGTGTAGCAGTCCAAATTCTAATAGTCATCCTTGCATTTTTGTTGTTGTTGTTCTTTGGAGAGGGCTTCCCTTGTTTAGGTTTCCAAAAACCTACTCTGTCCATGTTCTTCATAGGTTACAGAGTCCTGGGAGGTAATATTCTCCAGGAGCAGCCATGAGGCAATGACTGCTGGGTGTGAGGTATAAATACCAAGATTCCCTCACCCTTTATCCACTAAAATAATTTTCCCCACATGATTAATGTCATGTTGTTCACTGTGGTAGCTGATTGAATAAAGCACCCTTTATGGATTTCCCTTCCCTTGACTTCCTCCTCTCCCTGCCAGTGTTATCTTTACTTCCTAAGTCAATTTTTTCATAATCATGGTCTTGGTAATTGTTTCTAGAAGAACCTAAAGGAAGACAGCATGTGCACCTTAAATGGAAATTAGGCCATCCCTGTTGCCTTTTTAAACAAACAGAAGCTCTGTGTTTTGCTGATGATTGCAGCATTGACCTGTATGGTGGTGGAGAATGTGCCAGCTCTAATTTTTAATTTGCATTTCCTGTCATCCAGAAGATGAATGCAGGTCTTGCCTTTCCTGCACACCTTCAGGAGAAGTCACTGATTTGTGTCCCTTTGTCATTTCATTTCAGCAGCAGGGGCTCAGGTCACTGGGCCTGATGGGTCACAGCAATTGCTGGCAAGAGACAGCAATGCAATTTTTTTCTTAAGTAGAGAACACACTAGAATAAGCAAGGCAATTGTTTCCAGCTTTGATTTAAATTAAAGAGCATTTGTGTCTTTGGCCAAGCTCTTGAAGCCACTCTCTGAGGGTTAATGGTGGGCTGTACAAAAGGTTCCCTAAGTTGCTCTGCTCCACTTTTTTCTGGGTAATGCCCCTCCATGCTCATCACTGGTAATTGTATTTCTCATAGAAGGATCCTAATATCAACATGAAACACCACTATAGAACTTCTCACTGAGGGAAGGGAACAAACAAGTTTCCAAGGCATTAATCACTTAAAGAGATTTTATGAACAGTAGTTCCATCTCTGATGACTAGACAAGCACATGGTTGAGAAATTAAATTCTGAGGAAGGGAATTCACAGTTTTCTTTCATGCAAGCCTTCAGATCCTTTCATATACATTATATTAAACAATTTTATATTATATTATAAACAATATAAACAATTTTATAATTTTATAATATAAACAATTTTATATTATATTAAACAATTACTGTTAAAGTTACTAACAAATAAAATGAAGATCAGAGAGGTCTAGTGGCATGCCCAAAGCAGTATGCTATTTAGTGGTGGGGCCAATATTCAAATAAAGCCTTTCTGGGTCACCTGGGTGACTCAGTGGTTGAGTGTTTGCCTTTGGCTCAGGTCATGATACTAGGGTCCTGGGATCCAGTCCCACATCAGGTTCTCTGCGTGGAGCCTGCTTCTCCCTCTACCTGTGTCTCTGTCTCTCTCTGTGTGTGTCTCTCATGAGTAAATAAATAAAATCTCTAAAGAAAACAAAGCCTCTCTGATTCAAAGCCACAACAGCATGCCCTGCTTGACAGTAAAGGATGAAGAGCAGAAGTGCTCCAGCATGATTTTTTCCTACATTCCAGAATGTGAAGCATTGCTAAAACAAGGCAACAGGGGACTTTGAGCCAAATAAGATGGAGTGTTTTGTTTTGTTTTGTTCTGTTTTGTTTTGTTTTTCAGACTGAGGATGTATTCAGGAGAAGAAATAAGTGTCTTAAAAATTAATTTCTTTTTTTTTTAGAGAGAGAGAGAGAGAGAGGCAGAGACACAGGCAGAGGGAGAAGCAGGCTCCATGCACCCGGAGCCCGACGTGGGATTCGATCCCGGGTCTCCAGGATCGCGCCCTGGGCCAAAGGCAGGCGCTAAACCGCTGCACCACCCAGGAACCCCTAAAAATCAATTTCAATTACAGTAGATGCAAAGGCTGTATCTCTGTCATGGAGCTAAGAGTGACACAAATCAGGAGATGTGTGACTGGAATCCAAGAAGGATGATGGTATCAAACCTGGTGTCCCCAGAGTGCAAATGGTCTGATTGCTCTCTGGAACACAGGACATTCTCTATAGTCCTAGGCACGCAGCCTAGAGGGAAGCTGGTTCTCAAAAACTGTGGAAAACCTGGACAACTTTCTTAGGCTCTGTAATAGATACTTTCTGTGGTGTAAGAAACTATCATGACCTTAAAAGCTTAAAAAAACAGTATTTATTTAGCTCAAAAATCTGTGGATCAGTAGATTGGTTCTCCAGGACTAGTTTAGCTTAACTGATCTTTATTGGCATCGCTCAAGCATTTGTCATCACCTAGCTAGACTGGACTGGTAACTGAATAATCAAAGGGCAACCTCATTCTCATATCTGACAAATTTGACCAGCTTTTTTTCAGGTTGACAGATGGGATTACACCTTGTATCATTCATATTTGCAAGGTTAGCCCAGGCTACTTCTCCTGAGAGAGAGAGAGAGAGAGATACCAGGAAGAGCAAAAAAAGCAAATCTCAGTGGACAAGCTTCCCTAAATAATAACATATTTCAAAACTATAATACATTATCACAACCAGGATGTCAACATTGATATAATCAAGACAATTTAATCACCACAGGATCCCTCTCATTGCACATTTATAGGCAAATCTACTTCTTTTCTGTCCCTGCCTCTTCCTAACTCATGACAAATACTAGTCTGCTTTCCTTTCTATAATTTTGTCATTTCAAGAAGTTTATGGGATGCCTGGGTGGCTCAGTGGTTGAGTGTTTGCCTTTGGCTCAGGTCATGATCCAAGGGTCCTCAAATCAAGTCCTGCATTGGGCTCCCCACAGGGAGCCTGCTTCTCCCTCTGCCAACATCTCTGCCTCTCTCTTTGTATCTCTCATGAGTAAATAAATAAAATCTTCAAAAAATATTTTATATCAAAATATTTTATATCAATATATAAAATATTTTATATCATATATAAATATTTTATATCAAAAAAAAATTTTTTTTAAGGATAAAGCACTTTTATTGCAAAGTATACACTGAAACCATTGTAGGGGCAGCCTTCATGTAATATGTCATCTGCCATCCCTTGAGGGTTTTGTTCTCCTAGGGTATTGGAACATTAAAAACTGGAGCATTAAATGCCCCTGGGGTCCAGGATTTTGCCTATGAAGAGAAGGGCCCCTGTGTCTGTGTCTCTCAGCACAAAGATGAAAGGTCGGTTCAGGTGATAATCCAGAGGAAAGGTGAGGTGGGCAGGCTGGAGCCCCGGGCTGGGGGTGGTGCTTGCCCCATCCTCGTTCCACTCGAAGCCAGCTCGATGTTCCACTTGGGTAAGTTTAATAGGTTTGCCTGTGATCTTGCTGAAGTCTGGTGAATCAAACAAGGATTGCAGTTTCACAGAATATACAGCCTTTGCTTGAGATTCATCCAGGTTGCTTGTATCAATAGATATGTGTTTTTTATCGCTGAATAGTATTCATGATATTGGTGTCTCTTTAGCCATTTACCCATTGAAAGACCTCAGGGTTACTTCCAGATTTGGAGTATTTGGATAAGGCTACTATAAAAACATTTGTGCACAGGTGTTATGTGGACATAGTTTTCATTTCTCTGACAGGTATAATGAAGACTGTAGTCCCTGAGCCTTATGATATTTGCACATTTAGTTTTTAAAGAACATTTCAAAATGTTTTCCAGAGTAGATGTACTATTTTATGTTCCACCCAGCAATGGATGTGATCCAGTTTCTCCATAACCTCATCAGCATTTAGTGTTGTCTGATAGATCAGTAGTGATATGCTGTTTATTTGCATTTCTCTAATAGCTAATGATGTTGACGTTGAAGATCTTTTCATGTGCTTGTTTTCCATTTGCATATCATCTTGGTGAAATGTTTCTTCATGTCTGATGTCAATATTCTACTTGGATTTTTTTTTTTAACTTGTAGAGTTTTGAGAGTTTTTAGTCTACATAGTAGTAATTGTCAGTTGCATGGTTTACAAATACAGTTTCCCAGTCTGCTGCTTATCTTTTCATCTTCTCCACAGTCTTTCATAGAGCAAAAGTTTACAATTTTAATGAAGTCCAGTTTATCAATTTAAAAAAATGTATCATACTTTTGGTGACATCCCTAAGAGTGCTTCACCAAAGGGCTTGGCCCTGAAGATTCTCTTCTATGTTTCTTTTCTAGATTGTCTCCTACTAAGTGTTATCATTTTATGATCAATTTGAGTTAATTCTTCTATCAGCTATGAGATTTGGGTCAAGTTTCATTGTTTGGTTTTCATTTTGTTTTGTTTGTCTTTGTCTTTGGGTATCCAAATGCTTAAGCACCATTTATTTTGTTTGTTTGTTTGTTTTGTTTTGTTTTTGTTTGTTTTTTAAATATTTTATTTATTTGTTCATGAAAGACACAGCGCCAAATCGCTGAGCCACTCAGGGATCCCCAGCACCATTTCTTGAAGAGATTATTCTTCCTATATTGGACTGATTTTGCATCTTTTTTTGAAAAGCTGTTGCCTATAATTTCTGCTGGGCTATTTCCAAATTTTCAGTTTAATTTCACTGATATATATGTCTGTCCCTCTGCCAGTAACACAGTTTTGATTATTGTAGCTCTATGATAATTTTTGAAGTCAGGTAAAATTACTTCTCTAACTTTATTGTTCTTTTTCAAAATTACCTTAGCTATTCTGTTTGCCTCTGCATATACATTTTAAATTAATATCTATTATTTTACAAAAATAAATCTTACTGGGATTTTGATTATAATTGTGTTGAAACTGTCTAACAATTTGGGGAGGGGCATCTGGGTGGCTCCTTGGTTGAGTGTCTGCCTTTGGCTCAAGTCATGACCCTGGGGTCCTGGGATCAAGTCCCACATGGGGCTCCATGCAGGGAGCCTGCTTCTCCCTCTGCCTATGTCTCTGCCTCTCTCTGTGTCTCTCATGAATAAATAAATAAAATCTTAAAAAAAACAATTTGGGGAGAATTAACATCTTTGTTGAGGTTTCCAATCTATAGCACTGTGATTCTTCATTTATTTACATCATCTTTGTTTTCCTTTATCAGGACTTTATAGTTTTAACTATACAACCCCTATACATGTTTTGTTAGATTTACACTGAAGTAATTCATTTTATGAGCAAATATAAATGGTATTGTGCTTTTAACTTCAGTCCAAGGGTTCATTGCTAGTATATAGAAATGCGATTTATGACTATCTGTCTTCTATTCTGTGTCTTTGCTGAACTCATTTAAGTCACTTACTAGTTGCAAAGTTTTTGTTTTGTTTTGTTTTTAGATTTCTTTCAGTTTCCTACCTACATAATTATGTTATCTGCAAATATTGATTTTCTTTCTTCCTTTCTCATTTATCTTTCATTTTCTTTTCTTGCCTTATTATAGTAACTAAAATATCTAGAATATGTTGAGTAAATGAGGTGATAATAGACATCCTTGCCTTATTCCCAATCTTGGGGATGGGGAGAAACATTTAGTCTCTCACATAAAATATAATGTTACATTGTTTGTACACTTTTTAAAATCAATTTGAGAACATTCTTCTCTATTCCTGATTTTCTGATAGTTTTTTTTTTTATGAATTAGTATTTACTTTTTGTCAAATGCTGTTTTCCTTATCAACTCATAAGATCATGTGGTCTTTCTTCTTTCTCTTTCCTTCTCAATCTATTGATAGAGTTATTTAATTGAATGATTTTTTGAATAATGACACAGCCTTTTATCACCAAAATTTGCCTTATAGAGTAATAATGCACAATTTTCAAAATATTTATCTGAATTATATTTGTTAATATTTGGTTAAAGATTTGTGTATCTATATTCACAAGAGAAACTGATCTATAGTTTCTTTTTATATGCTTTTGTTTGATTTTTGATAATAGAGTAACATTGGTTTCATAAAATGAATAACACTGGTTTCATAAAATGAAATGGAAATCATTTCCTTGTTGTTTATTTCCCGAAAAAGTTTGGGCCGAATTGGAGTTAATTTTTTGTTCTATAGTTGGTAGAATTCTCCAGCCAAAGCATCTGGGTTAGAATCAAACAACTCAATCAAACAACTCATTTTTCAAAGGCTTATTTGCAATCTGTACATCATCTTTGGTAACAGGTGAACTATTCTAAATGATACTATAATGGTGGATACTTGTCATGTCATTATACATTGTCAAAAATCCATAGAACATCAAACACCAGGAGTAAACCCTACTGAAAACTATGGACTTCATCTAATAATGTGTCAATATTTGGTCATCAAATGTAACAAATATATCACACTAATGCAAAATATCAATAATAGGAAACTCTGTGTATGGAGGTTGCTGGGGGGGCAGAGGTAAGAAGAGGCATATGGGAATTCTGCATTTTCTGATCAATTTTTCTGCAAACCTAAAACTGCTATAAAAGAAAGTATATGTGTGTTTAAAAATACTTCTTAACTGAGAAAAACCACATTGGGACCTGTAGATTTCATTTTGAGAGTTTATAAATTACAAAGTCAGACTTTACTCTTATAAGTTCCTTCATTTTGCTTACGTTACGTTTATTTTGCTTTTCTTTATGTTCTTAATGCAGAAACTTAGATTTCTTTCTTTGTGACTTTCCCTCTTGATTGCTATAAATGTTTTTCTTATAACTGGTTTATCTGTGTTTCACAAATTTTAGTATGGTGTCCTATCATTTCATTCAATTTTGTGCATTTTAAAAATTTCTCCTGAGACTTCTTGTTTGTGTTGTTAGTTTCTAAGTGGAGATTTACTTGTATTTCTTATTGATTTCTAGCTTGATTATTCCATTGTTATCAAATAACAGAGTCTGTATGATTTCAGTTTTTTAAACTTTGTTAGGATTGTTTGGTGGGTGAATGTATATTGTTATACATTTCATGTGAACTTAAAAAATGTGTATTCTGCTGTTACTAAATATTTATACATGTCTATTAGACTCTGTTGTTTGATGGTGTTGTTGAATTCTATATATTTGCTGATTTTATATCTAGTTTCCTTAAATTGTTGGGATAGAGATAGAAGTCTATTTAATAATACAGATTTGTCTATTTCTCCTTTATATTAGTTTTTGCTTCACATATTTTGCAGCTCTGTTGTTCAGTGTGTACATAGGATATCTGTCTTCTTGAAGGATTTATTGTTTTATCATTATATAATTTCCCTCTTCTCTCTAATAATTTTTTCTCTGAAGTGTTTTTTATATTAATAGAAATATTCTGCTTTATTCTGATTATGTTCACATGAAATATTTTTTCCAGTATCATAATTTTAATTGGCATACATTGTTATAGTCAAAGTGAGTTTGTCTTGACAGTATACAGTTGAGTTATGTTTTTATTCCACTCTGCCAATTTCTGACTTTTAATCAGTTTTTGAGACTTTTTACATTTAATTTAATTATTGATATTTAGGGTTTACATTTGCCATTTTTTTCCTTTTTTGTTCCTACATTTTTTCTCTTTTTATTTTTTTGCTGGCTTCCTTTGGGTAATATGAAAATTTTTATAATTCTAATATGATTTATCTATAATGTTTTAGAAAAAATATTTTTAAAGATTTTTGTGTGTGTGCTCTAGAGATTACATTATATTCATATAACTTCTGATAGTCTACTGATGTTATCACTTCACCAGTTTTAGTAAAATGCAGAAATGTTACTTCCCTTTATATCTCCATATCCTCCTCCATTTATATTATAATTTTCTTATATATCTTATCTACACACATTTAGAACCACACCAGGCATTGTTATAATTTTGCTTCAATCATCCTAATCTAGAAAAGTCAAGAAAAGAAAAAAAGGTCTATTGCATTTATTTGTATTTTTGCTTACTGTATTCTTTCTTCCTTTTAAGGTTCCCTCTTTTTTTGATTCTTTTCTCTTTAAAGAAATTTCTTTAGCCAATTTTTTAGTGTATATATGTAATATATATAAAATATATAATAATATATAATGTATATATTATTTAGTATATTATATATATCCTATATTTAGATATATCTAAATTCTTTAGTCTTCCTTTATCTGAACATGCCTTGACTTCTTCTTTCCTAAAAGGTATTTTTGCTACATATAGGATTCTGGGTTGACAGTTCTTCTCTTTTAGCACTTAAAAAATGTGCCACTTCATCTAGCCTATATTTCTATTTTCTGGAGAGAAGTTTACTGTCATTTGAATTATTTTTACCTGTAGGTAAGGTGTTGTTCTCTCACTGCTTTAGATGTATTTTCTTTGTCTTTAATTTTTAGCAACTTGATAAAACTTGATAAAACTTGGTAAGCCTTGACATAATTTCTTTGGATTTAACTTGTTTGGAGTTAGTTCAGTTTCTTGAATCTGTACAGTTCATTTTCGTGAGCTGATATGTTTATGTCTTTTTGCCAAATTTGGTAAGTTTCTGCTGTTAGTTCCTTGAGTACTTTTTCATCTCTATCCTCATTTTCTCCTTCCAGAACTCTGATTACGCAAGTTGCTTATTTAATTCCCATAGATTCCCAAGGCTCTCTTTATTTTTGTTTCAGTTTGTTACATCTTACTTGTTAAGACTTGGTAATTCTTATTTGTTCTATTTTCAAGTTTACTTAGTCTTTCCTCTGTATCCTCCATTCTTCTCTTGAGTAGTTCCATTACATTTTTTATTTACATAAATGTATTTTTCAGTTCTAAAGTTTCATTTGGTTTTTCTGTATGTACTATATTTCTTTGCCAAACTATTTTTTTCATTTGTTTCACGCATGTTTCAATTGCTTGTGGAAATATTTTTATGAAAATTGTTTTAAAATCATGTCGGACTATTCTATTTTTTTCGGACTATTCTAATTTCTCTGTCAGTGTTGATGTCTTTTAAAATGCATTTTAAGATCTTTTTTCTTTTTATGATGAGTGATTTTCAATTGAAACATGCACATTTTGGATATTATGATATGAAACTCCCCATTTTACTGAAGTTGTCCGTTTTATCTGGGGCTTCCTCTTACATCTTTTAGACAGGAAAATTAGGGCACCTCCTTGTTACTGCCAGGTAAATTAGGATATGAGTTCTCTACTCAGCATCCATTTACACATGAGGAGAATCCACTTACAAATGAGAAGAATCCTTTTTACTGCAGGGGAGGTGGGAGTTTGGTTTCCCCACTAAATGCCTCACTAGTTTTCCGTGTAGGAGAGTGTTTTACTGATTCTCATATGACCTCCACTGACACCACAAGGAGTGATGCTAATGCAGTTAATACTGGGTGATGGTTGGAGTTTTTACTTCCTTTAACACGACTCAATCAGAGAGAGAAAGATGCCTCATTACTGCCAGGTTAAGGTGGAAAGGTGGAAGCTCAGGGTCCCTACATGGTCTTCACTGATTCTGCTGGGGGTATTGGTAGACGTCTAACTGATGCTGTATGGATAAAAGTCCTAGGTTTCTAGTCATACTTCTATGACACTACACCAACATGGACATAGGGACAATTTGTTATAGCCTGTTAGGGGTGGAGGTCTAGGCTCTGCACTTGTTCTTTGCTGACATGGTGGAAGTGGGGTAGATGGGCAGGTATCACAGTTATTTTATGATGTTTGGCCAGAAAAATGTGTTTACTATCTAAAGGTTTTATGTCTTGCTAGGCTTCCCTTTTCCTTTTATTTATTGAGAAAGTTTTTGTTGGGGCTTCTTTTGTTCGTACCTGTTGGCATTTTTAAATTTCCAGCTCTTGCAGCTCCACGTCTGGGATATGTGAGGCAAAAAAAGAAAGCTCAGGGTACTTACTCTTAAGCCATGCCTTGGGTTATGGGGTCTTTACCCAATCTGCCTTCTTTTCTTCACCTTTCAGAGTCTTCTTATGGTTGTTTCATGCATAATATTCAGGGTTTATACTGATATTTAGTGGGAAGAACGGGGAAAATACCTCTGTTCCATCTTCCTATAGCCAATAATCCACAAACACTTTTAAAGTCCCTGCTCGTGTCAGATTTCTATCGTTTCATGAGTCACAGCCACAGACCAATCCTAACTGATAGAGAAACTGACTCCACCACGTTATAGGAGAACCTTCAAAGTCATGTTGCGACCCTGTAGATGTGGGATGGGAAGGAATTGCCAGTTCTTATTATAACCTATCCAAACCTCTCTGATGGATGAGAAATGAGGAGAAACATATGGAGCAGAGACAGAGAAAGAGTTGGGAAAAGAGGAGGGAGATAGAAAAAGAGATATCAACAAAGTTGTTAGTAAGATCAAGAGAAACTATCATTGATAACACAGTTGTCAAGAAAAAAATCCCAATTGGTAAAAGCTGCAATATTGCACAAGTATGTGATAAGAAAGCACATAAACAATCAATTAAAAATACGGCAGTGTTGGAGTGCCTGGGTGGCTCATTTGGTTGAGTGTTTGACTCTTGGTTTCAGCTCAGGTCATGATCTTGGAGTTGTGGAATCAAGCCCTGCATTGGGCTCCAAACTTAGTGGGGAGTCTGCTTGAGGTTCTCTCTTCCCATCTCCCTCTGGCCCTCTCCACTTGTGTTCTCTCTCTCTCTCTCTAAAATAAATAATCTTTTAAAAATGTGGAAGTGTCAAAATGAACACATAGTTTCATGTGGGTGGTAAGAAGAATATAGGCATGTGGAGATTGTATGAACAAGGTACTCCTTATGGTCTTTCATAGTTTCTTATTTTCCACCCTGATAAAATTTTTTTAAAGACTATTACCAATAAAAAAAAAGGTTTCACTATGTCTAATGTTGCAGAATAAATGGAATGGTTACTTTCATGTGCTTTTGGGGTGAATTCTGATGTGTTTAAGGTTTCTGAGATCTAATTTTTTTTCCACTTAAGGAAGTCCAAGTTCTCCCACGTTATATCTGTCAGTGACTGGGTGTAATTAGAGATAAAGTCTGAGATCACTTGCAACTTTCCTCCTAAAAGCAGACCTCAAACTCTTCTGTCTCCTGTTGATTCATTCATTTTTCAAAACAGTGTATTCTGAGTTCAATGTATAGCATAAACATTTCCACAGAAGCTAGGGAAGCTCTCCTCAAGTGACCAACCTCACCATCATAATATAGTCTAGGCAGTCACGTCAAGGGGGCATCTCCATACCAGCAACACTCCAACAAATGATTCCAAGGTGCTGAGTCAACTTCATTCTGTTCTGTGTTTCAAAATACTGTACTTTCTTTGTGTTAAATATAACGGTAGGCACTCTGCATAAAATGTCTCATTTACCTATTTGGATGTATTTATATTCACCATTTTATAGGAAGGAGACAGAAATTTAAAGAAGTTGATGCCTATCAAAAGGCATACTAATAGTAACATAACTAGGAATCAACCTCAGTTCTCTTTAGTTCAAAGATTTAGCCACTTAACCACAATTTCACATTGTCTCTCCATCAAATCTCAAATGGCAATAGCAGTAAAGCCAAGATTCTACAACTGGGGAACTCGATCTCACAACTTTGGGAACTTTTGGCATTAAACTGAACTTTATGATAATGAAGTTGAATACACAATTGTGAAAAAGAAAGAGTTCATACTTCTCCAATAATGTTCAGTGTTTATTGATAAAGCTTTAAAAAGAAGTTTAAAAGAGAAGCTCTATTGGAGTTTTCACTAGATAGTCTTACATACCCCCAAATGCTCCAGTACTTCTTCTTATTCTGAGCTCAAATTAATCAATGCCAGTATACTGCTCTGAGACACTTGATTCAGAGAAATTTTACAAATAAAAATTATTCATCTTATTTCTCTCCTGCTTAGGCCAGTACACAGCAAATACATCTTTCTGCAGCATCTTAAGTAGTAAATTTTTCAACAAATCAATAAATGCTAACATATTTGAAATTAATAACTATGGAATGTCTGAAGCTTAGCTCTGTCTTTCTGAAAATATATATTACTTACAAGACTATTTTACTGCAGTTATGAGGGCATCAAATTTGTGAGAAAGAAAATCAATAAATCGACCAACCACAAATTATTGCAGACCAATTGCTATCAGCAGGAATTATCTGCACATATGTGGGATTTGAGAACTGCCTCTTCTAAGACTCATAGACAGTGGAGATCATATGGCAGGGAGTGCTTTGGAAAGAGATAGAAAAGAAAATAAACTCATAAGATTTGGGAGATGAAAGGGACCCTTGTGATTATGTTTGTTCATTTATTGCTTCCTTTATTGGTATGTTGAGTCACAGGCAGCATGGCACATTGGATAGAATGGATATCTAGAATGGACTCATGAAAATAACTTCCATTCCTAACTCTTCCACTTCCTGTTTATATTGCTCAATCTCCCAGGGCTTCAGTTTCCTCACCTGCAAATTGGATTTTGTTATATAATTGATTATTTTATCATTATGAAAAGAGCTTCTTTATCCCTGTTCATATGCCTTGTCTTGAAATCTTTGATATTAATATAGTCTCATCTACTTATTTTTATGCTTGGAATTTACAAGTATAATCTGTTTCTATTCTTTTATTTTCAATCTTTCTGTGCCTATATATGTATGTATATAATATTTAAAATGTATCTTGTAAATAACATATAGTTAGGTCTTGTTTTTTTTTTTACATTCTGAAAACTTTTGCATTTAACTGAGTATTCAGTCTGTTTATATTTAATGTAATTATTATGTGGTTGGAGTTCAATCTACCATTGTGATCTTTGTATTCTATTGGTCACTCTTTTTTTTTTTTTCTTTTTTTTGCTTCATTCTTATCTTCCTTTGGGTGTTTTGTTTTGTTTTGTTTGTTTAAGAATTTATTCTGTATCCTTTACTGACTTTTTTAGGCTAAATAGGTTTTATTTGTTTTTGAGATGCTTAATTCAGTGGTTGAGACTGATACGACAGCTATTTCTTAATCATGAAGTACTTACACAATACAATGAGTAACCAAATGGACAGAACATTACTTTTGCCCTTAAGGGACTCAGAATTTAATGGGGGAAGTATAATATACAGATTTTTTGTAACGACATGTGTGAAAATGGAAGTATATATAAGGATGTTCAAGAAAACATTGAAACACAGAGGAGGTAGTAGGGTTTGGAGAGAAAGAATGAGAAATATTTTCAAGTGACATATTGAGAAGGATGATTTATTTACAAATGTTCACATAAAAAAGAGAATGGTCATGTTAGAGAATGCTGATTACCACAAATGGATTAAAATGTGATATATATATACACACATGCATATCATTTATCATATCATCATATATATCATCATGTATATATATGCATGTGTGAAGAAGGCGGGGCATAAAATGGCAGATTGTAGATCACAAGGCACTTTCAAATCATCTGAGGGAAACTGAATTTCATTTTTGTGGTGATAAAGAATTACTGAAAGATTTTAAATCATTTGGTTGATATGGCCTGATCTATATGGACAAAAGTCACATTGCTACTGTGAAATGGATGTTGATTGGAGGGAGATAAGCATGGGGATAAGGGAGCCAAACTCTTTTTACAGATAAAGAAAATGAGACTCAGAGAAGTGATATAACTTACTTAAGCCACAAGTTTTGAAATGTGATCATGGCACAAACAAACCTGATTCTTCATCCAGCTTTAACATGGTTGCATTAACCTGGTAATATTTTAAATTACATATTATGTACTCAAGTAATAAATACCGAAGGTAATACAATATGATTGTTTAATAATACAAATACATTGATATTTGCAGTCAAAACTATACTAACCTGAGTGGGAGAGATGTCTTAATATATATTCTTACATAAATCCTCAAGAGAAGAGGAAAAATGGTGGAGTCATCTGAGTTATGTAGTGGCTGGTTTAAGAGGACAAACTCTCTGTCCCAAACTTAACTGAGAATAACAAATACATTTTTAACCTGTTCCTTGAATAGACTTCATATACATTGTGTCAACCAAGTCATTTTAGCTGCTTTTTGCCCCTCTTCCATCTTAAGCTTGATATATGATTGACTGGAGACTACATTTGATTGACAGATATAACAATTTAAATATAAACACTTTATTAACCCTGCAAGAGCATCCTAATAAAGAAAATGATGGAGGCAGACATACAAGGTAGATGTGATTTTGAAGACAATCACAATGTAGCTTAACTTGACAGAAGCAATGAATCAAATCCTGTGAAAATTGTTCCAAAGATATTTTCTCCACACTATTTAAATCAGTAGCTAAGCAGTGCTAAAGGATTATACAAAGGCTTACTGCTTTCTTGCCCCTTATAGGATTTTAACTTAGATTCTAATTCTCTTGTTGTTTTTCTGGAGACCTGAGATGGCTCCAGGAGGTTGTTTGCACTTACTTGTTTTGTGACCCTGACTGCACCCTGACCTTTGTAGCATGATTCAAAAACTTAAGTCATTATTTCTGGATGATTCAGTGGGTATAAAAACAGTTAGATTATTAGTTAATGCTAGTAGCTAATTTGTTAAGCACTATTCATGAAGCACTACATGCTTTATACATATTAACTCATTTAATCTTAATAACAACCAAATGGCATGGGTAATATATTTTCATTTTATAGATGAGGAAACTGAGTCTCAAGAATTTACACAATTTGCCTAAGGAAAAACATCCAGTAAGTAAGCATCCAGAATTAGAGTCTAAGTAATCTGTTCTAGATCCCAAGAATTTAAACTCGAGGGCCCTACTACATATTCATCATCATGGCTGGGCAAATATACAAGTCCTGCTGATGGGTTAGGGAAATGACTTAAAATTATTTAGATTCAATCTGCCAACATTATACTATAACACCCACTGCTGATCTCATCATGTGCTCTCCTTAGTGCCAGTCACCCAGTTATCTCATGCCCCCTCCTACCTCTCCTGTAACTGTTTGTTTCCCAGAGTTAGGAGTCTCTCATGGTTTGTCTTCCTCTCTAATTTTTCACCACTCAGTTTCCCTCCTTCCCCCCTTCCCTTATGGTCCCTTTCACTATTTCTTATATTCCACATATAAGTAAAACCATATAATTGTATTTCTCTGACTGAAGTATCTCACTCAGGATAATACCCTCCAGTTCCATCCACATCAATGTAAATGGTAGGTATTCATACTTTCTGACAGCTAAGTAATATTCATATATTACTAATATATATATATAATATATATATATATATATATATATATATATATATATATATATATTACACAGTTTGGCTATTATGTACATTGCTGTTATGAAAATTGGGGTGCAGGTGTCCTGGTGTTTCCTGGCGTTTCACTACATCTGTATCTTTGGGGTAAATACCCAGTAGTGCAATTGCTGGGTCGTAGGGCAGGTCTATTTTTGGCTCATTGAGGAACTTCGACACAGTTTTCCAGAGTGGCTGCACCAGTTCACATTCCCACCAACAGTGCAAGAGGACTCTCCTTTTTCCACATCCTCTCTAACATTTGTTGTTTCCTGTCTTATTCATTTCCCCCATTCTCACTGGTGTGAGGGGGTATCTCATTGTGGTTTTGATTTGTATTCCCCTGATGGCCAGTGATGCAGAGCATTTTCTCATGTGCTTGTTGGCCATGACTATGTCTTCCTCTGTGAGATTTCTGTTCATGTATTTTGCCCATTTCATGATTGGATTGTTTGATTCTTTGCTGTTGAGTTTAATAAGTTCATTATAGATCTTGGATACGAGCCTTTATCTGATATGTCATTTGCAAATATCTTCTCCCATTCTGTAGGTTGTCTTTTAGTTTTGTGACTGTTTCTTTTCTTTTTTTTTTTTTTTTTTTTTGGTTATATTTTTTTATTGGAGTTCAATTTGCCAACATATAGCATAACACCCAGTGCTCATCCCGTCAAGTGCCCCCCTCAGTGCCCATCACCCAGTTCACCCCAACCCCCCCCACCCACCTCCCTTTCCACTACCCTTTGTTCATTTCCCAGAGTTAGGTGTCTCTCACGTTCTGTCACCTTCACTGATATTTCCCACTCATTTTCTCTCTTTTCCCCTTTATTCCCTTTCACTATTTTTTATATTCCCCAAATGAATGAGACCATATAATGTTTGTCCTTCTCTGAATGACTTACTTCACTCAGCATAATACCCTCCAGTTCCATCCACGTCAAAGCAAATGGTAGGTATTTGTCGTTTCTAATGGTTGAGTAATATTCCATTGTATACATAGACCACATCTTCTTTATCCATTCGTCTTCCGATGGACACCAAGGCTCTTTCCACAGTTTGGCTATTGTGGACATTGCTGCTAGAAACATCGGGTGCAGGTGTCCTGGTGTTTCACTGCATCTGTATCTTTGGGGTAAATACCCAGTAGTGCAATTGCTGGGTCGTAGGGCAGGTCTATTTTTAACTCTTTGAGGAACCTCCACACAGTTTACCAGAGTGGCTGTACCAGTTCACATTCCCACCAACAGTGCAAGAGGGTTCCCTTTTCTCCACATCCTCTCCAACATTTGTTGTTTCCTGTCTTGTTCATTTTCCCCATTCTCACTGGTGTGAGGGGGTATCTCATTGTGGTTTTGACTTGTATTTCTTTGATGGCAATGATGTAGAGCATTTTCTCATTTGCTTGTTGGCCATGTCTATGTCTTCCTTTGTGAGATTTCTGTTCATGTCTTTTGCCCATTTCATCATTGGGTTGTTTGTTTCTTTGCTCTTGTGTTTAATAAGTTCTATATAGATCTTGGATACGAGCCCTTTATCTGATAGGTCATTTGCAAATATCTTCTCTGTAGGTTGTGTTTTAGTTTTGTTGACTGTTTCTTTTGCTGTGCAGAAGCTCTTTTTCTTGATTAAGTCCCAATAATTCATTTTTGCTTTTGTTTCCCTTGCCTTCATGGATGTATCTTGCAAGAAGTTGCTGTGGCCAAGTTCAAAAAGGGTGTTTCTTGTGTTCTCCTCTAGGATTTTGATGGATTCTTGTCTCACATTTAGACTTTTCATCCATTTTGAGTTTCCCTTTGTGTATGGTGTAAGAGAATGGTCTAGTTTCATTCTTCTGCATGTGGCTGTCCAATTTTCCCAGCACCATTTATTGAAGAGACTGTCCTTTTTCCAGTGGATAGTCTTTCCTGCTTTGTTGAATACTAGTTGACCATAGAGTTGAGGGCCTATTTCTGGGTTCCCTCTTCTGTTCCATTGATCTATGTGTCTGTTTTTGTGCCAGTACCACACTGTATTAATGATCACAGCTTTGTAGTACAACCTGAAATCCAGCATTGTGATGCCCCTGGCTCTGGTTTTCTTTTTTAATATTCCTCTGGCTATTCAGGGTCTTTTTGGTTCATACAAATCTTAGGATTATTTTTTCCAAGAAAGACCACGGTATTTTGATAGGGATTGAATTGAATGTGTAAATTGCTCTGTGTAACATAGACATTTTCACAATATTTATTCTTCCAATCCATGAGCATAGAATGTTTTTCCATCTTTCTGTTTCTTCCTCAATTTTTTTCATAAGTGTTCTGTAGTTTTTATAGTACAGATCTTTTGCCTCTTTGGTTAGGTTTATTCCTTGATATCTTATGGTTTTAGGTACAATTGTAAATTGTAAATGGGATGGATTACTTGATTTCTCTTTCTTCAGTCTCATTGTTAGTGTATAGAAATGCCACTGATTTCTGTGCATTGATTTTGTATCTGCCACATTGCCGAATTGCTATATGAGTTATAGCAATCTTGGGGTGGAGTCTTATGGATTTTCTATATACAGTATCATGTCATCTGCAAAGAGGGAGAGTTTGACTTCTTTGCCAATTTTAATGCCTTTATTTCTTTTTGTTGTCTGATTGCTGAGGCTAAGACTTCTAATACTATGTTCAATGGCAGTAGTAAGAGTGGACATCCCTGTCCTGTTCCTGATCTTAGGGAAAGGCTCTCAGTTTTTCCCCATTGAGAATGATATTTGCTGTGGGCTTTTCATAAATGCCTTTTATGATATTGAGGAATTTTACCTCTATCCCTACTCTCTGAAGAGTTTTGATCAGAAATGGATGCTGTATTTTGTCAAACGCTTTCTCTGCATCTATTGAAAGGATCATATTGTTCTTATCTTTTCTTTTACTAATATGATCTATCACATTGATTGTTTTATGAATGTTGAACCACTCTTGCATCTCAGGTATAAATACCACTTGGTTCTAGTGAATAATCTTCTTAATGTACTATTGTATCCTATTGGCTAGTATCTTGGTGAGAATTTTGGCATCCATGTTCATCAGGGATATTGGTCTGTTATTCTCCTTTTTTGGTGGCATTTTTTCCTGGTTTGAGGATCAAGGTAATGCTGGCCTCATAGAATGAGTTTGGAAGTATTTTTTTTTTTCATTTCTATCTTTTGAAACAGTTTTAGTAGAATAAGTATTGTTTCTTCTTTAAATGTTTAGTTAAATTCCCCTCGGAAGCCCTCTGGCCCTGTAGTTTTGTGTCTTGGAAGGTTTTTGATGATTGCTTCAATTGCCTTGCTGGTTATTGGCTGTTCAGGTTTTCTGCTTACTCCTGTTTCAGTTTTGGTAATTTGTAGCTTTCCAGGGATGCATCAATTTCTTCCTGACTGACTAATTTGTTGGCCTATAGATGCTCATAATGTGATCTTAAAATTGTTTGTATTTCCTTGGTGTTGGTTGTGATCTCTTCTCTTTCATTTATGATTTTGTTAATTTGTGTCCTTTCTATTTTCTTTTTCATAAGTCTGGGTAGGGGTTTATCGATCTTATTAATTCTTTCAAAGAATCAGCTCCTGCTTTTATTGATCTGTTCTACTGTTCTTTTCTCTACTTCATTGAGTTCTGCTCTAATCTTCATCTCTCTTCTCCTGCTTGGTTTTGGCTTTATTTACTACTCTGTATCTAGTTCATTAAGGTGTATTTGGCATATGTCCAATTTTTTTGAGGGAGACTTGTATAGAAATGTAGGGAAATGACTTTTTAATGGTAACCACTGTGCCCAGTTGCACATACTTTATAAATTCCAAAACTTTTTCACATATGTCAGTTAATTTAATCTTTCTAATAATCTTATGAAATAGGTATTACTGTTGACTCTTGAACAGTGCTGAGGTTAGGAATGCCAAGCCCTCATGAGTAAAAATTTGTGGATAACGTTTAACTCCCCCCAAATTTAACTACTAATAGCTTATCATTGATGGGAAGTCTTATCAATAACATAAGTGGTAAATTAACATTTTATATATGTGTTGTATGTTGCATTCTTACCATAAATAAGCTAAAGAAAATGTTCTTAAGAAAATTATAAGGAAAATACATTTACAGTTATCATAATGTAAAAAAAAAAATCTGTGTATAAGTGGACCCATGCAGTTCAAACCCCTGTTGTTCAAGATCAACTGTATTTCTATATCAGATATAGTAAAAAAAAAAAAAAAAAAGCGTAAGAGGCCAATTAAGTTTTCAAGGTCATGCGTGGAAGAAGCAGAATTAGATTTTGGTATAAATTAGACTTGGGTTCAAATTTAGGATCTATCCTTCACAAGCATGTAAATTAAATTCAATGAGCTAACTTTTTCTTACCTATAAGATAAAATTTTCAGATAACTCTTCTGCTCAATATAGTGCCTGCCACCTGGTATCTACACAACAGATATTTATCTTTTGTGTGTCCATTCTATAGAAAGCTTTTGTATCATCATCTACTTTATAGGATATGAGGAGGGAAAAAAGGAAATGTCAAAATCCTCAGCAAGGACTCTGTTGTCATGGCCAAACATTCCAAATAGGATTCATAATCTGAGAAAAGCAAAGACATGAAAAGATCAATGATATTAATAAGTGGCAATATCCTTTGTGGCTTAAGACATACACCTCTTACCTTTTTTCTTTTTATATATAATAGTTCCAGTTTAGACCAGTTGTAGGTCTGATTAGTTAGAAAACTATTGAGCAGGAAGCTTCTCTTCCAGGAATATGGATAATGACACTTTTTATTCTTCTTGCTAAGTACCACCAAAAAGCCGTGGGCATTATATGCAAAACAAACATAAGAAGACTGAATGATGGACAGAAGAATGCAGACCAGGTACGAATTTTGGAACTTGAGGAATGATGTAATTTCCCTGGGTTTTCTTTTGGCCTCCTATATCCTAGGCTTGGACATGAAGAAGCCAGAAAACTGGAAATGCCAGCAGGCACAGACACATACAGAACTCCAACTAAAGCTTATTCTCTCTAGCCAAAGGGTTAAGAAAGGGACATCCTAGCAAGACAGAAAATTTTTTGTGGCAATAGTTCTACACTAGACAAATGCCAACCTTATCCATGTCAGTAAGGGCTAAATGGGAGCCTGGACTTTCATCCTAATGTGGCTGCAGTGAGGCATCTCAATACCAGATGGGCTAGTGTCCATAAGTGCCAAGCAGGGACCTGGGACTTCCATCTCCCTGAACTAGTAATGAGTTTCCCGCTGTCTGAGCAGCCTGGATTCCACACTGACAGACTATAATGAGGTACTCCTTTCTTCTCTACTAGAGTGGGGTCAGAGAGGCTAGATGGAGAGTTAAGCCTTTGATCACCCAGTGTCAGTGAGGCAAAGTATACCCACCAGGTGTCAGTGGCAACCATGAGTAAAACTGGAACTCCTTCCCTAGCCCAGGAAAATGAGATTTTTCTGACACCAGTAGGGCTTCTTCCTCTCTTTTTCCTTCTTTTCCACAGCTGGTGGGCCTACAGTTCAGCCTATATTATCAAAAAATCTATCAATCTTCTCCTTATTATATTCCAACACAAATTCCAGTTTTTAAGAGCACCTTTCAGGTTGACCTTCTCCACACTGTTGCAAATGCAGTAATTTCCTTGGGGGGGGGGGGGGCTGGGATTTAGAACTCTGTTCTGTGACCTGATTCCCTGGGGAAATATCTCTGACTCAGGCCTCTGGTACTGAGCTGGGGAAAATTGGCACATGTATCTCTTGAGTGACAAGCCTGCTTTGGAAGTGGAGTGCTCTTTGGATGGGGTGTCAGCAGCCCAAGTCTCTTTGGCTTGCAGTAACTCTAGTTCAAGAGATGGAGTAAGGGCAGTCAGGACTCTGGTATTCCCAGTAATGACATACTCAGTGTAGACTTCCATCTCATGAATGGGGTTTGGGCAGAAGAAGGAAGCCTTCACCCATTGATTGCACTCAGAACTTAATCTCAGCAACAGGTACAGAGGCAGGATGAGAAATGCTGACATTCACCCTTTCTAAAAAGACAGCTCTCTCACTGGGAGCTATGGGGAGCCATCCCTATGCTCTAGACTGTACTAGTCCAGGTTGGAGTTTCCATCTCTCTGAGCTGGGAGTGTGAAGGGAAGGCACAAGTTTGTTTCCAATGCAGGTTCTCACAGTTCTTAGAGTCTTAGTAGGGTTTCTTGAATAAATGTATCTTAATTTGCTGCAAGCCATAGGCCATTTTAAGAGACCTTAATTTTTTAAAATATCTTTTCATCAATTTCACTGAGCAGAGGCTTAGTTGAGCTCCTTATGCTTGCTGGAAGGGGAAATTGTATCATTATTTCTTACAACTGCAACATACAATTATTCAAAAACATTTTAAAAGTTTAATAAAAAGAAGAAATAAACAGCATTGAAATGGTTTCTTAGATTAGTTCCAGGCAGCTATTTTTGTGCAAACTCTTTTCTGAGAGGGGCTTTAAAGAGAAGGGGAGTGAAGAAAGAAGGAGCAGGAGAAGGCACTAAGTAAGGATATGGTCTGAACTGGAAACTGGCTTCTGGATGATTCCACGAGAGCTCTGGAACAGCAATGTCCAGAGAAAAGGCCAGCTATGAATAGGTAGCAACCAACACTAACAACAGTTAGGGGCTGGGCACACTCACCAGGTGAAAGGGATGTGAGTGGCACACAAAAAGCGTCTATTACTTCTAGATACTCATTTACTTGGTTATTAATTTATGAAAGTGAACATTTTTTCAGGGTTGGGGATGCCAAGATAAATGAGAATCAATTTGTGCCTTCTAGGTGGAATAGGAGACTGTTATGTTAAATGGGCCAAAACAGGTGGATATAACAGTCCCTTTTGTCCTTTAGCATCTAACACATATAAAAATACATATAATACAATATAAACAACTTGCAAGTTCTGAGCCGCTCCCTTCCCATCAAGGAAACAAATCCAATCCAACCAACAAAAATGCATTGTTCAACAACTCATATTTGTTTTCTCACTCATTTAACAAAGGGCTGTTGAGCACCTTGCTAGGCTCTATTGTTATGAAGATTAGCAAGCCAGGATCTGAGATTAAAGCTCTAACTGTGCAGTGAGGACATGGAGGAATAAATCAGAAAATGCAGAACACTCTGGGGAGTGCTATGATAAAGGTCAATCCCTGGAACAATGGATGCTCAGGGGAGGCATTGCTTCCTGGTTAAGAATTTGCCCAGCCCTTTGATTTCTAATTCAGTTCCCTCTCCCTGAACTACAAATAGAAACACTGGAGGGAAAAGGGTTCTTGAGGAATCCCCTTGGGTTTACATTGAATCATAATCATGTTAAATACATCAGCCATCACATTATGCACTGCTAGAGTAAACTCCCTATTAAAATTTACCATGGTTATAAATATAAAAACAGTGTTGTTTTTACTTCCATAAATTTAACTATGCCTTCTGAAATAAATATAATTACATTTATTGACATACTTAGAATGAGTAACCTTGTGAAAATTATTCCTAAGTGTTAAGTTCCTAAACCAGGGGAAGAAACTAAGGACAAAAATATTCAGATATTATCATAACAACTGGAAATGATTTTTATATTTACTAGCAAAACATTATGAAAACATGTTCTGAAAATCTTTCTTCAAAGAATTTTGATCATAGTACTTATATACCTGAACCCCTCCTGTTATTTTACTGTCAATTTAATTCAGAGAATATAGTATTAAAAAACATATTCAGTAAAAATTAAATGCTATACATTTTTCTATTTAGTAAAAGTAGGCAACTGCACATTTAAAATCAATTTCTTAGGTATTTTAAATATTGCACCTGTTTTCTGGTTTTAAAAATACTATTTGAAATCTTGAGAATATAAACAGGCATAAATATTATAGTCAGATTCTCCTAATGTTTCACTTGTATCATGTGAGCTTTTAATTTGACTTAGTTATTCTTTATTAGGGTGTGGGAATATTATTGTCTTCCTAAGTTTATTAAAAGTACTGTTTTGTTTTTTTGTTTGTTTGTTGAACAAATTTAACTAAGTTAGATAAATGTCTTTGTATCATTTGGTAGGAGTATTTGGACAGATGGATGGATGAATAGATATATATATATACTGATTCAATGTATGATGTTCCTACATTTGGTAAGATTAGTCTGTTGTTGGTCACTCATTTTTTATTGAGGTAAAATTGATATATATATATATCAATTTTGATATATGATATATATCAAAATCATATCATTTGCAATATATATATACATATATATATATATTGCAAATGATAACCACAAGAGTCTAGTTAACATTTATCATCATACATAGTTACAAATGTTTTTTTTTTTTTCTTATGAGAACTGTCAAGATTTACTCTCTTACCAACTTTCATATGTGCACTATAGCATTATTAACTGTAGTCACCCATGCTGTATATCACCTCCTCAGGACATTTTATATTATAACCGCAAGTTTCTACTTTTTGATCCCCTTCACCTGTTTTTCCTATTCCCTAACTCCTACCTCTGGCAACTACCAATATGTTCTCTGAATCTATTAGATTTTTTTTTTAATTCTAGCTATAAGTAAGATCATCTGTATGAGTCTTTCTTTGACTTATTCACTTAGCGTAATACACTCGTATCCCATTATGTTGTTGCAAATGGTGAGATTTTGCTCCTTTCTATGGTTGTATAATATTCCATCATATATCTCTGTTACATTTTGTGTCATTTATTGATAGACACTTAAGTTGATTCCATATTTCGGCTATTGTAAATAATGTTTCAATGAACATGGGGTTCATGTATCTTTTCAAGTTAACATTTTCATTTTCTTTGGATAAATACCCAGAAGTGGAATTGCATGATCATATAGTGGTTTTATTTTTAGTATTTTGAGGAACCTCCATACTGTTTTCCATAGTGGCTGCCACAGTTTGCATTCACACCGGGAGTGCACAATTGTTTTCTTTTCTCCACATTCTCACCAACTAGCCATTCTAACAGGTGTGAATTGATAACTTTTGCCTAGCTTTTAATTATATATTTGCTCTTGAAGAGTATGAATAATTTTTTTAATTCCCTTTCATTGGTAGACTGCTGCATCAGTGGCCCCAATTCTTTGGACCATTTTGCTTCCTTGTCTTTTGCCATTTGACTTTGTAGTGCCTTTCAGTGAAGGAGTACCATATATTTCCCTATCTCTTTACTTTAGATTTAATCATATAACTTTGTGAGGCAGTGAAATTTGAAATACAGGCCTAGGCCTTAAGTGGCCTTGTGTATTTCTATCTGACTTCTTATATTTCTATTGTTGCTATGAGAAGAATATACTTGGACCAGCATAAGCCCCAGGAGGAGAATGACTGAGATAGAAGACAGCCGAATCAGTGGAGTTGCCCAAGTTATACCCTCCAAAGTCAATCAAATGTTTGCCTGCCAGCCTACAAACATGTGACTTAGTCCAGCTGAGATTAGTAGGACCATTAATGAGGCCAGCCCAGATAAGCCAACCCATAGCCAAACCAGAAACACATTAACTAAATAAATGTTGCACTGTGCTGAAATGTTATGGTTTGTTATTATGCTGCATTACTGTGAAAATAGATAACTGATATATGGTTAGATTGAATGATCTCTAATAACACTATGTTTTGTCACATATTGAAGAAAATTTCTTGTTGCTTAATATATATAAAATGTTGATAAATAGGATATATATACTTGGAAAAAAAACACTAAAGGAGAAATAGACAGCAATACAATAACACTAGGGGACTTTATTGCTTCACTTCCAACAATGGACAGATCATCCAGACAGGAAATCAATATGGAAACACTGGATTTAAAGTCCATATTAGCCTATAGGGATATAATAGACATTTACATAATATCCCATCCAAAAGCAGCAGAACACACGTTCTTTTCAAGTACATATGGAAAAATCTTCAAAATAGATTACAAAACATGTCAATACATTTAAGGAGATTCAGACCTTATCTCACATTTTTTCTGACCACAATGGTATAAAACTAGAAATCAATTAGAAGAAAACTGGAAAATTTACAAACATATGGAGATTCAGTAACATACTCCTAAGCATCAAATGGGTCAAAGAAGAAAAAAAAATCAGAAAATCTTGAGGTAAATAAAATGGAAATACAACATACCAAAACTTATTGGGTGCAGCAAAACCAGTTCTAAGGAGGATGTCTGTAGTGATAAATGCCTATGTTAAGAAAAAAGGCAGATCTCAAATAAACAAGTTAACTTTACATCCCAAGGACCTGGAAAAAGAAGAACAGGCTTACCCCAAAATTAACAGAAGGAAGAAAAAAATAAATATCAGACTGGGAACAAATGAAATAGAGACTTAAAAGATAATGGAAAAGATGAGTGAAACTAAGAGTTGTGTTTTTCTTTTCTTTGAAAAGATAAACAGAATAGGCAAAACTTTAGCTAGATTTACCAAGGAAAGAAGGAATCAAATAGTTAAAAATGAAGAGGAAACATTAAAACTGATACCACATGAGAATTCAGGATTATAGGCAAGTGCAATGAACAATTACATGCCAACAAATTGGACAACCTAGAAGGAATGGATAAATTCTTAGAAACATACAATATACAGAGACTGAATTATAATGAAATACAAAATCTAAACAGACCAATTGCTAATAAGAAGTCGAGTTGTAGGATACAAAATCAATATACAAAACTCCATTTCATTTCTATACTTTAACAATGAACTATCAGAAAGAGAAATTAAGGAAACAATCCCATTTACAATAGCATCAAAATAAATAAAATATCTAGGAATAAATTTAACCAAGGAGGTGAAAAATCTAAAAATTATAAGGCATTGATGAAAGAAATTGAAAATGCATATAAATGAAAGATATTTTGTGCTCATGGATTGGAAGAATTAATATTGCTATTAACTAATAGATAATCCATATCTAATAATAATTCAGAATTACCTTAAGCATTATATAGCTTTAGTGCAGTCTCTATCAACATTGGCATGACATTTTTTATATAGGTAGAGAATAAAACAATCCTAAAGTTTGTACAGAACCACAAAGACCCCCCAAATAGCCAAAGTGATCTTAAGAAAGGAGAGCAAAGCTGGAGGCCTCACTACCTGATTTCAAACTATATTTCAGTTACAGTAATTAAAACAGTATTATAATAGCATAAAAAGACACATAGATCAATGGAACACAATAGACAACTCAGAAATAAAACCATGAATATATGATCAATTAATCTATGACAAAGGAGCTAAGACTATATGGTGAGGAAAAGTATTGGGAAAACTGGATAGCCATATGGAAGAAAATGAAATTGGATCTCTGTCTTACAACCTATACAACAACAACTCAAAATGGATTAAAGATATGAACGTAAGACTTGAAACCATAAAACTACTAGAAGAAAACGTAGTGGTTAAAACAGTTCCTTGATTGGTCTTGGCAATAATTTTTCTTTTCTTAGATTTGACATCGAAAGCAAAACCAGCAAATTGAAAATAAACAAGTTAGACTATAACAAATTAAAAAGCTACTCCACAAGAAAGGAACACATCAATAAAGCAAGAATGGGAGTAAATATTTGCAAAACATATATTCGGTAAGAATTAAAATCCAAGAAAATATAAATTCATATAACTCAATAGCAAATAAATCCAAACAATCCAATTAAAAAATAAGAAGAGGAACTGAATATATATTTTTTCCAAAAAAAACCCATACCAATAGACAAAAGGTACATAAAAATGACATCAACATCACTAAAAATAAGGAAAAGGCAAATCAAAGCCACAGTAAGATATTACCATACACCTTTTAGAATGGCTGTTATCAAAAAGAAGATGAGTACTGGTAAGAATATGGAGAAAAGTGAACCCTTTTGCATTGTTGGATGGAAATGTAAATTGGCATAGCCAATATGGAAAACAGTCCAGAAGTTTCCAAAAATTCTAAAAATAGACCTACAATTGCTAGTGGATCTAGCAATTCCACTGCTGTTTATATATTCAAAGGAAATGAAAACAGGGTCTCAGATATCTACATCCCCATGTTAATTGCAGCATTGTTCACAATAGCCCAGATATGGAAATAACCTAAGTATCCATTAATGGATTCTATCTCTATCTATATATTAGATACAGATATAGATATCTACGTATAAATATAGGAGGCTATCATGAGAAAGAAGAACATCTTGCCACTCACAACATTCAATCTTTGCTTCTCTTCACATGGCTATCTTATTTAAGGACACCAGTTATATCAGACTGGGCGCTCACCACACTCCAATATGAACTCATTTTAACTTAAGTAATTATATCTACAATTACCTTATTTCTAAATAAGGTCATACTTTAAAATAACTGGAGGTTAGGATTTCAACATATCCTTTTGGAAGAATACAGTTCAAACCAAAACAGTCTACTCTCCAGCCCACAGTGATTTCATATCCTTCCCACATGCAAAATAAATTTGCCCTGTTCCAATAACCCCTAAAGTCTTAACCCAATTTAGCATAAACTCTAAGTTCCAAATTTAATCTATATATAATCAATCCAAGTCAATGTAGGCTTTTTCTATCATGGACCTCAAAATTCTTCCAGACTCTAATCACTACTGAATTTCAAAGCCACTTATACATTTTTAGGTTTTTGTTAGGGCAGCATCCTATTTCTTGGTACCAATATTTGTGTTAATTTCCTAGACCTGTCATAACAAATTACTACATATTGGGTGTTGCTATGGTTGGTTCCTTATGAGAGCTCTGAGAGGAAATTTGTTCTATGCCTCTCTCCTAGCTTCTGATGATGGCTGACCATCTTTGGCATTCTTTGATTTGTAGATGGATCACTCCAATCTTTGACTCTCTCTTCACACATTTTTCTTGTGTCTCTGTGTCTTCACATGGTTATCTTTATAGAAGGTCACAATCGTTTTGGATAGGGACCTAGTCTACTCCAATATAACATCATTGTAGTGAATGTCACCTGCAACAAACCTATTTCCAAATAAGTTCATATTCTGAAGTGCTAGGGGGTTGGACATTGGCATATCTTTTTTAGGGGGACACAGTTCAACAATATTAGAGAAGACTATGTTTTATATCACTACATTTTCTTTTCCACTTATAAAGACTGTTTATGAGGAAGGAAGTATGGGCACAGTGACCACAGTGACCAACACATATGTAAGAATGTGTTGTAAATCTGTTAAAAAACTGTAATTCTTTTTCTTGCTAATGATATAAGTGGATTGAACATGGACATTTACTTCTACAGCTTTCTGAAATCTCACAAAAAATGAGAGCAAAGGAATAAAATAAACTAGAAACAGTTTATGGTAAAGAATATGGGAAAGGAAATGAGAGCTATAAAATTTAGGAAGCTGAAGAGAAGATGATGAAGAATACCTTACTTAACAGAGCTGGGAAAACTGATACCTAATTTCAAAGAGTGGAAAACATGGAAACCAGTCTATTCAAAATACAGAGCCTCCCCTTACCACATGTACACACAACATACCCTAGTAATTGGGGGCTTCAGGAGCCTCCAAAAGTTGGGGAGAACATGGGACTAATAGGGATGATTGACTGAAAGTCTGTACAAGAAATGGGCACTCCAGATTTTTTTCCCTGATCTTGCTCAACTGGGCAACTGCTTCCTCTATTCCAGCAGAGGACCGGAGGCCTATTTTGGAAGCAGAGAGAGTTTGCTCTTGGGGAATCCAAAACACACTTGAGTGTGAAGGCACAGCATGAAATGATGGGGATGAAATGAAAGTCAGAAATGCTGGAAAGCCAATTTATACTTCCTGTTAAGAGAGAATTTCTTACTGGAGAAATAAACAAAGTCCAAGAAAAACAGACATAGAGTTGTAGAAACTTGTGGACTCTCCCCAAAATGGAAAAGCCAAATTACCAGTGATGCCACCCTTAGAAATGCATGTCCTCCTCCATCGGCTTAATTTACAATATAAACATATAAGGAAGGGATGATGAACAGCTGAGGAAAGCCCAGCATCACAGTTAAAGATGGAAACAAACAATAAAAATATGAAAGAGGAAATGAAGATAATGCAAACAGCAGAAGGAAACTTATATAAAAATTCCTTTGTGTACTGTTGATGGAAACATAACTAGAAAAAAGTATGGAAAGCAGTATGTAGAGTTCTCAAAAATAAAAAATAGAACTACATATGATCCAGCAATTTCACTTTTGTGAATATGTCCAGAGGAAATGAGAACACTAACTCAAAAAGGTATCTGCATATCCACATTCACAGCAGTATTATTTATAATAGCAAAGGCATGGAACTTAAGTGTCCATAAGTAAACAAATGAATAAATTATTCATTTAATTATATATATTATTGTATATATGCAATATATGGCATAATATATGTGGAATATTATTCAGCCATAAAAATGAGGAAATCTACCATTTGCACTAGTATGGTTGGACCCTGAAAGCATTATGCTAAGTAAAATAAGTCAGAAAGGGAAAGACAAATACTGTACTGTATGATCTCACTTACATGTAGAATCTAAAAACTCATAGAAGGAATTCAGATTTGTGGTAACTAGAAGTCTTGGAGGATAGGGGAGGAGCAATTGGGGGAGGTAGTCAAAATTTACAAACTTCTAGTTATAAGAAATAATTACTAGGGCTGTAATGTCCAACATGATGCTGTAATTAACACTGCTGTATTATATGTAGGATGGTTGTTAAGAGATCAAATCCCAAGGGTGCCCGTCATAAGGAGTTTCTTTCCTTATTTTTATTATAACTCTATAAGATGATGGATATTAGCTGAACCTATTATGGTAATAATTTCACAACATATGTAAATCAGACCATCATGATGTACACCACACTATATGTAGTAATGTATATCAGTTATTTCTCAATAACAGTGGAAAAATAAGTAAAAATAAGTATCCTCAGAAAATATAAATGTCATTATACCCTGAAGTGAAAATAGAAGTCAAGGAAAAAGAAATACTTAAAATAAATTACCTAACAAATAAAGATTCAATTACTTTAACATCATCACAATAGATATTTGTACTCCATAACACCAGAAAAATACAAAAGATCTCAAAACTCAAAGAGAGAATAAAATAGTAATATACATAGAACTGAGAATCAAATGACCCAAAACTTCTCAATGGCAGCACTGGAAACAATGACTCCAAAGTTTTGACTGATAAATAAAATATCCAACAGACTCTAAAACCACCCAAACCATAAATAAAGAGAAAAATGGATATTTTCACACCAGGTAGTTCTCACAGCATGTATTTCTCCTATTTCTTTTTCAGAAAGCTACTAGACTACACGTTCCATCAAAATAAGAGAGTAAGTCAAGTTAGAGAAAGATATAGAGTCCAAGAGCAAGGGCTGCAACATAGAACAAAAAAGAAAAATATTATTGGGATGAGGAAAAAAGGAGATCCAAGGTTGACAGCTATGCAGTAAGCCTGGAGTTCAAGAAATGTGGAGTTCTAGAACTTTGACACTATGCTGGACAGAGTGGGGATATCATTTGGTCATTGTTCATTCTGGGGAATAATCCATCTGTACTTACTCATTCCATGGATATACAACCTATGATCCAGCTGTTTTGTTCCTGGGTTTATATCCTTGTAGATGCATACATACCTTGTTTTATTGCACTTCACTTTATTGTGCTTTGCAGATACTATGTTTGTTGTTGTTGTTGCTGCTGTTTTTGTTTTTGTTTTTTTTCACAAACTGAAGGTTTGTGGAACCCTTGTGTCAAGTAAATCTTATCAGCTCCATTGTCCCGACAGCACTGGCTCATTTTATGTCTCTGTGTCACAGTATTTCAAACTTGTTTCATTATTATTTTGTTATGATAATCTGTGATTAGTGATCTTTGGTGTTATAATTGGAATTTTTAAATATAGTATTATAGTAGTTTCAGACAATTGTAATTGTTTTGGTGTTCTTCCATTAACCACACCGGTTTAAGATAGCAAACTTAATAAACGTTGAGTATGTTTTGACTGCTCCATTGACCAATCTTTCTCCCATCTCTTTCCCTCTCCTCAGGCCTCCCTATTTTCTGAGACACAATTACATTGAAATGATGTCAATTAATAATCCTATAATGGCCTCTTTTGTGTTCAAGTGAAAAAGGAGTCACATGTCTCTCATTTTAAATCAAAAGATAGAAATGATTAAGCTTAGTGAGGAAGGTATTTTGAAAGCTGGGATGGGCTGAAAGCTAGGCTTCCTGTACTGGTTATCTAAGTTGTGACTGCAAAGAAAAAGTTCTTCAAGGAAATTAAAAGTGCTACTCCAGTGAGCACACAAATGATAATAAAGCAAAACAGCTTTATTGCTGATGTGGGGCATGTTTTAATGATCTGGTTAGGTCAGACTAGCCACAGCATTCCTTTAAGTCAAAGCCTAATCCAGAGCAAGGCCCCAACTCTCTTCAATTCTTTGAAGGCTGAGAGAGATGAGGAAGCTGCAGAAGAAAATGTTGGAACTAGCAGAGGGTGGTTCATGCATTTTAAGGAAAGAAGCCAAGTCTATAACATTAAAGTGCAAGGTGAAGCAGCAAGTGCTGATGTAGAAGCTGCAGTAAGTTATCCAGAAGATCCAGCTAAGATAATTTATGAAGTTGGCTACACTAAACAACAGATTTTCAATTAGATGAAATAGTCTTCTATTTGAAAAGATGTAATCTAAGACTTTCATAGCTGGAGAGAAGTCAATGCCTGGCTTCAAAGAACAGAGGGACTCTCTTATTACAGGCTAATGTGGCTTGTGACTAAGTTGAAGCCAATGCTCACTTATCATTCTGAAAATCAGGGCCCTTAATAATTATGCTAAATTTACTCTACCTGTGCTCTAGAAATGGCATGATAAAGGCTGGATGACAGCACAGCTGTTTGCAACATGGTTGACTAAATCTTTTAAGCCCCTGGTAAGATCTAGTGCTCAGAAAAAAGATTCCTTTCAAAATATTACTGCTGTTTGACAATGCCTTGGTCATCCAAGATTTCTGATGGAGTTGTGTAATGAGATTAATGTTGTTTTCATGCCTCCTAACCCAATATCCATTCTACAGCCCATGGATTAAAGAGTAATTTTGACTTTCAAGTCTTATTGTTTAAGAATACATTTCATAAGACTATAGCTGCCATACCTAGTGATTCCCAGTGAATCTAGGCAAAGTAAATTGAAAATCTTCTGGAAAGGGCTCACTATTCCAGATGCCATTAAGAACATCTGTGATTCATGGGAAGAAGTCAAAATATCAACGTAAACAGGAGTTTGCAAGAAGTTGATAACAACCTTCATGGGTGATTTTGAGAAGTTCAGGACTTCAGTAGAGGAAGTCCTACAGATATGTAGAAATAGCAAGAGAACTAGAGTTAGACGTGGGCCTGGAGGTATGCTTGAATGGCTGCAATCTCATAATAAAACTCATGATAAGGAGAAGTTTCTTACGGAGAAGCAAAGCAAGTGGTTTCTTGGGATAGAATCCACTCCTAGTGAAAATGCTGGGAAGGTTGTTGAAATTACCACAAGGGATTTAGAATATTACATAAACTTAGTTGATAAAGCAGTGGCAGAATTTGAGAGGATTGCCTCCAATTATGAAAGAGGTTTTACTGTGGATAAAAGACTATCAAACAGCTTCTCATACTACAGAGAAATCTTTCATGAAGGGAAGAATAAATTGATGCAGCAAAAGTCAGTGTTTCTTATTTTTAAAGTGCCACAGAACTGCAGCCTTCACCAACTGCCACTCTGATCAGTCAGCAGCCATCAACAGCAAGGCAACACCCTTAACTAGCAAAAAGATTATGATTCACCGAAAGCTCAGATAATGGTTAGCACTTTTTAGCAATAAAGTAGTTTTCAAATGAAAAACTACCTTTATTATAAAGGTATTTACATTTTTAAACATAATGTTATTGCACACTTAAGAGACTGCAGTATAGAATAAATGTAACTTTTATGTACACTGAGAAATTTTAAAAAATGACTCGCTTTATTGAGATGGCCTGAAACCAAACCCACAATTAAGGTAAGTCTAAGTATGTCTGTACATATATTCTCACAAAGGACAGGAAGGAGATAAAGATGAGGCTGGT
Source organism: Vulpes vulpes (assembly GCF_048418805.1). Lineage (NCBI taxonomy): Eukaryota > Metazoa > Chordata > Mammalia > Carnivora > Canidae > Vulpes > Vulpes vulpes. Next base: position 55,759,565 of record NC_132790.1, read on the forward strand.
CTGTGGAGTGCTTGTGAAAGTGGATCTAGATCTCATTTCTGCAATATTGGTTAGGTAAAATGAAGTGGATCCACAGCAATTACCAGTAAGATATTAACTGCACACACAGCAACATGGTTAGATCTTAAAAGAGGATGCCCAGAGGGGGGAAAAAGGTGAAGAACATTTGTAAGCCAATACTGTTGAAGTTAATTAAGAATATACAAATAAAAGGATGAATGTTGAACACAATAGAACATATCATTGAAAGGTGGAGAAAAGAAGAATTGTGGCAGTCAAGGGAATATATAAAAGAGTGAATAGAAGTAGAGAAGGGCCATCCCTGGATCAATGCATGTGGACTGTCACCTCCCTGAACTCCAGGGAAAAGCTCTGCAGTACCAACCCAATGTCTGGGCTTGAGCTTCCTCCTAAATCTTCCACCACATCTGAAAAGGAAAGAGAACTGCTTCTTCCCATTCTCTAGATTTCCATGATGCTATTTCACACACAGCTAAAGGGATTTTAATGAACTTAATTACTGAAAAAATTGAGGATGTCAAATTTTCATCTTTGTGATATAATTACATAATCCAATAAAATGTAAATGGAAAACATTTCTAGGCACATATGTAAACATTTTCATTTCCTCACATATACAAGAATAATAATAGCTTCTGCTTTTAGGGGCATTTGAAAATTAAAATGAAATTATATATGTAAAGTGCTCACTGTATTACCTGGTGCAGGGTAAATCACTCAATATATAGCAGCTATATGGTAAAAAATCAGCTCCAAAAATGTTCTTTGAAGTTGGTTACTTGGGATTCTAAACATATTTTTGCCTAACAAACAATAATCAGAATGCAGATGACTAGATATGTATACCGGATGCAAAAGAAAATTTAGACCCTTGAATTTTATACTTGAAGTATAAAATTATAGAGTCCCTAACTAAACCGTTGTTAATTAACTGACATTTATTAGGAACCTGCTGTGTAATGGAAGGTGACCATATAATTTCCAATATGAGACTGTGTTTAGAGCTCCAAAGGAGGCTTCCCTGATTAGAACATGTGTAAGTTATTCTCAGAGTGTGGTGTGAGGACAGGGGCCCCTGCAATCTGTTTGTTACTGGTCTTTGATTAGATAAGAATAGTAATTGAGAGTAAACATTCAGAAAATTTTACAGCAGTTTGATGGAGTAATTTTATGCCTATTGAATATAATAATTACAAAATGGGCTTGCATTTTCATATTATTTTTCTGGGAAATTATTTATATTGTATTGTACAGAAGTTTTGGCCCATAATGGATTGGGGAAAGGAGACACAGCAGGTTCTCTGAGATAAGGAGATCATATAGTTTGAGAGGGATGGATTCAAAGTAAATCCCCACCCCAATGACTCTATCAGATAACTCAACTTTATTTCCTATGTAGAAATCACCACTATTTGAAGTTAATGTGTTTATTGGATTTTTATCTTGTCTCTCCTACTGGAAGGTAATTTTGGGAGCGGTCTTATCTGCCTTAGTACTAACAATTAGAACAGTATCCAGCACAGACCACATACTAAATTAATTTTAGTTGGATGGATCAGTGGATTAAATTTTAACTGCAGTTGTTACCACGGTGACAACTGTCATCACACGCTGGACAGAGATCATGAAAACTCTTCCAGCTGTGGTGAGGTGGTAAGGACAAAGTGGCTCTCTCCTCCAAACCACAGGATTTGAGTCTCTTACTCCAGAATATTTTCAGACTTTTATGAATAATCAATTCTTTGAGTGGCAAGGCTCTACTTTCTGACCAATTAGTATGCTAATTATAAACCTTTTTTAAACTAAAGATTTCAGATAGACCATATGTTGTTAACATATTTGAATTAGATACTCTATGTGCTTGTGGTAATAAACTATTTTTTTAATGTTTGCCACTTATTTTCAGACCATTTTCTAATCCAGATCAACCTCCCTTGCCCTATTAGTGTGTATTACAGATTCTTCACTGTCATGGTTAAAAGGGAGTAAGTTAATTTAGAACCTTGGATGACTAAAGCTGGAAGGATATTTTTAGTGATTCTAATGACTGAATCTTGTGGCTTGCTGCAGACAGTATTAGGACTTCTATTGAAGTTACAAAGGGGTGAGGAAGAGGCATATGTCGCAAAGGTTTCAGGGGAGACAGGAAAGTGATGGAAAACAGAGAAAACTATTTGCCAATTACATAACAGCAAATACCATAGCTGTCCTCGCAGAAGGTCAGAAATGCAGCAACTGAAGCTGTCACATAATAGACAATTTGATGATAGTAACTAAGAAAACACAAAAGGCAGCTAATCTCCCCCCTACTGATAAAGCTGTCTGAGGTAGATCAATTTAGTCGTGGTTGTTGTTAGGAAATTGCACTTGTTTGATGTTCCACAAGCAGATCATGTAGTTTCCTAGGAAACATCCTTTTTCACTTAAATCTAATTCTCCCACGTTGTGGGATCTGATGAGTCACTCAGCCTGACTTTTCTCTCCTTTCCCTCTACCCATTAAAAAGGACCTACCAGCTGGAAATCTACTAAATGAAATGAATTTATTAGCTCTTTTCACCTTGTTCTTCACTTAACTCTTGTGTTTCTTCCTTGCGAGTCTAACTGCTTCCCTGATGCGAAAGGCCAGAAATAATGAAGGAGCGGGGTTTGGGATGTGAGCAAGTGTTAAGCACTGGCTTCTTCCAATTTCTTGGTTATTAAACTATATTTCAGCATCTAGCTTTAAATGGAAAACATTACATGCATAAAGACTTTTTGTATTCTGTAGTGGAATTTGTCAATTTCATTTAATTTCAGATTCCTAGTCACATTTTTACAGCTATGGGAGAGGGGAGGGGGAAGGAAGGAAGGAGAGAGAGAGAAGGAGGGAAGAAAGGAGGGAGGGAGGAAGAGAGGGAAAGCAAGGGAGAGAGAGAAGGAAAGAGGGACACAGGGAGGGAGAGAGGGTCACAGGGAGGGAAGGGAGCAAAAGAGAGAGAGAGCTGGAAGGAGGAGGGAGAGGAAAGGAAGGAGACAAGAAAGAGGAGGGAGAGGGGGAGAGGAAAAAGAGGGAACATTTAAGTAAAAGAATTTATGAGATACATTAATTCTTATCTAAGCCCATTAATAGAAGCATTGCCACAAAAAACATTGAACCTGAAGATAATCAAAATATAATTGTAATTTGTTTGTGAAGCACAAACCTAAGCTTGCTGAATTCTCCTAAGTATGCTGAGTTCACACTTAATTAAGCTTGCACATTCTAGGCATAGTTGTCTCTTTGGTAACTAAGGAAGTGACATAGACATGAATGATAGAATTCTGCTGAGATTTAGCATGAATAAAGAATTCTCAGAGTACAACCTCACTGACTCTTTGCTCCAGCGGCAGCAGAGCATGCCACTCGTGGAATGAGTACTCCTGACTACTGACATGGGTACTCCCTCACTGGCCGGTGTCCTGAGTTAGCCAGATTGTCTTCTCTTTTTGCTACACTGATCTTAACCATGTGCCAGGAATTGTTCTAATTACTCTCCTGTGTTTCTCATCTGAGATGAAGTATGATACTATTACCTCCATTTTACAGATAAGAAAATCAAGTTCTGGAGTTGGTAAATGCTTTTCCCACATCACATAGCTTAGGGCAGTTGTAGGACTCATCCTCAGCACATGTGTCTATGATATTTGTCACTAATCTATATTCTTTATCTCCTGGGGAAATTTACTGGGTTTCTTCAAGATGAGGGATTGCAGAAATTATGAAAATGCCTATGGCTGAGCCTTAAGCCACTAAATTCACAAAAGCTAATGGAAATGTAACACAAGCCTAGGTGGGTCTCACTAGTTCAGCTGAAACACAGCATGATCAATATGGTCAGTTTTGCAGTAAAACTAGCCAAGGCAGGATGGTCTATCTTGCATCATGAATTCCCCTGAAAGAATTTTCCCCCGTGGGATATGAGAAGTAGAGATGGTACATTCTCCACCACCCTTATATGGACATGGAGGGAAGGAGGTATGGTAGAGCACATTTCATTGGACAACTAAGCATAAACTACCTTTTGTTAGAACCATAACAATTACCTGATTCCCATTTCAGTCTTCCTGGGAGACACTGATCTTATGAACATAGTCTATTTATGAACTCTTGAAAACCAGTAGTCCAGCTCCAAGATAATGTGTAAGTTAGCTCTCAGTGCAAAATGGACTACCATAGAAGTTCAGGGACACGCAGCAATGACTATGGCTGTGGAGGTCAGCTGACCTAGGCTAGGACAGTCTTAGAGAGACTCATGTCTGATGTAGTCAAGACATCTATGTTGGGCTGGGTTAGGGAGGCTGTCTGCTCACAGGTCTCTCCTCGTCCTTCTGGGTCCAGTGGGCTAGCCCAGACATTTTCATTTCATCATGATGGCAGAGGCTCAAGAACACAAGTACAGAAGGCCTGTTAAGACCAGAGTCAGAACTAACACACCATCCCTTCTGCTGAGTTCCATTTTCTAAGCGAAGTTGTATAGCAGAACCCACAAGCTGGGTATGCCCTGGTCCCAACACTGCAAAAAGCCCTGCAAAGCTAACGCCAACATACGTGGGAACAGAGAGAATGAGGAGCCACATTTAAAATTCTACACTTGACACTAATGGTGTGAAATTGGTAATTTATTTATAAGCTGATTTTTAATTTCCTCTTTTGTTAAACTGCATTTTTCCTGCTTCGTGGAGTCCTTGTGAGAATTGAATGAGGAAAAGCATCTGCAAGTCCGTCCTTAATATGAAAATGGAAAAGTAGCTGACCCAGGGCTCTACCAAGGTCCATCCTTCTTCCTACTTTGCCCAAACCATTGACTCATTTACCCACTCACTTCCCTTCTATGTTCCCATTTCAGAAACAGACTCCCCTGATGTTCAAGGGGACTGTTTTCCCTGAGGTTGGGAGATTCAATTACAAGACTATTCTTTTTTATTTTGCCTCATTTTAGACCCTTGTATGCTGCCATATGACAATTAAAACTATACAAGCAATTATTTTCCAGGAGGCACAGATGTTGTTTGTTTCATTTGAGAACCCAAGTCCTTATCGGTCCTACTTTTAAGGTCCATTTCTCAGGAAACATTTCATGCACAGAACAACAAAGAACAGCAAATGACATTATTAATATCTAAAGACTCATTAAATTCTACTCAGTGTTAAAATGTTCCAAACTCTCTGGAGAGTTCTGAATATAAATGTTCATTTAACCTACCTTTAAATTGCAGTATTTTGATAGAAATGGAATCAGATTTTGGTCAGCAAATGTTACATAACAGCTGTTTCCAGAGGACTGTTGTCTGTTCCCATTTCCTTTGGATGTTTGAATTTGCAACTATGGGAAGAAATCTTTTCTTGGGTATAAGATTGCCTGTACTAACTTCAGGCTCAGGACAACTTCTCTCCTTGAGATTTGGGGACAGGCATTGTATAGGTCTCTGTGTTTTTAACACCAGCAAAAATGTTGCAGACCCTTCTGGAATCTGTCAATGACAACTTCTGTCATTGGGCATGTAAAAAACGATTAAGTCAGAAAGAATAAGAGGTTTAGTGCTTCTTTTGAAAGACTAGCTAGAGCATCCTGTGACCTGGTTAAATCTGGAGGAGTTGTTTTCCTAAAGTTTAGTGTGTGAGTGGACTCAGATGTACTTTGCAGTGTGAGATTGACTCTGCTTGTGTTGGAGGAAGACTAGTAGCAGACAGCAGATTATGTGTGACTCACAAAACCACTAGGGTATCCATCTGGGGCCTTAGGAAAGTTACATAGGAGGTTTCCCTGGGCCTTAATTATTAGGTAGGTATAGCATTGTAATGGGAAATAGGAACCAGATATCTGCATATTCAGAGGTTTGTAGTAAAAGGGTGAACTTATCCTGGGGAACAAGTTAGGGACCTGGCTCAAAAACCAGGCCAAAACACATTTTACTCTATCTGGGATACAAGATTAAGACTAGATTAACTGTAGGATTTTGATGCTGAGCTGAACTGCTCTGTCCCTCAACCCTCTCACACACTGATAGGGTAGAAACAGCTCTGCATTCATGTGACTTCTCTCACATTCTTCTTCACTCTGGTAGAGAATATTTAGAGCTGTTAACTCCTAGTACTGAGATGAAACTGACGTGTGATCTGTGGGTCTGTTTCCAACGTTAGAACTGTGTATATCTGACAGGGCATCAGAATAAAACAGGAAATGAGTATTTCAAAGAGAACTTAATTTGGTGACTGCAGAAATGAGTTTGGGATCACAAGGGATGCTGATATTCCCAGGGACTTGCAAAAATGGAAAACAACCAGTAGTAACAACCACTCACAGAGCTGGAGCTGAGAAATTGAGACCACTTGACATAGATGTCATTCTAGAAGTGCTAGGTTCTTACTGCAACTGAGACACGGAGGTGTGGGGAGAGCTTGGGCATAAATTCTCCATTCCTCTTGTCCCAAACTCTTGCTGAAACCTCCCACAGGTGGATAGTCTTAGAATTCAGGGATTGGGGGCAGCCCCGGTGGCCCAGCAGTTTAGAGCCACCTTTGGCCCGGGGTGTGATCCTGGAGACCCGGATCGAGTCCCACATCAGGCTCCCTGCATGGCACCTGCTTCTCCCTCTGCCTGTGTCTCTGCCTTTCTCTCTCTGTGTCTGTCATGAATAAATAAATAAAAATCTTAAAAAAAAAAAGAATTCAGGGAGTGAGGGAGTCCTGGTGATATAAGGGGTTAGATCTTGGGGGCCTTAAGACTGGCAGAGAAACCAGCGGATGTGAATGAGAGAGAACAAGTGGAGAATGATGTAAACATCTGTGATATGATTAAGGTCTCTGAAAAATATTTGGTATAGCAGTTCTGACTTCTCTTCTTCAAATAAATCACCCTTGTTCCCTTTTATTGTCTCCTACTTATCAAAGTCCAGGCCTCAGAGATGAAATATTTTATAAATATTCATATCATTTTAATAATTTTTCAGCATAGGATCTTAGAGATTTATTGTTTATGTTGCCAAAACAAAATAAAGTAAAACAAAACAAAAATCCAAAAGTCCAATCTGTGTGTATTGACATGTAATATGATCTCTGTGTCATAGAGGAGGAAGTTCAAAAAGTCTGCAGGCATTGAATGAAGCCTGTCTGTTCCCCAGGAGTAAAATCGTAGCAAGATCTGATGCTTAAGTTAGAGAATCCCCTGTCTCTCAACACATCTCTATGCCTCTGTCACACTCCATGATTGCCATGGGGCCAATTAAACATCCGCATTCACCGACCACCTAATGGGTCCCAGGCATTGCACTAAATGCTTAGGAGGGATATAGTGGGACATAAGACATCATGGAATTGGACACTAATCCTTTTAGGGACCTGCTTAAATTGCATGCATTTGGCACACTGCTGGCATTCCAGCAATGGTATTTTGCCTAATTTGTATGATAGTAGAAAAATTAGAGGTTACTAATTGGCTTCAGTAATTGCCCTTCTATATTTTAGATCGTTCTATGAAATCATTTTCACCCCTTATCTTACATTGTCCCTTCCCTCCCACCTCAGCCATGTGGCTTCCCACAGTGGTGAGAGCTGAGTTCCAGGGAAAGCACAGCAATTTCCAAGCATGTCCAGATATGTGGCATGGAAACAGGAAAATTACACACATAATCTCCTTTGATTTGTTCCTATGCGTGACATTTATTTGCACACATCGGTTCTTTTCTTATTTGCTGCTGCCACCAAAATGATTAATGTTGCAAAACTAACAAAAAGCAAAGCATTCTGATTTATAACTTTGATAGCACTTAGTATGTTCAGGTCTATGTAGTTTTCATTTGTTCAAAGTAAAGTAGAAATGGCTAAGTAGGGGAAAAATCCTTGGAAAGGGAAAATAAGACATCACATGGCACATGGTAGACTTGAACAAGTTTCACGAGCATGAGTAACAGTGATCACAGTAGCCCTAAAACATTGCCGAAACACTTACTATCTCCCCCTATGACCCTGAAGGAGGTCTCTGGTGGGACTGTATTTTCTTTTCCTTCTGGTCTGAGCCTTGTATGCCTGAAAGCATCTCTTTTTTCTTTTCTGCCGCTCGTTTGGGGAGACTTTGGGGAGGGTTATCTTAGCAACTCTGGGGAAAGCTACTTGCAGATGCTCAGAGGTTTAGAGTCAGGAGGCAGTTAGGAGATCATATAGTTCATTTCCTCTATCTCACCTACTGAGAATCCACAGTCTAGAATGCAGAAATAGAAATATCCATGGTGATGGGAATTTTCTGTATCGACACTGTTTGATTTGGTAGCCACTAACCACATGGAGTTATTGTGCACTTGATATGTGGCTAGTGTGACTGGGGAACCGAATTCTAAATTTTATTTAACTCTAAAATTAATGTAAATGCAAACAGGCACATATTGATAGAGGCTGCCATATTGGAAAGTCTAGGAAGTTCTTGTGATGTGCCCACTGTCACACAGTTTTTAAGTAGAAGGAAGCACCTAATTGCTCAGAGCTTTGACTCATTTCAGGGATCTTTATTGGGTTTCAAATACTGGAGAAAATCAACCAGCTAAGCACAGAACACTTAATTAAGATTAAGAAGAGAAGCATCAGCTGTCTCAGCACTGACAAAGCAAAATGGGAGCTGTCAGAATCTGGTAGTGGGAGAGGAAGAGGAGCGCACTGATATTATCTCTTATAATATGGGTATTCCAGGCATAGTGCTCAAAATGATGAAAAGAAAAAGAAGTTTGGATGTATTTTTAAAAAATTTAGAAGGACAGCTGAAATGGAAGCTAAAATATTTATAGAACCATAAAAATCAGGAGGTGGTGGAAGAGAACAGAAAAGACGAGATGAAATAAGTATAAAAATGCTAAATTTGTCTTGAGCAGGAAGTTAATAGAGAAGGTCCTAAAATGGACAAATTAAAGACCAACATAAGCATAAACAGTCACGAAACATCTATAAGCAGAAGAGGTTAAAGTGGTTGTCTCTGTAGAGTGGGGCAATGAGTAGGGGCACAAGGAGTTGATATTTCTCAGCTTTTTATTATTTTTGGCTATGTTTGTGCTTTTTATTTTTTATTTATATTTCCAAGAGTTTCATGGGTTTGAAATTAGGGCAGAGAATTAACTTATCAGAAATATATAGTTTTTCAAATGAAGGAATGCTCAGAAACAACACATAAGGCACAATTAAGTCAATCACTGCTTTTTCTCATGTATTTAGCCAAACATACACAAATATTTACCCACAGAATCATTTATATTTGTCTAATATATAAAGCCAGTGATTTTGTTTGGCAATCTCAGTCTCAGGCTGCCTTAAGTTAGATCTTCAAAATAACTATTCAGTGCAGTCAAAATAAGAAAAACTAGGCTGGATATTATACAAATTCAAATACAACTCACAACACACTTCAGTCAAAGAACGACAGAAATAAATGCCTGGCAATATAGTCTTGCCTATCGGAGTACCCCAGAAAAGAGTGTTCCTATACATTGTCCAGCCTGGCTATTTGTCATACACGCTGGGACTGCCTTGGTTAGAGCCAAGGAGTTTACTTATGGGAATTAGAAGCAAGGCAGAGATGCCCTGGCTAGGGCAATTGAAATCCATTTTTGAGCTAGACATTGAGAAACATGGACATCTGGCTATGGATAAGGGTTGGGGATGGGCAGTTAATCTGCTGCAGAGATTTTGCACAGACACAGAAGGGCCAGTCTCAGAGTGGGATGAGTCTGCAGATCCTTACAAGGCATGAGCAGCTGAGCATATAGTTAATGGGTTGGGAGAAGACCTGTTAGACCAAAGTGACTGGGCCCCAATCAATCAGTGGGTGTATAGAAAGGACTGGCCCAGCATAGTCACCCTGATACATCCACCCCTGCTTTGCAGAAGCTTGTTCTCTGAGTTCACACTTGAGAAGAAGTAAATGGGGCACAAATGGGGTGCAGCATAACATGATGCCTTGGGCAATAACCATCTGACCTTCTAACCATGGTCAGATAGGACTCTAGCATAATGACAGATTTATTCTTACATGTGTCTTGTACTTACTTAGCTTTAGCATCTCCATTTTCAAGTCTCACTTCCTAAAATCTCATATAGTCACTTCACATTCTTGAATATGATCCATACATTAAACCTCCGGAAAAGTCATTGTACATCTCTGGTCTAAAATGGCATAGGATTCTCTCCATCCAGGCCTTACTAGGACACTAAACTAAAATAAAATAAAGTAACTAACATCATAACATAACATAACATAACATAACATAACATAACATAACATAACATAACAACATAAAATTCCTCTCTACTATAAATGAATTCTGGAGGCAGTCTAGTTCATGGTTTTTCTCTGCCTGATGGGTATAGAAAGATAAATATTCATCCCCGGGATTTTACTCTCCCTACCTAAATCAATGATAGGCTTCCAATATCAGCAATCTGGTATGCAGTGCATTCACTTAGTAGACATTTTTCTGGGTCTCCAACACCAGATTCTTGTCAAAAATTCCCAAAGAAACTGTAAGCTAGCCCTATGTTGCCAATGGAGGATAAAAGATCCAGACCTCCTCACTCTCATCATTTTCTGTAGAACTTTTTTTATTGAGTGTGGGTTTTCCTTCCAGAAACCCCTTTGCTTTTATTTTAGGCTTGTTGCTCTGGCATGATTCCGGGAATCACTGCAGGTGTCCTACTTACTTCAAAACTGATTACACACAAAGTCATGCCTACTGTCTTGGTGTGTACAGGCTGCCATAACAAAATACCATAAGCAACACATTTTAATATTTTTTGTAGTTCTGGGGCTGGAAAATCCAAGGTCAAAGTGTTAACTGATTTACTCCTCGTGAAATCTCTCTTCCTGGCTTGCATATGGTCACCTTCACACCATGTCTTCACATGGTCTTTTCTTAGTATGTGCAAATGGAAGGAGAGAGATAGCTCTTTCTCTTTCCCTTCCTATAAGGCCACTAAGGACATAATGAGGTCCCAACCTCATCACTTAATCTAATTCTAATTACCACCTAAAGGTTTCATATCCAAGTACTCTTCCACTGGGCTTTGATATATGAATTTGTGGGGGCAAACATTTAATCCACAACAATCTACTCCTGCTCCTTCCCCCAGTTCCTGTTTTTCTCACATGCAAAATAATTCACGCCATCCTAACACCCTTAAAGTTTTCACTTACTCCAGTGTCAACTCTAAAGTTCAAAGTTTAAAAATCTCATCTAAATCAGATATGAAGCAGACTGGAAGAATAACTTATCCTGAGGCAAAACTCCTCTCCAGCTGTGAATCTGTCAAACAAGACAAGTTATGTACTTCCGAAATACAATGGTGGAGCAGATATAGGACAGACAGCACTCCCTCTCCCATTCCAACAGGGAGAAATAGGAAAGAAGTAAAGGCTGATAAGGTCCCAAGAAAGTAAAAAAAAAAAACAAAAAACAACAAAGCATATTTTCTACATGATCTGTGGTTCAATACTCTGTCTTCTAGGCACACTGGGGGGGGGGGGGGAGTTTCATCTTCTAGACCCACAGAGCTGGCAGTCCCATCTAAAGACCCTCTGAGTTGGCAGTGCAACCCTCATAACTATGTCAGGTGGCAGTAGGCTCTCAAGGCCTTGAGCAGTCTTGTCTCCAAGGCTCTGGACAGCAGCCAGGGAGCAAAGGTAGTCATGATCATTTCTGAATCACTTTGAGGATGGTTATTTTCTTTTCTTAAAGAAGAGCACATATTCACAGTACCAAATAGCTATATTGTCCAGTCCTGTAGGGTTAAAAAAGTTCAACAAGGCTTACTTCATTTTGTTTTGCTTTTTCTGTCTCCTTTAGTACCAGATGGCAGTGTTTCGCTTGCATAACCCCATCTCTATTCCTGGCATCTGCTGAGATGGCTGCTTCAGTCCGAGAGTGGTGCCCATGATCTCTTTATCAAATGACTGTTCAGTCACACCCTTGGTCTTCGCCTCAGAACAAGCTTTCTCACTTTTTGCAACATGGATCTGCTTATGATTTTCAAATAGTCAAGTTCCAGTTTCCTTTCGCTTAACTTTTCTTCAATTCATGTCTCTCCTGCATTTGACTATAAGCAGTAAGGAAGACCCAAGCCATACCTTTCATGCTTTGTTTAGAAACCTCCTCTGCTAAATATCCAATTATATTACTCACAAGTTCCATCACCCACAAAGCATGAGAACAAATTTCAGTCAAGTCCTTTGTTACTTTATAACAAAGATCTTCTTTCTTTCAGTCCCCAATAATATGCTTCCCATTTCCATCTGGGATCTCATTGGGATTGCTTTTAGCTTCCAGATTTCTACTATGTACCTCAAAAACAGTTATAGCCTCTGCCCATTACCCAGTTCCTAAGTCAATTCCGCATTATTAAATATTTGTTACAGCAGCACCCACTTCTCAGTACCAAAATCTGACTCAGTTGCTCAGGATGCCATAAGAAAATACCATCTATTTTGGAGGCTGGGAAGTCCAAGGTCAAGGTGCCAGCTAATCCCATGTCTGATAACACAATTACCACCAAAAGGTTTAATTTCCAACACTGGGGTTTAGGGCTTCAACACAAACATTCAATTTCTAGCAAATCCTTAACATGAATATGAATATATTCTTTGCTCACACATCCAGCTATCTAAGGGTGGATACAGAGCATATTTCCTTTCTTTATTTTCCAACCCTCTGATTAGACTAACTTATCCCTCTTGATCTGTTTCCCTCCATCCCCTCTTAGTATGAGTGTTTAAATTTGGATCACACCATCCACAGGATATGTTAGCATGCATCTTGGTCTATACAATATAATTTGTAAATGTAATCATTCTTGTCCCTTGTATCTTCCAACTCAAAACCAGTATTTATACATATATTTTTTCTTCCACTTAAGTTGCATCTTTTGGTCAAGGCAAAGGTTTCCTTGGTTCACAAAGAAATAGTACAGTACCAGAACACAAACATTCCTGACAGTTGTGTGGTCCTGCTGCTGGAGTTGCTATGGGGCCCCCAGCTTCAGATTTCATAGTAACTCTCAATCTTGGGTTTGTATTAGCTCTCAATCTGTTTATTACAGTTTCCAGTGCTCTGTGTTGTTTGCTTAACTTTTGGCATTCTGACTTCAGTGATTTGACCATTTGGAGGTCAGCTTGATCCAGGTACAAAGCAATCTAGACCATCTCATTTCTTTCATGCCACCTGAGGTGTCTTCTGAGCTGCAGCTGGGGGAGATTCAGCAGCACTAAATTGTTTTTGTAATTGTTGATGTGTTTAAGACTTACAATGTATATCTTCAAAATCAGGCAAGAGAGGCTTCCAGCTGGCTAGGATTTCAACAGAATAATTCAAAACTTAAGCCGTAGACCCATGGCAAAATAGATCCTGTTTCTTCCTGCTAGTTAAAGAGAAATATAAGAAAAAGATTGTTTTGTTTTGTTTGGTTTTACAATTTAGATGGGAAGTGTGCGGATGAAAGAGGGAAGGCAGAAGAGAATGGCAAAGAAAGAGCAAATTATTTTTTATACAGGAACATTTTCTCATCTTACTAATATAGGGGATATGGAGACTTTTTTTTCCTTTTACTATTGCAACTACCTCTGATGTTAATCATGATTTAAAATTAGCTATTGGTCACTGAGTGTAGACACTTTATCTTTGTCATTAATATCAGTAAAGTTGTCATAAAATGTAGATGGATTTGAAAGAGCACTCATATAGTTCAGGAGATTTTATGGGAAAGTTTTCAAGTGTAGGACAATTTGGAGTCAAGGAATCTTCATTCAGTTCTAAATTTTTCAGTTAATGATGGTATATAAATTGCTTAAGCTCCCAGGGCCTTAGTATCCACATTTATCAATAAAGGGTTGGTAAAGTGATACTTAAGACTCTCAGTTCTAACAGAAATATCATATGCTGTGCTACTCTATGCAGTGCTATTCCACTCTGTTCCCCCGTGTTCTTAAAGTCATTCATAGATAGGGAATTCTATAATTTATCATCCAAACCAGACACTTTTGATATCCCTCAAAGTCAGAACAAAATATCGCTTTGTGAAAGAATTGACTTTTTAAAGTGTTTGAAAAATCACAGAAGGATACACCATGTCACACAGGGAAGCATCAAGGTTAATTGAGACACAGAAGGAACTAGGGAAAAACATGAGCAAAAGCTTTTATTGTCTGGTTCTGGAATGATTAGGATGGTGTACAGTGACTCACAGTGTGAAAGCCTGATAGATAAAGTTACTGGGTTATGAGCTCTAGATTGGTTGATTTGCACAGGCCAGTTCTTTACTATCTCTAAGCATTGGCTAACCCTGGGAGAGGAAGTCCCTCTAGGTCAGCGAGGCCCCAAAATGCCAAAGCATCAGAATAAAAAGACATGTTTAATACAGGTTATCCTGAGTTTGAATATGTGCTGTCATATATGTCTCATGGCCCTAGGCATATCAACTTGTCTCAATAAACAGGAGTGCTAAGAATGCAACAGCCTTACTGGGTTGTTATGAGGGTTAAACTAAACAGTCTGGTATACAGCAGGTGCTCACAAAATGATAGACATTAATCAATATGCAAAGAATATCTTTAACATGTTATATACATTTATGCACATATGATTAGATAAGTCTTGAGCAAGGTATACCTCAATTTTATGGAGAGAGGGCTTCACTGCTGTTTTGAAAATGACCTCCATTGTCAGCCATTTTTTTTTGAATAATATTCTGAATAATTCTGCAAAATAGACTAAGTGCTCCTGGAAACTTGAGTCTGTCTTGAGGTTTCTGCAACTTCTTGCTTTGAACAAAGCTAAAATAGCCTAAGTACCTTCCTTCCCTGGGGGATGATGGTGCTACAGACTTCACAGGGGAAGCAGGAGATACAGCGGACGGTGTATCTGTATGCCAAAGAAAGTTTCTTAAACTTCCAAATTTTCAAAAAAGAAGTTACTTCTGGCTGCTTTGCAAGTTTCAGAGGAAGCTCTGTTTAGGTTGATACAGTGACAGCAGGATCTCCTTCCAACACCAAACAAGAATTTTTACAAGCACAGGAGAATGTTACAGAGGGGCCCTCAATATGGCATGTGGAAGCTACAATGGACAGAGGATAAGCTTTATTGTTAAGCATTAGCTTTTGCTTGCCAGTGTTTAGGGATCGGGTGATATAGAGCCATTAACT